>NW_027185655.1:67243782-67324109 GCF_028583685.1 Petaurus breviceps papuanus
GGCAAAAAATTCACAGAACAGAGAAAATCAAAACACAATGTAACTCAATCATTTAGCAAGTTCTCAATTCTATCACAAGGTATATCAATACAATCACAAAATATAGAGTCAAAGTATGCCACCCTCTGCTAGTACATTAATTTAGTCAGTCACAAAGTCTCTCTTCTCAAATGGAGATATTTCCAATCAAAAGTAAAGTGCATTCATTTCATCAGTCAGAGCACAAAAAGTAAAAAGTTTCCCACCCCTGGATAACAGCTGAATTACAATTGTCATCAGTTAACACCAATCACCTTTTCAGAAAGAAGGGCACTAGACAGCACAAAGACCATTTACCCCTAAGCTACAATAAGGTTAAGATATCGTCACAGCATTTAATACCCAAAGAGAGGCCTTTTCTTCATCTTGAAGTGAGGCTAGTTCTCAGAAATCTATGTTCCTGGAGGACAAAGCTTAACAAAGCCACAATATATATATTGCTAATGTCCTTATCAATTCACTCTGCCTGCAGAACAGTCTCAGGACCCCTGAACAAACAGCAGGATTCCAGGAGCTCTGCAATAACAGCACTGTCCTTTACCAGCAGACGAATCTGACAAAACAACATCAAAACAGACAAACAAAATACAGTCATTACAGTTATGTCTCCTCAGTTCTTGACAGCTCTAGGTGGCAGCTCTCAACAGTCTTGGGCAGCTCCAACTGGCCCTCAGAAGTCCAGGCAGCTTCAGCTGGCTCTTCTCTCTCTCTCTCTCTCTCTCTCTCTCTCTCTCTCTCTCTCTCTCTCCCAGCAATTCTGGTCCCAAGAAATTCTCCTCTCTCTCTGCCTCCATGATGCTACTCCCCAAAAGTTCTTCTGCCTTACTCTCTGCTTGGGCCTTCTCTTTAAATCCATGGCACCAACTTCTCCCAGTTCAGCCCACTCTCTTCAAGTCAACAAGTCCATCCTAAAAGAGGGAATCACAAGCTCTGGTTTTTAACACTCAACTCCAAAAGCAAGCCAACACAAGAGACTCTTTACATTCCATTACCATTACATACTCTAATAGTAAGAAAGATATCCTGAGTTACTTACATATATCATTTTTATATGTAGGAATGTGAAAATTTCAACTTTAGTAAATTCCTTATTTACCTTTCCTCTTTATCTTTTTATTATTATTTTTTTACACAATCAGGGTTAAGTAACTTGCTCAAGGTTACACGGCCAGTTATTTCTGGGTGTGGTGCTGGGTGTCTGAGCCTGGGATGCTATCTCCATGTCATCCCAACACTGGAGCCAGTGCTCTTACTCACTGAGCCACCTGGCTGCCTCTCCCTCTTTATCTTTTTATGTTTCTCTCAATTCTTGTATTTGAAAATCAGATTTTTTTATTCATTTCTGGTCCTTTCATTAAGAATGTTTGAAACTCATCTATGTCATTGAATACTTTTTTTCTCCCTGAAGTATTATATTCAATTTTTCTGAGTAGTTGATACTTGGTTTTAATCCTAGCTCTTGGACCTCTGGAATATCATATTCCACATCCTCTGATCCCTTATAGTAGAAGCTGCTAAATCTTGTGTTATCCTGTTTGTGTTTCCACAATACTCAAATTGTTTCTTTCTAACTGCTTGCAATATTTTCTCCTTGATCTGATAACTCTGGAATTTGTGATCTCCTTTTGAGATCTCTTTCAGGAGATGATCAGTAGATGCTTTGCTTTTTGATTTTGTGCTCTTGTGCTAGAATGTTAAGGCAATTTTCCTTGATAAAATTTCTTGAAATATTATGTCTAGGCTCTTTTTTTATCATGGCTTTCAGGTAGTACAATAATATCTTGTTATCTCTCCTGAATTTCTTTTCCAGGTCAGAGGTTTTTCTAATGAAATATTTCACATTGTCTAAAATTTATTTTTCCTTCTTTTGGTTTTGTTTGATAATTTCCTGATTTCTCAATAGAGTCATTAGTTTCCATTTGCTAACATTCTAATTTTTAAGGAATTATTTTCTTCAGTGAGTATTTAAAGTTCCTTTTCCATCTGGCCAAATCTGCTTTTTTAAGGCTATCTACTCCTTGTCTTTTTGGACCTCTTTTGCCATTTGAGTTTGTCTATTTTAAGGTGTTCTTTTCATCTTTTTTGGGGGGTCTCCTTTACCAAGATGTTGACTCTTTTTTATGATTGCCTTGCATCACTGTCCTTTTGCTTCCCAGGTTTTCCTCTATTTCTTTTATTTGGTTTTCAAAAGTCTTTTTGATTTCTTCCATGGGCTGTGATGAATTAATGTTTTTCTTGGAAGCTTTGGATGTAGTAACATTGACTTTATTGTCTTCTCCTGGTTGTATGTTTTGATCTTCCTTGTCACCAAAGAAAGATTCTGTGGTCTGATATTTTCCCTCTGTTTGCTCATTTTCTACAGACAATTGCTTGACTTTTAAGTTCTTTTTTAATTTTTTTAATTTTTCAAATGTTTTATTAACTTCTAATTTACCTCATTCATTTACACCAGATTTTGAGTTTAAAATTGTGTCCCTGTTTTTCCCCTACCCACCTCCCTAAAATAGTAGTCCCACAGGATATCCCCTCCTCTATTCTGTTCTCTCCCATATTTTCTCCCATAACCCTTTAGGCTTTTCCATGGGGAATCTCTATGGCCTAGTGTCTATATATCTTATTTCCAAATTACATGTAAAATATTATTAATAAAAGTATATATATATACATATATATTTGTAATTTTTTTAAACATTTCATTTTAAAACTTTGAATTCCATATTCATTCCCTTCCTCCCTTGTCCCAAACCCTTACTGGGAAGATAAGCAGTTCAGTATAGGTTGTACATGTGTAGCTAATGCCAAACCTTAATATAGTAGATATATTGTAAAAGACTGACTATAGTTTCCTCCCTCCTATCCCACCTCCCATTTGTTCTATTCTCTACTTTGATCCTGTACCTTTTCAAATGGGGGTGCTTCCAATTCCCTCCTCCCCAGCCTGCCCTCCCTTCAATCATCCCCCCTCTCATCCCCTTCCCCCCCTACTCTTCTGTAAGGTGAGATACCCTATTTAGTGTGCATTTCTTTACATCTCCAAGCCGAATTCAATGAAAATAAGGTTGACTCATTCCCTTTTACCTTCCAATACTTCCCCTCCATTGTAGCCATTTTCCCTTGCCTCTTCTATATGAGATAGTTTACCCCCATTCTGTCTCTCCCCGTCTCCTCTCATTATATTACTCCCTCACCCCTTAATTTCACCTTTTAAGTGTCATCCATTCCTATTAAATTGGTCCTGTGCCCTATATCTATGTATACTAGTAAACATATATCCACACATTCACATATGTATTCATATGCCCATATAACCTCATATATATATATATATATATATATATATTCCCTATAACTATTTTAATACTGAGAAAAGTTTCATCTGTTACAATTATTGTTTTTCCATGTAGGAATGTTAATAGTTCAACTTTCATAAGTTACTTATGATTTCTTTTCCCTGTTTACCTTCTCATGCTTCTCTTGCTTCTTTTATGTGAATGTCAAATTTTCTATTCAACTCTATTTTTTTTCAGCAAGAATACTTGAAAAATCCTCTATTCCACTGAATGACCATATTTTCCCTTGAAACATGATACTAAGTTTTTCTGGGTAGGTGATTCTTGGTTTTAATCCCACCTCCTTTGACCTAAGGAATATCACATTCCAAGCCCTTCCATCACTCAGTGTAGAAGCTACCATATACTGGGTTATCCTGATTGTGGTTCCACAATATTCAAATTGTTTCTTCCTGGTTGCTTGTCTTATCCCCTACTTGATCTAGGAATTTCAGATAATATTCCTAGGAATTTTGGGGGGGAGGATTTTTTTCAGGAGGTGATCGGTGGATTCTTTCAAGCTCAATTTTGCCTTCTGCTTCTAAAACATCAGGGCAGTTTTCCTTGAGGATTTCTTGGAGGATGATTTCTAGGTTGTTTCTTTTATCATGGCTTTCAAGTAGTCCAATAATTTTTAAATTGTCTCTCTTGGATCTATTTTTCAGATCCATGGTTTTTCCAATGAGATACTTCACATTACCTTCTCTTCTTTCATTTGTTTGGATCTGTTTAACAGCATGTTGATTTGTCATAAAGTCATTAGCTTCCATTTGCTCCAATCTAATTCTGAAGGAATGATTCTCCTCAGTGAGCTTTTCAGATTCTTTTTCCATCTGGCAAATTTGGCTTTTTAAGGCATTCTTCTCCTCATTGCCTTTTTGTGCCTCTTTTGACATTTGAGTTAGTTTATTTTTTAAGGTGTTATTTTCCTAAGTCAGGTTGTCAAGTCTCATTTCAAAATTTTCTTGCATCATTTTTATTTCTCTTCCCATTTTTCCTCCAATTCTCTTATCTGTTTCTTAAAGTCCTCTATGGCCTGTAACCAGCTTGTATTTTCCTTTGAAGCTTTTGTTGCAGGAGTTCTAACTTCAATGTCTTCCTCCTGTTCCATGCTTTGATTCCTTTTGTCCCCAAAATAGAAGTCTAATGTTGGTTTCTTCTGTTTCCTTTTTTTCCTTTTCCTGGTCATGTTGCCACTCAATTACTTGCCTTTTGTGCTTTTTGCCCAAAAGGCCTCTGCTACTGCACAGGGGAGCTTCCTACCAAATGCTGGGGTTTCCTCTGCTGCCCAAGGTTTTAGTTGGATGCCCTTGCTAGAGCCACCACAAACTCTGGCAAGTTGGACATGCACCCCAGGACCTCCACCCTATACCAAATTCCATATTCAAGCAGGTTAAATCAAGTGTGATTACCCCTCAGACTTGTCTCTTGGTCCCCCTACACTCTGCAGGCCACAAGCTGAAGCTGCCATGTGGGGATGGCTGCACAGTCATGGCTCCTCAGTGGCTTCTTTCCCTTGGGGCAAAAGCCGACAATCTCCCAACTACTGGGTCCCAAAGTCCACAGTGCACTTGCCTCTCATTTTGTCCTTAGCATCTATGTGTTGATAATTCTGAAAATGGCCAGAGCGCCTGGTGCTCTGGAGTCCCTCCAGCCAGCAGCTGGTTAGGCCCACCCTGTGGCTAATACCTCTGCCTCACATTGGCTTGGGCTAGGCTCCCAGAATGCTGTGCAGGGCAATTCCTGCCAGCCTGTGGGCTTTCCTCAGTGGGAGGTTAGCTTCTCTGTGTCATTTTGTGGGTTCTGTATTTTTTCAAAGTCCCCTTTTACTTGAAGTGGGGGAGGTGGAAGCCAGAGATAGGAGGACTCAGATCTGGAGCCCTTTTTTAGTTCTATTTTTAAGGTAGGACTCTGCTTCCAGTGTGGAGGATGTACTGTTCCATGTTTCAGGGTTTTTGTGCAGCTTTTTTCAGAGATACTACAGGAACTTGTATATTTTCAGTTCTTCCAAGGTGTTTTGATTAAAGAAGAGGTATTTACTCTTCTCCTGGTCTGTGTTCTGGTATTTGAGCAATCACAAACACTCTTTTCTTCCTTCAAATTCTGAGAAAGATTTCCTTTCTACCACAGCTACAAGCTCCTCCATGCCAGAATTCCTCCTTGCCTCAGGATCACCATCTAGGACTGTTATCCAGATAAAAACACAGGCAAAGGACAACCATTCTTCCTCATCACCAGCAAAGAGATCCCTGCATTCCTCCTCTGATCAGCTACTCGATCCCCTACCATCTGTGCTCCAAGAACTGTGCCACTGTTGTGGCAGCCACTGCCCTGGGTCTGGGGCTGGATGTTGCTCTTTTCTCATCCAGGTCATACAGACCTTTCCTACTGATCTTTTAAGTTTTTTTGTGTGTTTCTGGGATAATAAGTCTGTAAACCACCACATCTGCCAGTGACTCAATTCCCTGTGGCATGTTCCATGTTTGCAAGAGCTGGGTCTGTGCCAGAAGAGCCCATGGTGGAATGTACTTTTCTTTCAGACTGGTGCAACAGACCTCTCCTGTAAACCTTCAGGTTTTCTCAGGATGAAAATTTGTTTCACCCTGTCATTTTGTGACTTTTGATGCTCAAAATAATTTTAGAGTCATATTTACAGGTATTGCAGGGGGGAGGGGGAAGGTTGAGGGAGAGTTCAAGCAATTAGCTGCTTTTACTCCACAATTTTGGCTCTCCTTAGGTCATTTTGTAGATCTGAGGCATATAAATAAAATAAACTGAGACAAACAAGGTTAAGTGACTTGCCCAGGGTCACACAGCTAGTAAACTTCTGAGACCAAGATTTGAATTCATAAAGAAGTCTTCCTGATTCTAGCCAAGGTGCTTTATCCCTTGCACCACTTAGCTGCCTTAATATGCAGTAGCCATCATTATTGTCTGTTGCTTTTATTTTTTTTTCCTTTGCCTGGTCAGGTTTTCACTCAATTACTTGTCTATTGGGCTTTTTGCCACAGTAGGACTCTGCTATCAGACAGGGTAGCTTCGTACCAAATGCTGGGGTTTCCTCAGCTGCCAGAGGTTTTAGTTGGGTGCCCTTACTGAAGCCTCCACACACTCAGGCAAGCTGGATATGCACTCCAGGACCTCCAGCCTAGACCAAATGCTCTTGCCCCATCCCCAAACTCTGAAACCTGAAGCAAGATTATTATCCAAAAATAAATAATTAACAGAGTACAAATAGTAGATGGTGTACTGGTGAGAGGTATGTGTAGGGGGTGAGGAATTCTGGTGGCGCAGCAAGTCCATCATTGAAATGTCTCACTCAGGATTCTGTGTGACCATGTAGAGAGAGAAATTCAAATGGACTGATAGCCCAGAATAGAGAGAGGACAGGAATGAGGCCAAAGAACAGGTTGAGTAGCATAAAGGAAAGCATGAGATACACAGATGAGAGTTTGTAGTTAGAGATAATAATTTCAGAATTCAGTGTCACTTAAATCTCTTTAAACTTGAAATTACTGGAAATATTTTCTGCAATAACACTTTTATCTTCACTTGAAAAGCACTTTCTTCTTTTGGTTTACATTTGGGCTTATTATCTTCCCCCTTTATCCCCACATAAAAAAGGAAAACAAGTTCCTTTTCAGCCTTATTTCAAACTTTTCTGCTCCCCATAATCTCTGCTCCAGAAAAAAAAAAAAAAAGACTGACTGTTCTCTGTGCTCATCTTTGCTTATACTGTCCAGTATGCTTAGAGTACAATGTCCCTTCCTCTTGTGCCCACCTTTTCCCCAAATATGCTGAAACCACAGCATCATAAATTAGAACTGAAAGTGAATTTAGTGGTCATCCAGCTCATCTCTTTACAATTGAGTATGTAAGGCCCAGTGACTTGTCTAAGGTCATAAAGTTGTAATGATAGAACTGACCATTAAAGCCAGGTAAGCTCCCTTGTCCAAATTTTGCAAAACTGGCAAAGTTGGCATTTGAATTCAGTAAAGCTAAATATAAATTTAAATAGATTTTTAGACTCTACTATGACCTTTTGGCTTTATTGTTCAGCATATATGAAAAAAAAGTCACAGTACTAAGTCCTGTAGGGTAGAATGGACATAAATGGTAAAGAAACAAATTTTGGATTGTTTTATTTTTCCAGCCCTCAATCCTGGTATAAATTATACCTCATCATAGTGTAGTATTCTTATGATATGTTATTGTTATCTTTTTGATAATATTTTACTTAAAATATTTCTCTCGATATTCTTTAGGGAAATTGGCCTATAGTTTTCTTTCTCTGTTTTAGGTATCAGTATCATACTTCTATCATAAAAAGAATTTGGTAGCATTTCTTTCTTCACCTATTTTTCCCAAATTGTTTTCTTAGCATTGCAATTAATTTTCTTTAAATGTTTGATAGATTTAGCTTGTAAATCCATCTTCCTAGGGAGATTTTTTTCCTAGGGAGTTCTTTGACAACTTGTTCAATTTCTTTTTCTGAGATCTGTTTATTTAAGTATTTTACTTCATCTTTGATTCATCAGGGCAATTTATATTTTCTTTGTAAATATTCATACATTTCACTAAAATTCTCAAATTTATTGGCATACAGCTGGGCAGCATAGCTCCAATTATTGTTTTACTTTCTTCTTCCTTGGTGCTGAATTCACCCTTTTCTTTTTTATACCTGTCATTTAACTTCTTTTCTTTATTCTTTTAATCAAATTAACCAAAGGTTTATCCATTTTATTGTTTTTTTTTTCATAAAACCAACACTTAGTTTCATTTATTAATTCAAATTTTTCTTAGTTTCCATTTCACTATTCTCCCCTTGTTTTTCCATATTGCTAATTCAGTATGTAATTGGGAAATTTTAATGTATCCTTTTTTGTAGCCTTTTTTTTTTGCATGCCCAAGTCATTGATCTCCTCTTTCTCTTTTATATTCATTTAAGCATTCAGAGATATAAATTTTCCCCTAGGAACTGCTTTTGTTGAATCCTGTGAGATTTGTTATGTTGTTTCATTATTGTCATTCTCCTGAATGAAATTGTTAATTGTTTCTATGATTTGCTCTTTGATCCATTCATTCTTGAAGATTAGATTTTTTCATTTACAATTAGTTGTTAGTCTATCTTTCCATGGCCATTTCTTACAAATAATTTTTGTTGCATCATGATTTGAAGAGGATACATTTAATATTTCTGCCTTTGTTCATTGGATTTTGAGGCTTTAATGCTCTAATAAATAGTCAGTTTTGTGTAGGTGCCATGTATACTTGAGAAAAAGGTATATTCCTTTCTATCCCCATTCAAGTTTCTCCATACATCTACCATATCCAACTTTTCTAAAATTCTACTCACTTCCTTAATTTCTTTCTAGTTTATTTTGTGGTAGATTTATCTAGTTTGGAGAGGGGGAGATTGAGGTCTTCCACTAAAATAGTTTTGCAAACTATTCCTTTAACTCCCTTAACTTCTCCTCTTAGAATTTGGATGATATACCACTTGGTGCATATATATTTAGTAATCATATTACTTCATTGCCTATGGTGTCTTTTAGCAAGATATAGATTCCTTTCTTATTTCTTTTAAATAGACATATTCTTGCTTTTACTTTTCTGAGATTAGGATAACATCCCCACTTTTGTTTTGCTTCACCTGAAGCAGGAGATTTTGGCTTCTTATCAGAAAAAAAATCTTAATAATTACGAAGCCATGCTTATGCTGTACAAATTTCTGTCATTTTGCATTGTCATGGTAGAAACTATAAAAATCAGTTAACACAAAATTTAGGAAGAAGACAACTATCATCAGATAATTTCTAGGAAGTAAAGAGTACTCATTTTTCTTAGTTTTTCTTGTGTTGAGATCAGAATATCTTCCTCTTGGCATTTTCTCTGCCTAAAGCTGTTTTCTCTCAAGATTTCAAGAGCACCACTAAAGAAAACATGGTCTGACAGAGTAAATTGTTATTACACATTGGTAGAGTACTTGGTGACAAGACTAACTTTCAACCCTCAGAAACAAAACAGTTGTAACTTCAGCAAAACAAAATCAGAAAAGTTACAGGAATAGGACGAAAATGCATTTATTCATCAAAAGATTGCAAGTTCTAAAAGGAAAATTTGAGTTATTTTGTTCTATTAATAATGGTTAACATTTTGATCACCAAGATAATTTTATTATCTTAGAAGTAAAAAAAGAAAGGCTCTTTAAAATCACTAATTTTTAATCTTATCTTTGATTACATAGCTGTCATTCCATTCCTCTCTTTTCTTAATATATATATATATATATATATATATATTGTTTTTTCAACATTCATTTCCAAAAGGATTTGAGATATAATTTTTTTCTACCCGTCTTTTCCCTACCCCAACCCAAAATAGCAAGCCTACTGAATATCCCTTCCCCCAATTTATTCTCTCTTGTATCCTCCCCCATCACCCCTAACTTTCTGGTAGGGCAAGATGGGTTTCTATACCCCAGTACCTGTATATCTCATTTCCCATTTGCATGGAAAAAAAAATAAACATTTGTTTTTAAAACTTTGAGTTGGTTCCTTCATCCTCTGTTCGTGTTCTCTTGTTCTCCTTTTCCTTCCTTTCCCCCCTTCTCTTTTTCCTTTTTCCTGTCCCTACCTTCCCCCAACCTCACCCCTGAGACCACCTCCTCTTCCCCCCCCACCCCCGCCCACCAGCGGAAATGCCGCGCGTCTACATTGGGCGCCTCAGCTACCATGTCCGCGAGAAAGACATTCAGCGTTTTTTCACTGGCTACAGACGCCTGCTGGAAGTAGACCTGAAAAACGGGTACGGCTTTGTGGAGTTCGAGGACTCCCGCGACGCCGACGATGCCGTTTACGAGCTGAACGGCAAGGACTTGTGCGGGGAGCGAGTGATCGTGGAGCACGCCCGGAGCCCCCGCCGGGACCGTGACGGCTATAGCTAAGGCAGCCCCAGTGGTGGAGGAGGAGCATACAGAAGTCGCAGAGCCACTGGCAGAGATAAATACGGACCACCTGTTCGAACAGAGTTCAGACTGATTGTAGAAAATCTTTCTAGTCGTTGCAGTTGGCAGGACTTAAAGGATTTCATGAGACAAGCTGGAGAAGTAACATATGCAGATGCTCACAAAGAACGAATAAATGAAGGTGTAATTGAATTTCGTTCCTATTCTGACATGAAACGTGCTTTAGATAAATTGGATGGCACAGAAATAAATGGCAGAAATATAAGGCTCATTGAAGATAAGCCACGGACAAGCCATAGGAGATCCTATTCTGGAAGTAGATCTAGGTCCCGGTCTAGGAGAAGGTCTCGTAGTAGGAGTCGAAGAAGCAGCCGAAGTAGATCCTGTAGTGCCTCAAAAAAGTCGCTCAAGATCCAAATCTAGGTCTGGAAGCAAAGATCATTCACGTTCCCGATATAAAGGCAGAAAGTCTAGATCAAAGTGCAAATCTAAGGCCTAATCTGATCGAGGCTCTCGATCTGGCAGCAAATCCAAGGCAAAGTCGGAGAAGTCACACAGTAGGTCCAGGTATCCATCACCCAAAGAAAATGGAAAAGGAGAAACAAAGTCAAAATCAAGATCAAGAAACCAGTCTCACTCCAATTCACCACAACTTCCACCACCATCAAAGGCTCGTTCTGAGTCTCCTCCAATCAAAAGGGCTACATCAGTATCTCACTCTAGATCTCAGTCAAGGTCAAGATCTAGTGCAAGAGATTAAAAGTCATGAACTCCTTTGCACACTTACGGAACACTTTCTTACTTGCCAGGCAAATTATTCTGTGATGTTAGTACTTCCAATGTCGGCCTCTTCTCAGGAGAAAACCTGAACATAGGGGCATAAAGGTTTGATTTGGAAGCAAGATTAATGGGGAAGAAATGAGGCTGTAGAGAAATGGTGACACAAAGCAAAGACTCCCTTTTGTAGAAATCAAGCTCTTTGATTTTATAGTATTTCAGCAGTAATAACTTTTGTAGAGATTAGGCTTACTTATGATTTTTTAGCATTTCAGCTGGAACTGAATGAAGTTTTGAATGAAGTTGAATGAAGTTTTCTTTTTAAAGTATTAAACTCTCAAAAATGCTTTAAACTTTTAAAAGCTTTGGAGAGGACTCAGTTGTTGTTGTTGTGTTTTTTTTTTTTAATGTTCAAGTTACAAATAATCCTGAGTTGTATTAAAGGTTTGCTACCAAGGGAATGAAAGCCACAGGTCAATATTAAATGGCTTTTGAGCAGTTTTGTCTCATCTATTTTTTTTTAAATAAATACAAACTGTGTTGTGTATGGTTAAGTGTAAAATTAGGCAAACCTCAAATCAGCAATAAATTCAATTTGGTATACAAAAATAAATAAAATAAAATTTTGAGTTCCAAACTTTTTCCCTTCTTCCCTCCTCACCCACCCCCAATGGGAAGATAAACAATTCAATAGAGGTTGGAAATGTGTATTTACCCAAATCATTTCTATAGTAGCTATATTGTGAAAGACTCACTGCATTTCCCTCCCTCCTATACCATCCCCCACTTATTCTATTTCCTCCTTTGACCCTATCCCTTTTCAAAAATCTTTGCTTCTAACTACCCTTTTCCCTAATCTGCCTCCCTTTGATCATCCCCCCTCTTATCCCCTACCCCCCCCATTTTCCTGTAGGGTAAGATACTCAATTGAGGGTGTATGTTATTCCCTCCTTGAGTTGAATTCAATGTGAATCAGGTTTTCCCATTTCCTTTCACCTTCCTGCTCTTCCCCTCAATTGTAACAGTTTTCTCTTGCCTCTTTTAGATGAGATAATTTACTCTAATCTTTCTCTCCCTTCCTCCTCCCAATAAATTCCTCTCTCACCTCTTAATTTCATTTTTTAGATATCCTTTCATATTCAACTTACCCTGCATCCTCTGCCTATGTATACATAAACTTACATATACCCACACTCACATATGTATCTATACATATATACACCCTACTATACATACATATATATGTATGTATCCATATATATATGTGTGTGTATATATATATGTGTGTGTGTGTGTTCCCTTCAACAATCCTCTTATTGAGAAAAGTCTTATGATTTACAATTATGATATGTCCATGTAGTGATGTAAAAAGTTCAACTTTATTAAGTCCTTTATGCTTTCTTTTTCCTGTTTACCTTCTCATGCTTCTCTTGATTCTTGCATTTGAAAATTAAATTTTCTATTCAGCTGTTTTTTTCTCATCAAAAATTCTTGAATATCCTCCATTTCATTGAATTACCATA
This sequence comes from Petaurus breviceps papuanus, assembly GCF_028583685.1. NCBI lineage: Eukaryota > Metazoa > Chordata > Mammalia > Diprotodontia > Petauridae > Petaurus > Petaurus breviceps. The sequence goes on from NW_027185655.1 coordinate 67,256,418, forward strand.
TTTTTCTCTGTAGCATTATACTCAGTTTTGCTAGGTAAGATATGCTTGGTTTTAGTCCTTATTCCTTTGACCTCCAGAATATCATATTACAAGCCTGTAGATACTTCATATTTTGGAGGGTTTTTGATGCAGGAGTTCTGACTTCACTGTCTTCCTCCTGTTCCATGCCTTGATCCTTTTTGTTCCCATAAAAGGATTCTATGGTCTGTTTGTGTTTCTGTTGCTTGCTCATATTGCCAGTTAATTTTTTGACTTTTGAGCACTTTGCCATGGTAGAACTGCTTCCAGAATGAAGAGAGCTATGTCCCAATTCACTGGAATTTTTGCATCTTCCAGAGCTATTAGGAGGGCACCCTCTCTACAGCCCAACCAAGTTCTAGCTCATTGGTCAAACACCCGAGGAACAAAAGCCAAGACTGTGATCCAGTTCCAACCAGGTTAAAGCAAGTGAGATTACCCTCTTAATGGTCACTTGTTACCCCTATGATATGCAGGCCAGGAGCTCTGGAAGTAGCATACAGCAGCAACTGCATGACAGGCCCCCTCTGACCACTTCTCACCCCACGAGCACTCTTCAGTACTCCCCCTTTTCCAACAGAGTTTCACACTCACCTTTTACTTTGTGTTAAGAGTTTATGGGTTCAGAAGTCTGGAAACTACCATAGGTACTAATTATCAACTCTCCTGAAATCTGCTCAGGCTGCTGCTGATCAGGGCTACCCTGGTAATAAAACCTCAAGGCTAATGTGGGTCTGAGCTTGGTTCTCACATAGGTGTGACAGACCCTTCCTGTCTGCCTACCAGATTTCCTTCAGAGGGAGATTTGTTTCTCTCTGTTACTTTGTGGGTTCTGTATCTCTAAAGTTTGTTTAGAGTCATTTTTACATGTATTGGAAGTGATTGGAGGTGGAAGCCCACAACAAGTTTGTTTTTCTACCCATTCTACTCTTAATAATGCTGAACCAGGGACATATATCTACTCCTTCATTTAACAGAATTCTCAGGTTTAACTACAAGGGTTGCCATTCTCAGATTAGAAGCTCCATGTCACTCAAAGAATACACATTTCCTGATTTGCTTTTTAAATGTGATTTAAACTCTTCATAGTGGAAATATCTGTGTAAAAAGGGAGGGATTTTACCATGTAAAAAGAAATTTAAAGGAGGGAGAACTGTATGAAGTGTAAGAAGATCCTAGCTCTATTCAGGGTTCTACTACTAATCAGATACATATTCTTAACAAATCCCTTGGTTCTTGGATTCTGTAGTAAAAGGAAGGGGTTGAAATAATCTCTAAAGGAGACTTTCTAGGTCTAAAATTCCTTGATTTTAAATTTGATTCCTCTTTTTCCTTCTCCCACCTCTGAATGAATGAATGAAAAAGTCCAATCTCAGGAACTTATTTAAAATCTTACTGTGTATTACATATTATATTAAGCATTTGAAAAAGTTTTTTTTATTTATATATTTTTCATTTACAAATTCACTTTCATAAAGTTTTCAATTCAAAACAACCCCCCCACACACTCCCCTAGACAGCAACAATATGATATTTTCATATTAAACTTATTTCCACATTAGTTGTGTTGTGAAAGAAGAATCAAAAAAAGGGAGGAAACCCAAGAGAGAGAAAAAAAAGAGAGAAAATAATATGTCTTGATCTGCATTCATATTCCATATCTGGATGTGAATATCATTTTCCATAATGAGTCTTTTGCACATCTCTGAGTTCAGTGTATTGCTGAGAAGAGCTAAATCTATCAAAGTTGGGCATTGCACAATGTTGTTGTTAATATGAATAATGTTCTCCTAGTTCTGCTCATTTCACTCAGCATCAGTTCATGTAAGTCTTTTCAGACATTCTATTAAATTTATATACTATAACTTGTACATTCATTCCACAGTTGATGGGCATATCATCATTTTCAATATTTTTCCACCACAAAAAGAGATGCTATAAATATTTTTGTACATGTGAGTCCTTTCTCCTTTTTATGATCTCTTTAGAATATAGTCCTAGTAGGTACAATATTGCTGGATCAAAGTTTATACACTTCTATAGCCCTTTGGGTATAGTTCCAAAATGCTCCCCAGAATAGTTGGATCAATTCACAACTCCTCCAAAAATGCATTAGTGTTCCAGTGGGAAAAGTATTTATTGAGTGTCTACTAGGTAGGAATACAGATGAAAGTGTAGATAGTCCTTATCTTCAGGTTACATTGCAGTGGAAGGGTGAGGATATAAACTGCTTGTTGCCTCTTCTGCCTTTTTGCCATACTATTTTTTTTTCTGGATAACTGTAGTTTTTATTATTAGTCAGGTTATAAAGACGGATTGTATCAGCTGGAATGAAAAATGGTAAAGAGGACATAAAATCAAATAAAAGAAGGAAAAATATCAGGTATTTTGCTTCCACCTGGATATAAACTCAGTTATTTCTATTTTTTTCTCTGGATGCACATATTTCTCTCCATCATGAGTCTTTTGGGGTTGACTTATATCACTGCATTGCTGAGAGGAGTCCACTCTATCAAAGCTCATCATCACACATACGTTGTGCCTGTAATTATGTACAAATTTCTTCTGGTTCTACTCTTCTCACTCAGCATCGGTTTGTATAAGCTTCTCCAGGTAAACATGAAGACCATCTGCTCTTCGTTTCTAATAGAACAATAGTATTCCATAACATGCATATACCACAACTTATTCAGCCATTCCCCAATTGATGGGCACCCCCTTAATTTCCAATTCTTTCCCACCACAAAAAGAGCTGCTATAAACATTTTTGTACATATGGGTCTTCCAATTCTATGATCTTTTTGTGATATAACCCTAAGAGTGGTTTTGCTGGGTCAAAGTATATGAAAGCATTCATAGCCCTTTGGGGATAATTCCAGATTGCTCTCCAGAAAGGCTGGATCAGTTCACAGCTCCAACAGCAATACATTAGTGTTCCAATTTGCCCACATCCTCTCCAGCATTTGTCATTTTCCTGTTTTGTCATTTAGGCCAGTCTGACTGGTGAGATGTGGTACTTCAGAGTTGTTTTGATTTGCATTTCTCTAATTAATAGAGAATTAGAGCCTTTCTTCATGTGCTTATAGATATCTTTAATTTCTTTCTCTGAAAACTGTCTATTCATATCCTTTGACCATTTATCAATTGGGAAATGTTCTAGAAATGAGTCCTTTTTCAGAGACATAGGTTGTAAAGATCCTTTCCCAATTTCCCACCTCCCTCTTAATCTTGGTTACATTGGCTTTGTTTGTACAGAAGCTTTTCTATTTCATGTAGTCAAAATTATCCATTTTACATTTTATAATGTTCTCTAATTCTTGTTTAGTCATAAAGGCTGACCCTCTCCTCAAGACTGATAGGTAAACTATTCCTTGTTTTAGAAGACTGCTTACAGTACCAACCTTTATACCTAGATCATGTACCCATTTAAATTTGATTTTGGTATATGGTGGTAGATAATGGTCTATGCCCAGTTTCTTCCTTACTATATTCCAGTTTTCCCAGCAGTTTTTGTCAAATAGTGAGTTCTTATCCCAAAACCAGGGTCTGGGGGTTTATCATACAATATATTACTATAGTCATTGACTTCTGATTCTCTTGTGCCTAATCTATTCCATTGATCCACTCCTCTATTCCTCAGCCAGTACCAAGTAGTTTTGATGACTGCTGCTTTGAAATACAGATAGAAGTCTGGTATAGCTAGTCCACCTTCCCTAGCATTTCTTTTCACTAATTCCCTTGATATACTGGACCATTTATCCTTCCAAATGAATTTTGTTTGTATTTTTTCTAGGTCTATAAAATCATTTTTTGGTAAATTAATTGGTATGACACTAAATATATAATTTAATTTAGGTAAAACTGTCATTTTTATTATATTAGCTCAACCCAGCCATGAGCAATTGATATTTTTCCAATTAATTAGATCTGACTTTATTTGTGTGAAAAGTGTTTTGTAGTTGTGGTCATATAGGTCCTGGGTTTGTTTTGGCAGGTAGATTCCCAAATATTTTATAATCCTTTTTGTCATTCTTTACCTCTCTACTTCCTAATATTTTCTGCTTTCTTCTTTCTGCCCCACTCTGCCAACTCACGCAAAGCAGCAAAGAAATGTGGTTTGTATTGATAGGTAAAGTATTCTACTTTACCTTTCATATCAGCTTCCTAACTATGCATTTCATGGATGGATCCAAGGAATTTATTAAATATTAAACTTTAGGGCATTTCTGCTGGAACAGAGAGAAGGCAATAGAAAAGGAAATATATGTATATTCACATTGTGTGTGTATTTTTCCATTTATTTTATTTTTCTATAATAATCTTATAGTTTGATAAAAAAACAAATACTATATATGATCCACTAGAGAACTTATAAGTAGTACTGACTGCCTTAAATGCCACTTGTGCTTGCCAAGTACAACTTAATTGACTTACTCATTCATGATTCAATTTTTAAATGCAATTTATTCCCTAACATCTACTATTGTAGAGGGACTAGTCAAGTTGTCAATATTCTTATGGGAATGATGCTTTGGAAGGAATGTCTTTTACAAAATCATTCTTGGTAATGCTGGAATTTATTCTTAGGCCCCTGTTTCAATGGTCTGAAGCAGTGTTTGAGTTTGTTCATAATAATGGCCGTAAAATGATTACAAATAGGGGCCTCCCAGAAAACATTTTAGGATGTAGAAAAGTTCTGCTTGTCTTTGGTAAAATTGAAAAGAAATAGAGGCCCCACCTTCCACCAACCATCCACAAAGCATCCTTCACTTGGTGGGAGAATTATAGTTATCCTTTCCTTATCACAGGGGTTATGGTTGTAGTACCCCCATAATCTGGAAAATCTGTGTAACTTTTTGGTCCAACTTTCATATTGGAAAAAATCTAATGTTTTTTTTTATCTTTTGTAGTGTTTACCATACCTTATTGTAAAGTTTGGCTTAAGTATTTGATCATAGGCTCAGTCATTTGCAGCTTGTGTAAAACTCTCCCAAGATTTCCATTTAATTTCTTATGCTGACCCACAATATATGGAAACCACAAAATTATGATGTGGAAGGAATGAGTGTATGTGGCAAGAAAGGTAAGGAAACTAGTTGAAATTTCATTCTTTAATCTTTCTTCAGCTAGCTTTCCCACAACATCTATTTTGTTACACCTTGTAAACCAGTGATGATAACTGAGCAGATTCCAGCAAATTTGTTAACCTTTGAAAAAAGAGTGTGGAGAATGCTATCAAGGTGGGTCCAACATATGTATGCAGTTTTGCAGAACTGTAGAACCCAATATATGTTAAAGTTTGACAAAGGTCTGATTTGGGTGGCCTAGCCAATTTTGGGTGAAGTTTGTCTTTGTTCTTGACATTCATGTCATTGCTTTTGCATCTGGTCCCTCCCTACTCTGTCCCATCTCTGACTTCCCTGGAATCTTCTAGCCATCTGTTAATTGCATCTTAAATGCCAGTGACATTAGAGATGGAAAGCCAATTAGAAATGCCTGTTAAAAACCTTTGCTTTCCCATATAGCATCTGGAAAGGTGTGAAAAGGAGTACCCTCTACTCTCTGCCCCCTTTCAAATTGAGGATGTTTCCTATAATACTTTCCCTGGAGTGGTGGACATTACTTGTCCCAAATAAAAAATCCTGAGCTCTTTCTCTGAACATGACTGCTCCTCACTCTATATTTTCTTGTCTGAGTTGAACTGAAATCAAGGGGTTGCTATGATATCAATATTACACTTTGTTCTGCCATAGTTCATTTGGATTGATATAATCTACTTAGCATTCTAGGCTCAAAGCAAGAAGTAGGAGATCAAAATTGTCTAAAATATTTAACTGAGAACTACTGCATGGGAGATTACCTTTCATGGTAACATTCCTTTATTTTGTTATTTATTATTTTGTATGACTGAATTGACTTCACATCTTATATTAGCTGTATAATTTACTATCTTGGTGACTTTGGGAAAGTTACTTAAACTCCATGGGCCTCAGTTTCTTCAACTATAAAGAATGGGAATCAGGTTAGAAGGCCTCTGAGATGTCTTCCATCTTTATATCCATTTGCCTATGATTATTTTTTATTATCCCTGAGTAGTTGTATGGCAGGTATCAATCCAGATATGTCAACACCAAACTTGAATGAGAGGCAGGAATCTAGCAGAGACTTGTTACTATGACCAGAGGATCCTCTTGAATGATCATCTATCTGTTTCCTTCTGCTGTGGTGACAAAGTCACCTAACTCAGATGCTGTGTTTCCCTTCTGGAAAAGTCATAATGTGCCTGTCCTTAAAGAAATTTGTGAATATCTATGTCTGTAATGCTGATGTAACCTTGTCTCCTTTTTCTTGTACCATTTATGCTCTAAGATTTCATCAGAGTCTCCCCTCCATTTTGTGTGACTTTGCTCCCACAGTCTCACAAAGATAAAGAATCAAAAATAAACATTTAACATTTTAAATGATTTGCTTCATTTGGAATTACCTAACCCTCAAAACACTAAGATAATGATAACTTCCTTGTTGAATTGGGAAGCATCTAGATAGGCAAGTGGCTGCTATGAATTTGTGTTTTAAGTTCAGAAAGCATCAATATTCATAAAAGTTTTTTTTTTCATAAAAGTTTTTTAAAGCCACAGAAGGTTGGGAAAAGTTAGTGAAATGATCACATCTAAAATGATGTGTTTTTCTGTTTGTGTGGTAGTAGTAGTAGTAGTCTACAGTAGCAGCAGCAGTAGTAATAGCGGTAGTATTTTTAATAGCAGATGTTGAATAAGACTTGATCTGAGACTGGGAAATTGTCCAAGGATTAAAATTATACCCCAGAGATAGATATTTAAAATAGTTACCATTCACACTTAAACTTTTCTAAAAAGAAGTATTTGTAGGAGGTAATGTCTTGGGGTGGTCTCAAGGGGGCAATGAAGTCTGGTAGTGGTGGACCAGGTATGAAGATATGGACAGCAGAGCTGGTGACAAGTGGGTGAAAATAAGGGGTGGGAAATCCTACTGGGGAGCAGCATTTGTCTCATGGAACCTTTAATGAAACCACAGAAAGAGCTGGAGTCCTTGTACCTCTATTCCCCTAGAGGAGGATAAACTTCAGGACTATGTTGAAAGAGAATTGGCTTGAGATTGAGGTGACTAGTGTAAGGCCAAGCATGAGCAGCTTTCCAGAAGAACGCTACTGCGAACAGCTTTTAAGGTTCTTATTACATAGTATAATGAACACTCTATTTATTCAATAACAAATCAGAGCAAAACACTCACAGTAAATCAAGGTGCAGCATGCACAATGTTAGAACTTATCACAGATATTCAAAATACAGCATTCACTACAACTTGTCACAGAAAATGGACACATAATTTTCACCACAATGGTCACACAATTTTGAATAAAGTATAATAATTTAGTCAATCAATCACTTAATAACTCAATCATTCAATCATCCTTAAGAAGGCTTACTGCCTTAAGGGTCACAAAATACAATAGTCAAATTTCTCCTCTCATGGGGCACACCAAGTTACAATATCAGTCACTACTCAGCACTCTCTTAAGGGGTAATGTAAAATAAAAAGATCACCCACCCTTCAGTCACAAATAAGTTACAACCTTCTCAGGCAGTACACAGTATCCAAGTAAAATGTTTTTTTTTTATGTTTCAGCTTGACTCAGGGTAGTCTCTCAGATTCCTTGGATCCCCGTCCCTGGTCCCAGCTCCTACCTAGATTCACCAAACTGTCACCTGGGTTCAAAGGCAGAAAACTCCCAGTTCTTGTCCAGCTCTCTGTGTTGTTCCTGCTCCACGTTGAAGCTCACAGACTTCATTATACCTTAAATACTTCACAGTTTCTCTTCCCAGGAAGTCAAGGCTCAACAAAGCAACAAACAGGTTCATAAAAAGTACCAGTATCACAGTCATGCTTTCTCAGTCTTTGGCAGCTCCCAGGAGAAGCTGACAGCTCCCCAAGAGAAACTCCAGCTAATTCCCAGAATCAAAATCACTTCCCCCAATTCCCAAAATCAAAATCATTCTCTCCATCCTGGGTCTTTCCTCTTCAGCCTCCTCGCAAGCAGCTGCTACTGCCTCCATGAAGCTTATCCCAAGGAGTTCTGGCTCCCCCTCTCTGGGGTTTTTCCTTGTATACAGTATTGCTGTAATGTCATGCCAAGGAAAGGCAACTTCCCAAGGTTCAAAATACCAGCATAGGTGCTCTCCATTTTATTCAGTGACAAACCAAGAACAGAGAAGGTGAAAACATGACATCATTCAAAATACAGCATTTACTAAGTGTGATTAAATAATCTCCAAGTACTACCCCACCCCAGGACCTTCCAATCATTCAATCAATTACAAAGTCCCTGTTCTAAATACTTCTCCACCCCTAGGCTATACCATCATTTAGTCCACCACAAAGCCCCTCTTCTCAAATGGAGATTAGTTTCCAAACATAAGTAAAGTACATTCACTTGTTCAACCATAGAACACAAAAAGTCAAAAGTTCCCCACCCCTGGACCACAATTGAATCAACCCCAGAGTTACATCAAGTTTAAGCACAGCACTTAATACCCAAATGGAGGTCTTTTCTTCATCTTGACACCAGGCAAGTTCTCAGCAATCTTAGTTCCTGGGGAGACAAGGCTTAGCAAGGCCACAAGATACATTGCCAGTCCCATCATTAATTCATCCTCTGTCTGTAGAACAGTCCTAGAACCCCTGAAAACATTAGCAAAACCCTCTCCCAGGATTTCTTTAAACATACAACAAGAAAATCCTTCTTCAGGGCTTCTGAACCAACAGAAAGGTTCCCAGACCTCTGCAACAACAGCACTGTCCTTCGCCAGTGGACAGTATTCACTCTGTCTGCAGGACAGTCTCCAGACCCCTGCAACAACAGCACTGTCCTTCACCAGTGGACAGTATTCACTCTCTGTCTGCAGGACAGTCTCAGGGCTTCTTAACCAAAAGCCAGGTTCCAGGACTTCTTCAACAGGACTGTCTTTCACCAGTTGACAAATCTGGCAAAACAACATCAAAACAGACAGACAAAGTACCAGCAAAACAGCCATGTCTCCTCAGTCCTTGGTAGCTCAGGGGGTAGGTCTCAAAAGTCCAGGGCGATTCAAAGAGGCACTCAACAATCCTCTCAGTCTCTCTCTGCCTCCACGAGGTGCTGCTTCCAAAAAGTTCTTCTGCCTCTCCCTTGTCTCTCCAAATCTATGTCACCAGCTCCTCCCAGTTCAGGACTCTCTTTTCACATCAACAAGTCCATCCCACAGGTGGGATTAACAAGCTCTGGGTTTTAACACAATCAATTTGAAAAACAAGCCAATACAGGGGACTCTTTAAATGTCATTACTATCACAATTGCTCCTCCCTTTTCAAGGCCTTTCTTGCTAAGTCAGCAATAGGAATTCATACCTTCTGTTTCTTTAACAGAGGCTTAATTTGAACTAAGTGCTAAGTACCTTTTAGTTTTCCATTACAAAGGGGTCTTTAAATTTTCTTACCATTTCAAATGGGGTCTTAATCTCTGTTCTAACATTCATGAAGCAGTTGAACAAAGTCAAATTCTAGGTCCTTTTCAGCTCTAAATTTTTTCATATATGACATTTAATCTTCATTTAACTCTACCCCCATATTTGATACCAGGAAAAAAAATCATTTTTCCTCTTTGGGGCTTCATTACTTTTTCTGCAAAATCAAGATCTGGATGATGAGAACCTGAAGGTTCCTGCATCTATTGTGATATTGTTGAAGAGGGAAGCAAGCTTCTTTCTGCCCCTTCCCCCCTCCCCCAAGTGTATATCTATGAGAATGGTAATTGTATACCTATTTTTTGTTCACTACTTGAGCTTCTTGAATATGAAAGATGGAAAACAAATGTCTGTAACACCTAGTTAAAAAGAAAAAAAATGTTTAAGCAGAAGTAAACCAATATTGATTCCTTTGGAATTTGGGGGGTGAAGAAATGCCTCAGAAGTTTTATGATACCTTAGGTCTCTTTCTCCCCCCAAAGCACAGTACCAATACCCTCTTCTCTTTACCCCCTTTCAAAGTGAGGATGCTTTCTATAACACTTTCCTTAGAGTGGTGGGCATTAATTGTCTGAATTACAAAAATCTCAAGGTCTGTCTTTGAACATGACTACTCCTCACTTCTACAATTTTTTTTCATCTCAGTTGAAGAGAAAGCAAAGAGTTGCTATGATATCAGTGTCATGTTTTACTCTGGCATTCTCTATCATGGCTCATTTGATTTGATTTAATCTATTGGGCCTTGTAGCCTCAAAGCAGGAAGTAGAACAGCAAAATTGTCTAAAACATTTAATGGAACCAGTGCATGGGAAATTCTCTTTTATGTTAATATCCCTTTATTTATTTATTATTTTGCTTGACTGAATTATTCATTATGAAAATGAAAGATCAAAAAAGCCTTCACAGGAGTCAGGCTCAATTTTTTGTTGCTGAGAGAAAAGGCATCTTTACACTGAAATCTACAATGCACACTTCATATTTTAATCTGTTACATGACATGTCAATTGGTGCATTTCAAATGTCAAGTGAAGTAAATCTCTTGTTAGGAGAGCTGCTGAAATGAGTTCCATGGAAACAGAAAACATCTCTTTCAAATTGATACAGACAATTGCAGTGCAAGTGTGTCTTTCAGTGCATCTCATTGTGTTGAAAGTTCTCCTCTGGGACATAGCCTGTTGCTAGGTCTCCATGCTCATTCCATTCTTCTCAAATCCATCTGGGCTACCAATTAGGGCTATCCATGGGGCTGCTGGTGTTGACTGAATGGAAACTTCTCTAGTAGGAACAAAGGAAAATCACCAAATGATTTCATGTAAGCAAAGGTACTGTTAGATGTCACATTTGAATTGTATACCTCCAAGGTAAATAGCATTAAAGTCACAAGTAAAGTGGTATACCTGACACTCTGTCCCATGAAGGGCAATTTAGAGGGTGTAAAGAGGAGCTTCTTTGTGGCACTCCACTGTTCTGCCTGTCCCACCAACATCTTTGTCTTCCTCCCTTATCCAAGTACACTCTAAATGTTGCCAGTGGTGCTGAGAGAGTAGATGATTTGACAAGAGTGACACTGTATGTGTCAGATGTGAGACTTGACCCAGGGTTTCTGATTCCAAGAACAAGTCCCTCTATCCATTATACTATAAGATATATTTATGTGTGTATATATGTATAAATATATGTGTATATACATACACACATAAATGCATTTGTATATATTTATAATGATATATATTTGTGTACACATATATAAGTGAAGATTAAATACATGGTGTTTCTTACATATCTATATACTCATATTTGTATATGTATATATAATATATGAAATATAATACACTGTGTGTGTATAAATGAAACATCATGAACTTAATCTTTACTCTTCAACTTCCTCTTCCCACCTTGGCCCAGGATTGCTGCCACTGAATAAGGTTATGGAATAGGTTATTCTCTTTGAGGATAAGGGAGAGTAGGAGGATGAAAGAAAAAGGAAAGGAAATAAATGAGTAGAGAAGGAAGAGAGAGAAGCTCTATGACTTCCTTGATGTCTTACTTTTGTCTTTATCGCCAGCATCTAGCACAGTATGATACACAGTAGGCACTAGATAAATGCCTGTAAAATGATTATTCCATAAATTCCATGCCAGTTTGTGACAAAATTTTTGATATGTTCAGCTTGAAGAGGATAGATTAAAGTCATAGTCGACCTGAAACTAGAGATATTTAATCTCTGTAAATCATCTGGGATTATACTCACCAGTTTCTGTGTGTCTTCACAGGAAACTCTGCTCTACAAAATAAATGTGAATACCCACTTTACTAGTTCCTTAGTGAAAAAAATGCAAGCCATGATGAATTTGTTTCCAAAGAATTGTGAAAGGATGGTGTGTCTTCTTTTGTCAGCTCAGAGGATCCTTTCACATTAACACTGTAGCTACTAATGGCAGCTACATATGTTTTTCAAGAATAACACAGCAGATTTTTTTAAAGTTTAATTACACATTTTTCTTTATGTGACTAAAAGGAAAATTAACACAAATACTTAATTAGAGTTCACACTATAAGAATAAAATTAGTTTTGCATTATATATTTCTTAGACTGATCTAGTTTCCAATTGTAGACTATTTTAAAAGGTGAGAATTGCACTGTTTTCCAAGATTCTGTGTCAGAAAATAAATTGTACACAATTATCTCAGTGTATAACTGTGGGTATTTGGGAAAATGAGATTGCAAAGCAAATATAAGCAAAGAAATACATCTAATTTTAGCCAAAGGCTGAGGAGTATGATAATTCAAGTACTCTGAGAAGTCATCAGTGGAATTCAGCAAATCAGAACTCAGAAATTCCCTTTTATTAGGGGGATTTGTTCTATGAAGTTTAGATTCAGTCAAAGGACAGCACTTGAGGATATAGACAGTCACATGTTGCCTCAAGGCTGCAGGTTCCCCACCCTGAAAGCTGAAAAGCAAAGAGTAAACATGTAAAAATTAATAAAAGTGATTTGGGAGGGTGTAGCCCTTTCTAATCTTCTCTAAGAATAACCATGTTGGTTGGACTTTGGAAATAGGACCACTTTGTTTATTTCTTTTCTGTATTAAATTTTACAGATCACTTTGTTCACAACAGTCTTGTGACCTAGATAATGTTACCATTAGCAACTCTATTTTACAGATGGGTGGGTGGAAAGAAATGAGGGGAAAGGGAAGAATAGAAGAAAGGAAGGAGAAAAGAGAGGATGGTAATTGAATTGCCCATGATCACATAGATATTAATAATGACTTTTGTTTGGTCATTTTTCAATTATGCCCCACACTTCAAGACTCCATTTAGGGTTTTCTTGGCAGAAATACTGTAGTGGTTTGTCATTTCTTTCTCTAGCTCATTTTACAGATGAGAAGACTGAGGCAAACAAGGTTAAATGACTTGCCCAGGCTTACACAGCTACTAAATGTATGAGACCAGATTTGAACTCAGGAAGATGAGTCTTCCTGGCTACAGATCTGGCACTCTTCCCACTGTGCCACCTAGTTGCTCTGAAAATTTTAAAGTAAGCATGTATTACACCCTAAGTCTGCAAAGTGCATTAATGCACCATTATTTCATTTGATCCTCATATCACCCTTGTGAAGTAGGTGACATCATTATCACCTATATTTGTAGATGATTATTTTTATCACCTATATTTTTGCTTGTCAGTTTTCAAGGGAGGGGAACCTGTGGCCTTAATCCCATATGTGACTGTCTAGGTCCTACATTTAGAATCATGATCAGTCTAACAACTGTATAATTGAGTTAGATAGTGTTTAAGTGATATACTCTGGGTCACACAGTTAGCACATAGACAAGATATATATTCATGTCTTATTGATTCCAATTCTTTACCTCTAATTTTAAATTAAATTTACATTTTATTAATTTGTTATTTTTAATTGTTAATTTACATTTAGTTTTTATTTTAATAACATGTAAACAATATTTTTAATATAATTTAGAATTTAAAGTTCAAATTGAAGGCATGGAATTTTATGTAGGCTATACATGTGCAGTCATGAAAACATTTCTATAATACCTTTGTTGCAAAAGAAAACAGACAAAAAATAATAAAGGAAAGTTTGAATCAGTATTCTTCAGTCTTTATTCAGAGTCCATCACTTATTTTTCTGGAGATGGATAGCATTTTTAATCAAAAGTCCTTCAGAATTTTTTTGTATAATTTATTGGTAAGAATACATATGTTTTACAATTTATCATCAGAAAATATTGCCATTACCATGTACAATGACCTTCTGATTCTGCTCACTTTACTTTGCATCAGTTCATGTAGATCTTTTCAGGTGTTTCTAAGAGCGTTCTGATTGTCATTTATTATAACATAGTAATATTCCATCACAATCATAGACTGTAACTTGTTCAACCATTCCCCAATTGATGAGCATCTCCTCAATTTCCAATTCCTTGCTACCACAAAAGAACTGCTAAATATGTTTGTACAAAAAGGTCCTTTTCCTTTGATGTCTTTGGGGTACAGAGGTAGTACTAGTTATACTGGGGCAAAGAGTATGCAAATTGCTCTCCAGAAATGCTAGAACAGTTCACAATTCCAGTAATTGTGCATGTGTACATACTTTTCCCACATCCTCTCCAACATTTATCATTTTCCCTTTTCTGTCATATTAGTCAATTGATACATGCAAAGTGGCATACCTTTGTCTTCTCCTTCTGAAAACTGACTATTCATATCTTTGACCATTTTTAATTGTTTAATGACTCTTATTCTTATAAATTCAACACATTTCTCCATATATTTGGTAAATAATGTCTTTATCAAATCAACTTGCTGAAAAATTTCCCCCCTGTTTCCTGCTTTCCTTCTAATCTTGGCTGCACTGGCTTTGTTTGTGCATTTAAAATATTTATTTAAATTACTCATTTTATATGATGTAGTGTTCTCTATCCCTTGCTTCAAAATAAATTCTTTCCTTGTCCATATATCTGACAGATAAAATATTCCATACTTCCATAATTTTCTTATGTTATCACCTTTTATGTCTAAATCTTACAGGCACATTGACATTGTATTGATATAAGATGTGAGATGTTGGTGTATACCTAAGTTTTTCCACACTGCTGTCCAGTTTTCCTAGAGATTTTTATCAAATAGTCATTTCTTGTCCTCAAATCTTGGATCATTTAGTTCATCAAACACTAGATTACTGTGGTAATTTAATATTGTATATTTTGTACCTTATCTATTCCACTGACTTACCACTTTATTTCTTAGCCAGTTTCAAATTTTTTGATGATTGCAGGTTTGTCAAACAATTTGAAATCTGGTGCTGTTAATCTATCTGCTTTAATATTTTTTAAATTGATTCCCTTTATATTCTAGAACTTTTATTCTACCACATGAATTTTGGCATTTTTCACTGTATCTTTTATTGGTTCTACTGCTTTAGAACTTTATTTGAGGCATTATTTTAGAATTATTTCCAAGGGAATTTGGGAGAGCTTGTTTGAATGCTCCTTTACTCCTCCATCTTGGCTTTGCCTCCCCAGGCTCTGGTTCTAATACTCCTTCCATTAACCCCGTTGTCAGTCAGTCAGGGAGTATAGACCAAATATGTTCTCCTTGGCAAATGATGTCCCATATCAGAATCTCATTATTTTACCCACTTTTGTAATGGGGGCATTAATACCCATACTACCATACTCATGGCCTCATTTTGAGGCAAAAGTTTTACAAATATTATATAATGGAAGAAAGTAGAATGGTTCTTATCAGGGTCTTATTTAATACCCCTGGAATAGATCCATAGGAAATTCCACCAGAAATAGTAGAACACGTATACATTCAGAGCAGAAAAGGAACATTGGGTAGACAAAATCAGGGAGTGATGACTAAGTGTCAGGATTTCAGAAAACTGATGATTAAGGGTGAAGTATAGGGTAAGGGAATAATCATTTATGTCTCACCAAAAAGTAGCAGGGAGTGTGCAAGTGCTTTGTGAATATTATCTCATTGGATTCTCACAACAGACCTGTGAGGTAAGTGATAATATTATCTCCATTTTGTAGTTGAGGAAATTGAGGCAGGTAGAGATTAAGTAGCTTTACTTTACTTCACATAGGAAGAGTCTAAAGCTAGATTTAACCCTAGGTCTTGCTGACTTCAGGCCCAGGCTTCTCTTCCACTGCACCATCACACTACCTATGTCTCTGATGAAGCATGCTCCCCTCTTCCTAACAGCAAATTGATGGATTCAGGTTTCAGAATGAGGTAAGTTTTTTGGACATGGGCAACATGTGAACTTATTTTGCTTATTCATATTTTTACCAGAATTTTGTTTTTGTTTTTCTCAGTGGAATGTAGGGGTAGGGGGAGACAATATAAATAATCATTCATTAAAAATTAAAAAAGAAAATAAAAATAAAAGCAAAAGGAAGGTTACCGGGTATTCCAAAGCTAGGCAAGTAGAGTACAAACCCTGAAAAGTCCTGCTAAACTAGAACAAGTTCCAATATAGGCCCACCAATAGACTTTGTTTCTAGATAAGATGACAAAGGCTCATCACCAGGAGATGGTTTACTCAGGTGATGAATTTTTCTAACGACTTATAACAACTATCGACTAAGTCATAGTGATGGACATGGCTAGATGGGATGAAAAGTTTTCACCTAGCATTGTACAAGTACCTATATGCTCATAATAATAAAATAACAAATCTTTGAATAATTGCAACATGACCAAGCATTTGTGAAGTACCTACAACAATCTAGGCATAGTGTAATGCAGTGGGGATATAAAGAATGGCAGTAGGAACAATAACAATAATAACCAGCCCTTTCTCTCAAGGGGCTCACAGGCTAATCATGGAGAGACGTAGACAAATGTGCATAAACAAGAAACATGCAATATAAGCTGGATACAACCCTAAGAGAACTTTAAGGGAAGGTTGTAGATGGTGAGATTTTAAATAGTACATGATAAGAGACAGAGGTGAAGAGGGAGAGAGGTCCAGGAATTGAGCACAGGTAGTACAAAACATACCTAGAATTTGGAAATAGAATTTGAAATTTGTGCAAGGAACAAGGAGACTTGTATTATTACATCACTAAGTACATGCAAAGTAGTGACATGTAAGAAGATTAGAAAGGTTTGAATGGGTCAAGTGATGAAGAGTTTTAAAAGCTAAATAGAAAATTTTCCTAATAGAAAAGGGGACATCAACATTCCTGCACTTTAAATGAACAAATTCAGCCAATAAGTGGAGGATGGCCTAGAGTAAGGAGAGACTTGAGGCAGAACAAATAAATGCAGGTTATTGCAGTGGTGCTGTTGCCATGAAAGGAAAGTCTATGTGAGAGTAGTGGCTGTTTCAGAGGAGGTAAGGGGTTGAACATATAAGATATTATGGAGGTCGAAACCACTCTGCCTGTTCTCTTTTACTGTTCTGGCACTTTCAACCTCTGCATCTCTCCCTTCCTTTTGCCTCTTGTCTCTGTACTTTCTGTAATATTTGTCCCTACACCCTCTGTGCCTTTTTAAAGTGTGATTATAGCCTCATTTCCCACTGCCATGATGATCTTTCCAAGTCTGTACCCTCAAAGAACCAGGTCTGCCTAGTCTATTTCATAATTTCATAAATTATTTAGCAATTAAATAGGAAAAAGGGAGGGTTGTGGGAAAATGAGTTTCATTTTATATATGTTACATTTAAGCTGTCTAAGGAAGAAGTAGTTTGAAGTATCTAATAAGTTGCGGAAGATGTGAGACTAGAGGTCAATGTAAGTCACTCTGTTTTTGAATCTATATTAAAGAATTAACAATTAATCTAACAGCAAATACTTCTTGAATTCCATTATGTATTTAGTACTGCGAAGTTGAAATCCATTTTCCCTAAAATGTCAAATATATCTGACCCTAAATGGATAGAGAATTACACATGACAAGATTTAAGTTTAATATTTGAGCCCCCTAACTCTAAAATCACAGTGTAGTGTGAAGAACACAAGACTGAACATCAGGAGACCACTTTTATTTCTGATGTTTCCATTAACCAGAAATGTGACCTTGGAGTGGTGTTACCTCTTTGAATCTCTTTCTTTACCAGGATGGTGAAGGAAGATACATAATATTTAAGATCCCTTCTAGTTTGAATAGCTGTGACCCAAGTCAGGTACATACTGATGCATATGTAAGATAACAATCTACATAATCTTCTTGTTCCTCATGATCTTCACCACCATACCTTTGTTAATAAGGATGACTCCCTCATTACATTTCTTATAGCAATATATCTGTACCTCGCCTTGCTACTTATATCACAGTAGGCTCATATCAATTATTTGTTTATCCAAACGAGGACAATATAAGCTTATTAAGAAGAGAATCTTTACCATATCCTGAGGCAGGGTGGTAGAGCAGAGACTGAACTAGATTCATACTGAGGAGATATGAGGTTCAAATCCTAGTTCTGAGACAGCTTTGTCTTATTTTTCTTATCTGTAACATGAGGATGATCATACTTTACTATCAATCTCACAGTATTCTTATGGGGAAAGTGCTTGTAAATTTTAAAGGGGCATAGCTAAGCGCTATTATTCCTCTCATTGCATCCCTGCCCTTAACACAGTGCATTGGAGGGATTGCAGGAGAGAGAGAGAGAGAGAGAGAGAGAGAGAGAGAGAGAGAGAGAGAGAGAGAGAGAGAATTTTAAGGCTACAAAGAGAGACAGAGAGGAGCAGACAGAGACAGAGGAACAGACAGTCAGGCAGAGATAGAGATGAAAAACAGACAGAAAGAGAGAGGGAGACAGGCAGAGAGAGACAGAAACAGAGAGAGGCAGAGAAGGGGAGGGAGGAGGGAGGGAGAAAAAGAGAGGCAGGTAGACCAAACACCCTCTCCTAATTTACCAATGTAAGTTTTACTTGTTGTGAAATTAACTACCTAAGGAAAGTTGCCTAAGGTGTTTTAGAGTTCAATGACTTGCCCAGAATTACATAGCTAATATGTGCTAAGCATGACTGATCCCATTACTTCATGATTTCAAAGCTAGCTTTTGAAATACTACACCACAGTGAATCTTGCCTTACATAGAGTAAACATTTAATCAATGTTTGAGGAATGAAAATTATTGTTATGCCATCTCCCTATTTAATTTACTTACTAGTTTATACAAACACAATATCAAGTGGAAATTTTGCCATGACCAAGTCTTTAAAACTTACCTCTTCCAACCAGCAACCCACCTACAATCTCCCCAAAGTTACCATGACCTACTTTTCAGAACTGTGAGAAATGCGTAATAGTCTCACTATAAGAGAACCAGGGATATAGACATTTTAAATAGTGAAAATGAATAGAGAGTGAAATTTGTCAGCAACTGCACAGTATATTTTCCCAAATGCTAAATGAATAATTCAAGTCAACAAACTTGAAACAAAAACAATATATTACAAAAGCAGCTGTAGACAGGCATTTTCTTGAAGGAAAAACAAAACTATCAAGAGAGTAGCATAATTCTTTTTTAGGGGGAATGTCAAAAATTGCAAGGGAATATTGTTAAAAATTTCATTGCTGGGAATAGTTTACCTATGATCTATGCATAAGTGTAGAATTTATGGCCAAAAAAAGATAGAAAACATTATGAAATGCAAAATGGATAATTTTGTTGATTACATTCAAATAAATTTTCCACACAAACACAGTCAATGCAACTAATATTAGAAGAAAAGTGAAAATATGAAAAACAATTTGTGCAGCAAGTATTTCTGATAAAAGCCTCATTTCTCAAATATTTAGAGAACTGAGACAAATCTGTAAGAATAAAAAATCATTCCCCAATTGATAAATGGAAAATGATATTAATAGTCAGTTTTAAGAGAAAGAATTAAAGCTATTCATACTCATATGAAAAAAATGTTGTAAGGGTGAAACCAAGATGGCAGCATAGAAGCAGGAAAGCTCCTGTGCTCCCCCCATAACAGCCTCAAATGCCTATAAAAATAATTCTTAACAAATGTTAGGGGTACAGAATCCATGAAGTGAAAGAGAAAGAAATATCCTGATGAAGATAGCCCAGATGGCTGGCAGGAAGGGTGCATTGCAGCATGCTGGGAGCAGAGCCCAGCCCACAGTGAGCCTGTGGCTTTAGTCTCAGGGAAGCCCAACCAGCACTGGCTGGAGCGCACCTAGGGAGATTGAATAACCAGCAGGTTCCGTGCTTTCCAGAATTATCAACCCATAAATGCCAAAGACAAAGTGAGAGGTCAGTGTAGATTTTAGAAACAGGGAGCCCAACAGTGTGTTCTGGATTCCACCCCAGAGGGAAAAGAGGCTAAGGTGTGGTGGTCATGCAGCCATATGGCTGCTTCAGAGCTCCTGGCCTGAAGATTGTACAGGACCAAGTAAACATTCTGAGTGGTAATTACTCTAACTTTAATGTTCTTGGATCTGGAACTCTGCCTTGGGTGTAGGTCCCGGGGTTTGTGACCAGATGGCAGAGCCTGTGGCTTCAGAGAGGGCAACCAACTAATACCTCTGGCAGCTGCAAAATCCCCAGTAATTTGGGACAAAGTTCTCCTCTCTGGAAGCAGAGCTGTACTGTTGCAAAAAGCTCAAAAGTCAAGTAATTGAGTGGCAACATGAGCAAGCAAAGGAAGCAAATCAAGCTCAGCAATCCAAATTTGAATTCCTTTTGTGGGGACAGAAAAGATCAAAACATGCAACAGGAAGAAGACAACAAAGTCAGAACTATTGCACCAAAAGCTTCCAAGAAAAATATGAACTGGTTAAAGGCCATAGAGAAGCTTAAGAAGGATTTTGAAAACCAAATAGGAGAAATGGAGGAAAAATTGGGAAAAGAAATGAGAATGATGCAAAAAATTCAAGAAAAGAGAGTCAACAACATGACTGAAGAAAATAACACCTTAAAAATAGACTAACTCAAAAGGCAAAAGAGGCTCAAAAAGGCAATGAGGAGAAGAAAGCCTTAAAAAGACAAATTTGCCAGATGGGAAAAGAATCTCAAAAGCTCACGGAAGAGAATTATTCCTTGAGAGTTAGACTGGAGCAAATGGAAGCTAGTGATTTTATGAAAAATCAAGATACTATTAAAAAGATTCAAACGAATGAAAAAAAAAAAGGAAGGAAATGTGAAATACATCATTGGAAAAAACACTGACCTGGAAAATAGATCCAGGAGAGATAATTTAAAAATTATTGGACTACCTGAAAGCCATGATAAAAAAAAATAGAACCTAGAAATCATCCTCCCAGAAATTCTCAAGGAACACTGCCCTGATGTTTTAGAACCAGAGAGGAAAAAGAGGATGAAAGAATAAACTGATAACCTCTTGAAAAAGATCCCAAAAAGAAATTTCCTAGGAATATTATAGACAGCTTCAGGAGTTCCCAGATAAAGGAGAAACTATTACAAGCAGCCAAGAAGAAACAACTTGAATATTGTGGAATCACAATCAGCATAACACAGAATATGGAAGTTTCTACACTGAGGAATAAAAGGGCTTGGAATATGACATTCCAGGGGTCAAAGGAGCTGGGATTAAAACCAAGAATCACCTACCCAGCAAAACTGAGTATAATGTTTCAGGGGAAAATATGGTCATTCAATGGAATAGAGAACTTTCAAGCATTCTTGATGAAAACTCCAAGTTGAATAGAAAATTTGACATGCAGATACAAGAAACAAGAGAAGCATGAGAAGGTAAGCAGGGAAAAGAAATCATAAGGAACTTATCAAAGTTGAATTATTTAACTTCCCACATGGAAAAACAATAATTGTAACATTAAACTTATCTCAGTATGAGAATAGTTGAAGGGAGTATAAACCCATATAAAATATGAGTGTGTGTATATATACATATATATTTCTCTACAGGAGGGTATATGGGCATATGAATACATCTGTGAGTGTGTGTATATATGTGTATGGGTATACATAGACAGAGGGCACAGGACCAATTTCATAGGGAAGGGTGATACTTAAAAGGTGAAATTGAGAGGTGAAAGAGGAATATAATGAGAGGAGATAGAGAGAGACAGAATGGGGTAAATTAACTCCTATAGAAGAGGCAAGAGAAAACTGTTACAATGGAGGGGAAGAACAGAAAGGCAAAAGGAAATGATTCAAACTTACTCTTATTGAATTTGGCTTAGGGAGGGAATGACATACTTACCAAATAGGGTATCTCACCATACAGGAGAGTAGGGGGAAAGGGATGAGAGGGGGAATGATGGAAGGGAGGGCAGGCAGGGGGGGAAGGAAATTGGAAGCACCCACTTTTGAAAAGGGATGGGATCAAAGTAGAGAATAGAACAAGTGGCAGGTGGGATAGGAGGGAGGGAAATATAGTCAGTCTTTCACAATATATTGACAATGGAAATTTTTTTTTTTTATAGCTACACATGTACAACCTATATTGAATTACTTACTTCCCAGCAGGGTGGGTGACAAGGGAGGAGGGTAAAGAATCTGTAATTTAAAGTTTTAAAATCAAATGTTTAAAAATATTATTAGTATTTTTATATGCAATTAGGAAATAAGATATACAGGCACTGGTGTAGAGATCCATCTTGCTGTACTAGAATGTCAGAGAGGAGATGGTGGATGATATAGGAGAAAGCAGATTGGGGGAGGTGGTATACAGTGGGATTGCTGTTTTTGGATGGTGGGTAGGGGAAAGATGGGGAGAAAATTTGTAACTCAAGCTAGGAAAGGATATTTACAACTAGTGTCTCTGATAAAAGCCTTGTTTCAAAAATATATTGATGGCAAAGTAAAATTTATAAGAATACAAGTCATTCTCTCTTTCCTGCTTTCCGGGAGCCAAGATGTCTCAGCGAGGACGTGGTGGGTCATCAGGAGCAAAGTTCTGAATTTCCTTGGGGCTCCCCGTAGGAGCTGTCATCAATTGTGCTGATAATACAGGTGCAAAGAACCTGTACATCATCTCTGTGAAGGGAATTAAGGGGAGATTGAACAGGCTTCCTGCAGCTGGTGTAGGGGACATGGTAATGGCAACAGTAAAAAAGGGGAAACCAGAATTTCGGAAGAAGGTTCATCCAGCAGTGGTAATATGGCAACGGAAGTCATATCGGAGAAAAGATGGCGTGTTCCTATATTTTGAAGACAATGCAGGGGTCATAGTAAACAACAAAGGCGAGATGAAAGGTTCAGCCATCACGGGGCCTGTTGCCAAGGAGTGTGCTGACTTGTGGCCCAGGATTGCATCTTAAGCTGGCAGCATTGCTTGATTCTCTGTTTAAAAAAAAAAACAAACCCTCATTAAAGTGTCTGCCTATAAAAAAAAAAAAAGAATACAAGTCATTTACCAATTGATAAATGGTCAAAGTATATGGACAGGTAGTTTTCAGAAGAAGAAACAAAAACTACCTCTAGTCCTATGAAAAAAATGCTCTTAATCACTGTTTATTAAAAAAAAAAGGAAATTAAAACAACTCTGAGGTGCCACATGATGCCTATCAAATTGGTTAACATGACAAAACAGGAAAATGTTAAATACTGGTAAAGATGTGAGAAAATTGAAACACTAAACCATTGTTGGTGGAGTTGTGAAATGATCCAACCATTCTGGAGAGCAATTTTGAAATATGCCCAAAAGGCTATAAAACTCCCTTTGACCAAGCAATGCCACTATGAATTCTGTATCCCAAAGAGATTATAAAAACAGTAAAACAGAGGGGCAGAAGCAAGATGGCAAAGCAAAAGCAGGAAATTGCTTGAGCTTGTGTCCCAAGGACCTCCAATACCTGTAAAAAATAACTCTAAACAAATTTTAGAGCTGTTGAGCCCACAAAATGACAGTGAAACAAATCTCCTACTGAATGCAGCTTGGTAGGCCAATAATAAGGGACTTTCCTACCAGGCTTCTAGTAGTGCACAGTCCCACATGGGCCATGACAGCACAGACTGGTGGCACAGACCATCCAGTGTATACCTCAGGGGACTGACTCACTGGCAGCTGTGGCAGTTTCCTGACTTCTCATCTGATAAATGCAAAAGAGAAAGCAAAAAGTCAGTGGGAAAACACTGTTGGACATGAGTGAGAGAAGATTGTGGTCCCACTTCTACCCCAGAGACAGCAGAGGTGGTGGTAGATGCAGCTGCTGCAGTGGCAGCTGATTCCAGAACTCCAGGCCCACAGATGGTGGTGATACTAAGTATCTGATCAGAGGGCAAATGCAAGAATCTCTTTGCTAGTGCTGAGGCAGAATTCTCTTGCTTTGCCCTGCTTGGATTTGGGTCACAGGTTTTGCTGGCAGGCCAGGGGTGAGGAGCACTTTTGTGACAGAGCTTTTGGTGGCTGTAGAGAGGCCATTCTCTTCACAATTCTGAGGCTGGTTAGAAGGAACTCTAACAACAGCTATGTAAAAGCCTAGAAATTTGGGACAGAGCACTCTGCACTACAGAAGCAGAGGTCTACCTTGGCAAAGAACTCAAAAGTCAAGTAATTGGCAAGCAAGAACAGAGGAAGTGAAGTGAGACTAAAGATTCTTTGTCAACAAAGAAGATGAAAACATAGAACCAGAAGAAGACAACAAAGTAAAACCTCTTGCATCAAAAGAAAAATATGAACTTCTTACAGAGGTGGATTTGTAAAATCAAGCAAGAGAAGTAAAGGAGAAATTGGAAAGAAAAATGAGAATGATACAAGAAAAGCATGAAAAAATAAGTCAACAGCTTGCTATAAGAGACATATAAAAATACTGCAGAAAAATAACAGCTTAAAAAGTAGAATAGTTCAAATAGCAAAAGATGTCCAAGAAGGCAGTGAGAAGAAGAATGCCTTAAAAAAGCAGCATCAGCCAGGTGAAAAAGAAAGTTCAAAAGCTAACTGCAGAAAAGACTTCCTTCAAAATTAGATTGAAGCAAATATAAGTTAATGATTTTATGGGAAATCAGGGTACTATAAAACAGATCCAAACAAATGAAGAAAATAAAAGGCAACATGAAGTATCTCTTTGGAAAAACCACTGATATGGAGGGGCAGAGCCAAGATGGCAGAGTAGAAGCACAAATGTGGCATTGGCTCCCACTCCAATCACTCCCAATACATGTAAAAATTGACTCCAAAAAAACTTTTAATTACAAAATCCACAAAGTGACAGACAGAAACAAATCTCCCACTAAAGGAATCCTGGAAGGTGGACAGGAAGGTCTATTACACTGAGCTGGTAAACCAACACAGTCCAGCATGAGCGACACAGTTCCAGCCATAGGGTGGCCCCAACCAGTGGCTGCCTGAGCAGACTTAAGGAGAGTGAATCATAAGTAGCTGTTTCTGTTTCCATACTTCTCAACTCCAAAGACAAAGTAAAAATTTAGTCCAGAACTCTGTTGGAATGGGGCGGGGGGAGCAGGACTTAAGTGTTTCATCTGTCCCCTGCAGCCAGAGTGAGAAGCTGTGAAAGTGGCAGCTATGCAGCTGTCACAACATGGCTCATTCCAGAGCTTCTGGCCTGCAGATCATGGGGGGACCAGGCAAGCATTAAGAGGGCAAGTACTCTTGCCTTAAACTTTTTGTATCTGGATCGTGGTCTTGGGTGGTGGTCTTGGGGTGTGTGACTGGTGAGCCAGAGCTTGTGGGGACTACAGAGGGGCACCTTCATAATAGCTCTGGCAGCTGTGAAAACCCCAGCAATTTGGTACATCATTCTCTCCATTCTGTAAGCAGAGATCTACCATGGCAAAGAACTCAAAAGTCAAGTAATTGGCTGACTACATGAGCAAACAACAGAAGCACAAACAGACCATAGAATCTAGGGGACAAAAAGGATCGAGGCATGGAGCGGGAGGAAGACAGCAAAGTCAGAACTTCTGCATCAAAATCTCTAGGAAAAATGTGTGTTGGTTACAGGCCATGGAGGAGCTCAAGAAGGATTTTGAAAACCAGGTAAGAGAAGTGGAGGAAAAATTTCGAAAATCATGAAAAATAAGTCAAGAGCCTGCTAAAGGAGACCCAAAAATCCACTGAAGAAAATAACACCTTAAAATATAGATTACTTCAAATGGCAAAAGAGGCCCAAAAAGGCAATGAGGAGAAGAATGCCTTAAAAAGCCCAATTTGCCAGATGGAAAAATAATTTAAAAAACTCACTGAATAGAATAACTCCTTCAAAATTAGATTGCAGCAATTAGAAGCTAAGGACTTTATAAGAAATAAATATACTATAAACAGATCAAAACTGATGACAAAATAGAAGGCAATGTGAAATATTTCATTGGAAAAAACACTGACCTGGCAAATAGATCCAGGAGAGATAATTTTAAAATTAGTGGACTACCTGAAAGCCATGATCAAAAAAAGAGCCTAGACACCATCTTTCAAGAAATTTTCAAGCAAAATTGCCCTGGTACTCTAGAATCAGTGAGCAAAACAGAAATTGAAAGAATTCATCAAAAACCTCTTGAAAAAAGATCCCAAAAAGAAAACTCTTAAGAATATTATAGCCAAATTCAAGAGTTCCCAGGTTAAGGAGAAAATGCTGCAAGCAGTCAGGAAGAAACAGTTTGAGTATTGTGGACACACAATCAGGATAACACAAGACCTACCAGCTTCTACATTAAGGAATCAAAGGGCTTGAAATATGATATTCTGGAGTTCAAAGCAGCTAGGACTAAAAGCAAGAATCACCTACACAGTAAAACTAAGTATAATGCTACAAGGGAAAACATAGTCAATCAATGAAATAGAGGATTTTCAAGCATTCTTGATGAAAACAACAGAGCTGAAAAGAAAATTTGATTTCAAATACAAGAAGCAAGAGAACAATGAGAAAGTAAATAGGAAAAAAATTATGAGGGACTTATTAAAGTTAAACTATTTGTAGTCCTACAGCAAAAAATGACAATTGTAACTCATAAGATTTTTCTCAGTATGAGGATAGTTGAAGGGAATATATATGTATATATATATATATATATACATATATAAGTATGTATAGGAGGTTATATGTGGGTATAAAATGTATGTGCTTGTGGGCTTATGTATGTTCATGTACACATAGACAGAGGGCACAGGTTGAGTTGAATATGAATAGATGATATCTAAAAAATAAAATTAAGAAATTAGAGAGGAATTCATTAGGAGAAGGAGAAAGTGAGAAATAGATTAGGGTAAATTATCTCATATAAAAGAGGCAAGAGAAAACTGTTACAATGGAGGGGAAGAGCAGAAAGGTGAAAGGGAAGGAGACAATCTGATTCTCATTGAATTCAGCTTAAGGAGGGAATAACATACACACTCAATTGGGTATCTTACCCTATAGGAAAATAGGGGGGTAGGGGATAAAAGGAGGAATAATAGAAGGGAGGGAAGATTGGGGGAGAGGATAGTTAGAAGCAAACATTTTTTAAATGGGATAGGGTCAAAGGAGAAAATTGAATAAGTGGAGGGTTGTTAGGGGAATGGGAATTTCAGATCTTCCCTGCCCCTAGGCCCTTTGAGAGGGCTTAAGCACACCTGGAGCCTGTGGTGGGAGGCTTGGTTTTTGGGAATGCTTTTTGATTGGGCAATGGGTCAAAGGAGTTGCTACATTCTCTGAGGCAGGAGATGGCTATATAAACCCTGATATGAGGCTTTGTTTTGGGGCTCACTTTGATAAATGTTGTAAAATTTGACCAGAAGAGACTCTGAGAAGCCATTGAGCCCCCTGGCTTTGAAATCCCAGATGTTGATGCTTACCTCTCAGGTGACTGACTAGGTATGGATGTAATGGTCAGACAGTTGGAGACCTGTCTGCTGAAGTGTTTCTCTGTCTTCTTGTAACTTCTGCTTTTAACTTCTGTCTGTATACTCTGGAGTTCAGAGTGCTGACTTTTTCCCCTGAACTAGGTAAATGATATGTTTGATTGATTAAAACAAGATTGTTATCCCATTTGGAGTTGATTTCCTTTAGAAAAGCCAATCTAAGAACCTGTGTTGGCAGCCACCCTGGGGATGCTAGGGTGCTTGCTGCCACAGGAATGGCATATAATGGAGGGAAATATAGTTAGTATTTCACAATATAACTACTATGGAAATTATTTGGGTAACTGCAAAGGTACAACCTATATTGAGTTGCTTATCTTCCCAGTGGGGGTGGGTAAGGAGCAAGGAAGGGAAAAACTCTGGAACTCAAATTTTAAAAAGAAATCTTTAAAAATGTGTTTTTACATGCAACTGGGAAATGAGATATACAGCTACTGTGTATAGAAACCCATCTTGCCCTACTAGAAATTTAGGGGTAATGGGGGAGGATATAAGACAAAACAGATTAGGGGAAGAAATATTTAATAGGATTGCTATTTGGGGGTGGGTTATAGGGGAAAGACAGGGAGAAAAAAAATTGTAACTCAAAATCTTGTAGAAATGAGTGTTGAAAACTAAATATAAATAAATAAGTTAAAAAAAACACAACAACACTACCATGGAAAATAGATCCAAGAGATATAGTCAAAAATTATTTTACTACCTGAAAGCCATGATAAAAAAAAGTCTAGACATCATCTTTTAAGAAATTATCAAGTAAACCTTCCCTGGTATTCTGGAAGCATAGGATAAAATAGATATTGAAAGAATTCACTGTTCACTTCTTGTAAAAGATCCCCAAAAGAAAACTCCTAGGAATATTATAGCCAAATTCCAGACTGCCCAGGTCAAGGAGAAAATATTACAAATTGTCAGGATGAAAAATTTGAGTATTATCAAAACACAATGAGGATAATACAAGATCTACATGCTTCTGCATAACGGCATCAAAGCACTTGGAATTTGATATTCCTGACATCAAACGAGCTAGGATTAAAACCAACAATCACCGACGAAGCAAAATTGAGTATAGTATTTCAGAGGAAAAGATGGACATTCAATAAAATAGTGGACTTTCAAGCATTCCTTTTTTATATTTGAATATTTGATTTTAAAACTTTCAATTCGAAAATCATTCCCTTTCCCCTCTGCCACCCACCCCCACTGGGAAGACAAGCAGTTCAGTATAGGTTGTACATGTGTGGCTAATGCAAAACAATAACGTAGTAGATATATTGTAAAAGACTGACTATATTTCCCTCCCTCCTATCCCACCTCCCACTTGTTCTATTCTCTACTTTGATTCCATCTATTTTCAAAAGTGGGTGCTTCCAACTTCCTTCCCCCCCAGCCTGCCCTCCCTTCCAACATCCCCCCTTTCATCCATTTCTCCCCCTACTCTCCTAGAGGGTGAGATACCCTATTTAGTGTGTATTTCCCTCCCTCCTCAAGCCAGATTCAATAGGAATAAGGTTGACCCATTCCCTTTTGCCTTCCTATTCTTCCCCTCCATTGTAACCATTTTCCCTTGCCTCTTCTGTATGAGATAATTTGCCCCAATCTGTCTCTCCCCTATCTCCTCTCATTATATTCCTCTCACCTCTTCATTTCGCCTTTTAAGTATCATCCCTTCCTGTTAAATTGGTCCTGTGCCCTCTATCTATGTATACCTGTAAACGTATATACACACATTCACATATGTATTCATATGCCTGCATACCCTCATATAAAGACATATATATATATATATATATATATATATATATATATATCTAATCCCTTTAACTACTGAGAAAAGTTTCATAAGTTACACTTATTGTTTTTCCATGTAGGAATGTTAATAGTTCAACTTTGATAAGTTCTTTATGATTTCTTTTCCCTGTTTACCTTCTCATGCTTCTCTTGCTTCTTGTATCTGAATGTCAATTTTCTATTCAACTCTGGTTTTTTCAGCAAGAATGCTCGAAAGTCCTGTATTCCACTGAATGACCATATTTTCCCCTGAAACATGATACTCAGTTTTGCTGGGTAGGTGACTCTTGGTTTTAATCCCAGCTCCCTTGACCTCCGGAATATCAAATTCCAAGCCCTTCGATCCCTCAGTGTAGAAGCTGCCAGGTCCTGGGTTATCCTGATTGTGTTTCCACAATATTCAAATTGTTTCTTCCTGGCTGCTTGTAATATTCTCCACTTAATCTGGGAATTCTGAAACCTGGCTATAATATTCCTAGAAGTTTTCTTTTTGGGATCTTTTTCAGCAGGTGATAGGTGGATTCTTTCAGCCTCTATTTTGCCCTCTGGTAAATAAACAGGGCAATTTTCTTTGAGATAATCCTGGAGGATGATTTCTAGGTTCTTACTTTGGTCATGGCTTTCAGGTAGTCCAATAATTTTTAAATTATCTCTCCTGGATCTATTTTCCAGGTCAGTGGTTTTTCCCATGAGATATTTCACATTGCCTTCTATTCTTTCATTTGTTTGGATCTGTTTAACAGCATCTTGATTTCTCATAAAGTCATTAGCTTCCATTTGCTCCAATCTAATTCTGAAGCAATGATTCTCCTCAGTGAGCTTTTGAGATTCTTTTTCCATCTGGCAAATTTGACTTTTTAAGGCATTCTTCTCCTCATTGCCTTTTTGAGCTTCCTTTGCCATTTGAGTCAGTCTGTTTTTTAAGGTAGTGTTTTCCTCAGTCAGGCTGTTGCCTCTCATTTCATAATTTTCTTACATTGTTCTCCTTTCTCATCCTAATTTTTCCTCCACTTCTCTTATCTGCTTCTTAAGTTCCTCTATGGCCTGTAACCAGTTTGTATTTTCCTTTGAAGCTTTTGGTGCAGGATTTGACTTCACTGTTTTCCTCCTGTTCCATGCCTTGTTGATTCTTATCCCTAAAATAGGAGTGTAATGCTGGAATCTTTTTTCTGCTTTGTTTCCTTTGCCTGCTCATTTTGCCACTCAATTATTTGACTTTTGGGCTTTTTGCCACAGTAGGACTCTGCCACCAGACAGGGGAGTTTTCATCCCAAACGCTGGGGTTTTCTCAGCTGCCGGATATATTAGATGGGTGCCCTCTCTGAGGTCTCCACATACTCTGGCAAGCTGGACACACACCCCAGGACCTCCACCCTAGACTGCAATCCAGATCCAAGCAGGTTAAAGCAAGAGCGATTACCCCTCAGACTGGTGCTTGGTCCCCCTACACTCTGCAGGCCAGGAGCTGAAGCCACCATGTGGCACTGGCAGGCTGTGCTGGAGTCTCAGTGGTTTCTCACCCTGGCGGTAAAAGCCATGCACTCCCACTTCCTGGGTCCCAAAGTCCAGACTGCACTGGCCTCTCACCTTGTCCTTCGCATCTATGTATTGATAAATCTGGAAACGGCCACAGCTGCTGCTGATCTGGAGTCCCTCTGGTTGGTGGCTGGTCAGGCCTGCCCTGGGGCTAAAGCCTCAGCATTGTGCTGGGCTTGGCTCCCAGAGCGCTGGGCTGGCCAATTCCTGCTGGCCTGCCAGGCTGTCCTCAGTGGGAGGTTAGCTTCTCTGTGTCATTTTGTGGGTTCTGCAGCTCCAAAGTTTGTTCAGAGTCCCCTTTTTACATGGATTGGGGAGGGTGGAAGCCGGTGCCACGGGAAGGTCTTACTTCTACTCTGCCATCTTGGCTCCGCCTCACTTTCAAGCATTCTTGATGAAAAGACTAGACCTGAAATGAAAAGGAGACTTTCACATACAAGAAACAAGAGAAGCATGAAAAATTAGACAGGAAAGAGGATTCATAAAGAACTTATTAAAGTTGAACTGTTTACATTCCTACATGGAAAGATAATATTTGTATCTCATGAGACATTTTTTAGGATGAGGATTGTTGAAGGAAATATATATACATTCATGTATATATACTATATATGTATGTAAAGGTGGGCATATGTGTGTGTATATAAGTATGTTTGTATATGTGTGGAAGGGAATACACACACATACCTATGCATAGGTGGATGTATGTGTGTGTATTCATACATAGACAGAGGGCACAGGTTGAATTCAATATTAAGGGATTATATCTAAAAAATACAATTAGGAGATGAGAAAGGAATCTATTGGGAGAAGGAGAAAGGGAGAGACAGAATAGGATAAATTAAGTCACAGAAAAGAGGCAAGAGAAAGCTATTAAAATGGAAGGAAAGAGCAGGGAGGTGAAAGGGAATGAGTCAACCATACTTTGATTGAACTTAACTTAAGGAGGGCATAACATACACCACAATCAATTGGGTATCTTACCCTACCAGAAAATTGGGGGGAAGGGCATAAGAGAGGGGCATGATAGAAGGGAGGGCAGTCTGGAGGAAAGGGTAGTCAGAAGCCAACACTTTTGAAAAGGGACAGGATCAAAGGAGAAAATTGAATAAATGTGGGATGAGACAAGATGAAGGGAAATATAGTTTGTCTTTTACAACGTGTCTATTTATGATAATATTTTGCATAACTATATGTTTATACTCTATATTTAATTACTTGTATTCCCAGTGGAGAGTGGCTGAGGTGAGAAGAAGAGAGAGAAAAGATAAAAGTTTTAAAAACAAATGTCAAAAACTGTTGTTACATGCAACCTGGAAATAAGATGTACAAGCAATGGGGTATAGAAATCCATCTTTCCCTACAAGAAAATAAGGGGCAAAGGGGTAAGGGGGAGATAGAGAGGGGATAAAAGAGAGGGCAGACTGGGGCAAGGGTTGTTCAGTTTGCTTGCCATCTTTAATTTGGGGGTAGGGGAGAAATGGGGAGAAAATTTGTAACTTAAACTCTTGTGGAAATGAATGCTGAATACTAAAAATAAATAAATTCTGTAGGAAAAAAGGAAAAGGACTCACATGTACAAAAATATTTATAACAGCTCTTTTTGTGGTGACAAAACATTGGAAATAGAGGGTATGTCCATCAATTGGGAAATTACTGAACAAGGGGTGGTATTTTAATGTAATAGAATACTGTCATGCTATTAGAAATAATGAGCAAGTGGACATCATAAAAAACCTGGAAATACTTATATTAAGTGATTCTGACTGAAATGAGCATAACCAGAACACTGTACACCGTAATAGCCAGAGTGTGCAATAACTGACTTTGATAGACTTATCTTTTCTCAGCAATGCAACAATCTAAGACAATTACAAAAGACCCATGATGGAAAATGCTATCCACTTCCAGAGAATGAACTTTGGGGTCTGAATGTAGATGGAAGCATACCATTTTTAAATTTCTTTTAAAAATTCACTTATTTTTAGTTTTTAACAATCACTTCCATAAGTTTTCCAATATCTTTCCCTCTCTCCCCTTACCCCCCAAGACAGCATGAAGTTTGATAACATATATATATACATTCTTGTTAAAAATATTTTTCACATATTTCAATGTCATGTTATATAGAAGAATTAGAACAAATGGGAGTAACTATGAGAATGAAAAACAAAGAGACAAAACAAAAAAAAATGGTTTCCTGAGATCTGGATTCAAATTCTATATTTCTTTTTCTTGATGTGGGTGACATTTTGATCATGAGTCTTTTGGAATTGTTTTACACCTTTGAATTTTTGAGAAGAGATAAGTCTATAAAAGCCAGTCATCACACACTGTGGCTGTTCTTGTGTACAATCTTCTCCTGGTTCAGCTCACTTCACTCAGCATCAGTTCATACAAGTCTTTGAAAGTTTTTCTGAAGTATGTCTGTTCATTATTTCTTATAGCACAATAGAATTCCATTACATTTATATACTACTACTTTTTCAGCCATTCCTCATTTGATGAGCATCCCCTCAATTTCCAGTTCTTGGCTACCACTAAAAGAATTGCTATAAATAATTTCTATGTGTGTGTCATTTTCTCATTTTTATGATCTCTTTCAGATACAACTCTAGCAGAGATATTGCTCGGTCAAAGAATATGCACATTTTATAACCCTTTGCTCACAGCTCCAAATTATTCTCCAGAATGGTTGGATCAGTTCATAACACCACCAACAATGAATTAGTGTTCCAGTTTTCCCACATCTTACCCAACCTTTTTCGCTTTCCTGTTTTGTCATGTTAGCCAATCTAATAGGCGTCACGGAGTACCTCAGAGTTGTTTTGATTCACATTTCTCTAAACATAAGTTATGTAGAGAATTTTTTTCTCTGACTATAGATAGCTTTAATATCTTTCTCTGCAAACTGCATATTCAAATACTTTGATGTTCATATCATCCATTGGTGAATGACTTGTGGAAGCATACTATTTGCTCTGCTGTTTCTTTGTTTCTTCTTTCTCATGCTTCCTTCTATCAGTTTTAATTCTTCTTTACATCACAACTAATGTGAAAATATGTTTAATATGTATGTATAAGTACAACCCATATCAGATTGCACACCATCTTGGGGAGAGTGAAAGAGAGAGGAGGGAGAAAAATTTAAACTCAAAATTTTATGGAAGTAAATGTTGAAAACTGAAAACAAATATTTTAAAAGAATAATAGTAATCCCTTTGTTGCCAGTTTTGGAATTTCTTTTGCTTGCAAAACTTATATGAAATGAAAGGTTTAAATTCCTTTCCCCCTGTTTGGGGTTAGTGTATAGTAAGAGAAAGAAAGAAAGAAATGCTTGGCAACTGAAAATAAATAACAAAATTTATTCATAATGTAGTAATCAAAATATCACGTTCAGTGACCATGTGATTCTAAAAAAAATATTTGAACTCTGTTTATAATCTACCTTAAAGCCAGAATAACCCAAATTCATACGTTTTAAATGCATTTGTTTCAACTGGGTAGGGAATTTACTCCTGGAAAACAAACCAGGATAGATAATATAAATTAAGGGGAAGAAGAATTTATTATTTGGGGGATAAGCCTCATTGTTTCCTCCAGGAAAGAGAAGACAACTACTTGTCCAAGACAAAAGAACCTGAATCCCACCAGACAAATTTTTGGATTCTATATATGAGCAGTTCTTCTTTACCTGACCAGTCAGGAATGAGAACTTGATTTCAAATGTAGAGATAGACATTTTGAATGTAAGATTCTTGAAGCAGAATCTATGATCCACAGAGGGACTTATGGTCTGGGTTAGGAATGAGAGGGATAGAAAGGGAGAGATGAACACCCCTGGGGATCGCATCCACAGAGCTAAGATTGGAAAGCAGGTTTTAGAAGAAATTCGCCTTTTTCATCTGAATGCACTTTAGCTAAACATCACCCCATGATGTCAT
This sequence comes from Petaurus breviceps papuanus, assembly GCF_028583685.1. Classification (NCBI taxonomy): domain Eukaryota; kingdom Metazoa; phylum Chordata; class Mammalia; order Diprotodontia; family Petauridae; genus Petaurus; species Petaurus breviceps. Next base: position 67,291,035 of record NW_027185655.1, read on the forward strand.
TATTACATCATGATGGAAGCTCAGCTGTCATGTCTTCCCATAATGTTTTCCTTCAAAAAAAAAACTGAAGCAAAAAAATTTTATTTCTTAATAGATGCAAATAAAACATGGCAATATATCAGGTACAAGTCAATGAGAAGATCCTGGAAGAGAACCAAGGTGGATTTACAAATGGCTGCCAGTACAATGAAGTACATATTCATTCTACACTAATTTCACTACTCTTACCATGCCATCTATCACCAATTAGAAGTAAATATCACTTCCCTCCCACTTTGATAGTCATCTGCTAAGATGCAGACATTTTTAAAAAATATATAATAAATAAATAACATTTTGTGTTTTATTTACATAGGTAAAGAGGAGTAATATGTGTATACATACAATTTATATATACATATGTTATAAATACAATATATTCACATATGTGAACATATGCACATACATATATACACATGTGTGCATGTATGCATATAATAATATACCCATCCTATGAAAAACAGGACCATATGTCTCTTAAGGATATGATTTAGAATAAAGAGTTTAGTTGGGATAAAAGTCAGAGAACTAATTTGCATAATATGAGTGGAAGACTAGACAAAACACAATTACAGAAATGTTGCTATGTTCTTGCACAATCCTTCCCTCCATGATAGGTGTATTATTTTTTGAAATGTCAGTTGATAGACATTCCTCCTTCCTATTTTGACTATTCTATGTGTATTACAATTTTAATGGAATTTATTTTGAACATTTAATCAAATGCCTCAAACATCTCTTATTTTACTGCTATAATAAAATGCATATTAGTATATCCCAGATGCAAAGTTCCAAAATAATTAGCAAATAAATGTTTTCTATTAGCTTCTTAATTATTTAAACATCAAGACTTTCTTATATAAAAGCATTAATGTTAGTAGTCTGTAAAATATGGTTGTAATAAATAATTTCAAAACCAGAGGCTGAGTGAACCCCATGCATTATGCAAAATTAAAGAGAAAAGAAATCACAGCTACAGGATATTAGATTTTTTTTACTTTGATTAAATGTACATTTTATCAAACATTTTATTAACATTTGATAAAATGATTTTTTACTATGATTTTTTTCAAATCAAGAAAGAACACATAATTTTATTAGACTATTAATAAAAGTCAACAAAAGCTTCCTACATGTCATTAAAACTAGAATTACATATATACCTATGGCTTGCATGTGGCTGGAAAAGTTTGAGCTTAATTTTAGTCTATTTTTTTAAAGAAAAAGAACAGTATTAGCATAACCTTTGGTAACTTTGATCTTGCCTCCTGTCCCACACTCTTGGGTTTCTAATAGCATGTATATATGTTCCAGCTGGAGAGAGATACATAAAGGCCAGGGCAATCTGCAATGCTGCCTCAGTACACACTTCAGTTGAATTAACAAAATTGTGGGGCAAGTTAGACAGTATGCCTAAACCATGATTTGTAGTTTAAAAATGAAATGAAGAGAAGACAGTAGAGATAAAGAGAAATAGCCCTGCCAATATATATAGATACACTCTGGACCCTAGAACTCCAAATAGTCAATAGGCAATGGAGATATTGGGGAAGTTATTTTGGTAGCCAATTAAATTCAGAATTATGATTCCTTATGGGAATGGCACAACACCAGAGGCTTTACCAGCCAGTATAGAATGCACTCTAAAGAATTTCACTAATAATAACCTTACTGCAGGAACAAACAAAAACAACATTTTATGTAGTATATATTGTAACAGAAAAGAAGGCCAATAAGTCATATAGGAAAAGAAAGGGATAATAAATAGTGTGAATTTTGCATGCAAAGAGAATATTAAAGGATCTAGATGAAGGACTATATAGTACATTGAGTATATTCTTCATGGAAAAAATGAGAAATAATTAATATCATATAATATGGATAACTATAAAATCATTCAGATAAAAGCAATGGTGATGATGATGATGATGACTGATATTGATAAAGTGCCTTAAAATTTTACATGCATTATATTATTTGAACTCCATAACAACCTCTTTAGGAAAATACTTAGATATTGTTTCCTCCATTTTACAGATGTCGAAACCGAGGCTCCCAGAAGTTGTAACTTGTTCAAAGTTCTTTTTTTCCCATTCAACTACTAAGCCTTAAGAGGGGAACTTGAACCATGATGTTCCATCATCCTATTAAATCATAGAGACTTTTAAGTATTGAACACTGTATACCCCATGTCTGTTGGGAATGTCATTATTCTTGAAAATTCTAACTCTTCTGAGCCTTGTCACTCAGGTATAAATTGTTTCTAAGTCCTTCTTTTCATTACACATTATATATTGAGAATCTTCCCATATCTCTCAGAATGCTTGACCTAAGAGGATCACAGAATCTCAGAGTTCAAAGAGATCTCAGTGGCCAACCAGACCAACTCATATTTAAATATCAAATTCATCTCCACAAAATACCTTGCAACATAGCAAATTGGTCATCTAACCTTTGTTTGAAGACATCTATTGTTGCCTTCAGGAGCTTATCTTCAATTTCTGGGCCTTTTAAATTTTCCATAAGGTTGTTCTGATGTTAAGTCTAAATGTGCCTCATTGCAACTTCCATCTGTTGCTCCTGGTTTTACTCTCTGGACTCTAACACTTGGCATCTAATTATTTTCTGGCCAGATAACTGCAACATTCACTATTTTATTTTTATATTTTTTGCTTTTTGGAGGGTAGTTGGGGTTAAGTGAATTGCCCAAGGTCACACAGCTAGTTTTTGTGTTAAGTGTCTGAGGCTGGATTTGAACACAGGTCCTCCTGACTCCAGGGCTAGTGCTCTATTCACTGTGTCACCTAGCTGCCCCTACAATCACTATTTTAGTCCCTCATTTCTTTTCCCCAATTTGTTCACATGATTTTTGCCAAATGTCTTCTTCCCCTATTTTTATCTACCTCTTCTAATTATCTTTTACCCTATTTCTCTTAATGGGTTCAAAGAAATGAGAGGACAATGAGGAATGCTTGCCATCCTAGAGATAGAAGAGCTTAATTTTTTGATACCAACCATACTTTGCCTGAGCTAGAAGTGTGGTGTCTGCTCAAGGGATGACCTCGATGATGAAGTTCAGAAGCTCTAATGTGTTCTATTTTTCTTACATGAACAAATACACCACTCATTAGTAGCAAGGCAACTGTTCCTTGCAAAGAATTTGCCACACTATACTTTGTACCAAAACCCAACAACTTTAGTCTTGCTACACCTCTGAATGATCTCAAGTGATCCACCAGCATCACCCTTTCTTGGTAATATAGATTAGAGGCATGTATTACCGTATCAATCCAAGAAAGAATATATCTAAAGCATGAAGTATATCAATCATCTCCTGTCATGTCTACTGTTATCAATTTTATCACTGTTTCTTCTCACCACAAAACCTTTTATACAGGTTGAAAAGTCACCATTCTGCAAAACAATTAGAAGTAATACCAGATATTAGGGAAAGCTGAGGGCCTAAGATGATGTGAGGACCTAAGTTATGTTACACAGGTGGAACAATTGTGACAGAAATCTCTCTATTTTCTGTTCCTTGCCCCAACATCTGTATTAGAACTGTGGATACTATCTCTTTTCAGGGAGAGGCAAAATGGAAGGGGAAAAAGAGGAAATAAACTTGCCATTTATCAAATTAGAGAGAATGAGAATAAGAATAAAGATCACAATCAAAAGCTAATTAAGCCATGCCAGGTGGGAAGAACAAGAGAGGAAGGTTACAGCTGTTAGAATTTCATCATTTCTAAAATGAAATGCAAACATCCAGAAAAGAAGTATAATTTATGTCCCCAGAAAATACACATCCAGTGGATTTTTTAGGGTAACTTCCAGGATCACATATTGAATTTTCTTCCTATTTTAGTATTTCAAATTTGACAAATTTCTGGTAAATGACTTTCCCTCTTATGTATGCTGCAGTGATATGACCAAGTAATTTATCCCACTTGATATTCTAGTCTGATATGCAAAGAGAAAATGAGCCAGTGTTAATAAACAGCTTGGTATCTAGAAATAAATGGAATTTTCACAACTTTTAAGAAATTCCAAAGGAAACATGCAATAGGATGCTATAAGCAGAAGTCATGATTGCATGAGGCATCTATACAGAAGAGTATATAGATGGTCTCAAGTGAGGAAGTTCTGAGTTCAATTATGGTCAATTACTTACTAGATGTGTGAGTCTGGTCAAGTCAATAAACTTCTGTTTGTCTCAATTTCCTTATATGTAAAATGGGGATAATTATAGCTTCTAACTCTAGGCTGTAAAGGATAAAATGAGATAATATTTTTAAAGGGCCTTGCAAAAGTTCAAGGGTTATATAAATGATGGGAAGTATTACCAAATAGATAGATAGATAGATAGATAGATAGATAGATAGATAGATAGATAGATAGATAGGAAGTACTACAAAAAGAAATTCACTTCTAAGAATTAGCTTTTTATATCCCAGTGGTCAGGACCATTTTAACCACATAGCACACACATAATAAATGTATCTTGAGTGAGTAAATAGCATTTCCTACATGTAAGACACTAATCTGTTAACTGTGAAAGGGTGATTAAAGATATGGCTCTTACACTTTAAGGTCTTATAATTTAATCTATTAAACATTGCTTCCTCTCCAAGAGTGTATATGTGGGCTTTCCACCAGTCATCTAAAAATAATATCAATTATTCTTATTGCTAAGAAAATAGTGAAAAACCAAAACTTAGGTAGCTTCTTTGGTTGACGTACTATTAAATAATTATTATTGGATTAAGTTCTCATACATCTAAGAGGTAAGTTATAGAAGAAGGTACAGCTAAATAGAAAAATGTCTTACAATCTGCCTTGAACAATCAAATAAAAGAATAAATTTTATTTTGAGTTAAAGGTAACAGGAAACAAAACTTCAGGAAATATGTAGTAATAGTGCCTTGCAGTCGCCATGTATATAAAAGCACATTTATATATATTCTGCCTATTTAAGTGTTCAGACGAAGAAATTAAAGCTATCTATAGTCATAAAAATGGTCTTGGGGTGGCTGGATGACACAGTGAATAAAACACTGGCCCTGGAGTCAGGAGGACCTTAGTTCAAATCCAGCCTTAACACTTACTAGTCTTGTAACCTTGGGCAAGTCAATTAACTACAACTGCCCTGCCTCCCCCATCCAAAAAGCAAAAAGAACAAAAAAAAACCTTTTCAATCATTATTGATTAGAGAAAGGCAAATCAAAGCAACTGTGAGGTACCTAATCATACCTCTAAGATGGGCTAGCATGACAAAACAGGAAAATGATATGGTAAATGCTGGAGAAGATGTGGAAAATCTGGGACACTAATGCATTGTTGGTGGAGTAATGAATTGATGCAATCATTCTGGAGAGCAATTTGGAACTGTGCCCAAAGGGCTATAAATGTATGCATACACTTTGGCCCACTACTAGGTCTGTATTTCAAAGAGATCATAAAAATGGAAAAAAGGACCCAGATGTACAAATGTGTGTGTGTATGTGTATATATATATATATATATATATATATATATATATATAATCAGCTCTTTTGTGGTGGCAAAAATTTGGAAATTGAGGGCATGCCCATCAGTAGAGGAATGTTTGAACAAGTTGTTATATATGATTGTGATAGAATACTATTGTGCTATAAGAAATAATGAGCAGATTGACTTCAGAAAAACTTGGAAAGACTTTAAAGAACTGATGTTTAGCCAAGTGAGCAAAACCAGGAAAACACTGAACACAGTAACAACCATGATGTGCGATGACTCACTTTGATACGATAGAAGAATCTAAGACAAATCCAAAAGATTCATGTTGGAAAATGCTGTTCACATCCAGAAAAAAAGAATGATGGAGTCTGAATGCAGATTTTGATTTTATCTTGGTATATAGTGTAAGATGCTAGGCGAAGCATAGTTTCTGCCATAATGTTTTCCTATTTTCCCAACAGTATTTGTTAAATAATGAGTTCTTATCACAGAAGCTGAGAGTTTTGGGTTTATCAAACAGTAGAATATTATTCTCATTGACTTCTGTGTGTTATGAACCTAGCCTATTTGAGAGATCCAACAACCATTTTCATAGCCAGTACAAAGTAGGTTTTATGATTGATGCTTAATAATAAAGTTTTAGATCTTATATGGCTAGGGCACCTTCCCTTACATTAATTCCCTTGGCATTCGGGGACTTTTGTTCTTCAAGATGAGTTTTATTATTGTCTATATGTCGATATGTTTTTACTAATTCTATTGGTATGGTACTAAATAAATAGTTTAGGTAGAATTGTCATTTTATGATATTAGTCTGGCCTACCCATGAGTAACTGTTTTTTTCAAATTATTTAGATCAGACTCTTTTTGCATGTGAAAAGTCTTTTGTAATTGTTATCATGTAGCTCCTGGGTTTGTCATGGCAAATAGTTTATGTTGTCAACATTTATTTTAAATGAAATTTCTCTATCTCTTGTTGCTGAACATTGTTAATTATATATATATATATATATGTATATATGTATGTATAAATGCTGATGATTTATATGGGTTCATTTTATATCTTGCAACTTTGCTAAATTTGTTTATTATTTCAAGTAGTTTTTTAGTTGATTGTCTAGGACTTTACAAGTATATCATCCAATCTTCTGCTAAGCAAGATAACTTTGTTACTTCATTGCCTATTCTAATTGCTTCAATATCTCTTTCTTTTTGTATTTCTAAAGCTAACATTTCTAGTACCATATTGAGTAATAGTGGTGATAATGGACATCCTTTTTTACCCATGATCTTATTGGAAATGCTTCTCACTTATCCCCATTGCATATAATGTTTGTTAATGGTTTTAGATAGATGCTACTTATCATTTTTAGGAAGAAACTAACAGCATTGATCCCTATGCTCTCTAGCCTTTTTAACAGGAATGGGTGTTGCATTATGCCAAATGCTTTTTCTGAATCTATTGAGATAATCAGATGTTTTATGTTAATTTTGCTATTTATATGGTCAATTATGCTGAAAGATTCCTAATATTGCAAAAGCCCTGCATCCCTGATATAAGTCCAACTGGATCATATTGTTTTATACACATGATAATCTGTTACACTCTCTGCTAATATTTTATTTAAAATTTGGCATCAATATTCATTAGGGCAATTGTTCTATGACTTTCTTTCTCTGTTTAGGCTATTCCTGGTACAGCTATCAGCATCATATTTGTACCATAAAAAGAATTTGATAGGAATTCTTTACGTCTTTTCCCAAGTAGTTAATATAGTACTGGAATTTATTATTTTTCTTTAATATATTGGTAGAATTCACTTGTAAATTCCTCTGGCCCTGGTGATTTTTTCTTATGGAAACCCATTCTTTGTTTTATTTATTAGTTCCAAAATTTTCTTAATTTCCATTTTATTAATCTCTCCTTTGGCTTTCAGAATCTCTAATTTGGTATTTAATTGGGAATTATTGATTTATTATTTTTCTACCTTTTTTAAATGGATGCTCAATTCATTGATCTCCTCTTTCTCTCTGTTATTCAGATGAGCATTTAGAGAGGTAAAACCCTAAGAACCATTTGACTGCATCCCATAAGTTTTTGTGTAATTGTCTTGGATGAAGTTATTGATTGTTTTCATGATATGTTGATCCACCCACTCTTTTTAGGAATTAATTATTTAGTTTACATTTAGTTTTTAATTCATCTTTCCATGGACATTTATTATATGTAATTTTTATTGCATCGTGGTCTGTAAATAATACCTATAATATGATTACTATTCTGCATTTGATTGTGAAGTTTTTATGCTCTAATGCTTGGTCATTTTTTGTGTAGATGCAATTTATCACTGCGAAAAAGACATTTCTATCCACGTTCAAGTTTCTCCAGAGGTTTACCATATCTAAATTTTCTAAAATTCTATTCATTTTCTTGGTTTTATTCTTGTTTATTTTGTCATTAGATTTATCTGGTTCTGAGAGGGGAGGTTGACATCCACACGAGTAGATTTTTGCTGGCTATTCCTTCCTGTAACTCCTTTTACTTCTCCTCTAAGAATTATGATGCTATAGCACTTGGAGCATAAGTTTAGCAAAAGTATTATTTCATTGTCTATGATACCTTTTAGCAGGATGTATTTCCCTTCTTTATCTACTTTAATTAGTTCTATTTTTGCTTTTGTTTTGTTGGAGATCAGAATTGCTACCCCTGATTTTTTTCTTTTTTACTTGAGCTGAAGCATAATATATTCTAACCTAGCTTTTACCTTTGTTCTCTGTGTATACCTCTGCTTCAGATGCATTTTTATAAACAGTTTATTGTAGCATTGTGTTTTTTTCTAGTTAAATTTTATGTTTCTATTTAGATTACAACATTTATTTCTACACGAATTTGAGTTACAAGTTTTCTCCCCATTTTTCCCCTCCCCACGACCTCAAAACAGCAATCCCACTGAATACTCCCTCCCCCAATTTGCTCTCTCTTATATCCACCTCCATTACCCCTTCAACTTTCCAGTGGGGAACAATGGATCTCTATGCCCAGTGCCTGTATATCTTATTTGCCAATTGCATGCAAAATAATAATAATAGTATACATATATATATATATATATTGATTTTAATACTTTGAATTCCAGATTCTTTCCCTTACTCCCTCGTCACCCACCCTTACTGGGAAGATAAGCAATTCAATATAGGTTTTACATGTGTAGCTATGCAAAACATTTCCTTTGAGAATATACTGTGAAAGACTGACTATATTTTCCTCCATCCTGTCCTACTCCCCACTTGTCCTATTCTCTACTTTAATCCTGTCCCTTTCAAAATTGTGCTCTTCCAATTTCCCTCCCCCCCCCAACCTGCCTTCTCTTCCATCCTCCCCACTTTCATCTCCTTCCCCCGTATTCTTCTATAGAGTAAGAGACCCTATTTTCTGTATATGTCATTCTCTCCCTAAGCCAAATTCCAGGAGAGTAAGGTTGACCCATTTATTTTTGTCTTCCTGTTCTTCCCCTCCATTGTAACAGTTTTCCCTTGTCTCTTCTATAACGAGATAATTTATCCCATTCTTTCTCTTCTCATTCTTCTTAATAAAAACCTCTCTCATCTCTCAATTTCACCTTTTAAGTATCATCCCTTCATATGAAATTGGTCCTGGGCCTCTGTCTATGTATGTCTATGTACACATATATACACATACTCACATATGTATTCATATGCCAATATACCCTCCTATATAGTCACATAGATGTATGTATACATACATATATGTATATATGTGTGTGTGTATATATATCTATTCCCTTCAAATATTTTCATATTGAGAAAAAGTTTCATTAGTTACAATTATCATTTTTTTCATGTAGGGATGTAAATAGTTCAACTTTGATAACTTCTGTATGATTTCTTTTCCCTCTTTACCTCCTAATGCTTCTCTTGCTTCTTGTATCTGAATGTCAAATTTTCTAATCAACTCTTGTTTTTTCATCATGACTTCTTGATAGTCCTGTATTCCATTGAATGACCATATTTTCCCCTGAAACACAATAACTCAGTTTTCCTGGGTAATTGATTCTTGGTTTTAATTCCAGGTCATTTTACCTCTGAGATATCATATTCCAAGCATTTCGATACCTCAGTGAAGAAGCTGACAGATCTTGTGTTATCCTGATCGTGTTTCCACAATATTCAAATTGTTTCTTCCTGGCTGCCTGTAATATTCTCTCCTTGATCTGAGAATTTCAGAAGCTGGCTATAATATTCTTAGGAGTTTTCTATTTGCGATCTTTTCCAGAAGGTGATCAGTGGATTCTTTCAAACTCTACTTTGCTCTCTGGTTCTAAAGCATCAGGGCAATTTTCCTTGACAATTTCTTAAAGGATCTTTTATAGGTTCTTTTTTATCATGGCTTTCAAGTAGTCTAATAATTTTTAATGATCCCTCCTGCATCTATTTTCCAGGTCAGTGGTTTTTTCAATGAAATATCTCACATTTCGTTCTATTTATTCATTTCTTTGGATTTCTTTAATAGCATCTTGATTTCTAATAAAGTCACTAGCTTCCATTTGCCCCAATCTAATTCCGAAGGAACAGTACTCTTCAGTGAGCTTTTGAGATTCTTTTTCCATTTGGCCAATTTCGCTTTTCAAGGCATCCTCCTCATTGGCTTTTTGAGCCTCTTTTGCTATTTAAGTTAATCTATTTTTAACAGTGTTTTTTCTTCAGGCAGGTCGTTTCATTTTTTAATTTCCTTGCATCATTCTCATTTCTCTTCCCAATTTTTCCTCCACTTATCTTATTTGGTTTTCAAAATTCTTCTTATGCTCTCCTTTGGCCTGTAACCAATTCATATTTTTTTCTTGGAAGCTTTTGGTGTAGGAGTTGTGACTTTATTTTCTTCCTCCTGTTCCATGTTTTGATCCTTTTTGTCTCCCACATTAGGAATGTAAAGTTGATTTCTCAGCTTGCTTTGCTTCCTTTGCTTTCTCATGTTGCCACTCAGTTATTTGACTTTTGATCTTTTTGACACAGTAGAACTCTGCTACCAGAAAGGGGAGCTTTGTCCCAAATCCCTGGGGTTTTCTCAGCTGCCATAGCTATTAGTTGCCTGCCCTCTCTGAAGCCTCCACACACTCTGGCATATTGGTCAACCTCCCCAGGACCTCCACCCAAGACAGCATTCCATATTCAAGCACATCAAAGCAAGAGCAATTACCCCTTACTTGTACCCCTACAATTTGCAGCCCATGGGCTCTGAAGCAGCCAAGGTCTCTGAAGCAGCCACGTGGTTCAGCCACCACACCTCAACCACTTCTTCCTCCATGGGGCAAAGGACAGACTGCAGTCCTGAATCCCCTTTTTTCTTCAAAGTCTACACTGACTTCTCACTTTGTATTTGGCATCGATGGGTTGATAATTCTGGAAACTGCCAAAGCTGTTCGTGATCCAAAGTCCATTCAGGTGATGACTGATTGTGGCCACCCTGGGGCTAAAATCATGAACTCATGCGGGGCTGGCCTTGGCTCCCAGAGCACTGCACTGGCCCCTTCTTGCCAGCTTACCAGCCTGTCTTTAGTGGGAGGTTAGCTTCTCTCTGTCATTTTGTGTGTTCTGTAGCTCCAAAGTTTGTTTAGAGTCATTTTTTAACATGAATTGGAGGAGGTGGAATCAGGAGCTGCACCTAAGTCCTGTTTGTGCTCTTCCAACTTGGGAAATGATTAGGATTGTGTTTTCTAATGTACTCTGCCATCTGCTTCTTTTTAATGTAAGGGATCAACCGATTCACATTCAAAGTTATGATTACTGTGTCTTCCTCTCCATCCTATTTTTCCCACATTTATTCTTTTCTCTCTCCATTTTCCCTTTCCTTTCTAATTAGTGTTTTGCTTTTGACTACCATCTCCTTCAAACAGCCTTCCCTTTTATCAGCCTGCTCCCTTTTCTTTCCCTTTTACTGTAGTAATTCTTCCCTCCTTTCTATCTACTCCTCCCTTTTCTTTCCTCTTTCATGTCCTACTTTCTATAGGGTAAGTTAGATTTCTATACCTAATTGAGCATACTGTTCACTCTTTGAGCCAAATCCATAAAGAGCAAGTTCAAACAGTTTTTATCTCCCTTTTTTTCCTCTACTGTAATTGATTTATGTACCTCTTCTTGTGATATAATTTACCCTCTTCTTCCTCCTCCTTTCCCCCAATACAATTCCTTTACAACTCTTAATTATATTTTTTTATCCTCACATCAAAACCAATTTATACCCTCACTCTATTTATACATCTTCTAAAAGTCATAATAAACATACAGTAAATGTACAGCTCTCAAGAGATATCTTCTCATGTAGGGTTGCAGTTTCCATATTGAATATATATATATATTTTTCCTTTCCTATTTACTTTATATACCTCTCTTGAATTTTTTATTTGAAGATCAACTTATCTTTTGAGTTCTGGTCTTTTCATCATGAAGATTTGTGTGTATATATTAATCCCTCCTTAAGGCAAATCCAGTGAGAGTAAGGTTCACTCATTCCCTCCACATCCTCCCTCTTCCCCTCTGTTGTGATAACTTTTTTCTTGACTCTTTTAAGTGAGATAATTTACTCCATTCTATCTGTCACTTTCTCCTTCTCCCAATATATTACTTTCTCATCCCTTAATTTTATTTTTTAGATGTACCTTCATATTCAACTCACCTTGTGTCCTCTGTCTATATGTACATATATGGTGTGTATGCATGTATGCATGTTTATGTATGTATGGAAGTATGTGTTTATGTGTGTGTGTATTCCCTCCAACTACCCTAACATTGAGAAAGGCCTCATGAGTTACAAATATCATCATTATTTGTAGTAAGGTAAACAGTTCAACTTTAATAAGTTTCTCATGATTTCTCTTTCCACTTTACCTTTTCATTCTTTAGATTCTTGTATTTAAAAATCAAATTTTCTAGATAGCTCTGGTCTTCTCATGAGGAATATTTAAAATCCCTCTATTTCATTGAAGGTCCATTTTTCCCCTGAAGGATTATACTCATTTATTTTTTTACTGGGTAGGTGATTCTTAGTTTTAATCCTAGCTCCTTTGACCTCTGGAATATCATATTACAAGGCCTGTGATCCCTTAATGTAGAAATGGCTAGATCTTGTGATTTTATGTCCACAATAACCGAATTGTTTCATTCTGGCTCCTTGCAATATTTTCTCCTTGATCTGGGAACTCTGGAATTTGGTTACAATATCCACATTGGTTTTCCTTTTGGGATCTCTTTCAAGAGACCATCAGTATATACTTTCAATTTCTATTTTGCCATCTGGTTCTAGAATGTCAGGGCAGTTCTCCTTGATAATTTCTTGAAAGATAATTTCTAAGCTCCTTTTTTGATCGTGGCTTCCAAGTAGTACAATAATTATTACATTATCTCTCTTGGATCTAATTTTGCAGGTCAGTAGTTTTTCTAATGAGATATTTCACATTGCTTTCTCCTTTTCATCCTTTTGGTTCTGTTATCTTGATTTCTCATAAAGTCATTAGCTTCCACTTGCTCCATTCTCATTTTTAAGAAATTATTTTTCAGTGAGCTTTTGAACTCATTTATCCAATTATGCTTTTCAAGGCATTCTTTTCTTCATTGCTTTTTGGGCCTCTTGCCATTTGGGTTAGTCTCTTTTTTAAGGTGTTATTTTTTTCAGAATTTTTTTTGTTGTCTCCTTTGGCATGCTGTTGACTCTTTTCTTATGATTTTCTTTCATCACTCTCATTTTCCCCCAATTTTTCCTCCATCTCTCTTACTTGATTTACAAAATCTTCTTTTGAGTTCTTCCATGGCCTCAGACCAATTCCTATTTTTTCTTGGAGGCTTTTGATGTAGAAGTTCTGACTTTGTTGTCTTCTTCTGGTTGTATGTTTTGATCTACTTTGTCACCAAAATAGTTTTCAATAATCTGAGTTTTCCACACTGTTTACTCATTTTACCAGTCAAATGACTGACTTTCTAACATTTGTCAGGCATATCTCTGCTTCCAGTAGGGGTGGGGGGTGATGGTACTGTCTAAAACTTTAAGGGTTTTGTGTAGCTATTTTCATAAATACTTCTAGTTTCCTGGAAATTTTCAGTTCTTCCAGGATGGTATGATCAAAGGAGAGGTGTTTACTCCTTTCCTGACCTATGCTCTATTTTATGAGTGAATACAAGCACTCATTTCTACATTGCAACTGTGAGAGGAATTCCCTCTCCACTGCATCACAAGTCCCATCACACCAGCATGCCCCCTCACTCTAGGTCTACCACGTTGGGCTGAGACACAGATCCAAGTCGGGCAAAGCAAAAGAATCCTACCTCAGTGTCAGCAAAGAGACCCCTGCCATTGCCCTCTGATGAACTGCTCTATCCACACACCATCTGTGGGCCATGAAATCTGGAAGTAGCTATGGCTGTTGCTCCCACCTCCAATGGCTCAGGGCTGGGGCCATTGTTTATTTGTGTTCATCTTTCACCCAGTTGTGACAGAGTTTTCCAACTGACCTTCTATTCTGTCTTTGGCATTTGTGGGCTGAAAAATCTGGAAACTGCCACTGCTAACAGTGATTGAGTTCACTGAGGCTTTCTCCAGCCAAATCTAAGCCAGTGTGGCCCAGGCTGGACTGTGCTCCACTCCCAGCCCAGGGTGATAGCCGCTTACAGTTGACCTTCCCGACTGTCTTGAGCTGGAGATTTCTTTCACTCTGTCATTTTGTGGGTTCTGAAGCTCTAGAATTTGTTTAGTAATTTTTACAGGTACTTGGAAGATTTTGGGAGAGATATCAAGCAAGGGCCTGCTTTTACTCAGCCATCTTGGCTCTTCCCTCCAGAGATCCAGAATCTTAAGGAAGAATATGACTCCTTGAAAATCAGAATTGGACAAGAGGAAGCCAGTGAAGTTGTAAGAGAAGAATACATTATATATATACACATATATATATATAGTGAAAAAAGAAGAGAATGTGAAGCATTACATAAAAAGACAACAGATCTATAGAACATATCAAGAGGAGGAAATGTAAGAATAATTGAGATGCAGTGGATGACCTTGGTGTATTTGATGTCTAACTTAAGCTCTAAGTGCTCCTCAGAACCTAATTCAGCTGCCTTCATGACCATTGGAACAAATTGTTCTCATCCACCCATTCTCCCAGGGGAAGTCTTCATTTGATTGGGGTAGACACCCCCCCTCCCAACTCACAAATGGGTTGGAGATTTCTAAGTTACCTTCAACCTGGTTTAGCCCATCTATCAAAGCAGTTTATTGGGGTGTGGTTGCTGTGTATGCCACAGGACTTGGAGCAATAGGTAGAAATTAAATGGATTAGATGAACATCAAAGTTGGAAAGCATCCCCAAAAAGGGCTTCTCAGCCCCAACACCAGAGGTACTAGTCTTCCCTGAGCACACCCTATATCACAAGGTGTGAATTGAAAATGAAAGGATGACATCTTAAAAAAGAGGGACAGTGAGAGAAGAATATACTGGGAGAAAGAGAAAAAGAGAGGTTGAATGGGTTAAATTATCTCACATAAAAGATACAAGAAAAAACTTCTATAGTGGCAGGGAAGGGTGGGAGGTGAAGGAGAGAGAATGAACCTTACTCTCATCAGAATTGAATCAAAAAGAGAATAAAATACACATGCAATTGGGTACAGAAGTATATCTTACCCTAAAGTAAAGTAGGATTGTAATGGAAAAGGATAAGGGGAGGGAGTGATAGAAGGGCGGAAAAATTGGGGGAGGAATAGTCAGAAGTGAAACACTTTTGAGGACAGATGATTTGAAAGGAGATAGAGAATAGAATAAATGTGGTAAAGGGAATAGGATGTAGGGAAATACAGTTAACAATAGTAATTGTTAAAAATGTTTTGAAGAAAAATTCTCTGATAAACACCTAATTTATCAAAAATTTAGAAAACCGAATCAAATTTATGAAAATAAGAGCCATTCCCCAATTTATGAATGATCAAAAGATACGATAAGTTTTTAGATAAAGTAATCAAAGCTATCCACAGACATATGAAAAATAAATTCTACTATATCTCACTATTGATTGGAGAAATACATATTTAAGTATTTCTGAGGTATAGTTTCATACCTATCAGCTTGGCTAATAAGACAGGAAAACTAAATGACAAATGTTGGAGGGGATGTGGGGAAAATGAGAAGTTAGTGCGCTGTTGGTGGAGTTGTGAACTGATTCAACCATTCTGTAGAAGACCTTTGAGTTATACCCAAAGGGCTACCAAACAATGAGTAGCCTTCAATCTAGCAATTCCACTATTAGGTTTATATATCAAAAGAGATTTTTTTTAAAAAGGAAAAGAACATATATGTAAAAAATATGTATAGCAGCTCTTTTCTAGTGTGAAAGAATTAGAAATTGAGGGAATGCCAATCAATTGGGTAATTCCTGAACAAGTTGTGGTATGTGATTATGATGGAATATCATTGCACTATAAGAAATGACAGGCAGGATGTTCTAAGAAAAACCTGGAAATACATGCATGAGCTGATGCTAAGTGAAATGTACTATGTACAAAGTAATTGCAATATTTAAAATGATCAGCTGTGAATGACTTAGCTATTTTCATCAATACAGTAATCCAAGACAACTCTGAAAGACATGTTGAAAAATGCTCTCCATCACCACAGAAAAAACTGATGGTGTTTGAATACAGATTCAGGCAATGTTTTTTAACCTTATTTTTTTGGTCTATATTTTCTTTCATAACATGACTCTTTTGAAGGTGTTCTGCATGACTACCCATATGTAACCCGTATAGAATTACTTACCTTCTCAAATGGGGTATGGGGTGGAAAAGGAGGAAGGGAGAGAATTTGGAACTTAAAGTTTTTAAAATGCATGTTAAATTATTTTTAGATGTAACTGGGAAAAAATAAAATATTAAATAAATTTTGAAAAATAAAATATTAAAAAACTTTTGAAAAACAATTGAGAAATATCTTTAAAAGCAAAATTGCCCAACTGTGAAAAGAAAATATATATAAAAATTCACTGAAGAGAAAAACTCCTTAAAACGTATAAGAGCCCAAATGAAAAAAAAGAGGTATAAAAGGTCAATGAATAAAACAATTCCTTAAAGTTTAAAATTGAGAAAATGGAAGCTAATAACTATATGAGATATAAAGAAACAATAAAAGAAAGACAAAATAATAAAAAAAGGAAAAAAATGTGAAACATCTTCTTGGAAACAGAACTGACCCATAAAATAGATACAGGAAAGATGATTTAAAAACTATTGGATTTCCTGAAAACTATGATAATAAAAGAGTCTGGGTATCATGTTTTAAGAAATCATCAGTGAAAACTGTGTTAATATTCTGGAAATCAGAGGGTAAAATAGAAATTGAAAGAAGCCACTAATCACCTCCTGAAAGAAATCTCACTTTGAAAATCATTATATTGTATAGGAATTTTATAGACAAATCCCAAAACTTCCAGGTCAAGGAGAAATTGTTGCAAGTATCCAAAAATAAACAATTCAAATATTGTGGTGTCAGTCCTTCATGAGAAAAAATAAGGATATTCAGTGAAATAGAGGACTTTCAAGCATTCCTGATGAAAAGACCAGAGTTGAACAGAAAATTTGACTTTCAAATACAAGACTCAAAAGAAGCATTAAAAAAGGGGCAGCTAGGTGGCACAGTGAATAGAGCACTATTCCTGGAGTCAGGAGGATCTAGTCCAAATACAGCCTCAGACACTTAATACAAAATCTAGCAGTGTGACCTTGGGCAAGTCACTTAACCTCAATTGCCCTCAAAAAAGCAAAAAAAAAAAAAAAGAAGCAGCATAAAAGCATCCTAAAATTACAGGATAAAACTGACTTGGATATCCTCAAACAAAAATGATTCCCACTCATGGTTCACTATGAACTTAATAGACACACAAGTGCTCAGAAAAAAAATGGCATATCCCTGAAAATACACAACTTCACTGGCATGATCTATATCCTTTCTGTGGACCTTCTACTTACATGTATAGTGACATTCCTGAAGATTTGGTGGAAGAATAACTGATGCCATCAGGAAACACCAAAAAATGTCCATAGCTTTTATATTATTCCTTAAGAAATCTCAAAATCAAGAGTAACATATAATTTGTTCCTTAAGAAAGCTCAAAGTCCAGAGTAACATATGATTTTTGTATTATTTTTTCTTATGAATAAATATTATCTGAAGAGCATAGAGCAATAACATAGTTTTTTGGATTAATGTTAATTTTATTTTTTTATAAAAAGTGCCAAAGCTTTAAAGTCCTATATTTATCTATTGAGCAGGTAAAATGTGGTCAGCATAAGAGAACCCTTTCCAACTCTGCCTCACCACTGTTCTTCTACCATGACCTGTAGAGACCAATTTTAGGGGTAAGAGAGTAGCCCAGAAACTGTGTCCACCTGCCCCTTGGCCATCTTTGCCAAGTGTCAGTAGGGGAAAATGGTACTTTGCTTCTTTTTATAGTTATGAGTTGTCTCCTATCAACTGTCCACCAAAAACGGTCAACACATAGACAAGATGTATGATTCAGATTTGTCACAGTCAATGCCAAATTTGACCTAGGTGAAATTCAAGAATTTAAGTAAAGTGGGCTTTTCCATAAGAGATGGAATACCAGGTACTGCTCATGTTATTGACCTACCGCCTTTCTTCAAACCTGATTCCCAATAAACTGTTTCCTTAAAAATAAAAAGTAAGCTCTGTAAGAATGGGTGGAGAGGGAAAGGACCTGTTTTGCATTTCTACTTGTATATGAAGTAAAATTGCATTTTATATATATTTTTTTTCTCATTCATTCATTTCATGCTTTGAGCAGGCATCATTTTTCACAGTGGTTAATGTTCTTATTTAGAAAAAGGAAGGGTTAGCTCTTCCTAGATCAGCTGTGGGAAACCTGTGACCTTGAAGTCACATGTGAACCTTTACATCCTCAAGCATGGCCCTTTGACTGAATCCTGACTTGATGGAACAAATTCCCTTAGTAAAAGGATTTGTTCTGTAAAATTTGGACTCAGTTAAAAGGCTGCACCTAAGGACCTAAAAGGCTACATTTGGCCATCAAGACACAAGTTCCCTACCTGTGTCCTAGATCTTTGTTCGTTATAGCTCATTGTATAGCCCGTTAGAAAGACTCATCAAAATGCATGAATAATAGGATATATTTGCTATTGTCTTTGCACCCTAACTCAATGAGCAGTGGGAAAAGATAATCTGAAAGCTTACTTCTGGTTTTGGGTTGTTAAAATTTTAATAAAAGAGGAGAAACATATTTTTAAGCAATTAAGGTTAAGTAGCTTGCTCAAGTTTACATGGCCAGTTATTTCTGGGTGTGGTGCTAAGTATCTGAGCCCTGATTCAATCCCAGGTCATTCCAACTCTGGGGCCGGTGCTCTTACTCATTGAGCCACCTGGCCACCCCTAAGCAATTGGGGTTAAATAATTTGCTCGAGGTTACATGGCCAGGTGTTTCTGACTGGGTGCTAAGTGCCTGAGCCTGGATTCAATCCCAGGTCATTCCAAATCTGGGTCTGGTGCTATTACTCTCTGTGCTACCTGGCAGCTCTGGAGAATAAATTTTTAATATTGGGGAAATGTCTTATATGTTTACATCTTTCTAGAATAAACTCTTTTTGCAGCTTGTAGAATACTTTTTAATATTTTTAGGGTTTGGTTTTTTATTTATTTATTTGTTTTAGTCTAGATCTCTGATTTCATCAATGTGAGGAAATTTTGTGTGGAAAATTTTTGCACAAATGTAGATTAGAAAAATATTCATAACCTAGAACATTTGATAGTAGTCAAATGATACAGAGATGTAAGGTGATTTATGTGTGGTCAACCTGTCATTACACAATGATGGGCAAGATTTGAAATAAAATTTTTGTTACACCGAATCTTCCACTTTATACTCTCTACTGCTTCTTGCTTTAATTTCATTTAAAATCTGACATGATTAAATTATAGATGTATCTTTGTAATGACAAGTAATATAGGATTTTTTGCTGTTTTGCTGGGTTGAGTTTTAGCTAATCAAGTTCCTTTGATGTTATCAAGAGTCTTTGACTGAGGGAAGGAGGGCAGAGTAAAGATGGTAGAGTAGAAACAGGATTTCCCCAGGGCTCCAGCTCTCACTTCCTCCAATTCATGTAAAAGGGCACTCTGAACAAACTTTGGAGCTGCAGAGCCCACAAAATGGCACAAAGAAGCTAACCTCCCACTGAGGAAATCCTGGAACGTCAGCAGCAAGAGGCCAGCACAGCACTCTGGGAGCTGCCCCTGGCCCTGTGGGAGCCAGAGATTTTAGCCCCAAGGCAGACCTGAACAAACACCAGCTGGAGGGTCTCTAGAGTACCAGAAGCTGTGGAAGTTTCCAGAATTATCCACACATAGATGCTAAGGACAAAGTGAGAAGTCACTGAAGTGTGGACTTTGGGATCCAGTAGTTGGGAGTGCTTCAGTCTTTATCACCTGGACGGAGAAGCCACTAAGGGCTGAGGCACAGCCACTGCCATGTGGCAGCTTCATCTCCTGGCCTGAAGACTGTAGGGGGACCAATTGACCAGTCTGTGGCATTATTGGTCTTGCTTTAACCTGCTTGGATCTGGATTGAAGTCTAGGGTGGAGGTCTGGGGTGTGTGACCAGCTTGCCAGAGCATGTGGAAGCTTCACAGAGGGCATAAAAATAATACCTTCAGTAGGTGAAAAAACCCCAACATGTGGAAAAAAGCTCTCCTGTCTGGTAGCTTAGTCCTACTGTGGCAAAAAGCCCAAAAGTCTAGTAATTGAGTGGCAACATAAACCAGGCAAAGGAAGCAAACCAAGCAGAGCAACCCAACATTAGACTCCTATTTGGGGGACAAAAAGGACCAAAGCATGGAACAGGAGGGAAACAGTGAAGTCATAACTCCTGCACCAAAAGTTTCAAAGAAAAATACAGGCTGGTTAGAGGCCACAGAATAGCTTAAGAAGCAGATAAGTGAACTGGAGGAAAAAATGGGAAGAGAAATGACAATAATGCAAGAAAATTATGAAATGAGAGTCAACATCCTGACAAAAGAAAATATCACCTTAAAACATAGACTAACTCAAATTGCAAAAGAGCTACAAAAAGGCAATGAGGAGAAGAATGCCTTTAAACGACTCATTTTCCAGATGGAAATAGAATCCAAAAAGCTCACTGAGGAGGATAATTCCTCCAGAATTGGATTGGAGGAAATGGAAGCTAGTCACTTCATGAGAAATCAAGATGCTGTTAAACAGATAGAAACAAATGAAAGAATAGAAGGCAATGTGAAATATCTTACTGGAAAAATTACTGACATGGAAAATAGATCCAGGAGAGATAATTTAAAAAAAATTGGACTACGTGAAAGTCAGAATCAAAGAATGAACTTAGAAATCATCCTCTAAGAAATACTCAAGGAAAACTGCCATGATGTTTTAGAACCAGAGGGCAAAATAGTGGTTGGAAGAATCCACCAAACACTTCCTGAAAAAGATCCCAAAGAGAAAACTCCTAGGAATATTGTAGCCAGGTTCTGAAATTTACAGATAAAGGAGAGAATATGACAAACAGCCAGGAAGAAACAATTTGAATATTGTGGAAACACAATCAGGATACCCCAGGATCTGGCAGCTTCTACACTGAGGGATAAAAAGCTTGGAATATGATATTCCAGAGGTCAAAGGAATTTGGATTAAAACCACAAATCACCTAACCAGCAAAATTGAGTATCATGCTTCAGGGGAAAATATGGTAATTCAGTGGAAAAAAGGACTTTTAAGCATTCTTGCTGGAAAAAAAACAGACTTGAATAGAAAATTTGACATTCAGATACAAGAAGCAAGAGAAACATGAGAAGGTAAACAGGGAAAAGAAATGATAAAGAACTTATCAAATTTGAAATAGAAAAATTTCTACATGGAAAAACAATAATTGTAAATGATGAAACTTTTCTCTGTATGACAATAGTTGAAGGGAATATATATGTCTATATAGGTGAGTATATGGGCATATGAAAACATATGTAAATGTGTGTATATATGTTTACAGGTATATAAAATAGATGGCATAGTACCAATTTATTTGGAAGTGATGATACTTCAAAGGTGAAATTAAGAGGTGAGAGAGGAATATATTGAGAGGAGATGGGGAGAGACAGAATGGGGTAAACTATCTCATATAGGAGAGCCAAGGGAAAATGGATAAAATGGAGGGGAAGAACAGGAAGGCAAAAAGGAATGGTCAACCTTATTCTCATTTTATTTGGCTCAGGGAGGGAACAACATACACACTAAATAGGGTATCTCACCCTACAGGAGAGTAGGGGGGAATTGCATGGCATGAGAGATGATGGAAGGGAGGTCAGGCTGGGGTGGGGGGAGGGAAGTTGGACGAACCCAGTTTTGAAAAGGTACCAGATCAAAATAGAGAATAGAACAAGTGGGAGGTGGGATAAGAGGGAGCAAAATACTGTCAGCCTTTTACAATATATCTAATATGGTAATGTTTTGCATTACATGGAAAACCTATACTGAATTGCGTATCTTCCCAGGAAGGGTGGGTGACACAGGAGGAAGAGAATGAATCTGTAATTAAAAGTTTTAAAATCAGATGTTTAAATTTATATACACACACATACATACACATATGTACACAAACATACATGCATACATACACATATATATATACACAGTATTATTAATACTACGTTACATGTAATTGGGAAATAAGATATGCAGGCGCCCAGGCATTGAGATTCACCATGCCCTACTGGAAAAGTAGAAGGGGTATGGGAGAAGATATGGGAGTGAACAGATTGGAATACAGGATATCCTATGGGACAGCTATTTTGGTGTGGTGTGTAGGGGAAAAATGGGGAGAAAATTTGTAATTCAAAATCTGGAGGAAATGAATGATGTAAATCTGTAATTAATAAAGCATTTGAAAACAAAAGTATTAGACTAGAAACAAAATACATCATATTGCCTTTAATATTCCTAAGGGAGTTTCAAGATCTTCCCTGCAGTTAATAAGCCTGAGGGAATTTGAAGATCTCCCCTGCCCTTAATAGGCAGAATGTAATCACATGCGACCCTACAGTAGGAGGAGCTTCCAAAAATGGGGAACAGGAAGGGTGGAGCAGAAAGGATAAGAGCAGAGAAAAACACAATCAGATCGGGGAGAGTGCTGAACTTAGAGAATGTTTGTGATATTGGTGTTCTGTCTATTCATTTGTGTTACTTTCTCAAACAGAAAGTGAATTTAGATGATAGTGCTGGCAATGTGTTTAAATATTGCTGTAGCCCTGTTAAACTTTGTTTTCCTAGAAACAGAAACACTGAAGTGCTTGGAGTGGAGTAGTTTTGGTGAGCTGAGATATGGAATAGGAACAGAGAATGGCTGACCCCCAGCAAGAGATGGGAGTGGTCTGCCCATGGAGAAGGAGATTTGGATTTTGGAAGCCAGACTCAAGTCAAGATGAAAGAGGACTTTACTTTGGATACCCTGCATTGACTGAGGAGATTGTAACTTACTATGATCTAGGCATAAATGTTGTTTGTAATTTTCTGCTACCCCTTAAAGATGACTATAAGATATACTGGATGATCTGTTTTGTCTAAGACTATGTGGACATCTTAGTAATAAGTTGTTATGTTATGTTATGTTGTTGTAAATGTTATGTTTTAGTTTCTTGAATGTTATGCTTTAGTTTATTGCTGAAACAAATAGAGTTCATTATGCTATGAGATTAGACACTTCAAGTTATTCACAGCAGCAGTCTTTAAGAGCTTTGATTGGCTTTATAATCTTGGTGAAGTGAAGTAAGTTTAACAAGACAGATTTTTTTTTTGCTGGATTGTGTTTGTCTAGAACTGTGCTACATGGCAGATGGCAGGTATGCACATTCAGAAGTGAGAGTGCTTTCCATAAAGGAAAGAAAGTAGTAGAAATCAGGGGTAAGTGGGGTGAGCTTAAGGGGATATGAGACATAATAGTGAAAATCGAGGTACCTAGGATTTGTGGCTGGATTACAATATAGTTCTACAGGATCTGAAAAATTTAATAATGTATTTTGACCATTCATCTTTTCTGTGAAAAGGTAGTCATTAATGGTCAGCAAAATAACATATTAATTTAAGAATGAGCTGTTTCTTACTGATATTGCTTCTTTTCACTATATTAATACAAGCAATTATTATTCTAAGGGCATTTCCATTAAATCAGAAAAATATTGAATTAGTTCTTTGGAAGAGTAAAAGTCTTTAGTGTCATAACTTTTAATCAAAGAGAGGAGAGTGCCATTTTCTTACTTATTTTAAGACTTTTTTTTTAATTTCAAAGGCATCAAGATCAAATATGATATGGTTATACCTTTCCTCAAGTTTCTATTAAATTTACCCACAAAGTTATTATAGATTATTACTTTCCATTCTTGAGAATGTAGTCAGTTAGCCAGTGGAGCCTGAGTGAAGTGGCAGAAACTCAAACATCATTTAAGATGTTTAAGAGGAGGTAATTTGGACAAAGCAGTAGTGCTTGGGGGAAAATCCTCCAGTGTCAGCAGACTGACTTTATAATGCATATTTCTCATTTCTATTTTTTTTTTTTTTAAGCACGGCTTGTACTTCAAAGAAAAGAAGTCTCCTTAGAAGGAAGGAATTGGGGGAAAAGAAAGAAAAATGAGAATGCACAAACAAGAAAATTTCCATTCCCAAGATTGCCATACACTGCTACACATTTACTTTAACGAGGCATAATATATCAGGAATTTTCCTAGAAATGACAATTATTCAGCACATTTTAGCTGTCAAATCTGAGTATCACAGGGCAGGAGTGAGTCTACTATGAATAAACAGATACCCTGCTTTGTAATCTTAGTAGCATTGTCCCCTTTATGAGCTTATAAGAACTTGGACTATGGCATCTTTGCATCTTAATATCTACATTACTATTATTACATTAATGCATTTTCTTTAAGTTAAATTGATTTTTTTGTCAGACTTTAAGTTCTGAAATGTTTTCCTTTCTCCCCATCTTGTGGCATAGCATGCATTCTTCTATTTCTCTGTTCTTTTCAAGGAGGTGCCTAGCAATTAACATGTTCCTTCATAGGTTCTTTGTTGTTTATTTGAGAATTTATAATATTCAGAGTAGCTAAGCCATTCACAGTTATTCTTTAAACAAAATTGTTATTATATACAACATTCTTTTGGTTTTGCTCATTTCACTCTTCATTATTTCATGCAAATTTTTGCATGGTTGTTTTTTTCTAAAATCAATCTGCTCATCATTTCTCACAGCACAGTAGTATTCTCTTATAATATTATCCCACAATTTGTTGAAGAATTCACTAATTGATGGGCATCTCCTCAGTTCCCAGTTCTTTGCCACCACAAGAAAGCTGCTATCAATGTTTTAGAATGTGTGGTTTCTTTTTCCCTGATTACCTTGAGAGACAGACCTAATAGTAGTATTTCTGTATCAAAGAGAATACACAGTTTTATGACTCTTTGGGCATAATTCCAGATTGTTCACCAAAATGGTTGGATCTCTTCACAGTTCCACCAGCAGTATATCTGTGTATCACCCCAATCTTCTCACATTTCCTCCAACATTTGTCTTTTTTCTTTTCTATTATCTTAGACAATCTGAGAGATGTGAAATTTCAGAGTTGTACTAATTGCATTTCTCTAATCAATAGTGACAGAACATTTTTATATGACTATATATAGCTTTGACTTCTTCATCCAAAACTTGCTTGTTTATATCCTTTGATCATTTATTAATCTAGGAATGACTCAGTCTTATAAGTTTGACAAAATTCTCCATGTATTTGAGATATGACAAGTTTATCTGAAAACTGTCCATAATTTCCCACCAATTTTCCACTTTCCTTTTAATCTTGGCTACATTAGTTTTATTTGTACAAAACTCTTTCTATTTTTTATAATTAAAATTGTCCATTTCACATTTTACAATGCTTTCTGTTCTTGTTTATTCATAAATACTTCCCTCATTCCTAAATCTGATAGATAATGTGCTCATTGTTTTCTAATTTTCTTATATATTTTGCTTTTTGGAGGGCAATTGGAGTTAAGTGACTCGCCCAGGGTCACATGGCTAGTGTTTGTGTTAAGTGTCTGAGGTTGGATTTGAGTTCAAGTTCTCCTGACTCCAGGGCCAGTGCTCTATTCACTATGCCACCTAATGGCCCTAATTTCCATATACATATGCATATATATATATATATATATATATATATATATATATATATCTTGACCTTATCTTGATAAATTACATCAGATAATTGGTCTATACCTAGTTTCTACCACATTTCTTTCCAGTTTTTTATGACATTTTTTTTATGAAATAGTGAATTATTATCCCAAAGGTTAAATGTTTATATTTGTTAAACACAAAGTTACTATAATCATTTATAACTGTGTATTTTTCTGTCTTCTCTGTTCCATTGATTGATCTTTCTATTCCTTAAGTGGTAGTAGATATTTTTTTTTTATAATTATGGCCTTATAATACAATTTAAGATCTGGTGCTGCTATCCTCCTTCCTTTACATTTTTTACATGAATCCATTCAATATTCTTGACATTTTGTTCCTCTAAATAAGTTTTGTTATTGTTTCCTAGGTTTCTTTTTTGGAATTTAATTGAGATGTCATTGAATAAGTACATTAGTTTAGGTGGAATTGTTGCTTTTTATTGTATATTTTCTGCCCACCCATGAACAACTAATATTTACACAATCACTTAAAATTTGATTTTATTTGTATAAAAAGGCTTTTAGCATAATTTTATACATGTAGTTCCTGATTATGTCTTGATAGATATACTTTCAGGTTTTTTGTGTAGTCTATAATTATTTTAAATGGGGTTTCTCTTATTTTCTATTCTTACAGAATCTTGTTGGTTATATACTGAAAAGCTAATGATTTATGGGCTTATTTTATATGTTGCTATTTTGCTGAAGTTACTCTTTCAGCTAACTTTTTAGTCATATATCTAGAATTTTCCAAGTATATCATCATATTGTCTGCAAAGAGAGAGAATTCTATTACTTCATAGCTCATTCTGCTTCCTTCCATTTCTTTGTCTTCTCTTATTGCTATTGCCAGCATTTATAATACAATATTGGATAATATTGATGATAATGGGCATCCTTGTCTCACTCCTGACTTTACTGGAAAGGTTTCTAGCTCACTCCATGACAAATAATGCTGATGCTTTTAGGTAGATGCTTCTTATCATTTTAAGGGAAAATTTCTTTATACCTATGCTTTCAAGTGTTTTTTATTAAGTAGGACTGAGTATTGTGTTTTGCTGAAAGCTTTTTCTATAGCTGTTAATATAATCATAAAATTTGTATTGATATAATCAATTACGTTAATAGTTTTCCTTATTCTAAACTACTCTTGGTATATATATATATATTGTATAATATTACATTATAATCAAGTGGGATATATATTTATATATCCCACTTGATTACAATGTAAAATCTTTATGATGGATTGTAGTAGTTTCTTAGCAAGTATTTTATTTAGGATTTATGCATCCATATTCTTTAGTGCAATTGTGCTATATTTTATTTCTATGTTTTTTTCTCTTCCTGGATTAGGTATTAGTACCATATTTGTTTCATGAAAGGAGTTTGATAAGACTCTTTTTTTGCCTATTATACCAAATAATTTATTTGATATTGTAATTAGTTACTCTTGAAATGTTTAGCAAATTTCACCTGTAAATCTATAAGGTCTTGATAATTTTTTTTCCTTAAGAATCTTATTTAGTTACTTTTTCTAAAATAGGATTATGCAGATATTATTTTTCCCTATTATCTGGCAGCTTATGTTTTTAAGTATTTCTCTACTTCATTTGAGTTGTTAAATTTGTTGTAACATAATTGGACAAAATAACTCCTAATAATTACTTTGATTTCCTTTTCTTTAATGGTATATTCATCATTTTTATTTTTTGAAACCAATGATATAGTATTCTTCTCTACATTAATAGTATAAATACACACACACACACATATATAGACACACACATGTATATGTGTGTTTGTGTGTATGTGTGTATATATTATATATATATATGTACATACATACAGATGAAAATAACTCTTTTTTGTTGTTCAGTTGTATCAGGCATATCTGATACTTCATGAGCTCATTTAGAATTTTCTTGGCACAGATGCTAGAGTAGTCTGCCATTTCCTTCTACAATTTGTTTTATAGATGAGGAAATTGAGTAGGGTTCAGTGACTTGCCCAGCGTCACACAGTTAGCAAGTGTCTGAGGGTGGATTTTAATTTTGCTTTTCCTGACTCCATGGCAACCTAGCTGCCTTTAATACATCTTAGCTACATTATATGCAAGATATATTAAAAGTGTTAGTGTGATTTTAAGTTATTAAAACTTAAAACTACAGTAGACTTTTTGGACACCCAGAATATTATGTTGGACAAAGAAAAAATTGCTATTTTGATAACTCTCTCTGACAATGTATATTACAAACTATCTACATCTTAGTATAATTATCCTAGAGAATTGCCTGAGACTTAGAGAGGTCATATTACTTTTCCACTGTCACACAGATGTTAAGTATCAGAAGCAGAATATAAAGACAAATTTACCTCAAATGATGAGATTAAATGATAAATACTACAAGCATAACTCTCCTTCTCTCAAACTATGTTGTCTCCCATAGATTAAATACTAAGGTCAATGTAGGATGTCTTCTAATTTTTTCTTCCCTTTCCTGAGAACAAATTGTATAACAAGGATGGACTCCAGCTAGCTGGTTGGAATCCCTCTGGCTATCTGATGGAAGACAGAGGATGGGAATGAGCATTTTACCTGTCTATGTGCCAGCTAATATGCTAAGGAATTTACATATGTTATCTTATTTGATATTTCCAATAACTCTGTGCAGTAGTATGATGCTCATTTTACAATTGAGGAAACTGATACCACAGAAGTTAAATGATTTGTTCAACAACACACTTATAAGTGTCTGAGGCCAGATTTGAACTCATTCAAATTTTCCTAACTCTCAGCCCAGGCTCTATCCACTTAATCCCTTAGCTGCCCCTGATATGAAAAAGATACGAGCAGAAGGAGGGGGAGAAAATTTTGAACTCAAGGGATTGTAGAATTAAATGTTACAAACTAAAAGTAAATAAATACATTTAAAAAAAGAAAAAGACATGTGCAGATCATGGCAAGACAAGAGCAGATCACAAATAAGAGTTACAAATGATGAACACACAGTAGAATTCCTCATGATGAAGAGAAAAGAAAGGTCTCTGCGTACAGTCGTGATGAGAAAATCCAGATTAAAATGACTACAGATCCATTTGATAGTTCGAGAAGATGCTTCCTTACCTTCCCTAGTTATGATTTTTTTCCTTTTGAGCAAATGAAAAGGTATAAAATATTTCAGTTTGTTATGGGAAAAGGTTTATTGAATATGGGTATGATTAAGGACTTGCAGGAGGCAGGTAAGTGTCCAAATATGAGATAATATATTTTAAACTGGAAAAAAAAACTTCAGACATTTTTTCTATCTGAAGGTAGAAAGACTTCTTATGGAAAAAATATGACTGAGAACTCAATTATTTTAGGTTTTTCTGTTATTTATCATTCCTCCCTTTTTTATTCCTTTCTATAAAAATGATTACAGATATCTGTTTTATAATGTCAATATCCTATTTAACTGATATTCATCTTATACCACCTACATTTCCCAAATAACTCAGTGGTTCTCCTCCAAAAAAAATCCTTAATAACACAGAGAAGGAAAATGTACAGTACAGTGAAGTTAGCCAAAAGGTGAACTGTATTGGAAATTATATTTGCAGTTTCACATCCAAAGTATCCCATTTATGTAGAAAAAGATGGAAGGTACATACCCTTTCCTTGAGATTAGACTTGTCATAATTCCAAATAATTCAATTTCATTTGTTTGTTATTATTATTTCCATTTACATTGCTACAGTTATTCAGTACAATGTTTTCTTAATTTTACTTGACTCTACATAGGTTTGTATATCTTTCCCATATTTCTTTGCATTTTTTATTTTTTGTCATGAAACTAATATTTCTCTAGAGTCAAGAATTGTACTGATCTATCTTTTTGAAACTGCTATTTTATTATGTTTATTCAGTTATGTAAAAGCTCAACGAAATGAACAGAGCTAAAACATTTCCCCATTTTATTCACCTGTATACTGTAATTTTCCCTTTTTTTCATTTAATTAAGAAGACTGGCTATTCAGAAGAGATGGTAATGTCAAGGAACATCCATCACATGAAACATTTACTATCACATTCAGAATAGTGACACTCCCTTTCTATTAATCTGATCTCTGGTGTCCTTTAAAGGATCTTGGTAAATGATATAGATATTTGTGTAAATATGCATATATTTTACAAACTATCATGCAGGGAAAACAGGTACAAGAAGGGACAACATAATATTTCCCTTGAGATATAAATGTAAAACAGTTAGTTCATCAAGCCGTACATTGCCTGATCAGGCAAATGAAAAGAAAATCTATCCCATCTTGACCTAGAATGACATCCATTTTATATTGGTGAGTGGGGATGGAGATGGGGATAGTGTTAGGGAGAACAGCAGGCTTAAAAAAGGCACAGAAAAAAGAGAATGCTGGATGCTTTGCTTTTATGTTTACTAGAATGTAAAGAATTTTTCTTTGTTTTTCCTTGGAGACAGATATGCCCATAGCTTTCCCACTTTGAAAGCAGTGACCTGCATGGGGTTGGGTTATTCACATTCAAAGAGGATGAAATGAGATTCATGGCACAAGGGAACAGTGGCTGCTCCACTGAAGGATTGTAGAGAATGGTCTTCACTTTTTAGCTAAATGTTCCAACCCTGGTTTGTAAACAATTTTTCTGAGGTCTTAGATTCTCAGAAATATAGTCAATATTTAGAAAGGTAGAAAAATTGAGTGATTTTTTTCCTGACATAATAAAATAGCATTCTAAGGATTAAAAAGCTCTTTCATCAAATAATTTCTAGAGGTGGGTTTTAAACATTATCATCCTTATTTTATCTTCAAGGAAACAATTTTAAAGAAACTCTATTTTATTCTATTCAGCTCTAATGGTGTAAAACTTCAGTTTGACTTCAGACACTGAGTTCTTTCATTTGAAATTAACAATAACCCTATAAAGTAGGTGGGATTATTCATTGTACAGATGAAGAAACCTAGGCTGAGAAAGATTAAGTGATTTGAATATAACCACAGAGCTGTTAACATTCTGAGGTAGTATTTGAACTCTTTCTGACTGTAAATGAGACACTTTTTGTAATGTTCCTAGCATAGTGCTTGATACACAGTACGCAATTAAGAAATGTTTATTCCCTGCCACTTTCCTTACTCTAAAACCAGCATACTATCTCCTAAGTCACATAGGTACCTCAGCTATTTATTGTTTCCAGGGTGAATTGAATGTTTCTTTAAAATTTACTTAGATGCATCCTTGACCCTCACTGAAATGGAAGGGAACCCTGCTGCATCAATGGCAAAAGGCCATTGTATGATAATCTAATCAAAATTTCAACTTCAGTTCATCAACTGTTGTAAAGCAAACACTGCTAGGGAGTGGTGTTGAATTTCTGAGAAAGAATTGTATTTTATCAGCGAGAAATGGAAGAAATCCCATAATTTCTCAAATTTCCTCATTTTATAAATAAATCAAGGCCCACAGACATAAAGTTAATCATATAATATGAATTAAATATTAAATAAATTAAATAATATGAATTAAAAAGTTTCATAATTGGAACACAAGCCCAGATGTCCGTTGATCTTTCCATTACATTATCATGTTTTACCTCCAGAATAAATGCTCTGGTGGGAAAAACACAGAATTTGTAGTCAAAAGGCCTACGTTTGAGTCATACTTTCTAAATGCTCATTATCATCACCACCACCACGATTATAATAAACAAGATTTATTAAACTTTTTTTGAAGATTTAACAACCACACAAAGTAAGTGTTATTATTAACTTCAATACCCATTCTATAGCTGGGAAAGCTGAGGCTGAGAGAAGTCTAATGACTTGTCTCCACTTTGCATCTGTTGCCCTTTCTGGTTTCAATAGCATGGTACCATATCCCCTTCTAAGTTAAACTCATGACATTTTAGCTCACTCACCACCATGGTTCTAACTCAAGCCTTGATTGATGTCATCTCCCTCAGCCTTCTCATCTCTCTGTTTAGAGGACAAAGAACCAAACTCATTCCAATGCCTTTCTTAGAGGGCAGAAACTAGACTCTCATACCAATCATATGACACTTTGCATCTGTCTCCCTGCCTGATTTCCATTCCACAGAAAAAGATGCCCCATACCAGATACCCATTGTTGTTCCCTATTCCTACTTTTCTGCCTGCTTTTATATATTGTCTCCCTCTTTAGACTGTAAGCTTATTGAGGCCAAAGATTGTCTTTTTTTTTCTTCAAACCCCACTGCTTAGCACAGTGCTTGACACATTGTAGGTGCTTAATAAATGTTTATTGGATCAGACTGTTTGTCTAGAATTGTATAAGTAATAAGTGGTATTTTCATTCTATGTAGCCTTGGGTGAGTTACTTTAACTCTCTATTTCTCACTTTTCTAATCCATAAAATGAGCTAACCATAGAAGGCTATTTCTAATAACTCTTCTTAATTTTGTTATCTAGTCATTGGGCAAGCTATACTTCAATAGGCATGTCTAATAATCACCTGTACAAATTCCCTTACTAACAATCCATATTGACACACCTGAGCACTAGTTTCATTATTAGAAGACTATTGGCCAACTAAAACACTGACTGGAAAGGTCATGAAAAGGCATAGAGAGGGGATGTTCCTACTCTGTTAACATGCATCCATCAGCTAATGAAAATATCCCATTTTATTAATGTCTTAAATG
Organism: Petaurus breviceps papuanus; assembly: GCF_028583685.1. NCBI lineage: Eukaryota > Metazoa > Chordata > Mammalia > Diprotodontia > Petauridae > Petaurus > Petaurus breviceps. The sequence continues at coordinate 67,323,583 of NW_027185655.1, forward strand.
ATATAAAGAAAATGAACAAACCTGGAACCTTTAGGAGGAATTTATTTTTCATTTCACTTGCCTCTTATATACTTATACTCTTCCCTCACCATCACCCAGAAAACCTGGGGACATTTAAGAATTTTAAAAATAATGTGTAGCAGAGAATTAGAATAATTTTCCAATGGAAGAGATAAAAAATGAGAACGGTTCTATTTTTAATCAAAATCATATATTAAAGTCTTGTTTATCACTATCTAAACATGGGACATTAATATCAAATCTCAAATTGGACAACAACACAAACTCTAGAAAAGGATAAGAATTTGGCATGTAGTTTCATTTCTAGGAAGAATTCCCAGATAAGTAAAATCTCTTGGAAAATATGAGTCAGCACATTTCTGGAAATTTAGTGATCTACCTAGAGCACTGAGAAGTCAAACAATTTACACAGGGTCACATGATCAGAAATTTTTAAAGTAGCAGTGGGTTGGGGTGGGGGGTGTTGAACATAGGCCTTTCTTCATTTTGAATCCAGTTTCCAGTTC
>NW_027185655.1:67324119-67357612 GCF_028583685.1 Petaurus breviceps papuanus
TGCCTATTGAGTTCACCAAAATTTCAATAGCAAAACGACTCAAAAAATTTCATCATTAATTACTCAGTTATAAAATTTGTTTCTGTGGGTTACTATATGTAAGGATAGAGGGAAAACCCACACTAATGAAAATGGCCAATAAGCATTTATTAAGAATCTACTATGTGGGGGCGGCCACGTAGCACAGAGAGTAAGAACACTGGCTCCAGTGTGGGGATGACCTGGGGCTCAGATATTTAGCACCCATCCAGAAACACCTGGCTGTGTAACCTTGAGCAAGTTACTTAGCCCCAATTGCTTAGGGCTAGCCAGGTGGCTTAGCAAGCAAGAGCACTGGCTCCAGTGTCGGGATGACCTGGAGATCAAATCCGGGCTCAGATACTTAGCGCCACACCCAGAAATAACTGGCCTTGTAACCTTGAGCAAGTTAACACCAATTGCTTAAAAAAATAACCTACTATGTGCCAGGCCCAGTGACAAGCGCTGGGGATACAAAGAGAAGCAATAGACACGCCTGGCCCTCAGGTAAGTCAAAGGTTAATGGGGTGAGATGACAAGAAAAAAAAGTGTGTAGCAACACACTACACACAGGATAAAAAACGAAGAAAAGGGTAGTGGAATTAAGAGGGATTAGGAAAAGCTTCCTTTAGAAAGTGGAACTTTTTCTGCAATTTAAAGGAAGATAGGCAAGAGAGAAGGTACAGAGGAGGAAGGAGAGCAGTCGAGGCATTTGAGATAGAGAAAATGCCTGGAACTAACATGTGGAATATATCACTAATGAAAAAAAAGGAGGCCAGTGTCACTGGATCAAAGATGATATGGTGAAGTGTAAGAAGATTGGAAAGGTATGAGGGGTCTAGATGATGAATGTCTTTGAACACATAAGAGATTTCTTCGAGAATAACCCCAGATCTGTCATTCTGTCATATCTTTATTAATTAGACTGTTTACTTTAAAACATCATCTTCATTTCTCCAAAGTATATTTTTTCTGCTACTTACTTTGTATTTTGAGACATGTTTTTCTCTCCAAATGAAATGAGTTTTATATAAATTATTGATTCATGGACAGAACTATAAACACAGACATACACAGAGAAAGCAAAACCATGCATGAATATAATCATAAAATTAAGGTGCATTCCAAAGAATTAGCTTCTAATCAGGTATACTAATTTCCTAGTCAAATAGGCTGCCTTCTTTATACTTGTGCTTAGTCAACCCAAGGAACACTAAAACAATAATAAACTTGCTTCAGTAAAATGTTTGGCACATAATAAGCACTTAATATATGTATTATGGAGTTAAATGTCTTGTAATTATGTAACAGGGAGAAGGCAGATGTCTAATAAATTGTCTTGGTGACATGGTTTTGATAATAATAATTAGACCTGCAGCTATGATTTCATTAATAGAGAAAATGGACAGATCAAGAAACACCATCTTTTAATACATATGAGCACTTTCTCTGCAATTCAGAGTCCTGGTTGTCTAGAAAATAATTATTGAGACTACAACTGAGTGAGAAGGAGCACCAGCCAGAAGACTCACCCACCCTAAAAGTGATTTACAGCTGTCTCACCATGGGACAGGAGGATCAGGAGGAGCTGGTAAGAGAAAGCAAAGGGCCCACAGCAGGAACAGCAGCTTCTCCTCGGGCTATCAGACTACAGTCTGGAAGCTTAAAAGTCTTCTATCTGAATTTCCAGAAGCCAAGATGGCAAAGTAAACCCTAGCTACTCGAAATCTCCCCCTCCAACCCAGAAAACCCCAAGATAAATGTCCCCTCAGAGTAAAATCCTGAAATAGAGGAAATCGCCTTAGGCTTAGGAGTCACTGAGAAAGGGTACGCCTGAGGCAGTAAGGAGTCTGAAGTACAGGGGTCCCAAAAAGCCCTACCCCAGCAGGAGATCCAGAAGCCCATGGTGGTACAGCCTGCAAGCACTAACAACACCAGCTCAGGTGGGCTTTAGCACCACCACGGAAATCTACAGAGGCCATTTCTGCAGGTTGCCAGCTGCTTAGAAGACCTGAGCTGTAGCCCAGGGTCATAGAGGCTGAAATCTGAAGTGGCCAGACAATCCCTCCCCCACAGATTACTCTGTGAGCCTTAGAGTAACTTGGGGGAAACACCAAGAGTCCTGGCCTTGGCCTCAGTCTAGACACCTAGAGGTTACAGCACACAAAGTCAACAACCAGGAACATAGCTCCCAGCCTGAGAACTTGGGTCAGAGCCCTCTGTACCCCAGGAGCAGAAATACACATTAAATTTCAGGAAATAGGCAATTACAATGGGCTAGAAGCAACTTGCAAATGCAAGACCAAAGACAATTGAATCCTATTATTGTGAACAAGAAGAATGACTTTCAGGAGACACCATGAACTCTGTATCCACATTTGAGATGGCAGAAGGAAATATGAACTGGTTTCAAGCCCAAAAAGCATTAATGGAGGAGCTCAAGAAAGCTATTAATAGCCAAATTAGAGAGGTAGAAGACAAATTTAAATCTTTAATGACCAAACTGGAAAAAAATCTTACTGAAGAAAACAAATCCTTAAAAACCAAAATTTGTGAACTGGGACAGGAAGTTCAAAAGATAACTGGAGGAAATACCTCCCTAAAAAAGGACCTTCAAAAATTAACAAGGAAAATAATTCAATAAAAATGAGAACCAATAAAATCGAAACTAAGCAGTCTATGATGCATCAAGTGTCAGTTAAGCAAAACATGAAGATGGAAAAATTGGAAGAGAGTGTAAAATATCTCACTGGAAAAAAATAACCTGGAGAACACTTCCAGGAGAGATAACCTAAGAATTATTGGTTACTGGAAAGCCATGATGAAAAAAGCAGCCTGGACAACATCCTCCAAGAGACTGTCAAAGAAAACTGTCCTAAAGTCCTAGAATAAGAGGGCAAAATAGTTATCAAAAGAATTCACTAGACTCCTCTTGAAAGAGATTGCAAATGGAAAACTCCAAGAAATAGAGTAGCCACATTCCAGAATTACAAGTTAAAAAATAAAATAGAGCAAGCAGCCTAAAAGAAACAATTCAAATATTGGGGAACTACAGTCAGAATTACATAAGACCTAGCAGCTTCTACATTAAAATATCAGAGGGATTGGAGTTTGATATTTCCTAAGGCAAAGGACCTAAGACTGCAACCAAGGATCTACAATCTGGAAAAAACTGAGAATACTTTTTCAACCAAGAAGATGGTCATTTAATGAAATAACAGACTTCCACACTTTACTGATGAAGAAACCAGGGGTCAATGGAAAATTTGATCTCCAATTACAAGACTTAAGAAAGACAGAAAAAGGTAAACAAGGAAAACTCAAACTCGCACACATGCACACATGTGCACAGAACTTGGGATGCAATAATAGCAAACTGTTTACATCCTTATATGAGAAGCTTATACTTGTCACTACTGAAATTAATATAATTATTAAAAATTTTAAAAGGGATATAGATAGATAGAGGATGTAGGTACAAATGAAATAATCTGATGATTAAAAAAACTCATTAAAGGATTCAAAGGGGCTGTAGTGGGAGAAACAGAAAGGATGAGGCAGAAAAAGGTAAATTATGCCACACAAAGAGGCATAATAACATACTATAGTAGAGCGGAAAGAGGGTGGGAGATGAACATGTTATGAACTTTATTCTCATTGGTTCTAGTTCAAAGAGGGATCAAAATAATCAGTTAATTTAAGATTATAATGTGAAAAAACACAAGAACTCATTATAATAGAGGGCAAGAAGGGAGGGAGAGGAGCACTGTATGAAATTTACTCACGTTGGTTTGGGGCCAAAGAGGGAATAATACAGTAAATTATATATATATATATATATATATATATATATATATATATATATATATATATACAGAATAACGATAAGTATAAAAATCCATTGTTCTCTATAGGCAGTAGGAGGGGTAATGGAGGAATAAGAAAGGGGATGGTTACAAGGAAGGGAAACAATAGTAAGGAGAAAGGGTAGGTAAAAGAAGTGGGATCACAGGTAGTGAATACTAAGGGAGGCAGTGGTCAACAGGAAAACTCTTAAGGAAGGGAAGAGAAAAGCAAGAAACAAAAGCATAAACAAAGGAGGGAATAGGATGGAGGGAAAGACATAGATAGTAATCACAACTGTAAATGGGAATGGGATGAACACACCCACAAAACAGAGGTGGATAGCAGAATGGATTAAAAACCATAATCATACAATATGCTGTCTACAAGAAACATATTTGAAACAAGGGGATACACATAGGGTAAAGGTAAATGGCTGGAGTAGGGTATACATTGCTTCCGCTAAAGTAAAAAAAAAGCAGAGGTAGCTATACTTATCTCAGAGCAAAAGCAAAAATAGATCAAATCAAAAGATATAAGGAAGGAAACTATATACTTCTTAAAAGGACCATCAAGAATGAAGCAATATCATTACTTATCATATATGTACCAAGTGGTATAGCATCCAAATTCCTAGAGGAAAAGTTAAGGGAATTATAGGAAGTAATAGAGAGCAAAAATATACTAGTGGGGGACTTCAATCTCCCCCTCTCTGAACTTGATAAATCTGACCTCAAAATAAACAAAAAAGAAGTTAAGCAGGTAAATAGAATTTTAGAAATTCAAGAAATGATAGATCTCTAGAGAAAATTGAATGGGGATTTAAATTAATATACCTTCTTCTCAGTGGTACATTGCACATGCACAAAAATCAACCATGTACCAGAGCATAAAAACCTCACAATGCAGTGCAGAAAGGAAGAAATATTAAATGAATCATTCTTATACCATGATGCAATAAAAATCATATGCAAGAAAGGGCCATGGAAAGATAGGCTAAAATTTAATTGGAAACTAAATAATTTAATCCTAAAGAATGAGTGAGTGAAAGAAGAAATCATAGAAACGATCAGTAATTTCTTTCAAGAGAATGACAATATTGAGACAACATACCAAAACCTGTGGGATGCAGCAAAGGCAGTCCTGAGGGGAAGTTTAGTATCCCTGACTGCATAAATGAATAAATTAGAGAAAATGGAGGTCAATGAATTGGGCATGCAATTGAAAAAGCTAGAAAAAGAACAGATTGAAAATCCCCAATAAAATACAAAGTTAGTAATAATGAAAACCAAAGGAAAGATTGATAAAATTGAAATTAAGAAAACTAGTGAATTAATAAATAAGACTGATCTGGTTTTATGAAAAAACCAAATTATGAGTATCAAAAATGAAAAGGGTGAATCTACCTCCAATGAAGAGGAAATTAAAATGATAATTGGGAATTATTTTGCCAAATTATATTAACATAAATTTGACAATATTAGTTAAATGGATGAATATTTACAAAAATATGAATTGCCCAGAAAAAGAGAAGAGGAAGTAAATTATTTAAATAATCCCATCTCAGAAACAGAAATTGAACAAGCCAGCTGAACACTCCCTGGGGGGAGGGGGGGGAACAACCTCTAGGGCCAGATGCATTAAATAGCAAATTCTATCAAACACTAGAAAGTAAAGCAATAAATGGAGGCTTCCTTAAAATAATAGGTAGCATCTATAAGCAAGTGTTTTATGTAATAGGGATAAGAGAGAAGCATTTCCAATAAGATCAGGGGTGAAACAAGTGTGTCCACTATCACCCCTCTTATTCAATCTGGTACTAGATATGTTAGCAGTAGCAATTAGAGAAGAAAAAGAAATCAAAGGAATCAAATTAGGCAAAGGAGAATCTAAGCTATCACTCTTTGCAAATGATGATATGATATACTTAGAGAATCCTAGAGAATCAAGTAAAAAACTGCTTGAGACAAGAAATATATTTGGCAAAGCTGCAGGATATAAAATAAACCATATAAAACCTTAGTATTCTTATATAGTTCTAATGAAATGAAACAGCAAGAGGTAGAAAGACAAATCCCATTTAAATTTACTTAGATATTATAAAAAAATTTGGGAATCTGCCTGCCAAAGCAAAGCCAAGAGCTATATGAACACAACTACAAAATACTTTTCACACAAATAAAGTCTTATCTAACTAATTGGAGAAAACATCAGTTGCTAGTGACTAGGTGGAGGTAATATAATAAAATGACAATTTTACTTAAATTAAATTGCATACTTATTGCAATACCAATCAATCTACCAAAAAATTACTTTATAGAGCTATAAAATATAGTAACAAAATTCATTGGGAAGAACAAAAGGTCCAGAATATCAAGGGAATTAATGAAAACAAATGCTAGTGAAGGTGGCCTAGCCATACCAGATTTTAATCTGTATTATAAAGCAGAAGTCATCATAACTACTTGGTACTGGTTGAGGAATAGAGTAGTCTATTAATGGAATAGATTGGGTACACAAGACCCAGCAGTCAATGCCCATAGTAACCTACTGTTTGATAAGCCCAAAGACCCTAGTTTTGGGGATAAGAATCTGCTATTTGACAAAAATTGCTGTGAAAACTAGAATACAATATGACAGAAACTGGGCATAGACCATTATCTAACACCATATACTAAAATCGAGTCTAAATCAGTGCATGATCTAGGTATATAGGCTGATTCTATCAGCAATCTAGCAAAGCAAAGAAGAGTTTACCTGTTAGATTTATGGAGTGGGGAAATTTTTATGACCCAACAAGAAATAGAGAGCATTATAAAATATATAAAAACAGATAATTTTGATTACATTAAATTGAAATGTTTCCAATAAAGCCAACATACAATGTACAAACAAAGCCAATGTAGCAAAGATTAGGTGGAAAGTTGAAAATTGGAAATGGATATTTACAACCAATGTCTCTGATAAAGGCTTTATCTCTAAAACATACAGAGAAAGGAGTCAAATCTATAAGAATACAAATTATTCCCCAACTGATAAATGGTTTCTTCCTGGCTACTTGTAAAATTCTCTCCTTGATCTGGGAATTTCAGAACCTAGTTATGCTATTCCTTGGAGTTTTCTTTTTGGGATCTTTTTCAGGAGGTGATTGGTGTATTCTTTCAACCTCTATTTTGCCCTCTTGCTCTAAAACATCAGGGCAGTTTTCCTTCACAATTTTTTGGAGAATGATTTCTATGTTCCTTCTTTGATGATGACATTCAGGTAGTCCAACAATCTTTAAATTATCTCTCCTGGATCTATTTTTCAGGTCAGTGGTTTTTCCAATAACATATTTCACATTACCTTCTATTCTTTCATTTTTTTCAGATCTGTTTTAACAGCATCCTGATTTCTCATGAAGTCCTTAGCTTCCATTTGCTCCAATCTAATTTTGAAGCAATGATTCTCCTCAGTGAGCTTTTGAGATTCTTTTTCTATCTGGCAAATTCACCTTTTCAAAGCATTCTTCTCTCATTGCCTTTTTGAGCCTCTTTTGCCATTTGAGTCAGTTTGTTTTTAAGGTGATATTTTCCTCAGCCAGGCTATTGATTCTCTTTTCATAATTTTCTTGCATTGTTCTAATTTCTCTTCCCAATTTTTCCTCCACTTCTCTTATCTGCTTCTTAAGGTCCTCTATGGCCTGTAACCAGCTTGTATTTTCCTTTGAAGCTTTTGGTGCAGGAGTTCTGACTTCACTGTCTTCTTCCTTTTCCATACTTTGCTCCTTTTTGTCCCCAAAATAGGAGTGTAATGTTGGAATCTTCTGTCTGCTTTATTTCCTTTACCTGGTCATGTTGCCCCTCAGTCACTTGAACCCTGGGCTTTTTGCCACAGTAGGACTCTGCCATCAGACAGGGGAGCTTTTGTCCCAAATGCTGGGGTTTTCTCAGCTGCCAGAGGTATTAGATGGGCACCCTCTCTGAGGTCTCCACATGCTCTGGAAAGCTGGACACACACCCCAGGAACTCTACCCTAGACTGCAACCCAGATCCAAAAAGATTAAAGCAAGAGCAATTACCCCTCAGACTGGTGCTAGTTCCCCCTATACTCTGCAGACCAGGAGCTGACGCTGTCCTGTGGAGCTGGCTGGCTGTGCAGGTATCTCAGGGGCTTTTTGTCCTCGGGGCAAAAGCCATGCACTCCTACTTCCTTGGTGTCAAAGTCCAGATGCCACTGAACTCTCACTTTGTGCTTCAAATCTATGTGATGATAAATCTGGAAATGGCCACACCTGCTGCTGATCTGGAGTCCCTCTGGCCTGTGGCTGGTCAACCCCACCTTGGGATTAAAGCCTGGGAGTGGGGCTTTGCTCCGCTCCCAGAGCATTGAGCTTGGTTCCCAGAGCACTGGGCTGGCAAATTCCTGACAGTCTGCTGGGCTATCCTAAGTGGGAGGTTAGCTTCTCTGTGTCATTTTATGGGTTCTGCAGCTCCAAAGTTTGTTTAGAGTCCTCTTTTTACATGGTTTGGGGAAGGTGGAAGCTAGAGCAGCGGGGAGGTCCTGCTTCTACTCCCTTGATGATTTCTAATGGTTGGCCCAGCTTTATGGAAAATACCAAGAGAACATAGCTTTAAGGCTAGAAGGTACCTTAGAGTCCATTAAATTAAAATTCATCATTCTTCATTTTATGCATAAGGAAACTGAGGATAAAAGAGGTTAAGTGACTTGCCAAAATCACATGGCTATTAGATATCTAAGATGGAATTTTCACCTAAGGTCCCATAACTATGTCCTAAAATGCTTCCATCCCTGACCTTGGATAAACTAATTAAACTCTATGTATCTCTGGTTCAATTATCAGTAAAATATGGATAATGCTACCCTCCTTACTTATGAAGCTTGTTGAGGGGAGATGGGAATAAATATTTATTAAGTAGCTACTATATTCCAGGCTGTAATGTCATGTCAAGGAAAGGCAACTTCCCAAGGTTCAAAATACCAGCATAGGTGCTCTCCATTTTATTCAGTGACAAACCAAGAACAGAGAAGGTGAAAACATGACATCATTCAAAATACAGCATTTACTAAGTGTGATTAAATAATCTCCAAGTACTACCCCACCCCAGGACCTTCCAACCATTCAATCAATTACAAAGTCCCTGTTCTAAATACTACTCCACCCCTAGGCTGTACCTTCATTTAGTCCACCACAAAGCCCCTCTTCTCAAATGGAGATTAGTTTCCAAACATAAGTAAAGTACCTTCATTTGTTCAATCACAGAGCACAAAAAGGTCAAAAGTTCCCCACCCCTGGATCACAATTGAATCTACCCCAGAGTTACATCAAGTTTAAGCACAGCACTTAATACCCAAATGGAGGTCTTTTCTTCATCTTTACACAAGGCAAGTTCTCAGCAATCTTAGTTCCTGGGGAGACAAGGCTTAGCAAGGCCACAAGATACATTGCCAGTCTCTTCATTAATTCATACTCTGTCTGTAGAACAGTCCTAGAACCCCTGAAAACATAAGCAAAACCCTCTCCCAGGATTTCTGTAAACATACAACAAGAAAATCCTTCTTCAGGGCTTCTGAACCAACAGAAAGGTTCCCAGACCCCTGCAACAACAGCACTGTCCTTCACCAGTGGACAGTATTCTCTCTGTCTGCAGGACAGTCTCAGGGCTTCTTAACCAAAAGCCAGGTTCCAGGACTTCTTCAACAACAGGACTGTCTTTCACCAGTGGACAAATCTGGCAAAACAACATCAAAACAGACAGACAAAGTACCAGCAAAACAGCCATGTCTCCTCAGTCCTTGGCAGCTCAGGGGGCAGGTCTCAAAAGTCCAGGGCAATTCAAAGTGGCCCCCAGCAATTCTCTCAGTCTCTTTCTCTGCCTCCACGAGGGTGCTGCTTCCAAAAAGTTCTTCTGCCTCTGTCTTGTGTCTCTCCAAATCTATGTCACCAGCTCCTCCCAGTTCAGGACTTTCTTTTCACATCAACAAATCCATCCCACAGGTGGGATTAACAAGCTTTGGGTTTTAACACAATCAATTTGAAAACCAAGCCAATACAGGGGAATCTTTATATTCCATTACTATCACACAGGCTAAGCACTTTACAAATTATTATTTGGAAATGATTATATATAGAATTAAATGTTTAAGGAGAAGAACAAATGAGAAATGCATATGAAATTTTTACATAGAGTATAAAATGTTGTGCTAATAACTTAAATGGATGTTTTATATTACAGTTGCAGGGTTATTTCAATATAATACCTTTCTGTCGTGTGCTTTTGAATACAAAACCACTTTTCCATTCAATTTCTTTTTCTGAATGATGAGCAAGTTGTTGTAAATGACCTCTGACGTTCCATGTACTCCTATGATCTTAGGATTTCATTTGACTCTTAAAACAAATCTATGATGCAGACGTTTTGATTATCGTAGCCACCTTTTTACATATGAGAAAATTGAGTCCTTGATAAGGTCTAGTAATCGCAAATTTTCAAGATTATGTCTGCAATAGAAATCTAGATGCTTTCATTGTAAGCAGAAGACTTGACTAAATGTCAATCAGAGAAGTTTTATTGTTATTTAAAGCTATATGTGAAAGAAATGGTTTGATTTGATAACATTTCTCTGAAAGTGGTCTGAGTAAGATTTTAATGCAGTGAGATCTGAATACAGTAATTTCCTATTAAAATATAAGATGTAATAAAAAGAAAAATTAAAGGCCTATCATTCTGTTTTTAGCTAAGCTTCAAGGCTGGTCAAGGGTTTATTAATCTATCTTGTGTCTTTGGAAGCAGAACAAGACAAATTTGTATTGCTCTATAGCTAGAAGTATAATAAGGAAACTGAGCAAAGGCGGAAATGTAAGCCTAAAACAAAGATAAGGGATGGAATGACTAATCCTTTAAAGGGACCATATTGTTTTCATCTCTAGAAATTCAAACTATCAAAAATTTCTGATAAATATCATGATATGGATAGCTAGTGAATTCATCATGAAGGAAAGCCATGGTCACCAAAAACCAATATGAATTCTTAAGTCAATCATGTTCTCTCTCCTAAAGGAAAGAAACAGATTTCTGCAATGTCTTTGCCTAAAAAACCTTAAATGGTAATCTTTTCACTTCCATCATAAGGTGGTAGATAGGTGGGTACTAATGGGGAATGTGAACTGAAGAAGAGGAAGTACTACACCTTTTCACTAGAGGCAGAGTTGTGCAGGAAAGCAAGGATAATGCTAAAAGAAACCACCGATGTCTTCTCACATTAGGGAAGGGGCAGGTGGGACAAGAAGGGAAACCATGAATATGCTGTTCAGACAATCTACATTTTCCACCTGGGGAGAAAAAATAACCAAGCAATCCTTGTGATTTCTCCATTATAAAATACCAAAACAATAAGGCAATTTATTTAAGTCATTTTAGAAATTCTCTTTCCTTAAATTAACTAGTGATTTCCATAAAAATTACTAATTTTCAAGTTATGTAAAAAATGACTAAATAGGTTCTTTCTGGTAAAACATTGAATTGCAATATTGTTGTTGGTGTTGTTTTACATTTTAAACATTTTTTTTCAGAATTTATTTATTTTTCATTTTCAACATTGATTTCCACAACACTTTGAGTTAAAAATTTTCTCCTTATCTCTCCCCAAATCCCCAAGATAGAAAGTATACTGATTACTCCTTCCCCCAGTATGCCCTCTCTTATATTCACCCATTCTTCCCCTCCACCCCTTCTTACTTACTTTCTTGTAGGGCAAGATGGATTTCTATATTCCATTTCCTTTATATCTTATTTCCTGGTTCAATGTAACAACAATTTTAAAAATTTGTTTTTAAAACTTTGTGTTCTAGATTCTCTCCCTTCTCCCCTCTTCACCCACCTCCCCTGGGAAGACAAGCAATCCAATACAAGTTATACATTTGTAGTTATGCAAAACATTTCCATAGTGGTCATATTGTGAAAGACTAACTATATTTCACTCCATCCTATCCCACCCCCCATTTATTTTATTTTCTCCTTTGACCCTGTCCCTTTTTCAAAAGTGTTTGCTTCTGCCTACACCCTCCCCCAATCTGCCCTCCCTTCTATTATTTCCCCCTCTTGTTTCCTTCCCCCCTACTTTCCTGTAGTGTAAGGTACCCAGTTGATTATGTATATTATTTCCTCCTTAAACCAAATCCAATGAGAGTAAGGTTGAAAACTTTTCACCTCCCTGCTCTTCCCCTCCATTGCAATATACACAATTTGTTGCATTGTATATATACATATATACAATTTCATTGTATATATACATATCTATTTGTATCTATATGTGTGTATATACATATATATTTATATATATGTATATATATATATCATTAGTCATTTGTGCAATATTGATTTTTAAAAGAAGTATTTCAGTTGTTTGGATATGTAGTTTATTTTGGACTACATGAAGCTATTTGTTTACCAATCTTAATCTTATTAGAACTTTCATGTGGAGCTGTGAGTTCTTTTCTCTGTCAAATTCTACCTTATTATAATACTTCATGAGCTTTTTGATAAAAGAGTACTAACTTGCCCTAATTAAAACCACCTCAGGAAAAATCAGCCCTTTCACAGTATTTTGAAGTCAGAAATGACCAATTCATAGTCCATATTTAATAGTTTCTAAAAACAAATCCACATAAAAATGATGGTGTACTTTTGATGAAGATAAAAGCTCACATAATTGTGGATTGAATAATCCCTATTATTTCATTCCACTTATTCCTTTCTCCAAAGGGGGAAAAACAGAATTAATTCATAATGGCATCAGTAATGTTTGTCAGGGGAATTAGGGCTATTTATTTAATATGGCTTTGTGTCTAGCAGACACAGACTGTAGCAAGGGCAAATGTAATTGTATTGCTTTATATGCAATATCTAAGGCCTACTTAACTAGGCAAGTGTTTACTCTAAGACTGAGAAAATTGTCTCTGGATTTCCCAACTCATAATTTCCAGCTGTAAAAATCTTTGTGATGACTTCTTCTAAGTGATTAGCCATAGCTGCATCAAATGTTTATGTGCTCCAAAACATCTTGGTTTTGTTTACATCTAGTATTTACTAACCAGGTTAAATTTGATATTGTTATTTTGTCTGAAGAGAGAGAGATGACATGGTTTACTGGCACTCAAGCTTTATCTCTTTTCATAATTCTTCATGACATTTAGAAGCCATGTTGCATGTTTATTTGTTTTCCTTTCTATATGTTATTATAGTTTTCTTGCATTTCAAAAATGGGGGAGAATCATATTTCCTCAAGCCTCCAAATATTTGAAAATATGTACAAACATACCTTTATTCCTGCAGAGATGTAGAGGGAAAAAAGTACTGATCAGCAGATCACTCCAAAAATGATGGGGTGGAGAGATAAAAAGATCCCAAATTTAAACCCAAATTTAAAACCAGGAGGACCCTAAAGGTCATATATCTCACTCATTTTACAAATAAAAGGATAGCACACAAAGAGATAAAGAGCATTGCTTGTGGTCACATAGGGAAAGTAAACCTCAGAATCATACTGAGGTCTTCTGATTATTCAATGATATTTCCACTGACTGATGTTTTTCATTGGTACAATCCAAAAGTGTTAAATAAAATGGATTATAAAATTTTAGACTCATTATTCTTACTGTTCTAAACAGTTGACCAGGAGTCAACCAACCTTAATTTAGCACAAATAAAAAAAAACTTACAAGATATTAGTCACAAAGTAAAGATGAAACATTTGTCATTGGTAATAAAAGATGGGATTTAGGGTTCAGATGCCCAAGAGTTCAGCTTCTTTTCTTTCCATTTAACATGATCTTTTTCCATCTTAAATTTAAGCTTTTGCCAGCTAACTTAGGAGTCATAAGTAACAGAGGCAAGCTACCCTGACATCTCATTATAGTCTATGAAAATTTAGGTCTCAAGAAATAAGAAAAATTTTTAAAAAACTTAGTGAGTAGAGATTACTGTAGTAGAGAATCCAATATGCATTGCCTTGATAATATGTAGTAGCTAGATGAGATAAAGAAGACTGTGCTAGGCCAGGAGTCAGGAAGCTCAGAATAAAAATCAAGCCTCAAATACTTACGAGAAGTGAGATCCTGGGCAAGTTCTTTAAATTCTATTTCCCTCAGTTTCCCCATATGTAAAATTGTGATAACAATAGTACCTATCAAAAAAATTATAGAGAGGGTCAAATGAGATAATATTCGTAAAACACTGAGCACATAGTAGGTGCTATCTAAATATTAGCTATTACTATCATTCATCAAATTTTTTCCTCTCAATCTTGTGAATGCTCACCATGGTAAAAAGAGAATAATTAGCTACAGATTTAAAATTGTAAAATAACTTAGGACCTGTCCTGCCCCTTCATTTGTTTAGATGAAGAAACTTAGATCCCAAAGATTAAGCAACTAACCTAGGGTCATACAATTAGTAAGTATTAGAGGGGAAGGTGAACCTCTATCATCCAGAATCCAAGTCCAGTGCCATATCCACTGTGTCAGACTATCCATGAATCAGAGTGGCTCTGATCAAGTGCAACTTGATTTGTTTATGTGAAAGAATCCAGATGAAATCTACAGTAACATAAACACAACATCATAAATCTTGATCTGAAAAGGAATTGAGGGGGTCATCTAGTTATGTCACTTCTTTTTTTCTGACTGAGGAACCTGAGGTCTACAGAAATCAAGTAACTTACACAGGGTTAATTTTACTTTGTACATAAATATATATTATAATTTAATAATAATATTTTATGTTAATTATATATGTTGTATTTGTATTTTCAATCCTAAATTCTCTCTCTTCCTGCACCCTCCCATACTAACTGAGAAAGCAAGAAATATGCATAGCTACTATATACATTACATTTTGCAAAATACTAGTCCACTTTACCCATTGTGTAGGAAAAAACATACAAGAAAAACAAGAGAAAAAAAATCACATCAATCTATGCTCAGAGTCCATCAGTACTCTCTCTGGAGTTTGATTGCACTTTTTGGCATGAGTTTCTTGGAACTTTCATGGACCACTGTAATGATTAGTGTTGCTAACTCTTTCACAGTTGATTATCATTACAACTTTGCTATCACTGTGTACAATGTTCTTCTGAATCTCTTCCCTTTACTTTGCATCAGTTCATATGTTTTACTCATTTTTTCCACAAAACTATCCCCTTCACTATTTCTTTATTTTATAATTTTTTTATTTATTTTTAGTTTTCAACTTTCATCTCCATAAGACTTTGAGTTCCAAATTTCCTCCCCTTAACTCCACTCTCCCACCCCAAGACAGCATGTAATTTGAAAAAAGATTCTACATATATATTCATATTAAACCTATTTTCATATTAGTCATGTTGTATAGAAATAAAACATATGGGAGAAACCATGAGAAAAGAGAAACAGGGGGGAGAGAGACAGACAGACAAAGACAGTAAGAAAGAGAGACAGAAAGAGACAGAGATAGATAGAGAGACAGAGGGAGAGAGAAACAGAGAGAGAGAGAGTAAATAATATGGTTCAATATGCATTCAGACTCCATTGTTCTTTCTATGGATGTGAACATCATTTTCCATTATGATATTTCTGGAGTTGTCTTACAACCTTGCATTCCTAAGAAGAGAGGAGTCTATCAAAGTTAATCATCACACATTGTGGCTGTTAATGTGTACAATGTTCTCCAGTTCTGCTCACTTCACTCAGCATCAGTTCATTCAAGGTTTTTCAGGTTTTTCTGAAGTCTGCCCACTCATCATTTCTTATAGCACAATAATATTCCATTATATTCATATACCATAACTTGTTCAGCCACTCCCCAACTTATAGGCATCCCCTTAATTTCAAAATTTTTCCATCACAAAAAGAGCTGCTATAAGTGTTTTTTGCATATGTGGGCCTTTTCCCCATTTGTATATCTTTGGGATACAGACATAGAAGTGGTATTGCTGAGGCCAAAGGGCAGGCACAGTTTCATAGCCCTTTGGCCATAGTTCCAAATTGCTCTCCAGAAAGGTTGGAAAAGTTCACAATTCCACCAACAATATATGATGTAGCAATATTGCCACATCTTCTCCAGCATTTATCATTTTCCTGTTTTGTCATGCTAGCCAATCTGATAGGTGTGATGGGGTACCTCAGAGTTGCTTGTATTTGTATTTCTCTAATCAATAGTGATTTAGAGCATTTTTTCCCCATAGGGCTATAGATAGTATTGAATTCTTGTTGTGAAAACTGTCTGCTTCTAACCTTAGACCATTTATCAAGTGAGGAATGACTTCTATTCTTATAAATTTGACTCAGTTCTGAAAATATTTTAGAAATTAGGCCTTTATCAGAGGCACTGATTGTAAAAATTCTTACCTAGGTTTCTGCTTCCCTACTAATCTTGTTTGCATTGGCTTTGTTTGCACAAAAATCTTTCTAATTTAATGTAATCAGAATTATCAATTTTGTATTTCATAGTGTTCTTTATTTGGTCATAAAGTCTTTCATTCTCCATAAATCTCACAGATATACTATTCATTGCTCTCCCCATTTGCATATACTATCAGAATTTATATCTAAATTGTGGTCCCATTTTGACTTTATTTTAGTATGTGATATAAGATATTGGTCTATACCTAGTTTCTTCCATATTATTTTCCAGTTTTCCCAGCAAAGTTTGTCAAATTGTGAGGGCTTATCCTGGAAGCTGAAACGTTTGGGTTTATCAAACAGTAGATTACTATAGCCATGGACTACTGTGTCTTGTGTACCTAACCCATTCCACTGATCATCCACTCTGTTTCTTAGCCAGTACAAAGTAGTTTTGATGATTGTTACCTTATAGCATAATTCAAGATGTGGTAAAGCCAGGCTACTTTCCTTGTATTTCTTTTCATTAATTCACTTGATATTCTGGATCTTTTGTTTTATTAGTTATTCTATCTCTATAAAATCATTTTTGGTAGTTTGATTGGTATGGCATTGAATAAATAAATTAATTTATGTATAATTATAATTTTTACTCTATTAGCTTGGCCTGCCCATGAGCCACTATTGTTTGTTCCAGTTATTTAGAGTTAAGACTACTTCTGCAAAAAGTATTTTGCATTTGTCTTCATATAGTTCCTGGGCTTGTCTTGGCAGATAGACTCCCAAATATTTTTTAAAAATCTATAGTAACTTAAAATGGAATGTATCTTTCAATCTCTTGTTGTCAGCATTTGTTATCAATGGAAATGTTATGATTAATGTAGATTTATTTTACATCATGCAACTTTGCTAAAACTATTATTTAAGTCATTTTTACTTGATTTTTGTAGGCTTCTCACAGTATATCATCATAACATCTGCAAAGATAGCTTTATTTCTTCTTTGCCTATTCTAATTCCTTCATTTTTTTCTTTTATTGCTAAAGCTAATGTTTCTAGGACCATATTGAATAATTGCTGATAAGGAACATCCTTGTTTCTACCCTGATCTTATTGTAAAATGCTTCTAAATGATCCTCATTATACATAATGTTTGCTATTGGATTTAGGTAGATATTACTTATCATTTTAAGTAAAGCTACATTTATTCCTATGCTCTCTCATGTTTTTAACAGGAGTGGGTGTTGTATTTTGTCAAATGCATTTTCAGCATCTATTGAAATTATCGAATTGTTTTTGTTAATTTTGTTATAGATATAATTGATTACACTGATAGTTTTCCTAATATTGAACCAGTCCTACATTCCTGATATGAATCCTATGTGGTCATAGTGTATAAAACTTGATATAAATTGCTGTAATCTCTTTGTTTATATATATATATATATATGTGTATATATATATATATATAAATTTGTGTCTATATTCATTAATACAATTGGTCTATAATTTTCTTTCTCTGTTTTGGCTGTTCTTAGTTTAAGTGTCAGTGCCATATTTGTATCATAAAATGATTCTGGTAGGACTGCACATATTTTCACAAATAGCTTAATGATAACACATATATTTTCATTTTTGATAGTGGCCATTTGGCTTTCTTTATTTTTTCATAATTAAATTAACCAAAGTTTATCTATTTTTTTTTCATAAAACCAGCTCTTAGTTTTATTATTTCAATAGTCTTCTTAATTTCACTTTGATTAATCTCTCTTTTGGTTTTCAGTATTTCTAATTTGGTATTTAACTGAGGATTTTTAATTTCTTCTTTTTCTGATTTTTAATTGCATGCCCAATTCATTTATGTCCTCTTTCTTGATTTTATTTGTGTAAGTGTTTAGAGATATAAAACTTCCTCTAAGAATTGCTTTTGCTATATTACATAAATTTTCGTATATTCCTTCATTATTGTCATTCTCTTGGATGAAGTTATTGATTGTTCCTACAATTTGTTGTTTGATCCACTAATTCTTTACTATTAAGTTATTTAGTTTCTAATTCTTATTTTAGTCTGTCATTCCATTACCCTTTTTGCATGTAATATTTATTGCATCATCAATTGAAAAATATGCATTTTATATTGATGCCTTTCTGCTTTGGATTATGAGGTTTTATGAGCTACTTTTGCATTGTTGCCATGTTCCACTAAGCAAAAGATATATTCCTTTCTAAGTTTATTTATTTCTCTCCAGAGGTCTACCATATCTAACTTTGCAAATGTTCTATTTGCCTTCTTAACTTCTTTTGTGTTTATTTTGTAGTTTTCTTTATCTTGTTCTGAGAGGTGGTGGTTAAGGTCCTCCACTATTATACTTTTGTTGGAAATTTCTTCCTGCAATTCCCTTAACTTCTCCTCTAAGAATTTGGATGCTATCCTACTTGGTGCATATACTTTTATTAATGATATTATTTAATTGTCTATGATGACTTTAGCAGGATGTATTTTCCTTCTATACCTCTTTTAATTAAATATATTTTTGTTTTTGCTTTGTCTGACATCAGGATTGCTACCCCGGCTCTTTTCATTTTACTTCATCTGAAACATTATATATGTTACACTAGCCTTTTATGTTCACTCTGTGTGTATCCCTCTTTTTCAAATGCGTGTCTTGTAAACATATTGTAAGATTATGGTTTTTAATCCATTCTGTTATTCTGTTTTGTAAGAGAGATATCCTATTCACGTTCATAGTTATGAGCTCTGCCAAGAATTTTTTATTCTGACTTGATTGCAGTTCATATTCCCTTTGAGGTTTTAGATGTAGATATAGTGACAGTGTTGTACTCTTCTGAATTTTGGTTTTGATGTTCCCTGTCACCCTAAAAATCCTCTATGGGAATTGTTTTTCTTTGTTCATTTTCCTCGTGTTATTTATCATATTTTCTTGTTTTTAAAGTTGATTTCTTCTTCTGGGGCAAAAGGAACACTGTCCCATACTTCTTGTGCTGAGCTCCAGGGTCCTGCTTCCTGGCTTTGTGAGCTGGGGCCTCAAGTGCTGGCAGCTGGAGGTTGTCAGGGTCTGATAGCTTAGTTGGTGTTGAGCTGGAGTTGTTGGTGGTCATAGGTGTGTGCTGAGGACAGGTGGGGGGGGTTTGTGCCTTTCCCCAGGGTTTCATGGAAGCCGATAGGATGGGGTGTTGGGTTGTGGGTGGTCTAGCTGCTGGAAGTTTCCTCCTCAACAGGGACTCTGCTAGAACATGGGTAGGTCCAACTGCTGGTGGAAGTCTGTCTACTGACACACTGGCTTATGCTGGTTCCTTTGGCTGTGCCAGGGGGTTCCTGGTGTTGGCATTCTTCTGCTCCACCACCCTGGTGCTCAGGATCTCTCACCGGTTTCCTGAGGTGATACTTGCTGCTGGCTTGCCAAGACACATCCTGTCCTGTGCTTGTCCCCTTCAACCACAGCAAGAGGAACATTTCCTGTTAATCATCCTAGCCTCACAAGCTAAAATACTGTTGCATCCCATCTTTTTGCTGGTTCCAGTGTTCTGTAATTTTTTTCCTGGGGTGATCTTTCCTGTATTTTTCAAAGACAATAAGGGATGATGAGAGTGAATTAGAGCTTACTCAACCATCTTGGCTCCTGGAAGTGGAAATTGGTAACTTTCAATCATTCCACCTGTGTACTGAGAGCATCAGAAGTAGTTGCTGCTGCCTCTGTCAACTGAGTTACTCCCAAGGTCTGTTCCTGGGTTGTTGGGGCCAGGGCTGTACTGGCATGGCCTATATTGGACTTCATTTCTTTCTCACCCAGGTCTGACAGAACTTTCCTGCTTACCTTGTAAATTGTCTCTGGTATTCTGTGGACTGAGAAGTCTAGAGACTGTGATGATTACCAGTGATTCAGTCTCTTGGGGCCTGCCCTATCTTTGCTGGGGCCTTGTCTATGCTGAGATGACCTGAGCTAGACTTCACTCCTCTCTTAACCTGGTGCAATAGACCTTTTCTGTTGACTTTCTATGTTGTCCCAGGCCCCTCTTTTTGTGTGTTCTGCTGCTTTAGAATTTGTCCAGAGTCACTTTTTAAAAGGCATTTGGAGGGGTTTAGGGGAGAACTCAGGCAAGTCCCTACCTTCATTCTGCTCTCTTGGCTTTCTTTACCCCCTTCACTATTTGTTAAAGCACAAAGTATAGCAATGCAGTCATATACCACAAATTGTTCATCTTTTGCCCAATTGATGGGTATCCCCTCATTTTCCAATTTTTGCCACCACAAAAAGAGCTATCATGAATATTTTTGTATGTATGGGACCTTTTACCTTTTCCATTGTTCTCTTTAGTATGTAGACCTAGTAGTGGTATAGCTGGGTCAAAGAGTTTCCATAGTTCTATAGCACTTTAGGCATAATTCCAAATTGTCCTATGACTATGAATTCATAGATCTTGTAATTTTAGGTTTTCCAGTCTCTTTAAATACAACAGAATGTAGTAGAAAGTTTTAAATGTTGTCATAAAAAATATTCGCTCCTGGGCTCAGACACTCAGCACCACACTCAGAAATAACTCGCCGTGTAACCTTGAGCAAGTTACTTAACCCCAATTGCTTAAAAAAAATTTGCATTCAGATTTTTTCTTAGAAACCAGTTTTGGGACCCTGGACCACTCACTTTACTCTCAGAAGCTCATTTTACTCATCCATCAACAAAATTAAGAAAATAATACTTGTACTACCTATCTAGGGTTATTTTATAAAGGAAACAATTTTCCCTCTTAATCTTGAAGTACTATAGAAAAACCAGAATATTGATGTTATCTTAGATGATGATTGAGAACATAGTAACATATTAAATTTCCTTCCTTCTATATCACACTGCCTCCTACAGAGCCATTGTGCTGACATCATTGCTGTATGTCTGTGAAACCTGAACAGTCTACCAGTACCATGCCAGAAAACTGAATGGCTTCCCTTTGAATTTTCTTAGGAAGATTCTGAAAATCACCTGGCATGATAAGGTACTAGACATTCAGGTCCTTACTCAAACTGAACTGTCAAGTATTCAAACTCTACTTCAGACAGCCCAACTCCAATTGGTTGGCCACTTTGTTCGAATGCAAAATATATGCTTGCCAAAAAGTCTGTTTTATGGAGAATTCACAAACTGCAAGCATTCACACGATGGTCAGATGTGATTCAAGGACACTCTCAAGGTCTCTCTTAAAACCTTGGGAATTGATTGTGTGATATGGGACACAATGGCACAGGACTGCTCAGCATGGTTTGCCCACATCAGAGAAGGTGCTGTGCTCTATTAGCAAAGCAGAATTGAAATAATTCAAAAGACAAAATGAGCAAATTGAGAGAATCCACCCCAAATGTTCACATAGAGTATTTTTGCCAGACTTGTGATAGAAAATTCTGAACTCATATTGGTCTGATCATCCACAGTTCGACCCACTGAAACGTGAGTAGTATAGTGATGCCATTTTATTCCTCATCGAGACCAAAAGAGACCAACCAGCCAACTGCCTACTAGTTGAATAAACAAAACACTGCTTGTTAGTGGAAATATTTATGTTCAAAAAGTGATGTAAAGGTATGTTTCAGAAATTAAAAAACTGGAAAGACTTGTACAAACTGACACAAAGTGAAGTGAGAAGAATCAAGAAGACACTACATATGGTATCAGCAACATCATGCAATGATGAACTGTGAGTGACTTAGCTCTTCTCAGGAACACAATTACTCAAGATAAGGCAAAAGATTCATGAAGGAAAATGCTATCCACATCTAGATAAAAAAAAATGACAGATTCTGAATGTAGATCAAAGCATTTTTTTACACTTAATTTATTGTATCTCTTATTTCTTCCTTTGATCTGTTTCTTCTTCCACAACTGTTATAACCATGGAAATATGTTTTTATGATGACATATGTATAAACTATGTAAAAGTACCTACCATTTTCAGAAGGGATGAGAGAAGGAGAGGGGAGGAAGGGAGGGATAAAAATTTATACTTAAAAATCTTATAAAAAATGAATGTCAAAAGTTTTCTAGCTTTGTAACTGGTGAAAAATAAAATGCTATTTAAAGCAAAAAACAAAAATAGGAAAAATATTTATGTTGAGTATTTTTTGCCCAAAGCTTTGGAGTTTTTAATTTTATAAAATTTAGCAAACATTATTCAGCACCAACAGCCTGCATGAAATTGTCTTAGATAAAGAAAGATTTTTTTTAAACCCAGTCCTCTTTAGGAAATAGCTTATAGGATTAGTTCTATGAAGTATAGATTCAATCAAAGGGCTGTACTTGATGGCCTAAAGGGCCCCATGTGACCTTGTGGCTACAGGTTCCCCACCCCTGTTACAGATTGTCCGGTAAGGGAGGGCATATAAAACATGGTGAAGCATGGTAATAGAGTGAACACTGGACTTTGTAAACTTATAATCTTGATTTAGTTATTTAACAACTCTGAGCTTCATAATATCAATAAAATATATAATTGAGATCAAATTATTTATATTCAAATATATAAATAATATTAATAAAATATACCTTTTGAAGTGGAGGTCTAATACAAATGTGGAGCACCTGGGCTGCCTCTGCAGGAGGGGAAACTTGGAAGCCTGTTTTTAGAAGAAGAATGACATAATGACATGTAAATGAAGTGCCATGAAGATACTATAGAGACAAGCCTGTAACTGGCTCCACTTAGCCATGCTCAATTTGAAGAGGAGACTTTTTGTTTGGCTTTGGAGGAACTTAAAAACAATTGTCAGCTTAAGCTACTTTCTCTTTTGGCTTCATGTATTGATTCCTTAGCATAGATGTCTCAGGAAAGTCCATGCTGAACTTGGAAGTTTCACAAGGTCAAGAATGTGAGTTGTATTCAGAGTCCAGATCAGATTTAATAGCAAGTTCAGCATCAATACCCCAAGAAGCAAGAACCAATCTTTGAGACCCCAGTCCAATGGAGAAAAGTCATCCTACATGTCCACATGAAGTGGGACCAATACTATGAAAGAACTGATCTGTTTCTTTTTTTTTTAGTAATTTATTTTTATTTTCCCACAGTTACATATAAAAATAATTTTACACTCATTTTTAAAACGTTGATTTACAAATTGTCTCCTTCCCTATCACCCCCTCATGTGTAGTTATACAAAACATATCCATAATAACATAATAACCATGTCATGAAAGAAAGCATAGGAAAAAAAAAACTCAAGCTAAAGGAAGTAAATTTTAAAAAATGCTTCCATCTGTATTCAGACACCATCAGGTCTTTCTACACAGATTAATAGAATTTTTCATTATAAGTCCTTCAGATCTGTGATTATCACAAGCTACCCCACTGAGGCCACAAATGACCAGAGAAGAAAATGACGCTCATGACTTTGCACAGCTCTCCCTCACTTAAATCAAATTCACTTGCAAGTCATGACATCACCTTCCTGATGCCTTGGTCCTCTTCTAGAACAAAAGACACCTTGCAACAACAACAACCTACCTTGTCATAATGTATGATTTTTTGTCATATAGTTCTGTATTGTCCTTGAAATTTTAGATAAATTTATTGCACCAATATTCATTAGAGAAATTGGTCTATAGCTTTCTTTCTCAGTTTTTGCTCTTTCTGGTTTAGTAATCTGAACCATATTTGTGTTATAAAAATAATTTGGCAAGACTCCTTTGCCAGTTTTCCAGATAGTTCATATATTATGGGAATTAGTTGTCCTTCAAATGTTTGACAAAATACACTTGTGAATCCCTCTTTCCTTGTTTTTTTTTTTTCTTACAGATCTAATTTAAGGCTTTTCATTCTCTATGTGTAGGATGGTCTTATTTAGTTATTCTATTTCCTCTTCTTTTAGTCTACGCAATGAATAGTTTTGTAAATATTCACTCATTTCACTTAAATTGCGAGATTTTCTGGAGTAAAATTGAGCAAAATAGTTCCTAGTAATTGTTTTAATTTCCTCTTTATTGGTAGCAAATTCATCCTTTTGGTTTTTGATACTGACAATTCAGTCTTCTTTGTTTAATCAAACTAACCAATTGTTTATTTTTCATAAAACTAGATGATGTTTTATTTATTAGTTCAATGGTTTTCTTACTTTTGGTTTTATTAATCCCTCCTTTGATTTTAAGGATTTTTATTTTAGTGTTTAATTGTGGGTTTTCAATTTATTCTTTTCTTAGTTTTATTTTTATTTGCATACCCAACTTATTGATCTGATTATTCTCAATTTTTTTAATGTATGTGTTTAGAACTATAAAATTTTCCAAAAATACTGCTTTGGCTGAATTAAGAAACATGTTGTCTAATTGTTATTCTCTTTAATGATATTATTGATTGTTATTGTAATTTGTTCTTTGAGTTTCTCTCTATTCTTTTGGATTAGATTGTTCAGTTTCAAATTAATTTCAATCTGTTTCCACAGTATGTATTATGATTGTATTGTTTGTTGTATTATGTTGAATGTATTGTAATCTAAAAAGTTGCATTTAATACTTCTGCTTTTCTTTATTTTAATGAGGTTTTTATACTCTTAAAAATGGTCAGTTTTCTGTAAGTGATAAAAAGTACACTGATAAAAAGATATATTTCTTTCTATTACTATTACATTTTGTTCAGAGATCTATCATATATAACTTTTCTAAAATTCTATTCATCTCCTTAAATACTTTCTTGTTTATTTTTGGTTATTTTTATCTATTTCTGAGATCAAGTCAAGGTACCCCACTAGTAAAATTGTAATAATTTTAAAATTTATTCCCCAAGACTTTAGATGCTACACCAATAGGTTCATAGGTTTATTATTATTACTATTTCATTGTCCACAGAACATCTTAGCAAAATGTAATTTCCTTCCTTATCTCTTCAGTAAAATCTATTTTTGCTTTTACTTTGTCTCAGATCCTAATTGCTCCCCCAACTGTATTTTATTTTACTTTGGCTGAAGTATAATAGAATCTGTTCCAGCCCTTAAATTTACTCTCTGTGTCTCTCTGCTTCAAGTGTGTTTTTTGTAAACAATACATTGTTGAATTCTGTTTTTTTAATCCACTCTGTTATCTGCTGCGATTTTAGAGATGAGTTCATCCCATTCACATTCACAATTATAATTGCTAACTATGTATTTCCATATCTCCTTCTTTTGCCCCCCATATCTTTTTCACCCTGTCCCTCCTCAAGATTATTTTGCCTCTTTTTTTTTATAAAATGCTCCACTCTCATTCTATTTTCTCCCTGCTCCTTCCTGGTAGGGTAAGATAGATTCCTATACACTACCAAGCATTTATGTTATTCCATTTTTGAGCATATTCCAATGAGAGTAAATTTCAAGAATTGTCCAACACAGCAATATTCCTTTCCATTCTAAAAGCTTTTCTGTGCCTCTTTTATAAGACTGAATTTACTCTACTACATCTACTCTACTACATACACCCCTACTTCTCCCAACATATTCCTTTTTTTACCCTTTAATTTCATTTTTATATCATACCATCATAATCGACTTATACCTGTGCTCTCTTCTATGTGTATTCCTTATAATTTACCTAATAGTGATGAAATTCTGAAGTTAAAAGTATCTTTCCATTTCATAAGGTAAGTAGATTAACCATAATAAGTACCTTTTGATTTCTCTTTCCTGCTTACATTTTTATACCTCTCTCAAGTCTTGTATTTTAGTGTCAAATTTTGTATGCAGCTTGGTTCTTTTCACCAGGAGTGCTTGAAAGTCCTCAATTTCATTAAATGTCATCAAGGAATTCTGGGAGCCAAGATGGCTAAGTAAGTAGTATATTACTGTAGCTCTCCAACATTCAGCACCAAAAAATCCATAAAATAATGCCCTATAAGCCCCCCCCCAAAAAAAAACATAAAATAATATCTGGAACAGCAGAAAAATTGGAAAGAGAGAGTGAAGTTTTTTTTTGTTGTTGTTTGTTTGTTTTTTAATCCTGGGAGACTTGGAGGAGCAGCAAGAAATGTTCGTCTTACTCAAGGTAAAAGGTGAGCACATTACAGGACAGTAAGCATCCCAGCAGGCCAGCAACAATCACCTCAGCAAACCATCAGGAAATCCTGAGTCACAGTGTGGTAGAGCAGTCAACCCCCCTCCACCATGCCTTAATATCACCAAAGGAACCAGCAGGCTCTAGCTGTGAGAACCAGCACATACTTCAGTGTAGACCCTGGAGGCTGGCATTCTATGGCAACCAGGCCTCCATGTGCTTCATTGTACCCAAAGGGAAACACAGAAAACATCACCTGGCCCCAGCACATTCCAGAAACTACCACTGGGACCTCATCTCATCACCAGATAACCTCCTAGACTGCTCACCCCACCCACTGCAGCATAGCACCAGAAAGTTGGGTGCCATAATAACCTCTATTCACTATAAAGCACTACAAAATACAATATTCTCCCTCCCCAAACCTAATCTTTCACTCTTCTATTTGGTATTTGATCCTTGATTTTTTTTTTCTCTTTGTCTCAGTATTCCCAATTGCAAAATTAAAACCTTGCCTTCATTTCATAAACTTCATGAAGAAGAGTTCATATTTGGAAATGTAAAGTGCAGCTCAATCATGCTGATTGATTTATTTTGTCTATATTTTGCTATTTGTGTCATCACATTTTTTTTAAATGCTACAGTGAAAAGGCATTTTAATAGATTTAAAAATATAAGAAGTAATCCACTCAGATTAGGTGTAATCCCCTCCCCCCCCCCAAAAAAAAATATACTATTTCCCTTCAAGGGGACTTTGTCCAGTGGGAGCACAGATCAGTGTTTCAGCCACGGGTGGGCTTCTAGGGAAGCTTTGCTGTAGTCGCCATAGTCATACAGAAATTCTTCACAAGTTTTGATTTCCCTCGAGTCGATGAGGATGAGCTGAGGCACACCTTCGATGTCATGGAGTTTGGTTTGGCAGTTACCACACGTGCTGTTATTGATTAGTCTCCCGAGACTATCTATTTCTCGAGTGGCATCCAGACAGTAGGTTTTGCTCAGGTACTGAAAATAGTACACGTAGCAGCCTGTTGAAGGATCCTTGAGCGTTCAGAGCCTAGAGCTTCTTGGCATCAGTGATCTCAGTGAGGTCCCCGTGATATTCTACCACAAACTCTCCTCTTGTAAACTGTTTGGTGGCGATCACTCCTCTGCCTTTGCCATGATATCGATCTTCATGCCTTCTTCCTTCCTGCTTTCAATTAATCTATTTTTCTCTTTTCTTCTGACAATAACTCGGCTTTGCTCTTTCGGGAGCTTCGTCTCACGGGATAATAGTGGCTTTGCAATTCTGTTGAGTTTTTCCCTGAGCTTTTCTCCTGGAGGCCTGCTTGGTTTTAGGGGGTTTCTTTGGGGAGTGCTTCGCGCTGGCGGCATCAGCAGCGTTGGCGGGCAGCGCCATGGCTTTGGGGTTTCCTGCAGCTATGGATTTGTGGTTTGGAAGGGGCTTCAGAGAATCCCTCCTCAGCTCTTTGCCTTTCTGCTCTTCTGATTTCATAGAACTAGCCGGGGTGTTGCCGCCAATTCTCTTCTCCTCTCCTTTCTTGTGCAATTCGGTTAAGGCTTTACCCTGGCATTTGACTTCATGATGTGCAACAAAGCTTTCCTCCTGCAGTGGAGGACGAGTTGCAGAGGATCTGTAGGGGCTCATGTAGGAATAGATTTTTGACTGGCGCATAAATTCATTCTCCCCGTTGGTCCTGGGCTTGGCCCATGCCTTCTGTCCACATTCTCCGGGCCTGGGGCAGGGAACACCGATTTTCTGGCTGGGGTCGCCGCCGACACCTCCTCCCGTGAGTTTTATGTGTGTCAACACATTTTAATCAGTGTGGTTTTTAGAGTATTTCATTAGAACTTCAGAGGAAAGAAATAACTTACATGTTTTTTTTTCTTTTAAAGTTGTTTATTTTTTCTTTTAAAATGTTCTGCAAAAATTTTTGAGTTCCAGTTTTTCTCTCCCTCCCTCTCCTTACCCCTCCACCTTCAAGACGACATGCAACTTAATGTAGGTTCTACATACACCTTCATATTAAACATATTTTCACAATAGTCAAGTTGTAAAGAATTATAACCAATGGAATGTACCACAAGAATGAAGAAACAGGAGAGAGAGGGAGAGGGAGAGGGAGAGGGAGAGACAGACAGACAGACAGAGACAGAGAGAGAGACAGAGACAGAGAGAGAGACAGAGACAGAGAATAGTTCGCTTCAATCTGCATTCAGATTCCATAATTCTTTCTGTGGATTTGGAAAACCTTTTCCATCAAGAGTTTTCTGTAGTTGTCTTAGAAAATTGCATTGCTGAGAAAAGCCAAGTCTATCAAAGTTAGTCATCACAGATAGGAGTCAGTAACTGTGTACAGTGCTCTCCCGGTTCTGCTCCTTTCATTCAACATCAGTTCATACATGTCTTTCCAGGTTTTTATGAAGCCCATCTGTTTCTCATTTCTTATAGCCCAATAGCATTCCATGACATTCACATATCACCACTTGTTTAACCATACCCTGATTGATGGGTATCTCCTTGATTTCCAATTCTTTGCCACCACAGAAATAGCTGATATATATCTATATCCTTTTCCCACTTGTATGATCTCTTTGGGATACAGCCCTAGAAGTGGAATTGCTGGGTCAAAGGGTATGCAAATTTTTATAGCCTTTTGGGCATACTTCCAAATTTCTCTCTAAATTAATCTCATCATTTCATAAGATATACATGTTTCTTCAAGTGTTTACTGTTTTTGAAGTATTTCTTTGTTTATTCTTTCAGCATGTATCTTTTTTTAATCTTTATTTGTTTCTTTATACCATAGATTCTGCTTCTGCTCTGAAGTCACTGAGCAGTCATTTGTGTAGGGAATTTCCTGGTGTACTTTTTTTTTTCTTCAATAGGAACTGCCAAAAGCAACTCTCATTAAAAGTCACATTGGAGCACCATCCCATTTTAAATATCCATGGAACTATAAAGCTTTTAAACACTTGGGTTTTTAAATTAGAACATTATCTCTAAAGTACCATTAAGAGTGATTACAAAAGCATCTCAAATGTTTCTGTTTTCTTTCCCTTCTCCTCATCAAACTGTAATTGTAAATTATTTTCTACTGAATTTCCAATGCCATTTAACTTAGTTTCTATGATCATGTTTCTATTGCATTGTTGATATATATTTTTTAAAAGCAATTGGGTTTAAGTAACTTGCTCAAGGTTACATGGCCAGTTATTGCTGGGTGTGATGCTAAGTATCTGAGCCCACATTAGATCCCAGGTCTCCCCACTCTGGGGCCATGCTCTTACTCATTGTGCCACCTGGCCACCCCTACATTGTTGATATTTTAAGAGGCATCATTGCCTCAGTAAATCTTAATATTTATATCCTCCAAATAAATATTCTACTTTACTTCTTATTCATCATCTTCCAATCTTTCAAACTCTTTTCTGGGATTTCTCTGGGATGCACCTTTCCATTGGCCTCTCTATTGTCTGTTTTTGGTGTATAAGAGATCTGTGCAAATGATGTCAAATGTACCACTTGATAGAAATGCTTGCCCTCTTTTTCAGGGTGAAGAAATGATCAGGGCTTGAAAGGATGACTAAGGGTAGATGCTGGTTGCTTATGTGTGTTTCTATACAACATCAGGACAGCCAATGGAATTGGTCAATTCATTCAAACAACTAACCAGTAGCCTAAAAAGACAAATACTCAAGTCGGTAAAAGTTCAGTAAAATTTTGAATTCTAAAAAAATAAATCAAATAAGTAACTCCATGCAGCTGGACCATGAAAGACTTAAAGGTCTGGGAACAGCAATAAAGATCCTTATTATTTTGAGACATATGCACACAGGATATGAGCTACTCCCTAGGTGTGAGATAGTTTTGGAAATTTGTTTCACCATCCAAGCCCTCTATCCTCCCTCAATTTCATGATCATTAAAAAAGAAATATATTAAATACTATAACAAAAAATCTCCTCAAGTTGAAATATAGACAGGACAATGAATAAGAAAAAAAAATGATAAATCACCTGCCATAGGTGAAAGGATTATCATAAAGGAATAGAGTATGCTGACCTCCTACAATGCCATTTTTGTCAAACAATTTACTTGCTTACTTTAACAAAAACAATATAAGCAAACAAGTACTTATAACAATGTGGTTCCTTCTCTACTTCTATCAATAAAGAAAATAATTGATGGATGTATGAAACTTTCAAAATATATGCAAAATGTTTTACACATTGTGATATTTTTATAAAGTGTGAATCATCTAAATTTGATCAACAAAGGAAGTAATATGATTGGGGAAATTCTTTCTTATTCCTCGATTTCATTACTTCCTTACTTCACTTATTTGCATCCTTATTTTCCTTAAAGATCTAACTCAGATTTTACCCCCAAAGGGAAGCCTTCTCTGATCCTTCTGGTCCCAGTGCTTTCTGCCACCTCAAATTATCTTGTATTTACTTATTTACATTTATAATACCAATGCAATGTAAGCTCTTTGAGATACATGGTTTTGTCT
Source organism: Petaurus breviceps papuanus (assembly GCF_028583685.1). NCBI lineage: Eukaryota > Metazoa > Chordata > Mammalia > Diprotodontia > Petauridae > Petaurus > Petaurus breviceps. Next base: position 67,354,897 of record NW_027185655.1, read on the forward strand.
TTTAGCCCAAAGTTTTGTAAGAAGTGATATAAAATCTATTAATTACATTATACATAGTAAGTGGGTAATTGATGTTTTTGAACTAAAGTAATGAGATATCTTCCATATGAATCAGCTTCCATTTCACTGGTAATTGCTCTATGCTTTGAAATTTTCTTTTTAATGCTAAATATATGAAAGTTATAGGGAAAAAAGGAAACTAAAGGGCTAAGCTAAAGGACAAGAGTCAGAGGCTGAAATTCCCTGTGATGGGGGGTGGATTTTTAAAAAGGTGACAAAGCACTTTGCATATGCCCCTCTAACAGGTAATGAATGCCCTTTTGCTCTTCCTGGTGATTGAATTGGCAGTCTACTCTAAGATGGTGGTTACTTTACCAGTCTGACCAATAGCACGACTGAAAGCTGCTCTGATTGTACATGCACACAATGAATGGTTTAGAGTGCAAAACCGGGATGCTAGAGATGATAGTGTCAGTACTGAATTCCTAGCCACTACTACAGACATGATCCATGAAATAGTGAGTAGATGGGGCATTAAAAGTGTTCTATATTGAAATACTTGAATTATCTCAGTACTTAGCACGATTCCTGAAGTAAAGAAGGAACTTAAGAATTTATTCCTATACAATATTAAAGATAATATATTGGGAAAACTTCTTTTTGTGGGTTTCTTAACTTTTCTTTTTTTTTTGTATGAAAGGATGTCTTAAACAAATGTTAGCACTTTCATAAAACATTGGTAAAATATGTTTGGCCATATCAGCTGGACTACTTTAATGTAATATAAATTACCAAATATTTGGCAATAGGAGAAATAATACCAAAAGTAGTCCTGTCAAAGAAGATTTTTATGGAGAGAAAGTAACTGAAAAGTACCCTAAACTATTTTGACAAAATTGAGTGTGATGATAGACCCAGATGTGTAAATATACAATTTTCATTATTAATAAAAGCAGAAAGACAAACTTTTCCAACAAGCCTACTTTTACTATTACATTTCCTAAAATCTTTACACCTCAGTCCTGGTATATGGTGTATGGAAGATTTTTTGCCTTCACTAATTTAATTAGTTAATCAGAAATTATCTATTAAGTGCATGGTATGCCCCGGACACTGTGCTAATCTAGATTCTGGGGGTGGAAAGATAAAGAGTTTACCTTCTTTTTGACAGAGCAGTCCCCAGATGAGTAGAATTATCCTGCAGTCATTCACTGAAGAGTATTCCTCCTTGGAGCCAGAGAGTTCTGATATAAGCCCTGAACTAACCAAGGTAGCTGTCCAGAAGATACTGTAGCTGTATGAATCATGGCTTGATAGAAAGGGTTGGTAAGAGATTTGAATTCTATTCCTAGTCCTTTCACTCAGGCACTGTATAACTTTGGGCAACTGAATTTCACTTAAAATAAAACTTTATGTTAAACAAAGTCAAATATAACATTCAGCTCTAAACTTCTGTGAATCTATCATATTTTAACACAACCTCTAAGGCTAGCCTGATGACAGGTTTCTTATGTAAAGTAGTACTTTAAGAACTACTTCCATGATGAAAAAAGCTCAATGGAAAATTTGATCTCCAATTACTAGACTCAAGAAAGACATAAAAAGGTAAACAAGAAAAACATATACTCACACATACACACATGCACACTCACACACACATGTGAATAACTTGGGATGCAATAAGAGCAAAATATTCACATTACTATATGAGATGCCGATAACTGTCAATATCAAAATATATATGATTATCATGACCTTTGAAAGGGTTATACATTGATAGAGGGTGTGGGTATAAATGAACTAATCTGATTATTAAAAAAACTTATTAAGGGGGTTAAAGGGATTGTAAAGGGATAAAAGGAAAGGATGAGACAGAAAAAGGTAAAATATGCCATACAAAGAGGCATAAAAACACACTATAGTAGAAGGGAAGGAAAGAGGGAGAGGAACATCATTTGAATATTATTCTCACTGGTTCTGGTTTAAAGAGGTATCAAAATAATCAGTGAAGTTTAAGATTCTAACATGAAAAGATCCAAAACTCATTAAATAGAGGGAAAGGAGGGAGGGAGAGGCGCACTGTATGAAATTTACTCTCATCGATTTGGGATCAAAGGGGGAAAATTATACTCTGATAAGTATAAAAATCTATTATGTCCTATAGGGGGTAGGACGGTAAGGGGGAGATAAAAATGGGGGATTAGAGGGGAGGGAAATAGTAGTAAGAAATAGAGTAGGTAAAAAAGTGAGGGTTCACCAGGAGAGAACACTGATGGAGGTGGTGGTCAAAAGGAAAACCCTTAAGGAGGGGAAGGGAGAAGGAAGAAACAAAAAGATAATCGGGGGATGGAATAGGATGGAGGGGAAGAGACAGATAGTTATCTTTACTGTGAATGCCAATGGGATGAACTATCCCATAAAACAGAGGTGGATAGCAGAATGGATTAAAAACCATAATCCTACAATAAGCTTTCTACAAGAAACACATCTGAAAAAAAGGGATGCCCACAGGGTAAAGGTAAAGGGCTGGAGTAGAATAAATTATGCTTCAGCTAAAGTAAAAAAAAAAAAAAAAAGAGGGGGAGCAATCTTTATCTCAGAGAAAGCAACACAAAAATAGATATAAATAAAAGAGATAAGGAAGGAAAATATATCCTGCTAAAAGGCACCATCAAGATTGAAGTAATATCATTACTATATATATATATATATATAT
>NW_027185655.1:67357712-67422851 GCF_028583685.1 Petaurus breviceps papuanus
ACCAAGTGGAATAATGTCCAAATTCCTAGAGGAGAAGTTAAGGAAATTGGATGAAGAAATAGAGAGCAAACCTATACTAGTGGGGGATCTGAATCTACCCCTCTCTGAACTTGATAAATCTAACCTCAAAAATAACAAGAAAGAAGTTAAGGAGTTGAATAGAATTTTAGAGAGGTTAGATATGATAGATCTCTGGAGAAAACTGAATGGGGATAAAAAGAATATTCTTTCTTCTCAGTGGTTCATGGCACATACTCAAAAATTGACCATGTTCCAGGGCAGAAAAACCTCACAATTCTGTGCAGAAAGGCAGAAATATTAAATGCATCCTTCTCAGATCATGATGCAATAAAAATTATATGCAATAAAGGGCCATGGAAATATAGACTAAAAATTCATTGGAAATTTAAAAAATTAATCCTAAAGAATGAGTAAGTCAAACAAGAAATTATAGAAACAATCAGGAATTTTATTCAAGAGAATGATAATAATGAGACAAAATACCAAAATTTGTGGGATGCTTTAAAGGCAGTTCTTAGGGGAAGTTTTATATCCCTGAGTGCATACATGATTAAATTAGAGAAAAGAGAGGTCAGTGATTTGGGTATGCAATTGAAAAGCCTAGAAAAATAACAAATTAAAAATCCCCAATTAAATACTAAATTATAAATATTGAACATCAAAGGAGAGATTAATAAAATCGAAATTAAGAGGGCTATTAAATTAATAAGTAAAAATAAGAGCTGGTTTAATGAAGAAACCAATAAATTTGATAGACCTTTAAGCAATGTGATAAAAGAAATATAGAAGAAAACTAAATTATGAGTATAAAAAATGAAAAGGGTGAATCTACCTCCAAAGAAGAGGAAATCAAAATAATGATTAGGAATTATTTTTCATAATTGTATGCACATAAATTTAACAATCTTAGAGAAATGGATGAATATTTACAAAAATACAAGTTGCCCAGATTACCTGAAGAGGAATAAATTACTTAAATAACCCCATCTCAGAAAAAAGAAATCAAACAAGCCATCAGTGAACTCCCTAGGAAAAAATCTCCAGAGCCAGATCAATTTACTAGTGAATTCTATCAAAAATTTAAGAAAAATTTGATTCCAATACTCTACAAAGTTATTTGGGAAAATTAGTGAAGAAGGAGTCCTACCAAATTCTTTTTATGACACAAATATGGTACTGACACCTAAATCAGGGAGAGTTAAAATAGAGAAAGAAAATTATAGACCAATTTCACTCATGGATATAGATGCAAAAACTTTAAATAAAATATTAGCTAAAAGACTACAGCAACTTATCTCAAGAATAATACACTTTGATCAGGAAGGATTTATTCCAGAAATACAAGGATGTCTTAATATTAGGAAAACTATCAGTATAATTCATCATATCAACAATAAAACTAGTAAAAATGCATTATTATCTCAAAAGATGCAGAAATGGCTTTTGACAAAATACAATATCAATTCCTTTTAAAAACTCTAGAAAGTATAGGAATAACCTGAGCCTTCCTTAAAATAACAGGTAGAATCTATTTAAAACCATCAGCAAGCATTATATGTAATGGGGACAAGCTAGAAGCATTTCCAATAAAATTAGGGGTGAAACAAGTGTCCACTATCCCCCCTCTTATTCAATCTGGTACTAGAAATGTTAGCTGTAGCCATTAGAAAAGAAAAAGAAATCAAAGGAATCAAATTAGGCAAATAAGAATCTAAGCTATCATTCCTTGCAGATGATATGATATACTTAGAGAATCAAGTGAAAAAGTGCTTGTGATAATAATAAATTTGACAAAGTTGCAAGATAGAAATAAACCCACATAAATCCTCAGCATTCCTGTATATTTCTAATGAAATTCAACAGCAAGAGATAGAAAGAGAAATCCCATTTAAAGTTACTGTAGACATTATAAAATATTTGGGAATCTACCTGCCAAAACAAACCCAGGACCTATATGATCACACATACAAAACACTTTTCACACAATTAAAGTCAGATCTAACTAATTGGAAAAAAACATCAATTCCTCGTGGCTGGGTCAAGCTAATATAATAAAAATGACAATTTTACCCAAGTTAAATTATATATTTAGTGCCATACCAATCAATTTACCAAAAAAACTACTTTATAGAGCTAGAAAAAATAGTAACAAAATTCATTTGAAGAATAAACGCTCCAGAATATCAAGGGAATTAATGAAGAGAAATGCTAGTGAAGATAGAGTAGCTATACCAGCTTTTAATCTATATTATAAAGCAGCAGTCCTCAAAACTACTTGGTACTGGCTGAGGAATAGAGGAGTGGATCAATGGATCGGGCACACAAGATTCAGCAGTCAGTGACTATAGTAATCTATTGTTGTATAAACCCAATGACCCCATTGTTCTGATAAAGGACTCATTTCTAAATTATACAGAATTGAGCCAAATCTATAAGAATACAAGTCATTCCCCAATTGATAAATGGTCAAAGGATATGAACAGGCATTTTTCAGAGAAAGAAATAAAAGATATAAGCATATGAAGAAATGCTCTAAATCAGTAGTGTTTAGAGAAATGCAAATCAAAACAACTCTGAGGTACCACATCTCACCAGTCAGATGGGCTAAGATGACAAAACAGAAAAATGACAAATGCTGGAGAGGATGTGGGCAAATTGGGAAACTAATGTATTGATTGTAGAGTTGTGAACTGATACAACCTTTCTGGAGATTATTATCTTATTATTATTATATTATTATTATCATCAGGAATTATTCCCAAAGGGCAATAAAAAATGTCATACCCTTTCACCTAGCAATACCACTTCTAGGGTTGTATCCCAAAGAGATCATAGAAGTGGGGAAAAAGACCCATATATACATAAATATTTATAGCAGCTCTTTTTGTGGTGGCAAAGAATTTGAAATTAAGGGGAGTGCCCATGAATTGTGGAATGACTGAACAAATTGTACTATATGCATGTAATAGAATACTAATGTGCTATAAGAAACAAGGAGCAGATGGACTTCACATTTACCTTGAGAGGCTTATATGAACTGACTAAGAATATGAGAACCAGGAAACATTTGTACACAATTTCAGACACAACTTTTGGTTACCAGCTTTGATAAACTGGACTCTTCTCAACAATGCAGTGATATAAGTCAATCCCAAAAGACTCATGATGTAGAGAGATGTCTTCATCCAGAGAAAGAACTAGAAAGAACTGAGTTTGAATCCAGATGGAAGCAAACTATCTGATCTTTTTCTTTTTCTTCTTTGGTTTTATTTCCTCTTTACCATTTTTAATTCCATCTGATACAATCGATCTTTATAACCTGACTAGTGTCTAATGTGAAAGTATTTGCAGATCCTATACTTGATTGTATGCCTCTATGGGGAGGGCAAGGAAGAAGGAGTAAAATTTGAAACTCAAGGAATTGTGGAATTGAATCTTGTCAACTAAAAGTAAACAAACATTTTAATAATAATAAAAGAAGTTGTCACTAAAATTTTAGTCTCAAAGCTAGAAATATAATTCAGGTTCCATGACCCTACTTTAATTTGGCTAATTATACTTGCAAAGGTACTGTAGCTTTTGAGCATAGAAAGGGGAAAAAATGCAGAAGTGTCTGCATGAAATGACAGTAACCAAGTAACAAGTGACATATGACTGAATCCATCTTACTTAGCTAAGGCAAATCATTACAGAGCAGTAACACTCTTTGAATACTTTGAATAGTCATTCAAGACTGCATGAACTTTGGAATGACACAACTTACATATCTGAGGTCCGTTTGTCCAGCTATTCTGTATTGGCACATAAATTATTCCCATGTTCTTAGAAAAGCAGTGTCACATAAATATCAAACTTACTAGTTTTTGCTTCTCAGTGGGAAAAAGAAAAAAATAAGGAAAATGACTCGAGCTCTATATAATTCTTTAACAATAATTGAAATTTAGATATAAAGGCTGATACAATAACCAAACTGGTAGAACAAGGAATAGTTTACCTATCAGATGTATGGAGAAAGGAAGAATGTATGACCAAATAAGAGATAGAGAAGATTAGGAAATGCAAATTTCATCATTTGTTTACATTAATTTAAAAAGTTTTGCACAAACAAAACCATTGTAACCAAGATTAGAAGGGAAGCAGAAAACTGGGCAAGAATTTTTACAGTGTCTCTAATAAAGGCATGATTTCTGAAATATATGGATAACTGGGTCAAACTTATAAGAATGCAAGTCATTCCCCAATTTACAAATGGTCAAAGGATATGAAGAGGCAGTTGTCAGAGCAATAAATTAAGGCAATCTATAATCATATGAAAAAATACTCTAAATCACTATTGATTAGAGATATTAAGATCAAAATTACTCTGAATTGCCCCCATCACACCCATCAGATTAGTTAACATGAAAAAAATGGAAAAAATAATAAATGCTGAAAAAGATGTGGGGAAATTGGAACATTTATGTATTGCTGGCAGAGTTGTGAACCAATTCAACTTTTCTGCAGTGCAATTTGGAATTGTAAAAATGTTCATACCCTTTGATCCAGCAATACCACATCTAAGGATGTTTCCCAAAGAGACAATACAAATGGGAAAATGACCTGAATGTACAAAAATATTTATAGCAGCACTTATCGTGGTAGCAAAGAATTTTAAATTAAGGGAATGTCCATCGGTTAGAGAATGACTGAACAAGTTGTGGAATATGAATGTAATGAAATACTTCTTTGCTATAAGAAATGATGAGCAGGCAAACTTCAGAAAAACCTGGAACAACTTGAATGAGCAGATGCTGAGTGAAGTGAGAAGAACCAGGAAAAATTGTACATTGTAAAAGCCACAATGTGCAACGTCTAACTTTGAGAGACTTATTTCTTCTTAGCAATGCAAAGATACAAGACAACTCCAAGGACTTATGAAAGAAAATGTTGTCCATATCCAGAAAAAGAACTATGGAGTCTGAATGCAGATTGAAGCATATTATTTGCTCTCTCTTTTTTTGTTTGTTTCTTCTTTCTTGTGGTTTCTCACATTGGTTCTAATTCTTCTTTACAGCATGATTAATGTGAAAATTGCTTTAATATGAATATATTTGTACATCCCTCATCAAATTACATGCCATTGTAGGGTGGTGAGGAGGAAAGAGATAAAGAGGAAATATGGAACTCAAAATATTATGGAAGTGAATGTTGAAAAATAATTTCTTTTTTGTTTTTTGTAGGGCAAGGTCACATGGCTAGTTTTTGTGTTAAGTATCTAAGGCTGGATTTGAACTCAGGTCATCCTGACTCCAGGGCCAGTGCTCTATTCACTGAACCATCTAGCCACCCTTAATAAATAAATTAAAAATAAACAAATATTTAGAATTTGATAAAACTTCTCAAAACTTATTTTTTAATTTGAAAGTTAACTATCTCTGAGCTATTTGTAATACTAGGAGTCAAGACCACTGATAAAAAGAGGTCCCATCTAAGGGAATTACATAGTGTCTGAGATTGTGACTCCAAAATTTACTCCCACTTAAAAAAAATGCTACCTGGGGAAGACATTATAACCATGATAAACTCTTTATGGAGCATTTAAAGAAGTTAGAATTAGAAGAGGATGGAGATAAAGGGGTAATATGGAAGAATTATAGATAACAAGTCATTTAACTTCCAAACTTTGTCAAATTTTACCTTTCAATGGTGAATATAATCCACCTCAGAACTACTACATACTTATAGAAACCCTTTAACCTTGGAGTAACTATGACCCTACCAAACATATTTACACCAATCCTAAAATCCAGACTTGTAAGGCCAGAATTAGGAATATTTACCTCTAAAAATGAAAATAGGAAGGTGCCAAAACATTTCATCCTCAGTGTTGTAACGAACACACTTTTATTTTCTTTTGTTTCAGCTGGTGACAGGAGAGGATGACATAATTATAATTCCTCCGATCCATTTCCCTGTAATAAATATACAGGTACTCATGGTTATTAGTATTCTTCCTGCCACCTACTATAGTTTGTTCTTAAACACAAACACACATACACACACACACAAACACACACATTCTGATCAATAGCTTTTCTTCTGCTCCTTGACAAAGACCTTGTCTGTTTTAATATAACTCAATAGATAAATCATATTCTTTCATTTTAGTAACAAGAGACAAAAATTTCTGTTAATGCATTATGAGCTCTGGATTGCTTGCAAGGTATTTACTTTTTATATGTCTGTCTAAAATCTCTGAAATTTCCTTTTCCTTTTTAATGTTAAAAAAGGATTTGAAAAGAAGTTCATGTTACCCTCAGGATGTCAATGTCACTTCATTTTGCCCCAATTCTTTGTATCTGAATCACTATAAAGTTTTTAGTCACTCAGCTTTCTACCTAGATTTCAAAATATTTTAAATAAATCTTTGCAAATGACTCATTTAACTAAGTTAAATGAAGCAGGAGATGGAAGTTTGTATTCCTATGCTCAAGAAACAGAATTTGCAGAAATGTACTTTAACATTACACAGAGAACTTCACAGTTTTTTTTCAATTTCTTCTTTCTTTAAAATACCCCTGTTATTTTTTTTATTGTACCCTTCCACAAATTATACATTTTTGAACAATCATAGCCAGATATACCAACAGCTAAGGGATAGTTTGGATACAAGACAAGTCCGTAGTTTAATCTATGATTGCCTTAGGCCAATATTTATTACTTAATATTTTCACAATTTCATGTTCACATTTGAAAATGAAAACGTTTCCCACTGCTAACATTGGATTAACATTCATTCCTATCTACAAAACTGAAAACTAAAACATATTATTCATGACAAAAAAAGCAATTAGAATCAATCTTATCTGAAATCATCATTCATATTAAACTTTAAAAGTATTTAAAATCAGATTGGGTTTAGATATAGGAAAGCAATCTAACTATTGCAATATTGAGGGATAGATGAGGGGAGGAAGTGATGAAAAGTAAAAACAGACTTTTGAGGATAAGAGAAGAGAGAGACAGACAGAAGAAAATAAGATGAGGGAAATACACTATTGGTGATGATAGCTGAATATGAATTAGATGGACACACCCACAAAGGAGAAGTGGCTAGTTTAGATTAGATAGATTGGGAACCAGAATCCAACAATACACCCCTTACAAGAAACACATTTGAAACAGAAAAAAAAATCACATACAGATTTAAAATAAGGGAATGTAGCAGATTGTGTTGTACATTACCTGAAGTAAAAAAGACAGAAATATCAGTCATGATCTCACATAAAAGAAAATCTCATTTTTACATAATTAAAAAAATAATCAGCAAAAGTACATTTTACTAAAAGGTAACAAAGAAAATGAATTAAAGTTGTATTCACTTAATGACATATTATCCAAATTCTAAAGGAAAAGTTAATGAATTACAAGAAAAAATAGACAGTAAAATAATACTAGTGGAAACTTCAGTTTGCCATTTTAGAAAAAAAGATAAATTTCTCCATAAAATAAATAAGAAATAACTTAAGGAGATGAATTAAATTTTAGAAAAGTTAGATATGATAGGCCTCTGGAGAAAGCTGAATAATAAAAGAAAGGAGTATAACTTTTGTAAGCTATACATGGCACCTTCACCAAAATTGGCCACATAATAGGGGATAAAAATGCAAAAAAAAAAAACCCCAGAAATATTAAATGCATAATTTCAAGATTTGACCAAAATAAAAATACTTTTACTAAATAATCTTGTAAGCATAGATTAAAAGCAATTTGAAAAATATATATTCCTTAATGACTGGGACAAAGAACTTGACGTAGAAACAATCAATAACTTCATTTGCAATAGTGAAAATAATGATCAAAAGTACCAAAATTTGCAGTATACAGCTAAAGCGGTATGCAGGGGAACATTTTAACCTCTAAACACTTTCATCAATGGAAGATAGGAAGAACAAATCAATGAATTAAGTATACAACTACATAAATTACAAAAAAGAATAAATTAAAAATCAGCAAATAAGCCCACCAAAGGAAATCCTGAAAATCAAAGAAGACATTAAAAAAATTGATTTAATAAATGAAAGTAATTACTGGTTTTATGAAAAAAATAGAGAAATTAATATTTCATTTGATTAAAAAATAAAGTCAAAGTACTTGTTTTAAAAATGAAATGAGGGGGAGGGTGGCTAAGTGGCACAGTGAATAGAGCACAGGCCCTGGAGTCAGGTGAACCTGAGTTCAAATTTGGCCTCAGACATTTAACACTTACTAGCTGTGTGACCTTGGGCAAGTCACTAAATCCCAATTGCCCTACCTTCCCCCATCCAAAAAGCAAAAAAAAAAAAAAAAATGAAATGAAGGGAAGCTGAAACAAGATGGCAGAGTAAAGGCAAAGACTCACCTGAGTTATCCCCCAAACCCCTCCAAATACCTTTAGATAATGACTCTAAACAAATTCTAGAGCAGCAAAACCCACAAAAACATGGGGTTAAACAGTTTTCCAGCGCCAGACAACTTAGATGTTTGGCAGAAAAGGTTTGTTGCACCAGGGTAAGAGAGGAGCAACATCTAGTGCAGTCAGGACCAGCACAGCCCTGGGATCAACAAACCAGAAGCAGAACTATAGAGTCACTGAATCAGTAGCAGCATTAGCTATTTCCAGAGCTCTCAGCCCCCATATGTTAAGCGGGTCAAATAAATGGTTAGAAGAAGTTACAGAGGGTCTCTTTGCTAGCCCTGAGACAGAACTTGCCCACACTGGATCTGGCTCACAGTCTTCAATGGCAATACCAGGACAAGGAGTAGAACTAGCACACCAGAGTTCACAGCCATAGAGAAGCATGGACCTTTCACATTTCCAGGGAAGAAAAGAGTGTTTTTAGTCATTCAGAGACAAGAACACATATGAGTATAGTAGGAAACAAATCTCTCTTTAGATCATATCACCTTGAAAGAACTAAAACTTACAGGTTCCTAGAAATATCTCTGAAAGCAGCTGCATAAAACCCCTAATGGCAGGGAGATTATGTCCTCCACCCTGGAAACAGAGCCCTATTTTAACAGTTAAAAATCAAGTAATAGGCTGGGAAAATAAGCAAAGAACAGAAAAAGTAATTCTGATCATATAAACTTACTATGATTACTAGGAAGAAGAAAACATATATTGAGAAGAAGATAACAAAGTCGAAACTCATACATTAAAAGTCTCAAAGAAAAATATGAATTGATCTCAGGCCATGGAAGAGCTCAAAAAGGATTTTGAAAATCAAGAGGAAAATATGGAAAGAGAAATGAGAGAGATGCAAGAAAATCATGAAAAATGATTCAACAGCTCTCTAAAGGAGAGACAAAAAGTACTGAAGAAAATAACACCTTAATAAAAAACAAACTAGGAAAAATGGTAAAAGAGGTACAAAAAGCATTTTGGTATTATGCTCAAAAGTCTATAAAACCATCCATACCCTTTGACATAGAAATACTTGGTCTCTAAAACAAAAGAGATTTTAAAAATGAAAAGGACTTATAAATACAAATATATAGCAACTCTCTTCTGGGAGTAATGAATTTGAAATTAAGGGGACACCCCTCAATTGGGGAATGGCTAAATAAATAATGGCACATGACTGTGATGGGACACTACTGTGCTTTAAGAAATGTTGATCAGGATGTTCTCAAAAAACCTTGGAAATACTTATATGAACTGATGCAAAGTGACATGCACTGTATAAAAGGAAAAGCAATATTTTAAGACTATAAGCTTTGAATGACTTTGTTATTCTCAACAAGCCAATGATCCAAGACAACTCTGAAGGACTATTGAAGAAACATGCTATGCATCCTCAGAGAAAGAACTGATGGTATCTGAATATAGATTGAAACATACTTTTTTACTTCATTTTTCTTGAAGGTATTTTTTGTCTGTTTTCTTTCATAACATGACTATGTTGTGTTTTGCATATTTGCAAATGTTTTGCATGACTACACATGTATAACTTATATTAAGTTGCTTGCTTTCTAAATTTTTTGGAGAGGTGAGGTTGGAGGAAGGGAGAGAATTTTAAACTCACCCTTTTATGAAAAAATATTAAAAATTATTTTTGCATGTAATTGGGGAATAATAAAATACTAAATTTAAAAATGAAATGAATACACCACCAATGATGATTGAATTAAAGCAATTATTAGGAGCTATTTTATCCAATTATATGCCAATAAAACTGACAATTTAAATATGAGGGAAGATTATTCACAAAAATATGAATTCCCTAGATTCATGGAAGAGATAATTGCATACTTAAATAACCCTCTGTTAGAAAACTAAATTAAATAAGCCAGATGAACTCCCTAAGAAAAAAAATATTCCCAGGACCAGATTGATTTACAATTGAATTCTACCAGGTATTTAATTATAATTGATTCCAATACTATCTTAATTATTTGGGGAAAAATAGATAAAGATGTAGTCCTACCAGATTATTCCCATGAAGCAAATATGGTTTTGATGCCTAAACTAGGGACAGCCAAAATAGAGAAAGAAAACTATATGTCAATTTCCCTAATGAATATGGTCACAAAATTCTATTATACTTTATTGTTTAACCTCCAAATCTAGTGCAATATTTGATTTTCATACAAGTTGTCAGATAAGCTTTCTTGTATGATGAAGACTACATATAATGAAGTGCATTACCTGGTGGTTGTTTTTTAAGATTTCAAATGATTTCTGAGTCAGATTTGGGAAATCTTCACTTTCTCTATGTCTTAAAGCTTGCAAATCTCAGCTTTAGAGGAGGTAAGCCAACTCAAACACCTTGGTTGGCTCCTGGAGCTGCTGAATGTGTCAAAATATTTCCCAACTCCAAGAGCATATTGGTCTAGGACAAGCTTTTCTGTGGTTTCTCCCCTCTAACTAGAAGGAAGCCCATTTGTGCTAATCAAATGCCTTCTCATTCCCAAGCCAGTGTACCCTGGAGAAACTTGTTATGTTTGAGGGAGAATTGCTTGTGCTTTGAGAATAACCACCTTTTTCTCTTTCTCCTCTCCCTTTGCTACCTGGACCCTCGACAGGGCAGATTCTCCTCTCTTATTCCCTGCTTGTGGGCCTGGTGGTAGATTATATTACATGCAAATATTCTACAAGTGCTTGGCTCTGAGAGCTTTGGTTAAATCCACATAACTACTCTTCTACAGAAATATCCTATTTCCCCTTCCCCCCCAACTCCTACCCTACTCCTTTTGTTCCTGTTTCAGGAGATTCATTTAGATCTTATACATGTGAGTGGCTGAATATATATTTAAATAATGCAATCCCTTCCACCCAAAGCCTCAAATGTAAAGTAACTGAATCTCAGGGAGAAGTCAGCAGATGAACAATGAAGGAAGATACTTAAAGAGGTTCAAGTTTTCAATTTGCTTCTCTAAGAACTTGGCTATAAAAGAGGACTAATTACTCTTCATGGCTTCTTGCCCAGTCACCAGCTTGATTGTGTTGAATGGATGAACTAAAGATGAAGTTCCATTCAGCAATAAGTATTGATCAGTGGGGCAGATTACCAATTTACAATTCCTTAAAAATGAAAAGTAGGAACTCATCTGTGTGAACTATTTTATTAGTACATGAAGGCAGGAGTCAACTAGATGACATGCCAAAATTCCAATTCACTCTTTGATTTTGTGCTGTAAGCCAGGATCTCTTAAGAATTTCTACCTTTCTAACTTAATTCTTGGTCTGAGCTCAAGATTTCTATTCAGTAAATTCTTTTTGAAAAGTCTTCCTCCCCCCCCACCACCCTGCTTTCTACCTTGAGATAATGTCAGCTTGTTAGCAAGATTTTACCCCTCCTACTACTGTATCATTAAATTTTAGAATCTCATATTGGAAGGGCACTTTGGAGGTCATCTAGTGCCCTAAACTCCAGTCCAGCTTTCTGTTTATGGGCAGACAGACCTGGATGCTTTTCCCTTCTTAATTCATGACTTTCTGCTTTATACTTCCAGAACTGAGGGTGGAGAAAAGTGGGGAAAGGTGATGAAAGAGGGGAGCAAGGGGGATATCCTTATCTGGGCGGAAAATATAGTTTAGGGCTAACATTTTACCCATATTTCCCCACTGAAGCTGAGGTCTATGGTAGCTTTGGTATTAATCTGGACTGTTTTCTTCCCTTGGTCTTGGATGACCCAAGAACTAAGGCTGAGTGAAGCAAGATGTGGTTGTCAGTGGGTCATATATGCACAAGACTCAGACTGTTAGCCTAGGATGCTCTTTAGGACCCTTCAGGTACATATTTCTTCTCCACTGCCCCTTTGTTCTCTTGTCCACAGACCTAATATTCACTCACCATTTACCAGTGGGTTTCACTCATCCAGGCTTCATTGAGTATCTTGAAAATCCATTTAAAATTCTATATCATCTTTGTGTTCTCAATAAGGCCTTGATGTAAAGCATTGTTATGACAACAGGGTTTCTAATTTAGTATTCCTCTTCTCATAATTTTGCAGACATATTCTCACTTAAGACTTGGGAGAAAGAAGTAGAGGGAAGTGTACACTGAGTATACCCAGAATCAGGGTGATTATGAGAGTTTTATTGACTTGCCAAAACTCAGTCAGTAGTACATAATGAGCTGCAGTTTACAAACTTGTTGCAATCATTTAAATAAAATATTAGCAAAGAAAACAACAGTAATACCTCATAAAGATCATACACTAATACTGGGTGGGATATATACCAAATATGTCAGGCAGATTAAATATTAGGAAAACTAGAAGCATAATTAACAATATCAATAAAAAAACAAGAAAAATCATATGAGTATATTAATAGATGCAGAAAAAGCTTTTGAAAAATAGAATTCCCGGAGACAGGCCCAGAAGGCGTGGCTGACAGAGTCATGTCCAAAAGGGGCCTGATCAACTCGGAGGGAAAGTCGTCCCACCAACCACAAGGGCCACTACCAGGCCTATCACCAAAGGGCTGGGATTGGAAAGAGAAAGGTAAGAACCAAATACAGGGGCTCCTGTCCTGGACAGCAAATACTCCTGAAGCTACCACTTCATAGCCCAGAAATTAAAAAAAAAATCCCCTATCAGGACCTCCAAAGACCAGGATGACAGAGTGAACCTCACTTGCTCCCCTGACCCCCCGTGACCCTGAAAATAAAGTAACTCTTGCCAAAGGGCAAAACTCTCTACAATAAAGGCTTGGGATCCCTAGAGGAGGGTGTGGCTAGGGCCCTGCCTCAAAATGGGTGGCAATCAGACTACAAAGACTCAGGAGTCCTACTATCCTCAGAAGGAGGAACCAAGCTCAGAGGGAGACAATGTGGACTTCACACCCACAGCTGAAACATCAGCAGGGAATGGATCCCAAGAACAGAAGGCTCTCCTAGATGAGATCAAAAGGAACTTTGAAAACTGAATGAGACAGATAGAAGACAAAATGAATAATTCTCTCAAAACCAAAATAGCAGAATTAGAAAAAACATTATAATGAAGAAAACATCTCTCTAAAAAGAAAAGTGTATGATATGGAAAAGGAGCTCCAAAAATTAACCAAGGAAATTGATTTGCTAAAAACTAGAATCAACCAAATTGAAACAAATAACTCCATGAGGGACCAAGAATTAGTCAAACAAAACAACAAGAATGAAAAATTAGAAAAAGAGGTAAAATATCTCAAAGAAAAAATAACTGACCTGGAAAACAGATCCAGGAGAGATAATCTGAGAATCATAGGCCTACCAGAAAATCATGATGAAAAAATGAGCCTGGACAACATTCTCCAAGAACTCATTAAGGAAAACTTCCCTGAGATACTAGAACCTGAGGGTAAAATAGAAATCGAGAGAACCACTGGACACCTGCTGAAAGAGATCTCAAACTGAAAAGTCCTCGAAATGTTGTGGCCAAACTCCAAAACTACCAGATAAAAGAGAAAATACTTCCAGCAGCCAGAAAGAAAGGATTCAAATATTGAGGGTCCACAGTGAGGATTGCACAGGATTTGGCAGCCTCTACACTGAAAGATCAGAGGCAGTGGAATACAATTTTCTGGAAGGCAAAAGAGCTGGGGTTACCACCAAGGATTACATACACAGAGAGACTGAGCATGTTCTTCTAGGCAAAGAGATGTTCATTCACCGTTATAACAGAGTTCCAGAACTTCTTGATAAAAATGCCAGAACACAATGGAAAATTCAACCTCCAATTATGAGATGCAACAGTGACATAGAAAGGTAAACAAGGAAATCACACACACACACACACACACACAGCTATTTGAAAAGAGCAAACTGGTTATAGACAAGTAGAGGGTATGAGTATAAAAAACAGAAAATGATGATTAAAAATATTTTATTTAGGGCTACAAAGGGACTGCAATGAAAGAAAGGGAATGAAAGAAGTGGAAAAGGGTAAATTATGCCACACACAGAGGCATAAAAACTGCATAGCAGAGGAAAAGAAGGGAGGGAGATGGGAATCATATGAGCTTTTCCCTCATTGGTTCTGGTGCAAGGAGGGAATAACAACCAGTTAAGCAAAGACTCTATGGAGAAGAAATGCAAAAAAAAAAGTATCATTTTAGAGGGAAAAAGGGGAGGGAGAAGAGCTTTGCATGAGATTTGTTCTTGTCACTCTTGGTGTGAAGAAGAAATAAACTTCATTAAGTACAAAAATATCCTACAGGCAATAGGAGAGGGAAAGGGCTAGGAAAGGGGGGTGGTTAGTAGGGAGGGAAGAAGTATATCAATCCTTATCCCAGATAAAGCAAAATAAAAAATTGACCTAATTAAAAAAGATAAGGAAGCAAACTATATCCTGTTAAAAGGCACCATCGAGATTGAAGCAATTTCATTACTTAACATATGTGCACCATGTGGTATAGTATCCAAATTCCTAGAGGAGAAGGTAAAGGAATTAGAGGAAAAATAGATAACAAAACTATACTAGTGGGAGACCTTAATCTCCCCCTCTCTGAACTTAATAAATCTAACCTCAAAATAAACAAAAAAGAAGTTAAAGAGGTGAACAGGATTTTATAGAGGATAGGTATGATAGATCTCTGGAGAAAACTGAATGGGGATAAAAAGGAACATACTTTCTTCTCAGTGGTTGATGGCACATGCTCAAAAATTGAGCACCTTCTAGGGCATAAAAACATCACAATTCTATGCAGTAAGGCAGAAATATCAAATGCATCCTTTTCCGATCATGATGAAATAAATATCGTATGCAATAAAGGGCCATGGAAAGGCAGACTAAAAACTCATTGGAAATTAAACAATTTAATCCTAAAGAATGAGTGGGACAAAAAAGAAATTATACAAACAATCAGTAATTTCATTCAAGAGAATGATAATAATTAGGCAACATACCAAAATGTGGGGGTATATTAAAGGCAGTTCTTAGGGGAAATTTTATATCCCTGAGTGCATACATGATTAAATTAGAAAAAATGGAGTTCAGAGAATTTGGCATGCAATTGAAAAACCTAGAAAAAGAACAAATTCAAAATCCTCAATTAAATACTAAATTAGAAATATTGAAAAACAAAGGAGAGATTAAGAAAATTGGAATTAAGAAAACTATTGAATTAATAAATTAAACTAAGAGCTGGTTTTATGAAAAACACAACAAAACTGATTGACCCTTAGTAAATAAAAAAAAGAAATAAGTAAACCAAATTATGAGTATGAAAAATGAAAGGGTTGAATCTACCTCCAATGAAGAGGAAATCAAAACAATAATTAGGAATTATTTTTCCCAATTGTATGCACATAAAATTGACAATAATAGGGAAATGAATGAATATTTACAAAAATACAAGTTGCCCAGATTAACTGAAAAGGAAGTAAATTACTTAAATTACCCCATCTCAGAAAAGGAAATAGAATAAACCATCAGTCAACTCCCTAGGAAAAAATCTCCAGGGCCAGACAGATTTACTAGTGAATTCTATCAAACATTTAAAGAACAATTGATTCCAATACTCTAAAAACTACTTGGGAAAATTATTGAAGAAAGGGTCCTAACAAATTCTTTTTTATGACACAAATATGGTACTGATACCTAAATCAGGAAGAGATAAAACAGAGAAAGAAAATTATAGACCAATCTCCCTCATGAATATAGATGCAAAAATTCTCAATAAAATACTAGCAAAAAGACTACAGCAACTTATCTCAAGAATAATATACTTTGATCAGGTAGGATTTATTCAAGGAATGCAAAGATGGTTTAATATTAGGAAAACCATCAGTATAATTCATCATATCAATAATACAACTAGCAGAAAACACATGATCATATCAATGGATGCAGAAAAGGCTTTTGACAAAATACATCCATTCCTATTAAAAATATTAGAAAGTATAGGAATAAATGGAGCCTTCCTTAAAATAAGAGGTAGCATCTATTTAAAGCCATCAGCAAGTATTATATGTAATGGGGAGAAGCTAGAAGCATTTCCATAAGATCAGGGGTGAAAAAGGGTGCCCACTATCATCCCTCTTATTCAATCTGGTACCGGAAAGGTTAGCAGTAGCAATTAGAGAAGAAAAAGAAATCAAAGAATCAAATTAGGCAAAGAAGAGACCAAGCTATCACTCTTTGCAGATGATATAATGATATACTTAGAGAATCCGAGAAAATCAAGTAAAAACTACTTGAGACAATAAATAAATTTGTCAAAGTTTCAGGATATAAATAAACCCACATAAAGCCTTGGCATTCCTATATATTTCCAATGAAATTCAACAGATAGATAGAAAGAAAAATCCCATTAAAAGTTCCTGTAGACATTATAAAATATTTGGGAATCTACCTGCCAAAACAAACCCAGGACCTATATGACAACAACTACAAAACACTTCTCACACAAAAAAAATCAGATTTAACTAATTGGAAAAATATAAATTATTCGTGGCTGGGTCGAGCTTATATAATACGAATGACAATTTTACCTAAATTAAATTATATATTTAGTGCCATACCAATTAATTTACCAAAAACTACTTTATAGAGCTAGAAAAAAATAGTAACAAAATTCATTTGGAAGAATTAAAGTCCAGAATATCAAGGAAATTAATGAAAAGAAATGCTAGGGAAGGTGGACTAGCTATACCAGATTTCAATCTCAATTATAAAGCAGCACTTATCAAAACTACTTGGTACTAGTTGAGGAATAGAGGAGTGGATAAATAGAATGGATTATGCACACAGGATTCAGTAATGAATGACTATAGTAATCTACTGTTTGATAAACCCCAAGACCCTGGTCTTTGGGATAAGAACTCACTATTTGACAAAAACTGCTGGGAAAAATTGGAATATAGTATGGCAGACACCGGGCATAGACCATTATCTAACACCATATACCAAAATCAAGTCCAAATGGGGACATTAGATAGGTATGAATTTTGATACTGGAAGCAGTCTTGGAAAACAAGGAAAAGTTTCCCTGTCAGTCTTGTGGAGAGGGAAAGACTTTATGACTAACCAAGAATTAGAGAACATTATAAAATGCGAGAAGGATAATTTTGACTACATGAAATTGAAATGCTTCTGTATAAATAAAGCCAATGTAACTAAGATTAAGAGGGAGGTGGCAAATTGGGAAAGAATCTTTACAACCTATGTCTCTGATAAAGGACTCATTTCTAAAATATACAGAGAACTGAGTCAAATTTATAAGAATACAAGTCATTCTCCAATTGATAAATAGTCAAAGGATATGAACAGGCAATTTTCAGAGAAAGAAATTAAAGATATCTATAAGCACATGAAGAAATGCTCTAAATCACTATTGATTAGAGAAATGCAAATCAAAACAACTCTGAGGTACCATATTTCACCAGTCATATGGACTAAGATGACAAAACAGAAAAATGACAAATGCTGGAGAGGATGTGGGCAAATTGGAATACTAATGCATTGCTCATGGAGTTGTGAACTGATCCAACCTTTCTGGAAAGCAATCAGCAATTATGCCCAAAGGGCTATAAATGCTTTCATATCCTTTGACCCAGCAATACCACTCCTAAGGTTATATTCTAAAGAGATCATAGAAGTGGGAAGAAGACCCATATGTACAAAAATGTTTATAGCAGCCCTTTTTGTGGTGGCAAAGAATTGGAAATTAAGGAGGTGCCCATCAATTGGGGAATGGCTGAACAAGTTGTGGTATATGCATGTTATGGAATGCTATTGTGCTATAAGAAACAATGAGCAGATGGTCTTCATATTTACCTGGAGAGGCTTATATGAACTGATGCTGAGTGAGAAGAGTAGAACCAGGAGAAATTTGTACACAATTACAGACACAACATATTTGTGATCACCAACTTTGAAAGACTGGACTCTTCTCAGCAATGCAGTGATATAAGACAATCCCAAAACACTCATGATGGAGAGAAGTATGTGCATCCTGAGAAAGAACTAAAAAGATCTGAGTTTATATCCAGGTGGAAGCAAAGTACCTAATCTTTTTACTTCTCTTGTTTGGTTTTATATCCTCTTTACATTTTTCATTCCATCTGATAAAATCCGTCTTTATAACCTGACTAATACATAATGTGAAAATATTTACAGATCCTATACTTGACTACATGCTGCCATAGGGGGAATGGGAGGGAGGGGGATAAAATATGAAACTGAATGAATTGTGGAATTGAATCCTGTAAACTAAAAGGAAACAAATTAATTAAAAAAATAATGATAAAAAAAAGAAAAATAGAATTCCCATTCTTATTTAAGAAACTAGTAATAATAGGAATAAATGAATCTTTACCTTTTAAAATACATTTTTTATATATTTCCCAAATACAGGAAAAAATGTAAAATTAACTTTTTTTAAATTTTGGGTTATAAATTCTCTCCCTCCCTTCCACCCCTTGAGAATGCAAACAAGTTGTCAATTAAGGCAAGATTCTGAAGTTACAGCTTTCCTTTTATCTCCTCCCATATTTGTTTTTCTCCATTAATCTGTCCTTCATTCTACTAACAGAGGGGTGTTATATTCTTAGATAGCTATCTAGGCTTCTTTTCAACCTTTTTTGGGTATTTTTATTTTCCCCTAATTACATGTAAAAACGCATTTTTTTAACATTCATTTTAAAATTTTCAGGTCCAAACTATCTCTCCCTGCTTCCCCAGCTCCCATTGAGAAGATGAGTAATTTGAAACATGCTACACATGTATAATCATGTAAAACATTTTCATATTAGTCATATTGTGAAAGAAAATATCAACCAGGCTGTTCTTAAATGTGCCTATTCAACATGTCTTTGAAAAACTAAAACATTCCATTATATTAATATACCACAATTTCTTCAGTCATTCAACAACAGATGGGCATCCCCATAATGTCCAGTTCCTTGCCACCACAAAAAGAGTTGCTATAAATATTTATGTACTTGTGTGTCTTTTTCTATTTTTATGATACTTTTTGGATATTGAACTACTACTGCTATTGCTGGGGCAAAGAATATGTCCAGTTTTATTGCCCTTTGGGCATAGTTAAAAATTTCTCTCTAGAACGGTTGGATCAGTTCACAACCCCACCAACATGTATTTGTATTCCAACTTTCCTACATCTTCTCCAATATTGATAATTTCCCATTTTTGTCATGTAAACTAATCTGATAGGTGTGATGTGGTACCTCAGAATTGTTTTAATTTGCATTTCTCTAGTCCATAGTGCTTTGGATCATTTTGTAATATGTCTACAGATCAATTTGATTTCTTCATCTGAAAGCTGCCTGTTCTTATCTTTGACCATTTATAAATTGGGGAATTACTTGTATTTATATAAATTTAACTCAGTTCTCTCTATATTTTAGAAAGGCAGCCTTTATCAGAGACATGGGCTTTAATTTTTTTTCCCAGCTTTCTGCTTACCATTTAATCTTGGTTGCATTGACTTTGTTTATGTAAAAAATTAATTCAATGTAATCAAAATTATCCATTTTGCATTTCATATTTTCTCTCTTGATTGGCAACAAAGTCTTCCTTTCTCCATAGATCTGACAATAAATTATGTCTTGTTCTCTTAATTTACTTATAGTTTCACCCTTTATGTCTAAATCATGTACCCATTTTGACCTTATCTTGGTATACAGTGTAAGATGCTGCTCTGTACCTAGTCTCTGCCATACGATTTTCCAGTTTTCCAAGCAGTTTTTGTCAAATAGTGAGTTCTTATCTCAGAAGCTAGTCTTTGGATTTACCATTTTTTAAAATAAATCCAGCTTTTTGTTTTATTTATTAGGTCAATATTTTACTTTTATTTTTATTAATCTCTTCTTTGATTTTCAGAATTTCTGATTTGATATTTAATTGGGAATTTTTCTTTCCTTTTGGGGGGGGACTTTTTTAGTTGCATGACCCATTTGACATTGATTGCTTTCACTATTTTATTCATGTAAATATTTAAAGATATAAAATTTCCCCTAAGAACTATTTTTGCTACATCCCATAAGATTTGGTATATTGTCTCATTATATTCTTTCTCTTGGGTGAAGTTATTCATTGTTTCTGTGATTTGTTTTTGACCCAGTCATTTTTTTAGGTTTTAATTCTTTAATTTCCAATTTTTTTTAGTCTGTCTTTCCATGGCTCTTTATTATATGTAATTTTCATTGCATGATGATATGAAAGGGATACATTTAATATTTCTGACTTTCTATATTGGATTTTGAGGATTTTATGCCCTGCTACATGACTAATGTTTGTACCACTAAAAAGAGGAGGTATAATCCTTTCTATCTCATTACATTTTCTGCACAGGTGTATCATATCTAACTTTTCTAAAATTCTTTTCTCCTTAACTTCTGAGAAGAAAATTGAGGCCCCCACTAGTAGAGTTTTTCTATTTCTTTCTGTAACTCACTTAACTTCTCCTCTAAGAATTTGGATTCTATAACGTTTGGTACTTATACATTTAGTATTAATATTACTTCATTGTCTATGGTACCATTTAGCAGGAAGTATTTCCCTTCCTTATTTCTTTTAATTAGATACATTTTTCTTTTGTTTTACCCAAGAATTGCTTTGCCTGCTTTTTTACTTCAGCTGAAACATAATATATTGTACTCCAAACATTCACCTTTACTCTGTGTGTATCCTTCTTCTTCAAATGTTTGTTGTAGACAACATATTGCAGAATTATGCTTTTTTTAATCCACTCTTCCACTTGTTTCCATTTTATGAGATTCACATTCACAATTATGATTGCTGTTTCTTTCTCCCCATCCTATCCTGCCACCCATTCAGGCTTTTTTCTCTCCTTTCTCCATTTCACTCCTCACAAGTCTTTTTCTTCTCACCACCAGTTTCCTCAGTTTTGCCTCCCTTCTATTTGCTGCCTCTCTTTTGTTTCCCCTTCCACTTTCTATTTTTGACCTTCCTTCTATCGATCCCCTCTTTTTTTCTTTTATCTTTCCCTCATACTTCCTATAAGGTTATATAGATTTCTAAACCTAATTGAGTATTTATGTTATTCCTTCTTTAAGCCAAATCCAATGAGAATAAGGTGAACCTTAAGTTAAAACAATCCTTTGCTCTCTCCTTTATTTCCCTCTACTGTGACAGGTTTTTCCACCTCTTCATGTGATGTAATTTACTCTTTTCTGTCTACTCCTTCTCTCAGTAGAGTTTTTTTTACTCCTTAAGTTTTTTGTCATATAAAAATCAATTTATTCCTACACCCTGTATCCATGTAAACCCCTTCTAAACATCATAATAAATATGCAGTTCTCAAAGTGTTATGAGTATCATCTACCTATGTAGGCATATGAATAGTTTAAACTTATTAAATAATATCTTTTTCTTTCCTATTTACCTTTTTTATTCTTCTGAGTATTATATTTGATGATCAAATTTTCTCCTCAATTCTTTTTTTTTTTTCATCTGGAAGGCTTGGAATTACCCTATTTCATTGGATGGCCATCTCCTCCCCTGAAAGATTATGCTCAATTTTGCTGGATAGTTGACTGTTGGTTGCAGTCCAATCTCCTTAGTCTTCTGGAATATCCTATTTCAAACCCCCCAATACTTTAATGTTGATGCAACTAGGTTATGTGTGATTCTGACTCCACAATATTTAGTTTCTTTCTGATTGGTTACAGTATTTTTCTCCTTGACCTGATAAATTTTCAAGTTTGCTATGATTTTCCTTGGTGTTTTCATTTTGGTATTTCTATCAGGAAGTAATTGGTGGATTCTTTCAATTACTATATTACTTTCAAGTTATAGGATGTCAGGGCAATTTTCTTCGACAATTTCTTAAATGTGCTGTACAGGGTCTTTTTCTAGTTCATGGCTTTTAGGTGAAACAATAATTCTTAAATTATCTCTCCTGGATCTATTTTCCAGGTCAGTTCTTATTCCCAAGAAATATTTTTACATTTTCTTATATTTTTTTATTCTTTTGTATTTGTTTGACTGACTTTTGATGTGTCAAAGAGTCCTCAACTTCCACTTGCACAATTTTAATATTTTAAAAAATAGTTTTTTTTTCTTTTCCATTTGATGAATTCTACTTTTTCAGGAGTTCTATCCAGTGAGTTTTTCTACCCTCCCCCTTTCTATATGGTAAATTGTATTTTTTAAGTATTTGTTTTCCTTAATCAATTTTTGTCCTTACTTTTCCAAGCTGCTGACTTTTTCTTGCATACCTCTCATTATTTTCCTAATTTTTCTTCTACCTCTGTTTTTTTTATTTTTTAAATCCTTCTTGATCTCTTCCAAGAAGGCTTTTTGTGTTTGAGACCAATTCATATGCCCCTTTGGTGTTTCAGATGTATGTATATTGACA
This sequence comes from Petaurus breviceps papuanus, assembly GCF_028583685.1. Lineage (NCBI taxonomy): Eukaryota > Metazoa > Chordata > Mammalia > Diprotodontia > Petauridae > Petaurus > Petaurus breviceps. The sequence goes on from NW_027185655.1 coordinate 67,380,526, forward strand.
ATATTGTCCTCTTCTGATTTGTGTTTTTAATTCTCAATGGTTAATGTTCATTTTTGCCTCTTGCTCATCTTGTTTTGCATATTTCCTGACTTTGAAGGTTGAGCTCTGCCTCTGGAGAACAGAGGACACTGTTCCAATCTTCTTTTGCTGAGGTCCAGTGACCTGATCATTAACTTTGTGTGTTGGAGTCTCAGGTGTTGGCTGCTGGAGGCTTTGGGGTCTGGTAGCTAACTTGGTACTGAACTGGGTCCTACTTGTGGTGTCTGGTGTGTGCTGAGACCAGGTCTAGTTTTTCTTCATTTCTCTGGAGCTACACTGAAGCACTTGGATATTCAGTCACTGAAGGATATCTACCAACCTGGTGTTGTGGTGAAATATATGGATGTCTGCTGCTGGAGGACCCCATCTATCCCGGGGCTTCACTGAAACATGGGGAGTTACAGCCCCTGGGGGATGCCTGCTCACCTGGACCTAGACCTACACATATGGTGGTTCTCTGAGATGGAATACTAGCATCGGCATTTGCCTACTCCACCACCCTGGGACTAAAGATCCAGTGGTTTGTGGAGATGGAGTTTGCTAATGGCTTGCTGGGATGTTTCCAGTCCTGGAATGCACTCCTCTTTTCCCTGAGTAATATGGACCTTTGTTTTTTGTTTTTTTTTTTGGTGTTTTATTTTTTTCTGATCCTCTGAGTCTTTCAAACTAAAAGACTTCTTCCCCCTGTCTTTTCACTGACTCTGCTGTCTCAGGATTTTTCCCGTGGCATTATTTTCTGCACCGCCCCCCACAGGTCAACAAGGAAGAGTGACAGAGATTTACTGTTTACTCCACAATCTTGGCTCCCAGATGTCCAAGCTAGTGATATAGTTTTTAAGGACTATAAATATTGAATACTTTATGTTTTCCTTTTATATCTTTTTCATGTTTCTCCTAGGTCCTGATATTGGAGGACAAATTTTTTGTTTTGCTCTGTACTTCTCCATATGAAACCTTGAAATCCTTCTATTTTATTAAATGACAATATTTTCCCTTGATACTTCATGCTTAATTATTCCTGTTAAGTGATTATTGCTTTTACTGCTACCTCTTTCTCTTCTAGATCATCATGCTCCATCACCTCTGGTCCTTTAATGTTGGCACTATCAAGACCTGTGGGATCCTGATTGTGACACTAGAATTTTATAGTATTTTCCCCTTTACCATATAGTTCTGAAATTTAAGTATAATGATCCTTGGAATGTTTGTTTTTGGATCTCTTTTCTGAGGCGATTGATAGATTATTCATGTCACTTTTTTCGATCTGTTTCCAGGCCATCAGGGCAGTGTTTCTTCATAATTTCTTGAAAGTGCAGTCAAGGAGGTCCTCCTTTAGACAATGGCTTGCATGTAGTCTGTTGATTCTAGCATTGACTCTCCTGTATGTGTTTTCCAGGTAAGTAATTTTTTTTCCCATGAGGTAATTTACATTTTAATTTTTTCATTGAAAATAATTTGTTTCATAATTTTATTTTTTCTCTTTAAATTTCTTTTATTTTTAGATTTATTGCATTCAATTCCACAAACTTTTGAGTTTCAAATTTTCACCTCCTATGCCCTCTCTCCAAGAGACTGTGCAATTTGATATTGACTCTACACATACATTCATATGAAACCTGTCTTCACATTAGCCATGTTGCGAAGAAGAATAAGAACCAATGGAATGAACCATGAGAAAGAAGTAACAAAGCAAAACATAACAAAAAAAGAGAAAGCAAATAGATTGCTTCAGTTTGCATTCATACTCCATAGTTCTTTCTCTGCATATGTATTGCACTTTCCATCATGAGTCTTTTGGAGTTGTCTTAGAACATTGCATTGCTGAGAAGAGCCAAGTTGATCAAATTTAGTCATCACACAATGTAACTGTATCTGTGTACAATGTTCTCCTAGTTCTACACCCCTCACCCAGCATCAGTTCATACAAGTCTTTCTAGGTTTTTCTGATGTCCATTTTCTCATCATTTTTTTATAGTTCAGCAACATAGCTCCTAAATATTGATTTAATTTCCTCTTCATTGGTGATGAATTTGCACTTTTTATTTTTGGTGCTGGAATTTTGGTTATCGTCTTTCTCTCTCTCTCTCTCTCTCTTTTTTTAAATCAAATTAACCAAAGGTATATCTTTGTTTATTTTTCATGAAATTAAAATTGATATTAAGAAAACAATTGAACTAATAAATAAAACTTAAAGCTGTTCAATACTTATTAGTTCAATAGTTTTCTTAATTTCAATTTTATTAATCTCTCCTTTGATTTTTCAGTATTTCGAATTTGTTATTTAATTTGGGATTTATATTTGTTCTTTTTCTACCTTTTTTAGTTGCATGCCTAAGCCACTGATCTTCTCTTCCTCTATTTTATTCATGATAGCATTTAGAGATAAAAATGTCCCCTAAGAACTGCTTTTGCTGCATCCCATAAGTTTTGGTATCTTGTCTCTTTATGGTCATTCCCTTGAATGAAGTTATAAATTGTTTCTGTTATTTTGTTTTTTGACACATTCATTCTTTAGGATTAGATAATTTAGTTTCCAATTGATGTTTAGTCTGTCTTCCTATGGTCCTTTACTACATATAATTTTTATTATATTGTGATTTGAGAAGGATGAATTTGATATTTCTGTTTTCCTGCATTGTACGTGAGGCTTTTAATGCCCTTGTACTCGGTCAGGTTTTGTGTAGGTGTCATGTAGCGCTGAGAAAAAAAAAAAAAAAGTTCTATTCCTTTTAATCCCTCCCCCCTCCCTTTTTTTCTTTTTGTGGTGGAAAAGGTAGGGCAATTGGGTTTAAGTGACTTGCCCAAGGTCACACGGCTAATTTTTGTATTAAGTATCTGAGGTCAGATTTGAACTCAGGTCCTCCTGACTCCAGGGCTGGTCTCTATCAACTTTCTCTTGAGGTCTACCATATATGACTTCTAAAATCCTTTTCACCTTCTTAACGTCTTTGTTGTTTATTTTGTTGTTAGATTTATCTCATTCAGAATTGAGAAGGTTTAGATTCCCCACTACTATAGTTTTGTAGTCAATTTCTTCCAGTAACTCCCTTAAATTCTCATATAAGAATTTGGAGGTTATACCCCTTAGTTCATATATGTTTAGTAATGATATTGTTTCATGGTCTATGGGGTGTTTTAGAAAGATATAGTTTCCTTCTTTATCTCTTTTAATTAGATTTATTTTTGTTTTGTCTAAGATCAGGATTGCTTCCCCTGCTTTTTTATGTCAGCTGAGGCATATTATATTCTATTCCAATCTTTTACATTTACTCTGTGTATATCCTTCTGTTCATATGTGTTTCTTTCAGACAACTTATTGGAAGACTATGATTTTTTATCCATTTTTCTACCCACATCCATTTTATTGAAGAGGTCATTCCGTTCACATTCATAGTTATAATTACAGTCTGTGTACTTCTTTCCATCCTAACCCCCCATTTATGCTTTAATTTTTTCCTTTCTCCCTTTCCCTATTCAAAAGAGTTTTGCTTTTGACCACTGCCTCCCTCAATCTGTTCTCTCTTTTGCCTCTTTCCTTCATTTTCTTTCCTTTTTCCCTTACTAATTCTTCCCTTGCTTTTCGCTTTCCACTCCAACTTCCTATAAGGCAAGTTAGATTTCTATACCTAATTGAGTATGTTATTTCTCCTTGATTCAAAAACAATGAAATTATCATGCAAACAATTCTCATCTCCCTTCCTTTTTTCCATCTACTATAATATGTCGTTGTGCCTCTTCATGTGATGTAATTTACCTTCTTCTGCCCCTTTTTTTCTCTTCTCCCATTACTTTTTTTTAATGCTTAATTAAGTTTTTTATCATCATGTAAAAAGTCAACTTAAATCCACTCCCTCTGTCCATGTATTTCCCTTGTATAGGATGTAATAAAGACATAATTCTCAAAAATTGTAATATCTACCCATGTAGGGATGTAAACACTTTGTGCTTATTGAGTGATTTGGGTGTTTTTCTCTTTCATGTTTGCATTTTTTGCCTCTCTTGAGTCTTGTATTTGAAGATCAGATTTTCTCTTCAGCTTTTTTCAGCAAGAAAATCTGAAAGTTCCCTATTTCATTTATATGCCCATCTCCTCACCTGAAAGATTATGTTCAATTTTTCTGGGTTATTGATCCTTGGTTATAATCCAAACTCCTTTGCCATCTGAAAAATCCTACTCCAAGCCCACCAAACTTTTACTGTAGTAGCTGAAAGTCCTGCATAATACTGACTATGGTTCTACAATATTTAAATTGTTTCTTTCTTGCTGCTTGCAATACTTTATCATGGATCAGATAATTCTGAAATTTGGCTACAATATTTCTTGGAATTTTCAATTTGGGATCTCTTTTACCAGGTGTCTTTTAATCACTATTTTACCCTCTGGTTCTAGGACTTCAGGGCAGTTTTCATTGATGATTCTTTGAAAGATACTGCCTCAGCTCCTTTTTTTTTGTGATGGTTGACATGTAGACAAGTTATTCTTAAATTTTCTCTCTTGGATCTGTTTTCCAGGTCAGTTGTTTTTCCAGAGTTGAATAGAAAATTTGACATTCAGATACAAGAAGGAAGAGAAGCATGAGAAGGGAAACAGATAAAAGAAATCATAAGGAACTTATCAAAGTTGAACTATTAACATTTCTACATCGAAAAATGATAACTGTAACCAATGAAAATTTTTTCAGTATGAAAATAGTTGAAGGGAATAGAGATAGATAGATAGATAGATAGATAGATAGATAGATAGATAGATAGATAGATAGATAGATAGATATAGATATAGATATGAGGGTATATGGGCACATGAATACATTTGTGAATGTGTGTATATATGTTTACAGGTATACATAGATAAAGGGCACAGGACCAATTTAATAGGAAAGGATGATATTTAAAAGGTGAAATTAAAAAGTGAGAGAGGAGAGGAGAGGGGAGAGACAGAATGGGGTAAACTATCTTATATAGGAGAGGAAAGGGAATATGGTTGCAATGGAGTGGAAGAATAGGAAGGCAAAGGGAATGGGTCAACCTTATTCTCATTGAATTTGGCTTGGGGAGGAAATGAAATACACACTAAATAGGGTATCTCATCCCATAGGAGAGTGGGGGGGAAGGGGATGAGAGGGGGGATGATGGAAGGGAGGACAGGCTGGTGGGGAGGGAAGTTGGAAGCACCCACTTTTGAAAAGGTACAGGATCAAAGTGTATATATATATATATATATATATATATATATATATATATATATAAATAGAGCTATTAAAATATATCTACTATGTTATTGTTTTGCATTAGCTACACATGTACAACCTATACTGAACTGCTTATCTTCCCATTAAGCGTGGGTGACTGGGGAGTAAGGGAATGAATCTGGAATTCAAAGTTTTAAAATCAAATGTTTAAATATATATATATATATATATATAATGTATAAATGTATAAATATATATATATATATATATATAATTAATACTATTTTACATGTAATTGAGAAATAAGATATACAGACACTGAGGCATAGAGATCCAACATGTCCTACTGAAAAAGTCGAAAGGTGTATGGGAGAAAATATAGGAATAGAGCAGATTGAAGGAGGGGATATCCTGTGGGACTGCTATTTTGGGGTGGTGGGTAGGGGAAAAATGGGGATAAAATTTGTAACACAAAATCTGTTGGAAATGAATGATGTAAATCAGAAGTTAATAAAGCGTTTGAAAAATGAAAAAGCAATTGTTAATGAATTGTTCTATTCACTTAGATTTTGTACCTCCTTTTCCATTAGGCTAAATCTACTTTTAAGGATTTATTTGTTTTGTTTTGTTTTTTTCATTGCACATTTTTCACCTTAAGTCCTTTGGAATTGTCTCCGATCATTGTGTTGCTTAGAGTGATTAATTCTTTCACAGTTGATGTTTTTACAATATTGTCGTTATTGAATACAATATTCCCTTGGAGTGGCTGACTTCATTTTCATCATTTTGAATGTCTCCATTTTTTTCCCTAAAATTATCATGCTCATCACTTGTTATAGCACAAAAGTGTTCCTTCACAATAATATGATCATTTGTTCAATCATTCCCCAATGGACTAGCATCCCCTCAATTGTCAGTTCTTTGTCATCATAAAAAGAACTACTGTAAGGTTTTTTTTTTTTTGACAAAAAGGTCTTCTCCCCTTTTTTTCTTTGATTGTTTTTTTGATATAGAACTGGTAATGGTATTGCTGTGTCAAAGGGTATGCACAGTTTTATAACTCTTTAGACATAGTTTCAAATTGGTCTCTAGAATGGTTGTGCCATTTCACTACACCAGCAGTGCATTAGTGTCCCGATTTTTCCACATCCCTTCCAGCATTTGTCATTTTCCTTTTTGGTCAATCAACCCACATGAGAAGTATAATAAAGAATCTGAGCTGTTTTAGTTTGCCTTTCTTGAGCCATTGGTGATTTAGAGAATATTTTCTTCTGAGTATTGATACCTTTGACTTCCTTAGAAGTCATATCCTCCATGATTCCATATCCCCCAATCATTTATCAATTGTGAAATGTCTTTTATTTTCACAAATTTGACTCAGTCCCTTGTATATTTGAGAAATGTAGAGATACTTGCAATAATTTTCCTCTGGTTTCATGCTTCCCTTCTAATTTTGGCTGCATTGGTTTTCTTTGTGTATAAGCTTTTTAAATTCAAGTAATTGAAATTATACATTTTACTTCCTTTATTTCCTTTTATTTCTTGCTTGCTCATAAACTTTTCCATTATTCAGGAATCTGAAAGGTATTTTTTCCACGTTCCCCTAATTTGATTATATCACCCTTTGTGCCTAAGTCAGTTATCTATGTTTTATCTCATTTTGTTATATGGTGTGAGATACTGTTCTACAACTAGTTTTTGTGAATCTGCTTTCCAGGTTTGCCATCATTTTTTGTCAAAAAGTGAATTCTTACCCCTCCAAGTATGGATGTTTGGGTTTATTAAATACTTGATGTCTATAGTCATTTAATACTTTGTGTTTAGCACCTAATCTATTCCACCAATCTATCACTTTCTATGTTGTCCAATACCAGATTGTTTTGATGATTATTGCATTGGACTATATTTTGAAATCTGGGATGTTTGGGATGCCTTCCTTCACTTTATTTTTATTGATTCCCTTGATATTTTTTACCTTTTGTTTTTTTCCAGGTGAATTGATTTTAGTTTTTACAGCTTTATAAAAATTTTTTTTTTTCATTTAATTGGTATAGCAGTGAATATGTAAATTAATTTAGGTAGAATTGTCAATTTTGTTTATTAGCTTGGTTTACCCACAAGGGATTGCTATTGATCTGATTGTTTAAATCGGTCTTTGTTTGTGTGAAAATTATTTTGTAATTGTGTTCATGTAGTTCCTGGATATGACTTGTCATGTATTCTGTCTTGTCTGCAGTTATTTTAAATAGACTTTCTCTTTCTCTTCTTGCTGAGTTTTGTTGCTGATATATAGAAATGCTGATGACACATATGGATTTATTTTATATGATGCAACATTGCTAAAGGTGTTGTGTACTCTAGTTTTTTGTTGATTCTTTAGAATTCTCTAAATATACCATTATATCACCTGCAAAGTGATAATTTTGTTTACTCATTGTCCATTCTTATTTCTACAGTTCTTTTGTTGTCTTATTGCTATATAATATGTTGTTAATTATATTTATGATAATGGACATCCTTGTTTTACTCCTCATTTACTGAAAAGTTTTCTAGTTAATCCCCATTAAAGATAATGTTTGCTCTTTATTATTTTTGTATCCTAATTACTATTTTAAGAAAGCCTCCATTTATTCCTATACTTTCTTGTTTTTTCTTTATAAGAATGGATATTGTTTTGCCAAATCTTTTTCTGCATATTTTTATATAATCATAAAATTTTTGTTGTTTTTGATATCACTGTGGTCAATTATGCTTAAATTTTTCCTAATATCAAAACAGCAATGCCTTCCTGCTATCAATCACATCAGGACACATGTTTTGATATATTATTCAAATTCTTTTAATGGTATTTTATTTAATATTTTGGTATCAATATTAACTATGAGCTATAGGTTTTCTCTTTTTTCCCTTCACCATAGCTTACCAAAACCATCTTTGTGTCATAAATTTCCATAATATCTCAACTATATTTTTCAAATAGCTGAGATATTATTGAAACTATTTTTTTTCTTGAAATATTCGGTAGAATTTACCCGTAAGTCCATCTGGTCATAAGGATTTTGTTTTTTTTTTCTCTTAGGAAACTCATATATATTGCTTGTCCAAATTATTTTCTAATATAGGCTTATTTAAGTATTTTATTTCTTCTTCTTCATATTTGGCAACTTATATTTTTGTTAATATTCATCCATTTCACTTAGATTATTACTTTTCTGCCATATAATTAGCCAAAATGGTTTCAAATAATTACTTTGATTGTATCTCCATTGCCTGCACTTTTACCTTTTTCATTTTTGATGCTAGTAATTTTATTTTCCTGTTTCTTTTTTAAACAAAGGGAACAATAGTCTACCAATTTTATTTTAATCAAACCTGTTCCTAGTTTTAATTATTAGTTCAATATTAGCTTCCTTCAATATTAATTTTTTTTCATCTCTCCTTTTATTTTCAGGATTTCTATTTTGGAGTTCAATTGAGGACATTTAATTTGGTCTTTTTTTAATTTAGTTTTTTCTTTCAAATTATGTGACCAGTTGCATACTCAAAATGATTTACTCTTTTTTCAATTCATTAAACTTTTAGATTTATAAATTTCCCCTTAAGAACTGATTTGACTGCATTGCACAAAATTGGCTATGTTGTCTCATTGTTCTCATTATCTTTAAGTTTGTCAATTCCTGAGACATTCGTAAATTCTCACAGTGAAAACAATAACATGTAAATGGTAGATCCAAGCTAGTTCCATTACAAGTTCACATCCCCCAAACCTCTGTCGTGGGGCCTCTTCTCCCTCTTTTCTATTTTTTTATTGATTGCATCATGATTGTTCTTATCTATGAAGATTATTCTCAGGTCTGTTTATCTAGTCCTAACCTCTCTTCTGTCCTCTAGTTTCACATATCCAGTTGTGTCTTCAATAAGTCAAACTACATGTTTCAGAGACATCTTAAACTAAATATACCCAAAACTTAACTCATGTTTCCTTCCTCCCAAGCCTTCCACTCCCTCCTAACTTTCCCTTTACTCTTGAAGACACTACTTTCCTCCCAATCATCTAGGCTCCCAATTTACACGTCATATTGACTCCTATATCTAAACTATTGCTAAGTCCTGTTGATTCTGCCTTCTTTACATCAGTTATATTCAATGCCCTTTTACCTCATGCCTGGACTATTTCTATAGTATTCTGGTTTACATTCCTGCTTCCATTCTCTCCCCACTCCAGTACATTCTCCAATAAATTGCTAAATTGTTCTTCCTGATACTACATCACACACACACACAAACACACACACACACACACATTTCAATTAAATCCAATGACTCCTTATAAAATAAAATATAAAACTCTTGATTTGACTTAAAAAGTCCTCCATATACTGGACACTTTACACTTTTCCAGTATTTCTTATACCTTACAATCTCTCCCACATAGGTACTTTATGATCCATGAAAATTGGTTTCTTTGATGTTGCTCACATACAGGATTTCATCTCTTCTCGCCCTTCATTTTCATTGGCTGGTCAATATGCCTAGAATTTTCGCTTTTCTGATCTCCATATCCTGGTTTCTTTGGTTTCATTAAACAAAGCATGAAAATCTCACCTTTTACAAGATTTTTCCTAATCTCTTTTAATGTTAATGCCTTTTCTCTAGGGTTATTTCAAATATATCCTACATTTTCTTGTTTGTATATCCTCTTCCCCATTAGATTGTAAATCCTGAGAGCAGGATATGTCATTTGCCTTATTTTCCACAGCAATTGACACAGTGTCTGACACATAGTAAAAGCTTAATAAATACTTATTAAGTGGCTGACTTTAAAACCAGAAGCCCTAGGTTCAGGTCCCACCCTTGAAGTCTTCTGATTGTACCAATTTGACTTGTCTAAATCCTTTTTTGATTCATATATCTCTGGGAAGCAATTATGGAGAGCAAGCATGCAGTTCAAAGAATGATTAACCTATTTATATCTTTGAATGCTAGCCACCTCTGTCAGTCAGACAGCAGTTTTAAACATTTCACATGCTGTCTCCAGGTTAGCTTCATACATTCCCATTGATTTGTCATTCCTTTAATCTTCTTTGATCTCCAGGTCATCTCTTCTCCAGAAATGAGGTTTAACCTTTTCATCCCTATAGCTCTTGTTCTGTGCTCCCCCACTCCTGTTTCCCAGCATATCCTGATTAGTGGTGTCTTTGACCATTATTCTTGCAAATGTCAGTTGATTTCCCCTTGGTTCAGGTCATCATCTCTGTAACCTTCCAAACCAAAACACTCCTCCTTGGCCACCACTCTCCTATATGTGTTCTTTCCATCCATTAGAACATAAGCACAGGATGGCCAGGTAGCACAGCGAGTAAGAGCACCTGCTCCAGTGTCAGGATGACCTGGACATCGAATCCCGGGCTCAGACACTTAGCACCCACCCAGAAACACCTGGCCGTGTAACATTGAGCAAGTTACTTAACCCTGATTGCTATAAAAAAAAAAAAAAAAAAAAAAAGGAAAGAAAAAAAAGAACATAAGCACATTGGAATAAAAACTTTTCTCTTTTATATTTGTATCCTGAGTGCTTTGCACTAGGAAGAATTAAGAATTGCTTTTGTTTTCATTGTGACTCATTTATTCATTGTCCATTCTAGTAGAGAGCTATTTTCATTCCTGGTATGAAGGTAACCTCAAACCCTCTGGTAGTTTCAGGCTATATTTTTGTAGTTCTAGGTTGGATGAAGAAACTTGCTTATGTTTTTCCTTGGATTTCTTGATCATTTTTCTCACCTGTACTTCCTTTTAGGTCATTGCTGTAATATAGGTGGGAGAGATAGGCTCCTTAATGACCTTTCATGCCATCATCTTAAACAGTTGTTTTAAATCTCTGAATGTTATTTATAGTTGATGTCCATTTTCCCAAATGAGTGAAAATAGAGTCCTCAATATGCAGGAAGGTAATACATGAAATTTTGGAATAGGACCACCCTATTCCACAGGAAATATGTAAAATGCAACAATCCATAGTAGATGTAGCACTCACAATACCTCCCCAGAGAAGGTAAACATAATCTGAGAATATTGCAAAAATAATTTTCTTCCCAATACAACTTCATCTGTACACATTGTGCTTGCATGGAGTCCAAACTCATTGTTATCCTTAAACATTAATCCATTTTACTTTCCCTCCCAACATAGGGGCCCCCAAAATGATCTTCATTCTCCAAAAGTCAACCCCTCTTTCTCAATTTAGTACATCCAATCCTTTATTTTTCAAACTTCTGCTCTTAGACTTTGTGTTATATTAAAGAAAATCTCCAGTGTTATTATCACAAGAAATCTCTTATCTGTGGTTGGAAGGATAGATTCATGGGTGGAAATTTCTTAAGATATCAGAATATTTTTATATACTTAGGAAGTTGGGGTTCAAGGAAAATTATCTACTAGTTCCTCTCTTAAAACTTGTTGCTATGCTCATGGCTCCTTCAGACTCGTGTATCAATATGAAATCTATTAAATCTTAGACTGCTGTCATCTTGGCATCTATGAAAGTTCACCATCAGGTCTCCAGGCTCTGAGCTGGGTTCTAAAAGCTGTTGATATGTTCACAAAACTCTTATGGATTGACTTCTGTTACACTGCAAACATTATTAGTCCCTAAAAGAAAGAGACTTCATTTCATAAATTGTTCCCTTTCCTCCCCTCCCTCCCCTCCTTCCAACACAACCCTTCTCTTTGGTATTCTGCTTTCTCCTCTAAACAGGAAAATGTAGAAAATTCAAAAAGTCTCAATTGTGTCTGTTAATATCCTGTAAAAGCCTATTCAAAGGGATGACAACTATGGCAAAAGTTTACCTTCCCCATGTCTCAATCAACCAAACATCCTGTGTGCAGCTATTGTTGGAAATCTTTTAGTAACCCAGTCACTGGAAAATAAGCTGAAGTTATCCATTATCATCTTAATGAGCATTGAATGCATAGAAGGATATCCTAAAGTAGACAGAGATAAATTGGTTTAGTAGAATCTCAGTGATCAAGACTCCTCACATTATTATTCTTTCTCATCAGGATTTGTTTCTTGAGATTTTATCTTGCAAAAAACAGTGAGCTTAGATGACTCTGATGATAAACTAAACCAACCAAGGTTAAATTCTATATTGTATGGATCTGTCATCTGATCTGTACTCTTTCCCCACATATTTATATTGCATTTTCTGGTTTCTAACATCTATGTCTTCTCCTAATGATTATTCAGTTTTTATGTGTTAACTCTTTGGCTACTTGTAATTGGAATGTAAATTTTGAAGATCTTCCCTGCCCCTAGGCTAGAGTGAACCTGGAGCCTGGGGTGGGAGGCTTGTTTTTCAGTAAATACTTCTTGATTGGGCAGTGAGTCAATAAGGTTGTTACATTCTCTGAGCCAGGAGAAGGCTATATAAGCCCTGATGTGTAGCTTTATTTTGGGGGCTCACTTTGAGAAGTGTTCTGTGATTTGATCTGGATTCTGGGAAGCCATTGCTGCTACAGAGCCCCCCCCCCAGCTTTGAAAATCCCAGATGTTGATTTGGTATGGATGTAATGGTTGGACAGTTTGGAAATCTGTCTATTTGATGTGTTTCTGTCTTGATAATTCTGTCTGTATATCTGAAGTTCGGGGTGCTGACCTTTTCCCCCTGAAGTAGGTAAACAATTGACTGATTAAAGTAAGCTTGTTAACCCATTTTGAGTTGCTTTCCTTTATCAAAGCAGGTCTAAGAACATGTGTGAGCAGCCACCCTGGGAAAGCTGGGATGCTTGCTGCTACACTACTACATCAGGTTATATTACTTATTTGGTCTTATCAAATGTCTTACACTCATCTATGTAAATTCATCTCTCTCTCTCTCACTCTCTCTCTCTCTCTTTCTCTCTCCTCTCTCTCTCTCTCTCTCTCTCTCTCTCTCTCTCTCTCTCTCTCCTCCCCCCATCTTTCTCTTCTCCCCTCCTCTCCCCCCATCTCTCTTTGTCTCCTCTCTCTCCCTCTCTCATAGATGGGGTTGATGGGGGTGCTACAGATGTGAAATGTTCCATGTACTTTCAGATCAAGTCATTGTTTAGCAGTTTGACTTAACTACTTTACTTCATTAAAAGAAACCTTTTCTGATGTGGGAGCAATCCACAAATGTTTTTAATATAAAAATAGAAAATACCTTAATAAAATTTAACGAAAAACAGGTTAAGAACTTATCTGTGATTCAGAGATTTATTGTTTCCTGTAGCACAGCCTTTCTTGTCTAACCATTGTGGAACCCTAATTCTTTTATGTGCATATGCACATACACATACATATACACATTCACATATATGTTTATAGAGTGTATTGCATATGTATTTATAGTATAGCATGTGTAAGTGTGTATAAGGTGTATATATAACTACACACATATATACACACATGTGTAGCACACACCCACATATCTTTTTGATTGATTCTCATTGCCCAAATACCTCATGATATTGTAAACTCAGCCCTTTCTTTTGTTAAGAAGAATTCTGTTTTCAAAACACCAACAGCATCCATGACTTGCTTGGGAGGTCACAGGTGAGTGAGTTTCCTCATGCCTAAATACTAAAGAATTATGTAAATGTGTTCATTTAAATCAGTGGTAAGTTAACTTGCATTCAACTCCATAATTTAACACATTTTCTATTGTGTTTATTTGAAATTACATCATTGTTAAGATGTGTTCATCTGCATCTTCTTTTTATTACTGGTATGACATGATGTCTTGAATATTCAGTATCTTTTCTCTACCATCTCTATAACCCATTTTTTTGGAAATTAATTCCACTTTATTGAAAACTGACATGTTTCATGGGCACCAATTTCCTAAACCTTTTCAAAATATTGGAATTAGAAATTGTCAAGTACAGTTGTTTTTGCCTGAATTGTTCCCACTTGTATGTGAATAACACTCATAAAATGAAACCTCTAATTAATGCTATTTGTCATTGCTGTACCAGACCCCAAAAAACCAAAACTGTGTTTTAAAGTGCACAAATTCTACATGATAATAACTGGGACATATGTGGCCTGTACAAAATTATCCCAGAAGGCAACATATTAGGAAATACAATCCAGTAGAAAAGACATGATTTAGATAGTTTGTCATTTAGTCTGAAGCAGAGATAGCTTTAAGACCTATAACAACACAATGAAGAGTTCATCCAAATAGATGCCATTAAATGAAAGGAATTATTATCTTCCTCTTAATGACAGGGAGTACTTTCTCTGTGAACCAGAATTGTCTTTCTAAAGCTAAAAAAAGTAACTCAGTGTTACAGGGAGCCTTGAAATCATTCATTGAATTATTTCTTGGTTTGACAATTTATTTGTTTGTTTCTCTGAGTAAGTTATTAAACCTATATGAGTCTTGGTTTTATTCACAGTTGAAATGAACATATTTGCATTCCCTACTTCAGAGAATTACTACTAGAAAATTCTTATATAAATGAGTTACTATTATTAGAGAAGAAGAGTCCTTCCTAAATTGTGGCTGTTGCTTGTTTGTTCTTCATTCTCAAAGAGGACCCATGGCATCAATAAGGTGATGTCTTGATTTGCAAGTGAATTGTATTTAAGTGAGGTCGAGCTGTGCAGAGTCATTAGCCTCACTCTGTCTTCCAGGATTATTTGAGTCCAATGTTAAGATGTAGTTCAAGATGACTGGAGCTGACCCTCAAAACAATGGAAGACATTAACCTTTTTAAGCTAAGGTCTTTCCTGGGTCTCAGTTTGTCAGAGGTAACATTCATTCAGTGATTTAAGACTAGGTAAGAAATGAGGAAAAAGATGGCCCAGTTTGCCTACTCAGAAAAAAAAATCAAACTGAAAGGGGAATACCTATATTTTGGAAGAATCAAGGAGATTGGTTTCTCTAAGTTCCTCTCCTCCCCTCCTGTGTTAAATATATTAGATTTTTCCAACTCCTAAGTAATGTTGCTGATTGTCCACCTATCCCAAAACAGGAGCACAATACCTAATTATCTGTCTTAACCATACAGGGCCAAAAAAGCTAGCCAAAAATTCCTTCTGCCTTTTTAATATTAATGATACTCCCCTATTCTATGTAAATTTCTGTTATGTAATTCATCACTAACTTATTTTCATCTTGCTTTCTCTAAAGTTGCTGGCTCCTCTTGGACCTTAGCCTGCTTCATGAGAGGCATAAATCTCAATAAATGTCTATACTTGGATTAGACATGGTCTGACTCTGAATTCTTTGAGATGATTCCACCACAACACATCATGAAACTGCAACAGTTTTTGGTGTCCCCGGGCTTAAATTGCAACACTATGTCTCTACCTTTCCTTCCACTTCTCCCTTCCTTCCCCCTCCCTGCCCTCTCTTCTTCTCTCCCTCCTTCCTTTCTTTCTTCCTTTCTTCCTTCATCCCTCTCTCCTTCCCTTGCATCTCAGCCTCAGAGGCTGCACTGAATGTACAATATCCATGAATAAAAAGTTGTACATCAACTCTCCCTTCACTTAGTCTTGCCTTGTTGCTTGTAACATCAGTGTGACAGATGACCTTGATGCCATCTTCATCCTTTTTTTTCAATTTTTTTTAAAGCAATCAGAGTTAAGTAACTTGCTCAAGGTTACACAGCCCGTTATTTCTGGGTGTGGTGCTAAGTATCTGAGCCTGGATTTGAACCCAAAGTCATCCCTACACTGGAGCTGATGATCTTACTCACTGAGCCACCTGGCCATCACATCTTCATCCTTTTTGAAGGTGTCTGACAACACTGGTGAAAACCTCATACTAAAAAGAATGGGAGAAAGCACACTGTCCTGTTTCATTTTACTGGTGACTCAGAAGTTGTGACAACATCATCCATTATCTAGAACATGTGTAAGCATTCCATCATGAAATTGGCATACGAAACTAATGAATTTATCCAAGCAACCAGTGTTTTCCATGGTCTTCCAAAAGATCTCATGACTGACAAAGGCCTTGGTCAGAGGGATGTACATTGTGAACAGACCTCTGTTCTGTTCCTGGTATTTCTTCTTGAGATGTTGAACAGCACACACCTTATCAATGGTCCCTTGGCCAATTAAGGAGGACTCTGGCAAGAATTTTGCTTGCAGTGACTACAAGAGAGACTCCCCTAAGCCTGTCTCAAGACAAGCTATTTCCTTTGCTTTTATAAGACTGACAATTGAATTCCTAAGAGAAAACTTGTTCTTGCTATATAAACCAAAAAAAAATCATTCAGCTTTTTTTTGTAAGCAGTGCACTCCCTGCTTGTAAATCTCCCCTAGAATGGAATCAGCACTAGTTACTTTGCCACATGAGAGGAACATAATGACATTCAAAATCTCTTCTTCAGCTTGAAAATGTAAGCATGAGAAGGAAAACAGGGAAAAGAAACCATAAGGAACTTATCAAAGTTGAACTATTAACATTACTACATGGAAAAGCAATAATTGTAACTTATGAAACTTTTCTTAGTAGTTGAAGGGAATAGAAATATACATATACATATATATATATGGCTATATGGGCATATGAATACATATGTGAATGTGTGTATATATGTTTACAGTGTTTACAAGTATACATAGAGGTCACAGGATCAACTTAATAGGAAGGGATGATACTTAAAAGGTGAAATTAAGAGGTGAGAGAGGAATATAATGAGAGAAGATGGGAAGAGACAGAATGGGGTAAAGTATCTCATATAGAAGAGGCAAAGGAAAATGGTTACAATGGAGCAGAAGAATAGGAAGGCAAAAGGGAATGGGTCAACCTAAATGGGGTATCTCAACCTACAGGAGAGTAGGGGGAAGGGGATGGGAGGCAGGATGATGGAATGGAGGCCAGGCTGGTGGGGAGGGAAGTTGGGTGCACCCACTTTTGAAAAGGGACGGGATCAAAGTAGAGAATAGAACAAGTGGGAGGTGGGATAAGAAGGAGGGAAATATAGTCATTCTTTTACAATGTATCTACTATGTTATTGTTTTGCATTAGCCACACATGTCCAACCTTTACTGAACTGCATACCTTTCCAGTAAGGGTGGGATACAAGGGTGGAAGGGAATGAATCTGTAATTCAAAGTTTTAAAATCAAATACCCAAATATATAATAATTATTATTATTAATACTATTTTACATGTAATTGGGAAATAAGATATACAAGCACTGGGACATAGAGATCCACTGGAAAAGTCGAAAGGGGTATGGGAGAATATATGGGAGAGAGAAGATTGGAAGAGGGGATATCCTGTGGAACTGCTATTTTGGGGCAATGGGTAGGGGAAAAACAGGGAGAAAATTTATAACTCAAAATCTGGTGGAAATGAATGATGTAAATCAGAAGTTAATAAATCATTTGAAAAAAAATTACATGTCATATATTCTTAGACAAATTGCCTATTTTTGTACCACATTAGAATTATTTTCATTCCATGTTGTTAAACAACAAAACTATAACAATACAACTTTATTGTTTCCTTTGAACTATCATCTACAATAAAGCAAGATTATATGCTAGTGGAGCATGTCATTGAATTCAGTGTACCAAACTATTTGACCTTACTGGATGAACTGCAACTATGGAACTATAAAGTACAGATAAGGTAAAGATATGTTAATGATTCAATAAATTCATAAGGTTAGAAAGACAATCTGTATCAATATTTCATATCAAATTATATGGATGTGTTACCAACCTAATCCACCTGATAATTGTTTTTTTTTTATTTTATTGTTCTCTATCAACCAGCCCTGTCTTTATTTTGTGTTTTTTCTTTCTGAAATTTGGATTTCTAAAATACTTTGGCTTTATATTAGCTGGAATACTGTGGAATAGAAGCAAACTGTAGGTTTTAGTGCTAACAATGATGAGTGAAAACTTTGCTGACTTAGAGTATGTGCCTGGTTTGAAAGAGCTGCTTCCCCAGACATGATTCCCAAAATGCACTCCAAAATAGTAGGCACAAGAATAGTTGGATATGGATTATAAGAATTACAAACCACCAATGTGAAACACATAAAAAGAAGTATCTCGAGTTAGCCAAACTTCATAAATGCGGGGCTAAACCTACAAGCCATGTCATCTTGACAGTAGGACAATGTAGACTCAGAAATCCAAGGCACTTCTCCAAGTGTATTTGAGCCATTTCTTATAGCTGACGAGAGTAGTGAGGAGTAGGTCTGTTCTGAGTCATTTGTAGTGGCTTGAATAAGTCATATAATTTTTTATCCCATAGTATTGTGTAATTTAAAGCATAACCATTATTTTTGATATTCTGTATTAGAGAGTTAAAAAGTTTGACAACTGGAAAGCACCATAGTGACCATCAGAAATGGTGATATTATTTCTACATATATACATACACACACACATATATATATATATATTTATATATGATGTGACTTTAAATCTGAATAACCTCTGCAAAGACCTTATATTTGCCTGTTTTTTAAAGTAAATATTCATTTAATTTTACTAATATTGATTACACTTAAGAAAGGTAGTATTTTAAAGTGCTAGACTTGGTGTCAGGGAGACACACCTCTGATGATTACTAGCCATGTGGATGTGTAGGGACACATTAAACTTTGAGCTTTAGGTAACTCTCTAATTCTATAAGTTATAGATGATTTGATATCTATGTTGGTCATTCTAACACTGATGGTTTCATAGTTTCTTCTACTCTTGACTTAGTGACCCCTATTAGAAGATGGTCTAGCTCAGTATCTAATGATTAGTAATTCACCACATACATACTGTGTTTCCAAGGTGATAAGAAAGGAGTTTATCAGGAAGGAACTAGTCATGTTGTGGTCTAGGGCATTATAAAAAATGCAATACAAATTAATTATCCTTCCAAATGTAAAAACCGAAAACTAGATATAGAAATGGTAAAAAGGTCATTCACACTGTAAAAAAAAATGCCTTCAAAATAAATAAATAACATTCTTGCAGAGAGATTGAGCTGTTTTTCTCTCATCAAGAGCTTGCTTTGCCAAAAAGGAGACTGATTTATTGAGAGTAATGCTTTGACATATATAAAAAGCTATCTTTTTTTCATGGAAATGCTCAATATTTTCCAATTGAAAACTTCTATTTTTAGGCTCCAATTAAAGTCTCATAATAGACAGTACTGGACATGGTTTGAAATCTGGACATTGTTGATTTCATTCTACAATTTACTTCTCAAATTTCATTGGGCTGACAAAGAATATATTTACATTATAACCACTTTGGGGTCTCAAATTCAAATTAGACCCAAATTACAGATATTGCCATTTTGGAGGACCTTTATGAGCTCTTTCCTTTGTTCACCCCAAATGAGTGGTATTAATAACTTGAGTGTGTATGTTTAAGTACTTACTCTCTGGCTCAGCTAACTAGGACAAAACCATACTGATAATGAGACACAAGCAGTAGTTTAGTAATGAGCCAGTTAATTTTGAATAAGGGGGGGGGAGAAATCTATTCCCTGGCAACAGAGGATTTGGCACATTGAGAAAAGCATCAACTTAAGGTCATATATATTAGGTCAGACTCAGATCCTGTCTCTGCTCTTTACTATCTGTATGACTTTTGGCATGTCTCAAAGTCTTTGGGCCTCATACAATGAAAGGGTTGGACAAGGAGTTAACCTTTAAGTTCTTTTTCACCTCTAAAACCATAAAAATAAATAATAATAATATAAATATTATTTTATAAATAGTAATATAAATAAAATATAAATAAATAATATAAGTATTATTAAATAAATAAAAAATAAAAAATATTCCAGGTAGCAGTACTTAAAATGTGTATGTGTCTCTGCGTGTAGTATCAAGGGATATAATATTTGGTTGAAGTATCATCAGTCTCTGCTCATAGAAAACAAACTACAAACATATAAAAGTTACAGAGGTTAGTGTGTGTGTATACACACATTATTGATATTTCAATTTACTTTTATTGCTATGGAATAATTTGGGTTACAATAACTGTATCTTCTGAAATGTAAAAAAAAAACTTTTCTCATAATGTCAGGTAGGTGATATGTGTACATGTCTATATGTCTATATCTAAACTCATTTTGCAGATGAAGAGATTGAGGAACATCAATATTACATGATTTGTGAATATTACAAATTTGTAAAATATTACAAAATCACAGAGATAGGACTAGAACCTAACTATCTTGATCTCAAATATAGAAAGCTTGTCATTATCCTACATTTATTTTAATGAAATTGAATTTTATAATATTTAATTGAAGACCTATTTAATTATATCTATAATATGAAGCAAGAAGAGTCCTGTACTATGCAGGAATGGGGCACGGAGGCTGATACAATGCTCCACATGGAGGCCCAGATGCTGCAGCAGCAGGTTGATCCACCAACCTCAAGGGCCATTCTCAAACCTATCACCACAAGGCTGGGATTTATCATGACTGGGTAAGATACAAATGCAAGACCAGTGGCAGCAGCTACTAATGGGACTATCAACCCACAGCCTAGAAATTTACAAAGCAGCTATTAGTGAACCCAGGATGCTGCAATCCCCAACTCTGACACCGAAAACACAGAAATTATTACCCCAGAGCAAAATTTTAAATACTAAAGGCTTGGGAGTCCTAGAGGATGAGTGTGGCTAAGGCCTTGCCTCAAAATGGGTAAATAACAGTTTGCAAAGACAACAACTCAAGAGTCCTATTATTGCAAATCAGAGGAACCAAATTCAGAAGGAGAGAGAAGGCAAAAGGAAATGGGTCAAGCTTATTCTCATTGAATTTGGCTTAAGGAGTTAATAACTGACATGCCAAATTGGATGTCTTACCCTACAGGAAAGTAGGAGGGAAGGGAATAAGAAGGGGAATGACAGAAGGGAGGGCACATTGGAGAAGGGGTAGTTAGAAGCACACACTTTTGAAAAGAGACAGGGTCAAAGTAGAAAATAGAATAAGTGGGGGTGGGAGTGGTATAGGGTGGAAGACAATATAGTCATTCCTTCACAATATATGTACAATGGAAATGTTTTGCATAACTACACATATATAACATATATCGAATTGTTTTTCCTCCCAAAAGGGGTGGGTGATGAGGGAAGAAGGGAAAGAATCTGGAAACCAAAGTTTTAAAATCAAATGTTATATATATAATATTTGATTTTAAAACTTTGGTTTTATATGTGTGTGTGTGTGTGTGTGTATTATAACATGCAACTGGGAAATATGATATACAGGCACTGGGGTATAGAAATCCATCTTACTCTACTAGAAAATCAGAGGGGGAATGGGGGAGTATATAAGAGAGAGCAGATTGAGGGAGGGGGTAATCAGTAGGATTGCTATTTTGGGGTGTGGGGTAGCGGGAAAGATGGGGATAAAATTTTTAATTCAAAATCTTTAGGAAATTAATGTTGAAAACTAAAATAAACAAATTTAAAAACAACTACAAAAAAAAGAAAATTGTGTAAACTAAATTTGAAATATAAACATATGGAAAAGAAGCTTCAAAAAAAAGAGGAAAATAATTTGCTAAAAATTAGAATCCACCAAACTGGAACTAATAACACCAAAAATAAGTCAAACAAAATATAATGAAAGAAAAATTAGAAAAAGAGGGAAAATATCTCAGTGAAAAAAATAATGAACCTAGAAAACAGATCCAGGAGAGATAATCTGAGATTTATTGTTCTACCAGAAAATGAGGATGAAAAAATAATCCTGGACAATATCTTCCAAGAGCTAATCAAGGAAAACTACCCTGAGATCCTAGAACCAGAGGGTAAAATAGATACCGAAAGAATCCACTGGACACCTCCTGAAAGAAATCCCAAATTTAAAACTCTTGAAATGTTGTAGTCAAATTCCAGAACTATGAGGTAAAGGAAAAAATATTATAAGCAGCCAGAAAGAAACAAATAAAATATAGCGGAATTACACTGAGGATTGCACAGGATCTGGCAGCTTCTACATTGAAACATCAGAGAGATTAGAATATGATATTTTACAAAGCAACAGGGCTAGTATTACAACCAAAGATTAGCTTACTAGTGAAACACCATAATCTTTCAGGCAAGGAGATGGTCATTCAATGATAAAAGTGACTTCCAGACCTTCCTGATGAAAAAGCCAAAGCTTAATGGAAAATTCAGTCTCCAATTACAAGACTCAAGAGAGACATAGAGAGGTAAACAGAGAAACACACACACACACACACACACAGAACTTGTTATTTTATAAGGGCAAACTGTTTACATCCCTATATGGGAAGCTGATACCTGTTAATATTGAGAATTATATACTTATCAGGACATTAAAAGGGATATAGATAAATACAGGGTGTGGGTATAAATTAAACAAAATGATGATAAAGACAACCTTTTTAAGGGCTGCAAAGGGACTGCAATGGAAGGAGAGGAAATAATGAAGCAGAAAAGGGTAAATTATGAAACACAAACAGGCATGAAAACATTATATTAGACGTAAAGAAGGGAGGGAGATGAACATTATATGAGCTTTGCCTTCACTTTTTCTGGTGTAAGGAGGGAATAATATTATCAGTTAAATATAGGACTCTATCTAGTAGAGACATAAAACCTATCATAATAGATGGGAAGAGGGGAGGGAGAGGGGCATTATATTAGTTATATTCTTGGCAATCTTGGTTCAATGAAGAAATAACATACCACATTAAGTATAAAAATCTATTGTACCCTGCAGGCAGTTGGAGGTTGGGAAGGACTAAGAAAAGGAAGGGGGTTAGAAGGGAGGAAAGAAGTAGTAAGGGGGAAAGGTAGGAAAGGGGGGGGATACTGAGGGAGATGGTCGTCAAAAGGAAAACTCTAAAGAAGGGGAAGGGAGAAGGGGGAAAATAAAAACATAAACAGGGGAGGAAATAGGATAGTGGGAAAGATACAAATAGTAATCATAACTATGAATGTAAATGGGATGAACTCTCCCACAAAATGTAGGTGGATAGAAGAATAAACTAAAAAACACAATCCTACAATATTCTGTTTACAAGAAACACATTTGAAACAGGGGTTTACACAGGGTAAAAGTAAAAGGCTCAAGCAAAATATATTATGCCTCACCTAAAGTAAAAAAAAAAAAAGCAGGGAAGGAATCCTTATCTCAGACAAAGCAAAAGCACTAATAGATCTAATTAAAAGATATAAGGAAGGAAACTATATCCTGCTAATAGGCACCATCAAAAAAGAAGCAATATCATTACTAAACATTTTGCACCAAGCTGTGAAGCATCCAAATACCTAAAGGAAAAGTTAAGGGAGTTAGATGAAGAAATAGATAGCAAAATTATACTGGGGGGGGGACATCAATCTCCCTCTCTCTGAACTTGATAAATCTTACCTCAAAATAAACAAGAAAGAAGTTAAGGAGGTAAATAGTATCTTAGAGAAAATAGATATGGTAGAGTTCTAGAGAAAATTGAATGGAGATAAAAAGGTATATACCTTCTTCTCAGTGGTACATGGCACATATACAAAAATTGACCATGTACTAGGGCATAAAATTCTAACAGTTCAGTGCAGAAAGGAAGAATTATTAAATACACCCTTCTCAGATCATGATGAAATAAAAATTATATATTATAAATGGACTTGGAATGATAGACTAAAAACTAATTGGAAACTAAATAATTTAAAACCAAAGAAAGAGTGGGGCAAACAAGAAATTCATTCAAGAGAATGACAATAGGGAGACAACATAACAAAATTTGTGGGATGCAGCAAAGGCAATTCTTAGGGGAAGTTTTATATCCCTGAATGCATGCATAAATAAAAGATTGAAAATGGAGGTCAAAAAATTGGGTGTGCAACTGAAAAAGCTAGAAAAAGATCAAAAGAAAAATCCCCAATTAAATACAAAATTTGAAATAATGAAAAGCAAAGGAGAGATTAATAAAATTGAATTTAAGAAAAGTATTGAATTAATAAATAAAACTAAGAGCCGGTTTTATGAAAAAAAAAACAATACAATTGGTAGAACTATAGTCAATATGACAAAAAAGTAAACTAATTTATGAGTATAAAAAATTAAAATGGTGAATCTACCTCCAATGAAGAGGAAATTAAAACAATGATTAGGAATTATTTTGCCCAATTGCATGCACAGAAATTTGACAACCTTAGTGAAATGGATGAATATTTTAAAAAATATAATCCCATCTAAAACAAAGAAACTAAACAAGGCATCAATGAACTCTCTAGGAAAATATCTCCAGGGCAAGATGGATTTACTAGACCATTCATTCTTCCAAATATTCAAAGAGCAATTGATTCCAATACTTTACAAAGTACTTGGGAAAAATTGGAGAAGAAGGAGTCCTACCAAATTCTTTTTATGACACAAATATGGTACTGATACCTAAATCAGGAAGAGACAAAGCTGAGAAAGAAAATTATGGATCAATTTCCCTCATGAATATAGATGCAAACATTCTAAGCAAAATATTAACAAAAATACTACAGCAACTCATCATGAGAATAATATATTTTGATCTGGTAGGATTTATTACAGGAATGCAAGGGTGGTTCAATATTATGAAAACTATCAGTAAAATTGATCACATCAACAACAAAACTAGCAGAAAATATATGATTACCTCAATAGATGCAGAAAAGGCTTATAACAAAATACAACAATATTAAAATGACTAGAAAGTATAAGAATAAATGGAGTCTTCCTTAAAATAATAAGTAGCACCAATCTGAAACCATAAACAAGAATTATATGTAATGGGGATAAGGTACAAGAATTTCCAATAAGATCACAGGTGAAACAAGTATGTCCACTATCACCCCTCTTATTTGATCTGGCACTAGAAATGTTAGCTGTAGCAATTAGAGAAGAAAAGGAAATTGAAGGAATCAAATTAGACAAAGTAGAGACTAAACTATCACTCTTTGCAGATGATATGATGATATACTTAGAGAATCCTAGAGAATCAAGTAAAAAAAAAACTACTTGAGATAATAAGTAAATTTGGCAAAGGTGCAGGATATAAAATAAATTCACATAATTCCTTAGCATTTCTATCGATCTCTAACGAAATCTAACAGCAAGAGATTGAAAGAGAAATCCCATTTAAAGTTACTGTAGACATTATAAAATATTTGGGAATCTTCCTACAAAAACAAACCCAGCACTTATATGCACACAATTAGAAAACACTTTTCATGCAAATAAAGTCAGATCTAACTAATTGGAAAAACATCTATTGATTGTATCTGGGTTGAACTAATATAATAAATATGAAAATTTTACCTAAATTAAATTACATACTTAGTGCCATGCCAATCATTCTATTTGTAGAGCAAGAAAAAATAGAAGCAAAATTCATTTGGAAGAACTAAAGGTCCAGAATATCGAGGGAATTAATGAAAAGAAATGCTAGGGAAGGTGGCCTAGCTATATCAGATTTTAATCTGTATTACAAAGCAGCAGTCATCAAAACTACTTGGTACTGGCTGAGGAATAGACAAGTAGATCAATAGAATCGATTGGGCACATGAGACTCAGTAGCCAATGACTATAGCAATCTATTGTTCGATAAACCCAAAGACCCCAGTTTTAGGGATAAGAACGCACTATTTGACAAAACCTGCTGGAAAAACTGGAACATAGTATGACAGAAATTGACCATAGTCCAATATCTAACACTGCACACCAAAATAAATTTGAAATGGTGCATTATCTAGGTATAAAGGCTGATACTCTAAGCAATCTGGATAGCAAGGGATAGTTTACCTGTCAGATCTATGGAGAGGGGAAGATGTTATGATGAAAGAAGAGTTAGAGAGCATGATAAAATGCAAAATGAATAATTTTGGTTACATTAACTTGAAATTTTCTGTTTAAATAAACCAATGTCACCAAGATTAAGTGGAAATAGAAAATTGGGAACGAGCTTTTTAGAACCAGTGTCCCTGTGCAAAGACCTCATTTCTAAAATAAACAAAGAATTGAATTAAATTTTTTAGAATACAAGCCACTCCCCAATTGAAAAATGGTCAAAGGATATGAACAGGCAGTTGTCAGAAGATGAAATTAAAGACATTAATAAGCATATGTTAAATTCTCTAAATCACTATTCATTAGAGAAATGCAAATCAAAACAAATCTAAGCAAGGTGCCACATCTCACTGATCAGATTGGCTAAGATGACAAAACAGGAAAAAGATAAATGCTGGAGAGGATGTGGAATCTAATGCATAGTTGGTGGAGTTGTGAACTGATCCAAACATTCTGAAGAGCAATGTGGAACTATTCCCAAAGGGATAAAAATAAGTGAATACCCTTTAATCCAGAAATACCATTTCTAGGGTTATATCCCAAAGAGATCAGAGAAGTGGGAGGAGGATCTGTATGCACAAAAATATTTATAGTGGCCCTTTTTGTGGTGGCAAAGAATTGGAAATCAAGGGGATGCCCACCAGTTGGGGAATGGCTGAACAAATTGTGTTATATGAATATAATGGAATACTATGTATAAGAAATGATGAGCAGATGGACTTCATAATAACCTGGAGAGGATTAAATAAACTGATGCTGAGTGAGAAGAGCAGAATCAGAAGAAATCTGTATACAATCACAGACACAAGGTATGTGTGACAACCAACTTCAATGGACTGGGCTCCTCTCTGCAATGTAAGTTTGTAAGACAACTCCAAAAGACTAATTATCGAAAGAGATATCCATATGAAAGAGCTGTGGAGTCTGAATGCAGTTTGAAACAGACTTCTTGCATTGTTTCTTTTTCTTGTTTTGTTGAGTTTCCTCTTTCCCACTGATCATTCCTTGGGTTATAATCCTTCTTTACAACCTGACTAATGATTAATGTAAAGATATTTTTAGATCCTATATTTGAGTGCATGCCTCCATGATATGGCTTGGGGGAAGACGGCGGAGGGGAATTTGAAACTCAAGGGACTGTGCAAATGAATGTTGTAAACTAAAAGTAGATAAATAAATTAATTCATAATATGAAATAAAATTATTACCTTAGCAATGAACATTCCACTTCCCACCTTCAATGCTACTTACACTGCTTTAAATACTAAATCCCAATACTTCACCTATTTTAAAAAGTGATACTTCCATCATTATAATACATGAAAAAATAATATCACAGTTTTGAAGTGATACTATATGGATATATGTAACATTTTTGTTATATAAATATAATATATAAATAATAAATATATAATAATATAAATAATAAAAATATATTATAAATAGAAATAAATATAAAAATGTTATATATAATAACATTTTTAATGTTATTATGTTTGATTATGTATCTTTTAAAGGAGATTGGAATTTTCCAAAGGAAATTATTTTTTGTGTTTGGTTGTTCCTGGTGCTATAAATAAATGGATGCCTGACATTGAATTCATCTCTCTGTTTCAGGTTTGCATAAGTGTGCAAAATACCATCCTCATTTAAAAAACCCTCATTGCTTTGGTATTATAAATATTATCATCATCTTTTTTTTTTCATTTTGAGAAACCAAGACAGAGCAGTTGTATGCTATGACCGTGATCACACAACTATCAACAATATCAGGTAGAATTTTAATCCAGATTTCCTAGATTTATGGCTTTGTCCATGATGCTGTGCTATTCTTATGTTTACAACAATTTTGTGAGGAAAAGAGTTGACCTGTGACACAGGAAGGAAGTAACTGTTGCCAGTGTCTCTAAGCCAAGGCCACTCAGAGGCAATATCTTAGAGGAGAGAGAATTAGACTGCTTAGGCTATTTTATCATTATTTATTGAATTGCATAATGTGCCACATTTAGATAACTGTGTGTATAGAAAGGGAAGAGAGTCAGGTGAGGCCTCTTCAAGGTAGGGTAGTGTAAGTCTTGGGTATGGAGTTATGTATGGCATTCTTACCCTCTTTGTGCTCCCTTATTCTGTTTGACCCTTGAGAAGTCTGTACACAGGAATATATTGTGAGTTGCTAGAGGTCTTGGGTATAGCAATGGATGGTGACCTTGGGACATGATTAAGAAAAGATATGTTTATAATATCATCTCCTGACTTGATCCCTATTCTCTCAAACCTCTCACAGTTGAATAAAATTTCAATTATTCAAATTCTAATTAATGAAATCATATAGAAATGACAAAATTAATAATAAAAACAAAGTAACTTCTGGCTTATATAACGGATCATGGAAAGAACAAAGGTATGGGAATTAGGAGACCTAGGTTCTTAAGATTATAAATTTAGAATTGAAAGAGTCTATAGATCTTCTACATTATGCAAAGAAACTGAGGTTCAAAGAGGTTGAAATGATTTTCCTGAGGTCATACAAAAATTTGTGACTGATCTGGAATTTCAACCCAAGAATTCACTTGTGGGACTCCAAGGATATCACTTTTGATCTCAAATGCCTCACATATAAAATGAAGGGGGCTACAACAGAGGTGTCAAACACATTTGACTCACAACATTGTGTGGCCAGAGTCAGATTAAAATATAATTAGAAAATGAATAAATTTAAATGAAAATACAATAAAACTCAAATTGCATTACATTTTTAAAGTAAGTCAATATGAAGTCCACAGGGATACTATGTAGTTTAATGGTTTGATGCCACTGGACTACAGGACTTAGCATTTAAGAGTTCTTATGATTTAGCTCCAAACTACTTTTTCCACTTGAATTCATTATTCCCTTTCACACATTCCATGTTCCAGTCAAAGTAATTGACTACCTTTTCTGCCATATTATCCTACACTCTTACAATTGAATAATCTCATAGCCTATATTCCCAGAAGAAATTCTTTCACTTCTTCACCTTTCTCTTCTTTGATGGCCCAACTCAAGTTGAGACTACTGTCTGAAACCTTCACAACCCTCCTAACTTCAACTCAACTCTACTTACTCAAAATCTCAGGTAACATAATATCTAAAGCCTTGTTTACCTTTTTTTTTTCTCATTTTATCTTAGATCATACGATCATAGATTCAATGTTAGTTTGTAAATCCCTCAAGGGTAGTAGACCAAGTCACCTCCTTCTTCATAAGATAACAAAGAAAGCTAATCTAGGCATTTCATATGAGAAAAGTTTCTGATATTTAACTGTACAATTTTTTAAACTTTAATTTATTAATTTGTTGTTTCCTTTTAGTTTACAGGATTCAATTCCACAATTTCTTGAATTACACATTTTTCCCCCTCCCTCCCCCCCCCATGGTGGCTTATTATCAAGTATAGGATCTGTAAATACTTTCACATTATACAATGGTCAGGTTATAAGGATGGATTGTACCAGCTGGAATGAAAAATGGTAAAGAGGACATAAAATCAAATAAGAGAACGAAAAAGATCAGGTATTTTGCTTCCACCTGGATATAAATTTAGTTCTTTCTAGTTCTTTCTCTGGATGCACGTTTTTCTCTCCATCATGCGTCTTTTGGGATTGACTTATATCCCTGTATTGTTGAGAAGAGTCCAGGCTATCAAAGTTGGTCATCACACATACGTTGTGTCTGTAATTGTGTACAAATTCCTCCTGGTTCTACTCTTCTCACTCAGCATCAGTTCTTTTAAGTCTCTCCAGGTAAATATGAAGACCGCCTTCTCCCCGTTTCTTATGGCGCAATAGTATTCCATAACATGCATATACCGCAACTTGTTCAGCCATTCCCCAATTGATGGGCACCCCCTTAATTTCCAATTCTTTGCCACAACAAAAAGAGCTGCTATAAACATTTTTGTACATATGGGTCTTTCTCCCATTTCTATAATCTCTTTGGGATATAACCCTAGGAATGGTATTGCTGGATCAAAGGGTATGAAAGTATTTATAGCCCTTTGAGCATAATTCCAGATTGCTCTCCAGAAAGGCTGGATCAGTTCACAACTCCACCAACAATGCATTAGTGTTCCAGTTTGCCCACATCCTCTCCAGCATTTGTAACTGTACAATTTTTTAAAGAAAACTGCTCTTCCTTGAAACATGCCTGAGCATTAGAAGCTAAAAGAGACTGCATCAGAATGAAAATAGGAAATTTCTTAGTTGCATTCATATGGTCTTAAATGTTTTGGAAGGGAAATCAAGTCAGTGGGAAAAAAAGTAAATCTTGTTGGTATTCTAAAATTAACCCCCTACTGGGCCTGAAATTATAAGGCAGAGACAGTCAGACTTTGGTTTCTTTAAATTGTCATATAGAAAAAGGAATGAAGAAAATCATAATCTTCTCCCTTGGAAAACAAAGTAAAAGTTAAGTAATAAAAGGAGCAAGTGTCTTCCAGAAAGGGTCTCCCTTCTGACTATTTGGTCTACAGCCATAATTGTGGTCTGTTACTGACACTGATTATAGGTAGTCATCAACTTCCTACCCAAATGCCCTTCAATAACCCTTCTCTCACAATCCCCATACTTCTGGTGACTGAGTATTGAAACTTACCTTATAGTAGACTGAGGCAATTTGTGCACATTAGGTCTTTATATTTGTGGGGGGTGAGGGAGTATAAACATTCCCTTTATTAATTCAGACCAGTAAGAGTTCTTTAAGTGTCAGAAAATTGACTAGGGATGGGCACTGAGTAGTTGTTATTGCCTAGAATCAAACAGCAGGCCAGTGACAGCGATAGGATCTAAACCCAGGCTGTCATGATTCTGAGGCCAATTCTATCGTCACTATAATGTTTTTCATCATTAATTTCTGCACCTCAAATTCAGGTGGTCTTTGGGGCCTGTTTTCTTTAGATCTTGGATTAGATGATCTCTGAGATTTTTTTCTTAGTTAAGTTTTATGTTATTTTAAGTTTACATCATTCATTTCCAGAAGAATTTGAGTTACAAATTTCCCCCCATTTTTGCCCTACCCACCACCACAAAACAGCAATGCCACCGACTATCCCCTGCCCCAACTTGTTCTTTCCTATGTCCTCCCGCATGTCCCCTCTGACTTTCCAGTAGGACACGGTGGATTTCTATGCCCCAGTGCTTGTATATGTTATTTCCCAGTGGCAAGTAAAACATTAATAATGACAATTACACACACACACACACACACTCATACGTTTGATTTTAAAACTTTGAATTCCAGTTTCTTTCCCTTCCTCCATCATCACCCACCCTTACTGGGAAGATTATCAGTCCAATATAGGTTGTACATGTGTAGCTATGCAAAACATTTCCATTGCAGATATATTGTGAAAGACTGACTATGTTTCCCTCCATGCTATCCCACCCACCACTTTCCTATTCTCTACTTTGATCCTGTCCCTTTTCAAAAGTGAGTGCTTCCAACTTCTCTCGGCCCCAACATGCCCTCCCTTCCATCAATGTCCCTTTCATCCCCTTCCCCCCTTCTCTCCTGTAGAGTGAGATACCCTATTTAGTGTGTATGTCATTCCCTCCCTAAGCCAAATTCTATGAGAGTAAGGTTGACTCATTCCCCGTTGCCTTTCTGTTCTTCTCCTCCATTGTAACAGTTTTCCCTTGCCTCTTATGTATTAGATAATTTACTGCATTCTGTCCTTCCCCATCTCCTCTCATTATATTTCTCTCTCCCCTATCAATTTCACCTCTTAAGTATCATCCCTTCCTATTCAATTGGTCCTGTGACCTCTTTATATTTATAACTGTACACATATATACACACTCATATATATGTATTCATATGCCCATATACCCTCATATATATATATATATATACATACATACACACACACACACACACACACACACACATATATATATATATAATTTCTATTCCCTTCATATATTCTCATACTGAGAAAAGTTTCATCAGTTACAATTATCATTTTTCCATGTAGGAATATAAACACTTCAACTTTGATAACTTCCTCATGATTTCTGTTGCCTGTTTACCTTCTCTTGCTTCTTGTATCTGAATGTCAATTTTCTATTCAATTCTAGTTTTTTCATCGAGAATGCTTGAAAGTCCTCTATTCCACTGAATGACCATATTTTCCCCTGAAACATGATACTCAGTTTTGCTGGGTAGGTGATTCTTGGTTTTAATCCAGATCCTGGGTTATCCTGATTTTCTTTCCACAATATTCAAATTGTTTGTTCCTGTATGCTTTTTTAAAATTTTCTCCTTGATCTGGGAACTCTGGAACCTGACTATAATATTCCTAGGAGTTTTCTTTTTGGGATCTTTTTCAGGAGGGAATCGGTGGATTCTTTCAGCCTCTATTTTGCCCTCTGGTCGTAAAACATCAGGGCAATTTTCCTTGAGAATTCCTCGAAGCATGATTTCTATTTTTTTTAATCCTGGATTTCAGGTAGTCCAATAATTTTTATTTGGTCACACACTCCAGGACCCCCACCCCAGACAGTGATCCTGATCCAAACAGGTTAAAGCAAAAACAATAACCCCTCAGACTTGTTGCTTGGTCCCTCTACAATCTGCAGGCCAGGAGCTCTGAAGTAGCCATGCAGCAGTGGCTGCTGTACCTCAGCTGCTTCTCTTCCCAGGGTCAAAGGCTGGACCACAATTCCCAAATTCACTGTTCCCACAAAGTTTTCCCTGACCTCTCACTTTGTCTTTGGCATCTATGGGTTGATAATTCTGGAAACCACCACAGCTGCTGGCAATCCGAAGTCCCTCCAGCTGGTGCCTGGTTGTGGCTGCCCTGAGGCTAAAACCATGAGCTTATGTGGGGTGGGATCTGCTCCCAGCTCACTGTGCTGGCCTCTTCCTGACCACCTGCTGGGCTATCTTCAATGGGAGTTTTGCTTCTCTCTGTCATTTTGTTTTTTTCTGTAGATCCAAAGTTTGTGTAGAGTCATTTTTTATACATGAATTGAAGGAGGTGGAATCAGGAGCCCTGCTGAAGTTCTGTTTCTACTCTGCCATCTTGGCTCCACCCCATGAGGTCTTTTCTATCTCTAAGATTCTGTGATCCTATGATTTTCATTTTGAAATCCCAAGCCCAGTATCTTGTACACAGTAAATGACCAGTTACAATTTTTAATTGAATTTAATAATATCTAAGTTCTCTTTCAACATTAATAAATCTTAGTTCTAAGATTGCTGAATAAAGATATCAGTGCATGTTACCAAACTTCTCAGAATTATAAAATATCAAACTTACTTAGACTGATCCTTCATCTAAATAAGAATCACTTCTATAACATCTCTGACAAATAGGCACCTAGGCTTCACTTGTGTGCCCCCTCCCCCCAGGCTCCACAGCTGAGAGAACACTGGGCCTGGAGGCAGGAAGAACTGAGTTCAAATCGAGCCTCAGAGAGGTACTGTCTGTGTCACTGGACAAGTCATTTAACCTCTAACTAACACATTTGACTCAACTCTAATGGCAATGATAACAGCATCCTCTCAGGGTTGTCATCAAGATCAAATGAGATAATTTTTTTTGGAAAATCCTTAGCATAGTGCCTGGCATATATTAGGTACTATAAAAATGTGTATACTCTTCATCTATCCCTTCCATTTTCTAATTTATGGACTGGACTGATTCTTAGAAATAGGATTTTCCTTACATTAAGCTAGGATTGTTTTTGGCAGCTTCTTCTCATTGCTTGAAGTTCTGCTCTTGAGGGCCAAACAGAACAATCTAGTCTACATACTTTAATATAGCTTTTATAGTCCCCACTCTATCTTCATTCTGCCACACTAAATGCCTCCAAACCTCAACTGATATTCTATGGAATTGCTTCCAATCATTTATTCACCTTCCACAGGAAATGTTCTAGTTTGTAAATATCTTACCCAAAACAGAGTGCACAGTACAATAAAATTAATATGTCTTTCCCTGGCACAACATAACACTAGACATCTGATCTTGACCTTTTTAAATATATATATATATATATATACATATATATATATATACATTTATTTTTATTAAACTTTATTACATTTAAATATATTATTTAATCTTTTTCAATTTTGATTTCCAATTTCACTCTCTCCATCTAAGCCATTCTCCTAACCACTGAGAAGGCAAGCAATATAAAATTAATTATACTGTGAAGTTATGCAAAATACATTTCCACCTTAGCCTTATTTCAAAAAAGAAAGAAAGTGAGAAAACTGTATGTCAAATTGCACTCAGAATGCAGCAGTTGGCCCTCTGGTGGTGGATAGCATTTTTTCACAATGAGACCTTTGGCATTGTCTTAAGACAATCATGTTGATCAGAGTAGCTGAGTCCTTCATAGTAGATCATCACTAAAGCATTGTTGTTATTGTGCATAATGATATCGCAATTTTTCTCACTCCATTTTGCATCAGTTTATTTTTTTGGCATTTTTCTGAAAGCACATCTTTCATCATTTCTTGTAGCACAATATTATTCAATCACAATCATATTACACAATTTGTTCAGTCATTCCCCAGTTGGTGAGTATCTTCTTGGTTTATAATTATTTGCCCCCATAAAAAGAAAGACTGTGAATATTTTTGTACATATAAGTACTTTTCCTTTTCTGTCTTTGGGACATAAATCTAATAGTGGTGTGTCGGGGTCAAAGGGGCATGAACAATTTTATAGCCCTTTATGAATATTTCCAAATTGTTCCCCAGAATATTTGGAACAGTTCAATACTCCATTCACAGTTTATTAGCATATCTATTTTCCCTCATCCTCTCCAGGTCTTCTCATTTTTGATAGGCAGTGCCTCAGAGTTGGTTAATTTGCCTTTCTCTAAACAGTAGTGATTTAGAACATTTGTTCACCTAACTATAGGTAGCTTTGATTTCTTCTTCTCAAAACTGTTTACATCCTCTGACCATTTAGCAATGGGGTAGTTGCTCTTTTTTTAATTTGACTTAATTCTATATTTAGTTTATATTTGAGAAATGAGGCCTTTATCAGAGACGTGACAAGTATTTTTTAATTATTACATTATCTATAGTAACTTTTAGCAAAATGTAGTTTCCCTGATTATCTCTTTGATTTGTTGCTCTTTTGGTTTTTGCTTTGTCAGAGATCAGCACTGACA
This sequence comes from Petaurus breviceps papuanus, assembly GCF_028583685.1. Lineage (NCBI taxonomy): Eukaryota > Metazoa > Chordata > Mammalia > Diprotodontia > Petauridae > Petaurus > Petaurus breviceps. The sequence goes on from NW_027185655.1 coordinate 67,415,731, forward strand.
CCCCTGCCTTTTTTTTACCTCAACTGAAGTATATTAGATTCTGCCACAGCCCTTTATTATAACGTCATGTGTATCTTTCTGCCTCAAGTGTGTCTCTTGTAAAGGATGCATTGTTCAATTCTAGTTTCAGATTCCTTCTGTTATCTGTTTCCATTTAATGGGTAACCTTATCTCATTCCCATTCACAGTTATGCTTGTATTTTTGCCTCCATCCATTTTCTTCTTTTTATTTTTATTTTTCTCTTTTTTATTCTGTCTCTCCTCAAAAGTCTGTAGAGCAATTCTGGGAAGATGGTTGATGAGGTCAGATATGTCTAGGAACTATACCCAAAGGGTTATAAAGCTGCACATACTATTTGACACAGCAATAGCATTACTAGGTCTATATCCCAAAGAAATAAAAATGGGAAAAAGACTTACATCTACAAAAATACTTATAGCGGCTCTTTTAGAGGCGTCAAATAATTAGAAATTGAGGGGATGCCCATCAGTTGGGGAATGGCTGAACATATTGTGATACATGAATATAATGGAATACTATTGTTTCATAAGAAATTATGAGCAGGAAGACTTCAGCAAACCTTAAAAGAATTATATGAACTGATGCTGAGTGAAGTGAGCAGAACCACGAGAATATTGCACACAGTAACAGCCACATTGAATCATGACTAACTTTCGTAGGTGTGGCTCTTCTCAGCAATGCAAGGATCTAAGGCAACTCCAAAAAACTCATGATGGAAAATGCTGCCCACATTCAGAGAAAGAACTATGTAATCTGAATGCAGAGTCAAGCACACTCCATCTCTTTTTTGTTGTTGTTTCATTTTGTTTCTTCTTTCTTATGTTTTTTTTTCTTGTTGGTTCTAATCCTTCTTAACAATATGACTTATATTACAATGTTTAATATGAATGTATACATAAAGCTTATATCAGGTAGCACAACATTTTGAGTTGAGGAGGTTAGGAGAAAATTTAAAACTCAGAAGCATATTGAAGGGAATGTTTAAAACTACAAATTAATTAATTAGTTAAAAATAAAGAAATTTCTAGGCTCTCCAGATTACCTACACAGACAGCAAAACACAATGAAAGGAACACAGACTAACAAAAGGAAAGGAATGAAACAGTTATCCTCTAAAGACACCTTGAGAGAACTTCAGAGAAGACTTAAGAAGCTGAGGTTTGATCTGAGTGAATCAATAAGCAGTAGGCCCTAAGGCAAGCTGAACAGACCTAAAGAAATTTCACATCAGGAACTTTTACTTCACAGACTTTTAACTAAAGAATAGTAGATGGCTGAGTGAATGAAGATTGAAAAACCACCTGCTGTTGCTGACCAGACATGGGTGTCTATGGGTAAGGAAGAGCAAGCACAAGCCCAGTGAGCACAGTACCACATGAAGTAAGAATATTTTCATGACAGCATTACTGAGGCTTAGGTGAGGAGCAGAGGATTACCTGAGGTGGAGCTCTCAAACAGAATTCAGAAAAAAAAAAAACAGTAAGAAGAACGTGAGGCATAGGACAACATTATCTACAACTCCAGATTAAAACTTAATAATAATATGAATCTGCTAAAAATAAAACAAAACAAATTTAAAATGAGTAGACAAATGAAAAATAACCCAGCCATTTATAGCTACTTTTGTGTAAAAGAAGATCTGGGTACATGTTTAGATGAAGATAGTGAGATTTTTAAAATTTGCATTAATTCAAAAATATTAAATATTTTTAAATGGCACAAATTTAATAATTTATGTAATTTTTTCCTGCATTGACATTTTAATGATTCAATATTGCATATACATGTATATGTATATATGTGTGTTTGTGTATATTATAAAGAGGTTTAGAAATCTTCTGAACTTCTAGAGAGGTGAGAAACTGGGGGATAGGGTGAGGGAGGGACTTTTAGAAAAATATAAAAAGATGAGGAGGGTGAAGTGAATAGGTAAGGGAGGAACCAGATCTTAATCTGTAGTATAAGACAAGAATTATAAAAATGTATGTGATATTGAATGAAAAACAGAAAGGTAGATCAATGGAATAGAATACAACAGCAAGTGAACATAATCTTATATTTGACAAGTATATAGATTTAAGATTTGGGAGTAGTAATCAATTATTTTCTAAAAGAAATTGGGAAAAACTGGAAAGCAACATAGCAGAAATTGGGCATAGACCAATATCTTACACCATTTACCAAGAAAAGACCAAAACTGATACATGACCTAGATATAAAGAGATATTTTACAAGAAAATTAGAACATGAAACATATTACTTATCAGACTTAAGGATAGGTGAGTGATTTATGAATAATCAAGAGGTAGAGAGCAAATTTGCTTAATAATTCTGTGTTTTTTTTTGGAAGGAATAGCAAGTTGTGCAATGTATATTTGTGGTTTTATGTGCAATCATCTTTTTATTGCACTGTTATGGAAATAGCTGTTTTATTCCTTTAATAAAGGCTTAAAAAATAAACTATTACACCAGTAAAAGAAAAGTCTATTTTGCTTCTACTTCTGCCTCCTTTAATCTGCCTTCCATTTTTTCTTACTTCTCTATTCTCTCATCCCCTTCCCAACCAATTTCCTTAAGTTTCATTTCTATACATAACTGAATGTGTATGTGTGTATATAGTTGAACCAGTTCAGATGAGTAAACTGAAGCACTGCCTGCTACCTTACCACCATTTTTCCCCTTCTGTACCTTATCCAATATTCTTTTTTATAAAAACCTCATCATACACAACTCACTCCCAACCTTTCTTTAAAATTACCTTAGTAATGACAACCATTTTAAAATATTATTACTACTATTAAGTACTAATTTTAATAATAGTTTCATCTATCACAAGCTTTAAATTTGACCTTAATCAAAGCCTTATAATAAGTCTTGAATAATTTACTTATATTTCTTCTGAATCTTTTATATTAAATTTTCCATAAAGTTCTGGTCTTTTTCTTACAAATACATAAAAGTCTTTTCAGTTCATCAAATATACATTTTTTCATTCATGATTATGTTTAACTTTACTGGATAAATTATTTTTGTATGCAACTCCAGCTCCTTTGCTCTTTTAAATATAATGTTACAAGACTTATGGTCTTCCAGGTCTCTCTTATGTGAGAAATTTTTTCCCCATTCTACCTCTCTTTTCTTCCTCCTCTTCATGCACCTGAATTTTCCACCCCTTCATTTATTTGGGAGATCATTCTAACATAATTGAGTCACACCCATGCTTTCTATCTATATAAACTCCATTTATCTGCCCTAATAATTATAAAGTTTTAGCGATTACATAGTTTATTTATTTCCCCTTATAGGAATCAGTTTAGCTTTATTTATTCCCTTATAGTTATTCTGTCATTTTTACCTTTTAATGCTTCTTTTCAGTCTTTGTTGGAAAACCAAATTTCCATTTAGCACTAGTCTTTTCATCAAGAATGCTTGAAAGACATCTATTTCATTAAATACTAATGTCCTCTGTTAAGGATTATGCTCAGTCTTTCTTGCAAGGTGATTCTTAGTTGTAATCTTAGCTTCTTTGACTTCTGGAATATCATATCCAAACCCCTCTGGTCCTTTAACATGAAAGTCACTAAATCTTGTGTGACCCTGAATGTGGCTCCATGATGTTTGAATAGTTTCTTTCTGGCTTCATGAAGTATTTTCTCTTTGACCTGGAACCTCTGGAATTTAACTGTATGGAAGTTATCATTGTGGGATCTCTTCCAGGTGGCGATCAGTGGATTCTTTCCATTTCTGTTTTACCTATTAGATCTAACATAATAGAGCAGTTTAACTAGGTAATTTCTTGAAACATGATGTCTGGGGTCTTCTTTGATCATGGCTTTCAGGTGATCTAATAATTCTTAAAACAACTCTCCTTGATCTGTTTTCTAAGTCATTTCCTTTTCTGATGAGATACTTCACATTTTCTTCTATTTTTTTTTTCATTCTTTTAACTCTCAGGTTTTATTGTTACTTGATGTGTCATGAAGTCATTACTTCCACTTGCCCAATTTTAAATTTTAAAGGATTATTTTCTCTAGTGAGCTTTTGTACTTCTACCATTAGAACAATTCTATGTAAAGAGTTCTTTTCATTAGTGAAATTTTGTATCTCCTATTCGGCTAATTCTGATTTTTAAAGAGTTCTTCTAATAAGGTTATAAGGCAACTCCAAAAGACTCATGATGGAAAGTGATATCCACATCCAGAGAAAGAACTAAAGAGTCTGAATGCAGATTGAAACAAACTACTTGCTCTCTTTCTTTTTCTTGTTTTGTTTTCTTTCCTCTTTCCCTTTGTTTCTTCCATTGGTTGTAGTTCTTCTTTAAAATGTGAAAAATGTTTAATGTGTAGGTATTTGTAGATACTATATTTGACTGCAAGCCACCATTTGGGGGTATGAGAAGAGAGGGAGAGAAAATTTGAATTTCAAGGGATTGTGGAACTGAACGCTGTAATCTAAAAGCAAATAAATTAATTTTAAAAAGAAAAAAAAAGAAAATTAACTCTGCCCCCAATAGGCTGAATGTAATCACATGAAACCTGTGGTAGGAGGAGTTTGCTGAAGAATGAATTAGAGCCCACAGGAAACTGGGAGTCAGCGCCAGACTAGATGGTTGGGAGGAGGGCACACATCACAAGGAGACAGTAAATATTGGTCAAATATTGGTTTGTGGGAAGGCTATAGGATCGTGTGGCTCTGCTACATTGTAGTGCTTTAACTTCTATGTGGTGTGATGGATTCAGTTTCCTGGTGCTGGGATTTGGTTATCTGGTGTCTGAATAAATGTTTCACTTCTGTCTTCTAAAATATTTTTTCTTGCATCTCTCTCATTTCTTTTCCCAATTTTAGCACTATGACTCTTATATTTCTCTAACTCTTCTTAGAATTTTTAGGTTTGGTTGCAATTAATATTTTTCTCTGAAGCTTTTTGTACCTATTTTCACATTGTTGTTTTCTTCTAAGTTTAAATTTTGGCCTTCCCTGTGTCACTGTAGTAGCTTTGTTTGGTTAAATTATTTTGGCCTTGTTTGCTCATTTTTCCAGCCTATTTCAACACATTTCCTCTGTCTCTCACTTTTGTGTTTATCTTACAGTTTCATAAATGGAGTAACTATGGCTTCATCTAATTTATTGATCAACAAAGTAAAAACACTGAAATATATCTGTATTATTGCAACATGGCTATTTTATTGATTCCAAATGAATCTTACTATAGGCTCCTAGCCCATAGTCTCCATATTTTCCAGAAGAACAGCAAGAAAGGCCTATTAATGTCAAATTAAAGTGGTAATATTTTTTTTTCTATATAATTCACCTGAACTTCCATTCTAGTAAGACTGTCTGGAAAAGAAATGTATTTAGTATAACGTATCAGATAGAATGCTGGAGTTAGATTCAGAATGACCAAAGTTCAAATATGACCTCTTGACCCTTAGAATCTCTGTTGCACTGGACAAGTCCTGTAACCTTTGTAATCCTTAACTTCCTCTTCTATAAATTGAAGTTCTTATAAGTAATCTACCTTGAAATTCATCATTTTATGATCTGTCATAATCTCTTCTTGATCAACCCATGCTAAAGCATACTTCTTTGGAAATTAATATTTTATAAATTCTTATTAAGGAAAAACACAAGAAAAAATTCAGTTATGTCAAAAATCATATATGTAAGTCAAAATCAATCAGAAACTGAAAGACATCATATAACTAAACATTTAGGACACTTTTCTTCAATATATGGTAACTTATTATTTTTTCGTTTTTAGCTTTGACTGGAGTTAGTTCAGAAATCTGATTTGGAAATGTTCCCAAATAAGACAAATAATGGGGAAAGATTCAAATCAGTCAATGATAATGTCCAATTTAACTATCATAATCAAAAAGAAAACCTCGACATCATCTTAATTTTTAATATAGTTTTCTAAGGAGATAGATTGCAAGGAAAAGGATAAAGAAAAATCTGTCCCCAACTAGAAAATAAAACTAATGTATTTTATGGCTAAAAGGAAGAAAGAAAATAAGATTAGAGGAACTTACTTTTTGTAAAATAAAAGGGGGTATAGTTTTAATTCAGACTTTTTTACTTTTTAAATTTTATTAGCTCCACCCTTTAACACATATAAAAACACACACACACACACACACATGCATGTTACTGTTTCATGGTGTGTTGTGGTGGAACCATCTCAAAGAATTCAGAATCAGTCCACCTCTAATCCAAGTATAGGTATTTATTGAGATTGACACCTCTCATGAAGTGGACTAAGTTCCAAGAGGAACAATCAACTTCAGAGAAAGAAAGATGGATTTTTGTAGGGTAAAGTTGGGATTATCTAACAGAAATCATCAATTTAAAAAAATGCAGGAGGAATTTGTTCGTAAATTGAGGGAATGCCCATCACTTGGGGGAATGGCTGAACAAGTTGTGGTATATGAATGAAATGTTGTTCTGTAAGAAATTATGAGCAGATGAACTTCAAAAAAACCTGGAAAGACTTATATGAACTGATGCTGAATGAAGTGAGCAAAATCAGAAGAACATTTTACACAGTAACAGGCGCATTGTGTGATCACTAACTTTTATAGACTTGACTTTTCTCAGCAATGCAAAGATCTAGGAGAATTTCAAAAGACTCATGATGGAAAATGCTGTCCACATCCAGAGAAAGAACTTTGGAGTCTGAATGTAGATTGAAGTATGCTATTTGCTCCCTTTTATTTGTTGTTTTTTTCTTCTTTCTCATAGTTCTTCCCATTGGTTCTAATTCTTCTTTACAATATTATTAATGTGAAAATATACTTAATATGAATGTATATGTAGATCCTATGTCAGATTGCACATAGTCTTAGAGAGGGGGGAGGAGAAAGAAGGGGACAAAATTTAAAACTCAAAAGTATATGTACAACCAGAAAGGAGTCAGGTTCAAAGCCTATGCCATATGAAAACTGGTGATAGGAACTAGGCATATTTAGCCTGGAGAAGAGTCAATGAGTCTTATATAATATTTTATTTCATTCTGGCCTCTCTTTATGAAAGCTTTAAATTCTTCTATTTCATTGAATAACTTTTCCCCCCTTGATGTATCATGCTTAATTGATTTGGG
>NW_027185655.1:67422861-67428661 GCF_028583685.1 Petaurus breviceps papuanus
TTTGGGGGTGTAGCCCTAGGTTCTTTGCCTTTCAGAATATTATGCATGTTACATCACTTCAGTAAAAGTTTTTCAGTAAAAAGAACCAACAAATATTTTTAAGGAAAAAAATGGTATATGGAAGTGAATGTTGCAAATTTAAAAATACATATATAAATTTGAAAAAAATAATGTAAAACCTAGAAAATGAAAAGGAAAGAAATTATCAAGGAAAACAGTTTCAATGTCTTGGAACCAAAAGGCAATATAGACATTGAAAAGTCCATAATCACCTCAAGAAAGAAATCCCAAAATAAAAATTCCAAGAACAAAATCTCAGGACTACAAGGTCAATAAAAAAATGTTAAAGTGGCCAGAGAGAAATGATTCAAATATTGAGGAGACACAATCAAGAGCCCACAGGACTTGGCAGGTGTAACTTTAAAGAACCTGGATGGAACATGCATATTATTGTACAAGCTGGACACCATGGTTATAAAATGATTGAGTAAAATAAGTTTGTAGAAGGCAGAGTATTACCTGCTCTGGAGAAACACAAAAAATGAAGAAAAATTTTACAAACAGACATTCAAACAGTCTTACAATGTCTTCAGATTGTTTTGGATATTGAAATGAGGACCAACTGGTTTGTCTTAAAAATGAATAATTTCTGTTATTTAGAATGGCAATTGTGCTAATTGGAATTTACTGAATATTATTTAATAACAACTCTTCCTGAGAAAGCATTCATATTGAATAGTGTTATTCTAAATTGTTTTAATTTATAGTCAAATTTCTAGACACTTAAAAAATCAATATTTCATGAGATTCTTTCCCATTGGGAAGTAACCTTCCTTGCCTTCTTTGCAATACACCTTACATTCTTTCCCATAGACACTGACCAATTAATAGATAGAAAAGAAACATGAAGATGGGCTAGTATCATATTAGCCTGGAATGAATAAATATTACATTGTATAGAAGTTGGCTTGTGCTGATGATTTAAAAGAAGGGAAAAAAGTATATCAGCCTGAAAAGATGCTTCAATGGCTCTGTGATCTCTTCTACATTTATATTCCCTCCAAAAGTGCATATCACAATCTAATTACACCTTTTTTCCTCCTGTGCAGTTCTCACCCATGAAATCCCCAATGTAATGGTAGGAAATTATTAAATTTGGTGGTTCAAATGTGAAAGCTCTGGCATTCCCTTCAGTGGCCAATAACAGTATTATTCAAGGGGTACTGTGAATGTATGCACATCAACTTGCTGTGTGGAGAAGAAAATGTTCAACAGTAATTGCAGTCATCAGATGAGAAATTTTCAGATATTGTTGAACTTTGTTACTTTCCTTGAAAGTTTCTTTTTGGCAGAGAGAAAATTAGGCTCTCAATTTTTCCTCTTCAATTTGGCAGGCTATTGAAGAAAATAAATAACCCCTGTTTGTACCTGGAACATGCTCAAGATTACTAAGTATCCATTAACTTGCTTCATTTAGCTATTTTACTTAAATCAGAGTATGTAGTAGATTAGTGGTCTAATAAGAGAGGCACCAGTAGAAGTCTCTCTCCTTAAATGGTTTCTACCTTGGACACTACAACAATGACTAAACTTCACAGATTATTTGCCACCATGATCTCAATATATCAAAAGTCCTTGTTAAAATTCAAATGTTAACTGGATCGAATGATTAAACCATCATGAGCTATTAACACTTTATTTTAGTATGGTCTTGCCCTAATTGTTGGTAGAATATAATTGATGTTATGAATATGCCAAATGTTATTCTTTTTTTTTTTTTTAGCAGTCGGGGTTAAGTAACTTGCTCAAGGTTACACAGCCAGTTATTTCTGGGTGTGGTGCTGAGTATCTGAGTATCTGAGCCTGGATTTGATCCCCAGGTTAGCCCGACACTGGAGCCAGTGCTCTTACTCACTGAGCCATCTGGCCACCCCTAAGTAACTGGGGCTGAGTAACTTGCTCAAGGTTACATGGCCAGGTGTTTCTGGGTGGGTAATAAGGTCATCCAGACACTGGAGCCAGTGCTCTTATTCACTGGGCTACCTGGCTTCCCCAACCAAATGTTATTCTTTTATTTGCATATTCATCTACCTATCTACTATTTCCTACCTATTTACATAGATGTTGTCTCATCCATTAGAATGTAAACACCTAAAGGAAATGATTATTTCCACTTTTTCTTTGTACCTCTTAAGGGGGGCACAGGTATGTAATAAGTTTCTAATAAATCTTTGATTTTTTTTTGTTTTTTGAGTAGAAAGGAAATCAAAATACATCAAGAAATTACAGACAATTCATAACATGGCTTAAAGGCTCTTAAAGTAGAGGCAAAATGAAGGAATTGTACAATTGGTTTCATTATAGAAACTAAAAATAATGTTTCATGAGTGCTTGCTCATCTGATCTTATTGTGATCATGATGAGAATTTTAAAAATGAATAAAGAAGACAACTATTCTAAAATAAATCCCCATGTAACTTAAAACTCAGTGACTCCAATTTAGAGGAACTATAAAAAATGTACTGGTTGGGGCAGCCGGGTGGCTCAGCGAGTAAGAGCACTGGCTCCAGTGCTGGATGACCTGGATAAAATCCGGGCTCAGAGACTTAGCACCACACCCAGAAATAACTGGCCATGTAACCTTGAGCAAGTTACTTAACCTTGATTGCTTTAAAAAAAATGTACTGGTAAATAAAGTTAAAAATTTTTAAATACATTGTGTAAGAGGCTTACAGACTAATCAGAAGCCTCTCACCTATAAATGATTAATATTTTCTTTCATAAAAAGTTGAAAGGCAATAGATTTGGTAAATACCAAATAGTATTCCAAAAAGGAAAGTGAAATTGACAATATATCAATGGACAGGCAATGGTGTTAACAAAATATGTCACTTCTGAATTAGATTACTGTTAGCAGATTATTGACTAGCTAGAGCAAAGGTAAAAATGAAATAACACACAACTTCAAAGAAAAATGAGAAGACACTTAGGATGATGACAACAGCTCAAAGCTAAGCTGTTGACACTGCAAAATGGCTAGGTAACAAAAAGATAAAAACAATATTAACTAATCTGCCACCATTTCTATGACTTATGTGGTAGAGACTTATATGTAGGGATGCAGCATATGTGCTGAGAACTACCCCCCCATGCATAATGGGAGTGTCATTTTACCTTTGGAAAGGAGACTGAATAGCTACCTCTATCCTCTTCTTCCCCCACCCTTCTCCAAGGGAGATTTTAATTTCTCAAAAGAGAGGAAGCATGACGTTAGGGCCAGAGGCCACCACTATCTCTTCAGAGAAAGGGGGTACTGAACTAGAATTATTTCTACCTATTCCCTTAATTATCTTTATTTCCTTAAATATTATTTTGATCATGTTAAAGCCAACTTCTGATTATTGTTCCACATGATTGGGGGTAAGCAGCACCTCAAGCATTCTATGTAATGCAAGACCCTTTTCTCTCCTAATACCAGTTCCACAATGAACACATAAGTAATTTCAAAGAAATTCATTTATCTAAGTCATAGCAACATGCAAATCAGGGTAAGAATAAAAAGGAGATTATATGTCACACAGTACAGAATTAAGGAGTTCTCCCATTAAGACCAAGGTAATGGAACCCAGAGAGAGACACAGAGATAGAGAGAGAGACAGAGACAGAGAGAGACAGAGAGAGACAGAGAGACAGAGAGACAGAGAGAGACAGAGGGAGAGACAGAGAGACAGAGACAGAAAGCAAAAACACTTTCATCTCCTGTCATTTTTCCCATTGTCTTTTTCTTCAGCAAACTGACATGAAGTTGGCTTTTTTCATGTTCCTGCTTAAAGTTTCAAGCCAGCGAAACCAAAATTCACTCAGAACTTGAAAATGCCTGATGAAGATTAAAAAAGACTGGCATTCACTAGCCATTGCCAATTTCATACTGCCTTTTATGCAGGGCAGGGTATTCACCTCCATTAATAGAAGGCCCTATAACAGTGGGCTTTAGGATGGTGAATATACTTATTCCCATTATCTGTAACAGTAAAACCACCACATCTTCAACTGTCAGATACCTTTGTGAAGAAGTGGACATGTCAGTTAAGAAAATGAAATCAGATGAGAAAACTGGATAGCATAAAGTACACATAAAAGAAGTTCTTCCTGGAGAGAACAAAATTTTTTAAGCAAAAAATGACAAGTTAAAAACCTGAATGCCTTTATGCTAAGCGTTATAAATGAAAAGTTCCCAGAATTTCTAAATACAGAAAGATCCACTGATTGCTGGAGGGTGGAGGGGACATGGTGAAAACTCCAAAATATCTAAAAGCTAAATTAAATAATTCCAGCTAAATTCAACAATTTCAATGATAAAAAAAGAAATTCTATAAGCAACTAGGAGAATGATCCTTAAATTACGAAAGAAGGGAAATTTAAACAGCATTTTTCTGCATCCACAAGAAATCATAGAGGAAATAGAAAAACATGTTATTAAGAGCAAAGACACTCAGAAACAACCCAAGTAATATACCCTGGGATCCTGACCCTAAACATTAATGAAAAAGTTTTCCTACAAAGAAAATCAGAAGCAAATAAAATGTTTACTTTTCAAAACTCCCTGATGATAAAAATATAAGAAAAATAAGTTACAACCACAGAAGTCACTGACAAAGAAAAAAACCTTCCTTCTAATAAAATGAGGAAAAAAGACAGCAGAATAACAACAGAGAAACCTTTAAGAGTTTTCTTTCTAAAAGTCCACAAGGAGATAAGGATAAAAGCAAAAGTCAAATAAAAGAAATGATCATGGAGACATGAGACCAAGAGATCATGAACTTAACCTCAGAACACTCCACTTACAGTTTAATAAGATGTTTTTGGTGGGACTAAATTGCAAAATGAAAAGTGAATTAAAGGGGAGGTTTCAGGAAAACTATACCAGTGAATATGTCATATACCCCAATCAAGTGAAAAGTCAACAGTGAGGGGAAAATAACTCCTGTAGTCTCTCAACAAGAGGTTCCATAGAAGGATGGGTGAAAATGCAAAGGGGAAGACTAAAATATTTGGTTGAAACAATGGGAGAAACTAGAATAATTCCTACCATAGAGCAACAATTCTATTCTCTCTATGAACTTTAGGGATTGGCATTTCTACAACTGCATCACAACAGAAGAAAAGGAAGCCAAAGCAAAAGATCTGTGAGATCATGTTATAGAAAATGTCTAGAAGAAGGAATTCAAAATGGGTACCTTAGAAGTTTAAGTATAAAAAGAATATAGAGACTAAAAACAGAATAAATAACTATAAAGTTCAAGAATTTAAAAAATGAAAAAAAATTCTGAAATAAAAGATCAATAATGAAGATAATCAAGTAAATCAATTAATTTTAGGAAAAGAATTTAAAAATGGAACAAAAAATAACTCCAACATGTGTAAAAATATTTATAGTGTCCCTTTTTGTTGTGGCAAAGAATTGGAAACTGAAGAGATGCCTATCAGAGGAATGACCAAACATTTCGTGGTATATGAATGTAATGGAATATTATTGTGCTATAAGAAATGATGATCAGGCCAACTTCAGAAAACCTGGAAAGACTTGAATGAACTGATGCTAAATGAAGTGAGCAGGACTAGGAGAACATTGTACACAGTATCGTCCACATAGTGTGATGACTAACTAACTTTGATAGGCTTATCTCCTTTTAGCAAAGCAAGGATCTAAGACAGCTCAAGAGGACTTATGATGGAGAATGCTGTCCACATCCAGATAGAGGACTATGGTGAATGCAGATTGAACTATATTATTCTCTCT
>NW_027185655.1:67428761-67444129 GCF_028583685.1 Petaurus breviceps papuanus
TCTTGGGGTTCGCAGGAAGAGATAGGGAGAAATCTGGAACTCAAAATCTTATGGAAGTAAATATTGAAAACTATATCTAGATGAATTTTTTAAAAAACCTAATAAACAAAAAATGTCAAAAGAATAAACATATATGTTCTGACATGTTTATAGCAATTCTCTTTATATTGGCAAAGATATGGAGATTGCAGTGATGTCTATCAATTGGGGAATGGCTGAACAAATTTTGTTATATGATTGTGATGGAATATTATTGTGTTCTAAGAAATAATAAGAAAAATATTGAAAGGTTTGCATTAAATAATGAAGAGAGAAATGAGCATAACTAAGAGAACATTGTTAAACATTAACAGCAATATTGTTTTAAGAATGACTTTGAGAAAATTGATATTCTAAATACCTAAATTAACTTAAAGAACATATGAAGAAAGATGCCATCTGCATCAAGAGAAAAAAAACTAGTAAATAGAAATATGTATAGAAATTTTTGACACACACACAAAGACATCCATATTATTTGTGTCTAATAATAGTCATCTCTAGGGTGGGGGAGGAAGGGGGAAGCAAAAAAATAACTTTTTTCTCAACAATTTTCTTATAATATAAATTCTTAAATTTAATTAAAGCATAATAATAAAGAATATAATATAATCTTCTTATAAATATATATATATATATATATTATATAATATAAATTTTATTAAATAATATATAATATAAATATTCTTAAAAGTGACTTCCCCAGGGTCAACCAGCTGGTAAGTGCCTGAGACTAGATTGGAACTCAAGTCCTCCTAATTCCAGGGCTAGGCCTCTATTCACTCTGGCACCTAGCTGCCCTATGACATTTCTTTGTCTCAGAGTTGGATATCCCAAATCAATGATTGATTAAAACTCTTAATGTTTCAGCAAAAATCCCTCACCAGTGAAGAGTAGGAGAAATGAAAGTAAAGGCAAGAAGAGCCCATATTGTTATCAATAGCTCTATATCATAAAGTTAAGTTGTGTATGTTGAGAATATTTAAATATTCTGCTAAACAGGACACACAATTATCATTTTGTTGAGTTACAGAGAATACATCATATTTGAATTGATTAAAGGAATGTAATATCTGTTATGGAGCAATCCTTCACAAGTACCTGTCAGTCTAATTAGTAAAAAATGCTGTCTTTCCATCAGAGTCTCTTTGTGTTTTTTCTCTAACTGCCTTTGGCATGCAGTAGCATCTGTCCAAAGCAGAAGAGATGATAACATTCTGTCTGGCCATAATGTTAATTTCACCCTTGAAAAGGTGGAAAGAACATCAAAGGGAGCTTCTGTCCTATATTTGATGTCATCAATTAGTAGGAGTTAGTATCTAAAGTATACATGATCAGAATCTTTGGGGCAACAGAACATTCCATCATTGAATTCATGAAGGGGGGAAAGAAAGCCAGAGATAGGGAGAGATGGATACTGGAATAAGACATCTAAATAGAGGAAGTACTGAACAAAAGCCCCAAGTGCTCTTTAACCTTTGAGAGTATGTATTCCTCTTCTTCCTCCACATTCTCTTTCAAAGTGGGGAGTGGTACCATTATATGTGTATTCTTTGTCTAAAGATTGCTTATGTTTTGCAAGGTATCTTGTGGTTTAAGGCTAGATGTTTTCTTCACTATTATTTATTTTGTCATTGTTGGTTTGTTTTAAATTGGGACAATTGACTCTTTTTTTCTCATGCAAGTTTCATTTATGTTTTCTTGAACTAAAATTCTTGAAAGCCAGGCTTTGATTTTAAAACCCACTGGGATTCAAAATTCAAAAATTAAGTATGTTTTTAAATCCAGATCACTCTGGCTCTCACTGACTGACCAATGATGGACCCAGCCCATGACCCACTTGTTCATTGTTTGGGTTAGGTGTCTCAGAGGGAGTGTAAATACCTATTGTTTCTGTTCCAGCAAGAAACTCTGAGGGTCTTCTCCTACTGATTGATTCTTTTATGAAGGCAAAGTAGACCATCTTTTAGCTCAATTCATATCTAGTCTTTAACCCCTGAATGCTGAACTGTTCCCTCAGAGAAACTGAGACCTGGGAAAGACCTTAGGCTATAAACATCAATGTCTTCCACCTTATCCTGAGCCATTGCCAGTTGTACTGACCTATGTCTTGCACTTGACTCTGATGACTCTGAAGGAGAGACTGAGGCTGATGACTTGGCACAGTTCTGCCTCACTTAATTCCAAATCACTTGCAAGTCAAGTAATTGCCATCCTGGTTTCATTGTTTTTTTTTTTTGGGGGGGAATGAAAAACAAACAGCAGTCTATCTATTATAATGTGCTGTTAAGTTTGGAGACTTCCTTAGGGGAATTAAAAGTTGAGTCATGTATTTAAACAATGGACACTGACATCTCTGCATTTTATTGGCAATCTGCTTATTCTCTACATTTTTGAGTTATGAGAGGTTTCAATTTCTATGCTCTCCACTCAAAAAAGTTATAGATGCATAGAGAAGCACAAAGAGTTCTTCAGCCTAAGGCAAAGTCCTCTCTCCATGGCCATCCCCCAACCCATTCTTTTTCTTCATCCTCTCAACAATTGTAATAGTCAGTGTCCCAAACACAGGAGCTTCTAACAAGCTATAGTGAAAGCTAAATCAAATTAGATGAAATATATTTGGGATATATATAATATTTCATGTTGAGATTAAAAATATCAGCATTACAAATCTCAGCTAGGTAAGTAGGAATAAGTTTGACTAAAAAGACCTGAGCATTTCAATGGCCTGCAAGGACACACCGAGTCAATGGTGAGGCATGGAATTGGGTAAAGGTAATGCTATACAGAGCTTCATAAGGACATGTATAGGATTCAGATAAGAGAAAACAAAATTTTCATTATATGCTATCTTGGTCTAACCACATTTGATAGGCTAGTTCAGTTCTGGTCATTAAATATAAGGAAGCATAGAGTCAAGCTTTAGAAAGTATTGCACAACGGATGGAGGGCTAGCTGTCAGAAAGATCTGGGTTTAGTTACTGGTTAGGACCACATGCACAAACAACACAGCACAAAACACACGCAGACAAAGACACACACATGCACAGACACATGCACACACAAATTGGATAGGGTCCAGGAAAAGGCAACCAAGATAATGAAATGACCATTCCACGTGACCATACCATAGAAATATCAATTAAAGGAAATGGACATATTTAGAGCAGAAAAGATTTGGAGGTGAGGGAGGGGATTCACAATAGCAATTCTCATAGTTTGAAGAGCTCACATATATCACTGAGATTAGATTGATACTGTTTGTACCCAGAGAGCAAAAATAGGAGTAATGGATAGAAGTTGTGAAGAGTCATGTATAAAAAGTTGAAAGATACTACTTAAGAATTTGAGCTATTCAAGAGGCAGGCCCGGAAGGTGTGGCTGGCAGAGGCAGGCCCAGAAAGTGAAGGCCGGCAGAGGAAGGATAAATTATGCCACAAAAAGAGGCACAAAAACTGTATAGCAGAGGAAAAGAAGGGAGGGAAATAGGAATCATATGAGCTTTTCCCTCATTGGTTGTGGTACAAAGAGGGAATAACAACCAGTTAAGCATAGAATTCTGTGGAGAAGAAATGCAAAAATATCATTTCAGAGGGCAAGAGGGGAAGGAGAGGAGCTTCGCATGAGATTTGTTCCTGTCACTCTTGGTGCGAAGAAGAAATAACATACTTCACTAAGTATAAAAATATCCTACAGGGAGTAGGAGGGGAAAAGGCTACGAAAGGGGGGCAGGGTTAGTAGGGAGGGAAGAAGTAAGGGGAAAGTGGAGGTAAAGGGATGGCGGAGGATAAGGGAATACTGAGGCAGGCGGTGGTCAAAAGGAAAACTATTAAGGGGGGGAAGGGAGAAGGGGAGAAAATTATGAACATTAACAGGGGTGGGAATAGGATGGAGGGAAAGAAACAGATAACAATCATAACTGTAAATGTGAATGGAATGAACTCCCCCATAAAATGGAGATGGATAGCAGAATGGATTAGAAATCATAATCCTACAATATTCTGTTTACAAGAAACACATCTGAAACAGAGAGATACACAGGGTAAAGGTATAATATACCTTTATAAGGTATAAATATATCATTTATATATAATGATATATAAATGGATAAATATATCATGCCTCAGCTAAAGTAAAAAAAAAAGCAGGGGTAGCAATCCTTATCTTAGATAAAGCAAAAGCAAAAATTAATCTAATTAAAAGAGAAAAGGAAGGAAACTATATCCTGTTAAAAGGTGCCATCAAGAATGAAGCAATATCACTACTTAATATATATGCACCAAGTGGTATAGCATTCAAATTGCTAGAGGAGAAGTTAAAGGAATTAGAGGAAGAAATAGATAGCAAAACTATACTAAGTTTTAGTTACAACTAGTGGGAGACCTTAATATTCCCCTCTATGAACTTGATAAATCCAATATCAAAATAAACAAGAAGGAAGTTAAGGAGGTGAACAGGATTTTAGAGAGGATAGGTATGATAGATCTCTGGAGAAAACTGAATGGGGATAATAAGGAATATAATTTCTTCTCAGCGGTTCAAGGCACATACTCAAAAATTGACCACATTCTAGGGCATAAAATCCTCACAATTCTACGCAGTAAGGTAGAAATATTAAAGGCATCCTTCTCAGATCATGATGCAACAAAAATTAGATGCAATAAAGGGCCATGGAAAGACAGACTAAAAAGTAATAGGAAATTAAATAATTTATTCCTAAGGAATGAGTGGGTCAAATAAGAAATTATAGAAACAATCAGTAATTTCATTCAAGGGAATGATAATAATGAGACAACATACCAAAAATTTGTGGGTTGCATTAAAGACAGTTCTTAGGGAAGTTTTATATGCCTGAGTGCATACATGATTAAATTAGAGAAAAGGGACGTCAACGAATTGAGCATGCAACAGAAAAACCTAGAAAAAACAAATTCAAAATCCCCAATTAAATACTAAATTAGAAATATTGAAAACCAAAGGGGAGATTAATATAATTGAAATTAAGAAAACTATTGAATAAATAAATAAAACTAAGTGCTGGTTTTATGAAAAAAACAACAAAATTGATAGACCCTTAGACAATATTAAAAAAAAAAAGAAAGAAGAAAACCAGATTATGAGTATCAAAAATGAAAAGGGTGAATCTACCTCCAATGAAGAGGAAATCCAAACAATAATTAGGAATTATTTTTCCCAATTGCATGCAGATAAATCTGACAATCTTAGTGAAATGGATAAATATTTACAAAAATATAGGTTGCTCAAATTAACTGAAGAGGAAATAAAGTACTTAAATTACCCCATTTCTGAAAAAGAAATTGAACAAGCCATCAGTCAACTCCCTAGGAAAAAATCTCTAGGGCCAGATGGATTTACTAGTAAATTCTATCAAACATTTAAAGAACGAATGATTCCAATACGCTACAAAATATTTGGGAAAATTAATGAAGAAGGAGTCCTACCAAATTCTTTTTATGACACAAATATGGTACTGATACCTAAATCAGGAAGAGATAAAATAGAGAAAGAAAATTATAGACCAATCTCCTGCATGGATATAGACGCAAAAATTCTAAATAAAATACTAGCAAAAAGACTACAGCAACTCAAGAATAATACACGTTGATCAGGTAGGATTTATTCCAGGAATGCAAGGATGGTTTTATATTAGGAAAACCATAAGTATAATTGATCATATCAACAATAAAACTAGCAGAAAACACATGATTATCTCAATAGATGCAGAAAAGGCTTTTGACAAAATACAACATCCATTCCTATTAAAACCATTAGAAAGCATAGGAATAAATGGAACCTTCCTTAAAAAATAGGTAGCATCTATTTAAACCCATCAGCATGTATTATATGTAATGGGTAGAAGCTAGAAGCATTTCCCATAAGATCAGGGGTGAAACAAAGGTGCTCAATATCTCTCCTCTTATTCAATCTGATACTAGAAATGTTAGCAGTAGCAATTAGAGAAGAAAAAGAAATCAAAGGAATCAAATTAGGCAAAGAAGAGACCAAGCTATCACTCTTTGCAGATGATACGACGATATACTTAGAGAATCAAGCAAAAAACTACTTGAAACAATAAATAAATTTGGCAAAGTTGCAGGATATAAAATAAACCCATTCAAATCCTCAGCATTCCTATATATTTCCAATGAAATTCAACAGCAAGAGGTAGAAGGAGAAATCCCCTTTAAAGTTACTGTAGACATTGTAAAATATTTGGGAATCTACCTGCCAAAACAAACCCAAGACCTATATGACCACAATTACAAATCACTTTCCACACAAATAAAGTCAGATATAACTAATTGGAAAAATATCAGTTGTTCATGGCTGGGTCAAGCTAATATAATAAAAATGACAATTTTAACTAAATTGAATTATAAAATTAGTGTCATACCAATTAATTTACCAAAAAAATACTTTGTAGAGCTAGAAAAAAAACTAACAAAATTCATTTGGAAGAATAAACCATCCAGAATATCAAGGGAATCAATGAAAAGAAATTCAAGGGAAGGTGGACTAGCTGTGCCAGATTTCAATCTGTATTATAAAGTAGCAGTCATCAAAACTACTTGGTACTGGCTGAGGAATACAGGAGTGTATCAATGGAATAGATTAGGCACATGGGATTCAGAAGTCAACGAGTATAGTAATCTATTGTTTGATAAACCCCCAGACCCTGGTTTTTGGGATAAGAACTCACTATTTGACAAAAACTGCTGGGAAAACTGGAATATAGCATGGCAGAAACTGTGCATAGACCATTATCTATTACCGTATACCAAAATCAAGTCTAAATGGGTGCATTATCTAGGTATAAAGGTTGATACCGTAAGCAATCTCAGAAAACAAGGAATAGTTTACCTGTCAGACTTGTGGAGAGGGAAATACTTTATGACTAAACAAGAATTAGAGAACATCATAAAATGTAAAATGGATAATTTTGACTACATGAAATTGAAAAGCTTCTGTACAAACAAAACGATGTAACCAAGATTAAGAGGGAGGTGGGAAATTAGGAAAGAATCTTTACAACCTATGTCTCTGACAAAGGACTCATTTCTAAAATATACAGAGAATTGAATCAAATTTATAAGAATACAAGTCATTTCTCAATGGATAAATGGTCAAAGGATATGAACAGACAATTTTCAGAGAAAGAAATTGAAGATATCTATAAGCAAATGAAGAAATGCTCTTTATCACTATTGATTACAGAAATGTAAATCAATACAGCTCTGAGATACCACATCTCTCCAGTCAGATTGGCTTAAATGACAAAACAGGAAAATGGCAAATGCTGGAGAGGATGTGGGCAAATTGGAACACTAATGCATTGCTGGTGGAGTTGTGAACTGATCCAGCCTTTTTGGGGAGCAATCTGGAATTATGCCCAAAGGGCTATAAATGCTTTCATATCCTTTGACCCAGCAATACCACTCTTAAGGTTATATCCCAAAGAGATCACAGAATTTGGAGGAAAACCCATATGTACAAAAATGCTTATAGCAGCTCTTTTTGTGGTGGTGAAGAATTGGAAATTAAGGGGTTACCCATCAATTGGGGAATGCCTGAAAATGTTGTGGTTTATGCATGTTATGGAATACTATTGTGCTATAAGAAACGACTAGTAGACGGTCTTTATATTTACATGGAGATGCTTATACGAACTGATGTTGAGTGAGAAGAGTAGAACCAGTAGAAATTTGTACACAATTACAGAAACAACATGCGTGTGATGATCAGCTTTGATAGACTGGACTCTTCTCAGTAATGCAGGGATATGTCAATCTCAAAAGACTCATGATGGAGAGAAATATGTGCACCCAGAGAAACAACTAGAAAGACCTGAGTTTATATCCAGTTAGAAGCAAAATACCTGATCTTTTTCCTTCTCTTGTTTGGTTTTATTCCCTCTTTATCATTTTTCATTCCATCTGATACAATTCTTCTTTAAAACTTGACTAATGTATAATATGAAAGTATTTACAGATCTTATACTTGAGTATATGCTGCCATGAGGGGAGAGGGGGGAGGGAGACAAAATGTGAAACTCAAGGAATTGTGGAATTGAATCCTGTAAACTAAAAGGAAACAAACAAATCAGTTAAAAATTAAAAAAAAAAAAGAATTTGAGCTATTCAGTAATGGAATGGGACCTTGTTATACCTTGTTTTTGCATCCCCCAACCTCAGCCCTTCCTCAGGGAAGTGAGCAGACTGCCAAGTCAGTTCCACCTTCCCACAACAGATGTCTTCCTTTACCCAGTCTGCTCACCTCCACAGAAGTGGGCAGGTTTCTGGGTCAGGGAGACTTGGCCTGTGGGAATTTTGAGGTGTATACTGAGCAATCACTGTTCTTGGTGTCTGCAAGTTTCTGCTTGCATTATGCCTAACCATGGTCCGCGTAGTGTCCCTTTAAAAGCTGACACGTTGGCCCTGCAGACTCACTGTTCGATTTGGGACTGACCCTGAAACAGTCCTGTGAAAAATAAAATCCACTTCCAAATTTTACCCTCAGGGGTCTCTTGTCTTGCTCTTTTTGGCACAACATTTGGAGGCCCCAGCAAGATGATCATGATGTCCTGCATCATCAAGGAAATCCCCTAACAGGAAGAGCTATCAGCCTCTTGAGGCAGACATCTGCTCACCCCAATCCCGAGGGAGGATAGCCCCTGCTGATGTTCCAGGGCCCCAGGTCTGGAGGAGGGAAAGATTGCACCTACCTCTCCACTTTCACCGCTCCTCATTCAACACTTGTGTGGATTCAGGACCTGCAATTTGGGGGTAAGCACCACTCTCTTTTCTGTTCTGTTCTAGGAGTACTTGGGTGGTTGGATGCAGCACGAGTGCAATCTACACCCCATTTTCCAGACAAACTCGAGGCATGGAAACTTTGCCTGTATCTTGTTCTAGTCTGGTGTGTTACTTCCTGTCTGTCTATCTTTCTATGTGTCCTCTCCTTTCTGGGCTCATAAAATTTTGTTTTGAGCTCATTCGCTGAAAACATCCCTACTTTTACTCTTCAAAGCAGATATTCCAGTGGCTATCAGAGGAGCATCTTTAAGGAAGCTTTTATGATTTCAACTGGGAAGATATATTTGTTTACTAAACCATTTTAAAGTAGCCCATCAGGGTGGGCAGATTATGGGGTCCCCTTGAAGAATGAGTGGCCCACATTTGGGGTGGGATGATCCCCACAGGGAAGTATATTCAATCAGTGTGGTGGGTGGTCACAGGAAATCCAGAGGTACAGATCAGTTGCCTTATATTGATTTCTGGCTGGACCTCATTACCCATCCCCCTCTCTGGCTTAGGAACTGTACTTTCCAAAGGGGTATCCGAGCCCTTGTGGCTCAGCCACTGTCAGACCCTCCTAAAAACCTCCCTCGAAAGCCCTACAGGTTCATACCCCAACCTTACAACCCTGGATCCCCTCCCTCCACCTCTTCCCCTGACTTCTCAGGGCTTCCAACTTCCCCAATCCCCCTTTTACCTCCCCCCACACACACCCAGAAAGGGGCGAGCCATCAGCCCCCAGAAGACCCCTCTTCTCCTTCAGCCATCCTTCCCCTCAGGGAATCCCTGAACCCAGAGGGACCCGGGCCAGGGGAAAGCCCTGCCTAGGGGAGCCAGGGTGGCCTTGTGGCCCCTTCCCCATTGCAGTGCCTGGGATGGAAGGGGATGGGGCTGGCCAGACTGACCCAGGTGTCAGGCCGAGGGTGAGATTGACCAACCCCTACCCTAAGCTGCTGTGGGAAGGAGAAGGTGATGGCTCTGTCCCCAGCCCACAGACTCTGGTTGTGGGGAGTGGGATGGGGGAAGGAGAATTGACTTGATGGGAAAGTGTTCTCCACCCACTGAAGTGGAAAGGGGGGTGGGGCTGGACTTTTACAGCCCCTCCCTCTGGAGGGAATTGGGCAGTTGAAATTTTTTTTTCTTATACTGCAGGGTTTGGGAAGGGGAGGCGGCGGGAGCCTTCCTAGGAGGGAGACTATGGACACAAGTCCTCCCCATGGGGCACTGGGAGCGGTGAGCTCATCTTTGGGAATCCCTCCCCTCAGATCAGAAAAGCAGGCATTATAGCTATCCCCTGCCCTTATGTCTGACCCTAAGGCAAATTGACAAAATATTTAGCTCTGTAAAAGAGAAGCCTTAGAGTTGCAGCTTTGAGATTGGCAGATTCAAAGCTGTAACTTTCAAAAAAATCCACCAAGATTCTTCTCCCAGACATACCCCTATTGACAAGGCTTTATTGTTAAAGGGATAGAAAATGATGAATGGGATGCTCTGACCCAAGTGTAATATTCTGAAATTTTTAATTTGGGGAATATGTACAATCTCTTTCTTTATACTCCTGGTCTGCCCAGCCTGGAATTATAATGAAAGCTAGAAAAACCAATAAGCAAAATATCTTCCCAAATTCTAAGAATTAATCATTAAGAAGTTGGAAATAGGTTATTGGGATTGCTTAAAAAAACAGAAGTATTTTGCTATCTCTGCTTGACTGTTCCCTGAATTTATAAAGGGAAAATTTATAGCTTTTGTGAAACACTTCTGATCAAACTGGTATAATGATTGTAAAATATAATGACTGTCATATATTGGTATCTCTCTAACTTTGAAGCTGATGCCAGGAGTGATAAGATCAATTATTGTATGAGTCATTCAAAGTCATTTGATATTCATTGTCATGTTGTTGCCATTTTGTAAGATTGTAGTGTGTTTCTAAAAATCTGTTTAGCTAGTGAACTTAAAAAAACATTTTGAAATATGAATAGTATTACAGTAAATTTAAAAAACTGGATTTTGTATTGCTTGTGTATTGGGTTTTTATGTTATAAAATTTGTTAATTTAAAAACATATATTTGGGTTACAAACAGACAATAATAATATTACTGATGTTTCATTTAAAATTTTGGCTATTATGGAAATATAATGATGAGATGAATGATTCTCTGTACTAGGTGAATTGGACCTGTGTTTTATAGAACTCTTATTGAGCAAATAAAAATATATATGGCTATATTGGTATTTGTCTGAAGATTTCCAGAATGTAAATGGTAAAGCAAGTTTTTGTTTGTATGTGAAAATTTGAAAAGCACATCCAGCTGTTTAAGGTAACCAGATTAGTAATTAATTGGTTACATTAGAGAAAGGAAATAGTTTTAGTCATACAGTCCCTAAACGATGGACTTAAATTTCTGAGAAATTGCAAGTTCATGTACAACAGATAGAAGGGATTTCTATCAATTGTTTTTTTTTACAAGTTTAGATTTGAGAAGGAAAGATGGTAAATGGAAACTTTACATTTGTGAGATCTGGTAAATCTTTATTGCTGATTGCAGCCCTAAGAATAAAAAATGCTCTAAACTGTGACTGGTGAAATTTGCTGTTTAAGGTGATTTTTTTTCCTTCTTTAGCAAATTTCCTATGATCAGAGCATGTAGTCAGTAAAAGATATGAGCTCTTTTGTGTTAGTTTATTGGAAAATTTAATATTATTTTTCATCTAGAATTAGAACATGTGCAGAAAGTTATGCAAACTGCTTAAGATCATTTTCACAGTTTTCACCTAACTTTCTTTATAAAGGTTTAATGAGATTGTAAAGCAGAAGAGATCTTGCTGTTTTGATCTGGATTTGTAGTTATTCTATGTTCTAAGCAAAAGTTAACATTTGTAACCGAATGTATGTTAAAGATTCAATTTCTGAATTATCTCTTTCTTATAGAGTGAATATAATCAGGGGATAAATAAGCTTTGTGAAACAAGGATGTACATCTACTATCCAGTTGTGTGGTTCAAGTCAGGAGCCTCTTTTTTTTAAGGCAGTATAGTTATGTTAGTAAGAGAATAATAACTTATGAAGTATCTTGTTTATGTAGTTTGTAGAAATATAAAGGAAAGTGAAATAGTCTGAGTAATGGATTATACTAGCCCATCCTCACCCTTCACTTTCCTCCTACTCCTTTTTGGCCCTTGTTCAATCTCTTTTCCAGATTTGATTTTCTAGGCTCAATACCCTTCACTTGCAGACATCATCTCAGGCTGAGTACCCACTAGCTACAGACCCAGCACACTAAATGGTGGGACCCTATGAAACAGAGACAGCTCTATGTCCTCCCTCAGCATGAAGCGCAAATGATTTTCAGTCCCAGCTGTTTGAGGGAAATGATGGGGTGCTTGGAATTATGGGGTACTTGGGTGCCTGATATTTAGTTTAATCAGTGATACTTTAGTTGAGAGACAAGAAAGATACCATTTTAACACCAGGTTAATTAAAACTCTTTAAAGTCTATTTATGGAAAGCTGAACAAAGCAGATAAGAAGGTTTGGGGACAAATGGGGTTCATCCAGCCCCTCCTGTTTCCAGATAGTTGATATCAGTTTTAAAAGTATGTTGAGAGAGCATGAGAAAGTTTTGGGAAGGGAGAAAGAAGATTTGCAATTGTTTGTCATTAATAGCTCAATCAAATTTTAGATGGCCCTATCTGAAGAACACTAGTCCATATTTAATTGTTATTTAATAATTTGGGGCCTGTAAATATTTCTACATTCTGAGCCTTATTTAAAGATATCCGTAGTCATAAAAGCCAATGATGGGATGGCAGAGACTACAGGCTGCAAACTGTTCCAGGTGGATGTCTGTGCTTGGAAAAGTCTGGGTAGCTATCTAAATGACTACCAGAAATGACTCATGCCTGGATCCAAAAGTGGCTAAGGAAGTTTTCCTTCTGGCAAGGCTTATGACATTATCCCTTATTTTTCATAGCAAATTGAGAAGTTATATTTTGAGCAAATATTTGAGTTATATAATTGAGCAAAATGAGAAGTTATATCCAGGAATAAATGAATAAATCTAGAGATAACATCCTTCAAAAAGGAGATGATTAGTAATAAGGCAAAATGTAGTGAAATAGTTGCCTCATTGACCAGGACAGTAGAGTTTCAGGAGAACAACATGATCAAACTTAGATGATACCCAGGATTAAATACAGATGTATAGAAATTGGCTTAATTTTTTTATATGAATTCATGCTTTGAGAATGTTTGGGAATAAGATCAGAGGATTGGAGTTTGGTTTTTAGCACAAAGATTGGATAAGATAGTGGTAAGGATGAAGCTAATGTTAATTTGTTAAAGCTATGTTATTTTACAAAGGGCAGATGAAATCATTTTTTAAAAGATTTTTGTATTTTAAAAGATTGCTATACCAGGTACATGAGTTAGGAAAGGTGGAAATAACAAAGAATAAATAAACTGAAAATTCTCTGTAGTTTCAAATATGGAACTAATCTTAAGTAATTGTGTTAATTTTTATTAAGTCAGAATTACCTGGTCATCTCTAGATCTGAACTGGAAAGGCAGAACTCCTTTTTAAATTCTGTAACTACATGAGGCATCTGGGATTCAAAAGTGTTGTTTAAATGAAATAGGTCACTAGGATACAAGGGATTATATATTAATTATGATTCTTTTATAATTTGTATGTAAGTTTTCTTGGTTATCTTGGTGACATGTAATTGTGTACCTGACTTAATGTAATCATGACATTTTGTAAAATTGTAGGAAAATCCTCATTGTATTGATTGAGCCTAACTATAATGTTTGAACCTAGTCTTTCATGGCTAGAAAACTGGACTTTTTTTTAGATGTAAAATCTAAACATGTAAAGTTGTGCTTCAGGGAGGTCTTGTCAGGTCTGGCTGGCTGTACCAGCTTGTACATATTGTACCTTTGAACTCTAGTCATCTAAAGATTACCCCACAGAGCCATAGGATCTGAAAAAGATGACATCAGATGCAGACAACTTTCCCAAGAATCCACACCTGGCCTCTATTGGGACAACTTCTTTCTGGAGAAATTCCACTAGAGGAACAATGGAAAACATGACTCCCTCCTCCTCCTTGTGACTATGGCCCTATTAACTCTGTTAAATTGCTAATTGTTATGGATTCCCTCCACCAGCCCTTGGGAACAGAACTGAGTGACCTGTATGATTCGGCCTGGTGGTGTCAAGGGTTTGCTACACACACAAAACAAATGGGGAATATTGTAACTGGTTTTCCCATCCCCCAACCTCAGCCCTTCTTAGGGAAATGAGCAGACTTCAAGGTCAGTTCCACCTTCCCCCAGTGGATGTCCACCTTTACCCACTCAGCCCACCTGCAGAGAGGTGGACGGATTTCCGGGTCAGGGAGGTTTGTAGCCAGCAGGAATTTTGAGTTGTGTACTGACCAATCACTGTTCTTGGCCCTGCAAGTTTCTGTTTGCATAATACCTAACCATTAGCCTCATGGTGTCCCTTTAAAAGCCCACACATTGTCTGTGCAGAAACACATTTTGATTGGGGTCTGACCCTGAAACAGTCACCCAGAAAATAAAATCCACTTCCAAATTATAGTCTTGGGGTCTCTTGTCTGGGTCCTTTTGGCACAACAGTGTGTGCCTACAACCTGGATACCTTCAGACAGAAACAGGATGACCAATGGTGTTCATAGTGTTGAAGAAAGTATTCTTGTTCAATTCTAAGATTGAGACTGAGGTTTCTTCTATTTCTCTGAGAGAAATGATTATTAATAACTAATAATTTGGGGAGATACAGAGTGCCCCCTTTATCTAATGTCCTCATTTGGAAGCTCAGTCTCTGAAGGGAATTACTGATAATGAGATGAATTAACTTTCTCCTCAATCTTGCTCAGACTCATCTCACCACTTTACAAGGAATTTAAGCAGGGAAAGCCCACTGTGCTCTACATTGGTTTGGGTGGGAATAAATTATTTGATTAAATTGCCCAAGGCTGGAAATTTAGAAGTAAATTACATAATTGGAGTTATATCCCCTAACCCTGCATTAGAAGAGGTTCACCTTCCTTTGTAATATTCATTCTGCCTCATTACTTTTTAACCAATTATATTCAATTGCCACCCTCATGAATACCCACCCTTCTGAGGGCACTTAAGTGTTGAGTGGGTACCATAAGAGGTTTTTGACATTTGAGAGTGTCACTGACCCATTATATTGGCCAAATACTAGCATTATAAATAAAATGCTTAATTACAAGGAAGCATGACTCTTGAACTTTTTAAACATCACATCTTACATCTTGTGCCTCTGTGATTCTATCAATCAATGGATTTACTGTTCAGTATTCCTTTTCTCTATTTAGTGCTCCAAATTCTCCAAGTGCCACCTGCTTATTGACACTTTTTCACTTTGGTGCATCTGTGTATCTGTGATTTCATTAGATGAGCTACTCCTTTCACACACACACACACACACACACACACACACACACACACACACACAC
>NW_027185655.1:67444139-67463061 GCF_028583685.1 Petaurus breviceps papuanus
ACACACACACACACACACACACACACACACACACACACACACACACATATATATATATATCAGAACCTTCTCCTTCATCTTCCAGAGAAACTATTCAGATGGCCTTCTTGTTTCAGTATTTCAGGAATACTAGTATTGAACTTAAGCTGTCCATATTTTGCTTTCTTTTCTCCCTTTGTGGACTTGCTATGCTGATGACAGATGTCCTTGATAAAGTTTATGGATGCCTCCTCTGCTGTACAAGTCATCATCAGTTACGTGCTGCAACCTGTATCTTTCTATAGCCTTGGGATGATTTGTTACTCTTGAATCTTCCAAAACTGCAATATTCCATAATTTGAAATATCACTAGAAAAATAATATACAAGCCTAAAATTGGGGATCATTGAAAGCTATGTGCAATTTTCCAAATGTCTTTGCTTCCAATCTCCTTCTTCTACTCTATTCCAGGATGCACTCATTGTTCATCTGCCATAACTGTCTAATATACATATTTATGTATAATATTTATGGATGGACTAGCTTAACAGACTCTTTGTCCAGCTGCTCAGCAGAGTCTGGGCAATTTATGTTTTTCAAATACTTTTGCAGGGGCAGGGGGAGCAGGATGCTGTGAATTTCAATGGTGAGGCTTTGTAATGTCTTCAGATTTGCTTCAATTAATGGCATAATGTAATCTGCAAGTAGGAGCACTTGGAAAAGCTGACTATTAATAATTCAAGACATTCGTGTGACACTTAAAGTATTTGCCAGTGGCTTTAAACTGATGTTCATTAAAATAAGGGGGTCTCTTTTTCCCTCTTCTAACAGGGAGACATTCTATCACTAGGAGAAGTTCTGAGGATAGAAATTTTATCATAATAATGTCAGCCAAAGGCATTCCATTCACAAAAGAAATCACCTTACCAGTGTGGTTTTTGTTAATAGAAACTTCTTTTAATATACACACTTTTCGATAATGATGGTGTTTTCCTCCCTGGAGCAAATATGTTTGCTGGGTGAAAGGCTCCTCATCTGATATAACTTTTGAGAGAATTTTTGTTATCCACCAGATTTCTAAAGGGAAAGAGAGACTGTCCAACACTTATCAATTTCTTTTAATGTCATCATTTTATTCTTTAATAAAAGTGTTGGGGATACAAATATAATGAAAAAAACATTCTCTTCTCTCTGGAAGTTTTTATTTGAACTGGAGAGACTGTATAACATATGTATGCATATATATATATATAGAGAGAGAGATATTATATAGATATATATTATCAGAGCATATATATTAGAGCACATATCAGAACATATCTTTATCATTTCCAGGAAGATTTGGGTTTAATTACTGGTCAGTAACACACACACAGACACACAAATAATACAATACAAGATGAACAGCATTAGTAAGAAGAAAACTAAGATGGTGAGATGACTTGTAGACTATACCATAGAAGTATCAGGTAAGGGAACTGGAAATATTTAGACCAGAAAAGATAATACTTGGAATGGGGTAGGGATCCATAGTGGCAATTTTCATTCCTTTGAATGACTAACATATCAGAGAGATTAGATGAATTATGTCTGTTCCCAATAGAACTAATGGGTAGAAGTTATAAAAAAGCAGATATGGAAAGCAAAAAGGAACTACTTAATAATTTGAGTTGTTAAAAATTGTAGAGGTAATCTTATACCGAATGGCTTTAGTAGTCAAGGGAACAGGAAAGATCTCCTGAAGAAGGTAGCAACTGATCGGAGGCATAAATGAATGCAGAGATTCTAAGATGAGGGAAGATTAGGATGGAAAGTATTCCAGGCATGAGGAGTATTCAGGATAAAGGACCAAACATGGGATATGGACCATTGTGTATGAGAAATGGAAAACAGGCCATTATGACTGTAGCATAGAGTGGATGTCAGGGAGTCAAGTCTAACGAGACTGAAGGTCTGGAAGGGACCAAGTTGTGAAGAGCTTTAAATGGAAAAGAAAAAAAAGGCAAAAGGGAAAAAATAAAAACAATAGCAAAACTTTATATTTGATCATGGTGATAAAAGGAAGTGACTTAATTTTTACAGTTCTTTTTCTTCCATTTTTAAAAAAAATTTGTAAGACAATGAGTATTTGTACAATTTTATAACAAGTTGGGTTGATGTAATAACTTTTACATATGAATTCTTTGGGATTTCTCCTTCGAAGGTAACTGATCTTAATGATATGGGTATTACTTCCTTTTTTACAGATTGCAATCTATCACATACTCATGCTATGAAATTTTTGTCCATTCTCTTCCCTCTACAGGCTATCTACCTAATGCATTGGACACCATCTTTAAGTCTTTTAAAATTTTGCAAGAGCAGCACTTGGGCTCTCTGTTATTCATTTTTTTATACTTTTTGCAGAGAGGTCATTGTTGGTAATATATTGCAACCTGCTTCTGTCCACTCTCTGTCTGTCTCTTTTGAACTTTGTATAGCCTGCAATCTCTGATGAACCCTACCCCTCAAATATGCCTTTGCATTCTTCTCTCCAAATCTTTGTTCATGTTCTTAACTTCTGTTTTGTATTATCTGTATTTAGAATGTCTTAATATGTACTTTATCATTAATTTGTTCACGTAGTGAAATGTTCTCTCCTCTTCCCTCTCTACCTGATGCATTCCTCCTTATTCAACATGAACAGCACTTCTTCAATGAAACATTATTCTCATCTCCTCTGGTGAACTGATCTCACTCAAATTTCACAAAGCACATTGTTTAGAATCTGACATGGATGGCTACCATGTATAGTGTGTCTTAGTTATTCGCATAATTGCTATATCCTTTATTAGAATATAAACTCCATGAAAGCAGAAAATCTGTCTTATCAAAATTTCTCTCCCTTCCCCAAGCCAAAGGCAAACTCTCAAAACAATAAAGATTTGATTAATAATTTAATAAATCAGATGGGAGAATTTTCCTGATATTTTGTTTAACATTCTATTCATTTAAATCATTTGTCATCTTGCTTAATTATGCTAAAATATTTTCATCTGTAAATATATGAGTTATCTATTATTATTATTATTATTATAGTAATTCAGATCAAACAGATTTCCTTGGGAGAAACAATGAACAATTTCAGCATTGTTCCTGTCTTTAATAAGATCTTAATGAGCACTAGAGAAAAAGAGATCTGAATAGCTCACTAACTTAGCGTTTCCCAACCTCCCATGCCTACACCATGGTGACTTTTTAAAGTCACTGAACTACTGAGACTTTATCTGATAAAACTATACTAGATTATAAACAGAGCAATCATAATCCACATTTTTTTTTAAAGCAATTGGTGTTAAGTAACTTGCCCAAGGTTACAAGACCAGGTTTTTTTTTTCGTTGTTTTTTTTTTTCCCTGTGGGTATTAAGTATCTGAGGCCAGAACCTATCCTAGGTACTCCCAACTCCAGGGCCGGGGCTCTTACTCACTCATAATACACATTTATCAAAGACTTTAAAGTTTCTGTTTTTTTCCTCATAGTAACTTTATTAAGTAGGTAATTAAACTGTGATTATAGTTATTTCCTTCATAAAGAATCTGAAGGGGGCATTCAGGTGGCTTAGTGAGTAAGAGCACCGGGTCCAGTGTCGGGATGACCTGGAGATCGAATACCAGGCTCAGACACTCAGCACCACCAGAAATACCTGGCCATGTAACCTTGAGCAAGTTACTTAACCCTAATTGCTTAAAAAAAAGAATCTCTAGTTTAGGAGGGACAGAGAGGGGAGGTTTACCTGTTAAACAAATATTTATGGGGAGGGGAAGGCGGGGGACAAAATGTGAAACTCAAGGAATTGTGGAATTGAATCCTGTAATCTAAAAGGAAACAAATGAATTAATTTTTTAAAAAGGGAAAAAAAGAATCTGAAGACCAGTTAGGTAAAGTGATTTATCTAAGGTCAGAAAACAAGCAAACATCAAATACAGGATAAGAAAGGTAATGTGAAGCAATAGATAGAGAGTATTTGCCAAAGAGTAAGAAAGTCCAAGTTTCAAGTTATGCTCCTACACAAACTAGATGAATTATGCTGAAAAAATAACAACCTCTTGCTGCCCCAGACAATTTCTTAAGAATATAAATAGCATAGAGATCCACCATGCCCTACTGGAAAAGTTGAAAGGGGTATGGGAGAAAATATGGGAGAGAAAAGATTGGAGCAGGGAATATCCTGTGGGACTACGATTTTGGAGAGGAGGGTTGGGGAAAAACAGGGAGAAAATTTGTAACTCAAAATCGGGCAGAAATGAACGATGTAAATCAGAAGTTAATAAAGCATTTGAAAAATGAAAAAAAACAGAATATAAATAGCAAAACAGATGCCAATCTGCAGTCTTCTATGAGTTTTCTATGCCAATAAAATCCACCTTAAATCCAAAATCAAGATGTTTTCCAAAATTAATTATCTTTATAAACCACTAAGATATGAATTTAGTTTGACATAGCACAGGTAGGTGTCCCCCACCAATCTCCTCCTACATCCTTCCCCCAGTAGCAGGCATGTTTATGGTTCATTTTTATTTCACTATAGCTAGCCACTTGTACTTTTTAAATCCTTACTCAACCAGGACAGGCTCATTTTTTTTCTTTTTATATTAGTTTGAGCTGGCATTTCTTACCATGCAGATGGCTTTTTCTGAATGAATGCTCACAGGGTGAATTCTATGGGAGGAGAAGCTGCTGCACAGAGAACTGTGGGATGATAACAGAGAGCTTTAATTTGTATACTCCTTTGTAATTAGCTCATTAGAAATTCTGACAGTAGTCCAAAATGGAGAGCAGCAAATCATGGAAATTTGCAAAACTTAATAGATTATGGGAAACAGGAGATTAAGAAATTTAATTTACCTTGGCCCTGAAATATTTAAATATTAGAATTTACTGTCATATAATCAATTCACCACTCTGATGAGGGATAAACAATGTTATTCTTTGTTAAAATGCAGTCTTTTGCAGGAAAAGAAATAGCTGAGCTTGTCAGTTTGATATCAGCTATACTGTTTCCTATATTTTGGCATTTTTCTCAAGAACTTTTTCCCTTTCCCTGACAATTTTATGCATGTCTTTCTGTCTGCATAGGAAAACTTCAAAGAAGTTATTGTTAAAGCTCTGCCTTCTTGTTAACCTTTGCCCTCATTATCTAGCTTTTGGGTTCCTCAAAAGCAGAATGTGTCCTTGAGAGCTCTTTACTAGGTCTGGCAAATGTCACATTACATTCAAAGAAGTGAGGAAGCAATTGGTTTTGACCTCTGATTACCTTTCTCTTTTCTTTCTGTTTTTCTTTTTAGATCATCATCAACCAAAACTATTTCTCTTTCCTTTAATATATATGGTCAATAATAGTAATATGAAATTTAATGCAGATTTCCTTTTGTGACTATTTGAATATGTTTTTAACTCCCTATTAGATTCTAATAACTGAACAATAGAGAAGGGTCTTTTCTTCTATATTGGATATCATCCAAAATGGAGAGCCAAGTACCTGGCAGAAAGAATATGCTCAATAAATGTCTTAAGTAAATTAAATATATCATGGGTCAGTGTGGGACTTTAGTTGAGACCTGAAAGTTAAGACATGGAAATGAAGAGAAAAAGAAAATTACAAGCATGGGAAACAGCCAGGAAATTGCCACAAACAGGGAGATGGAGTGTCTGTTGTTTAGGAATAGCAAATATTGTGTGTGACCAGGGTCACTGGATTTCAGAGAACTTTCAAGTGAAGAAAGTTTTTAAAAAGATTAGAAATATAAGAAGGGGCTGGGATATAGAAAGCTTTAAAAGTCAGAGGAATCTAAATAGTGTGACCCCTTCAGAGGAATTCATTATTCCCACAATTCAGGATTTAGCTATATTTGTTGCTGTAGACAATAGAGAGCCAGTGGAGAATGTTGAATGGAGGGGCCTGATATGGTCAGGCTTGTATTTTAGGAAGACCAATTTGGCACCTGAATGAAAGATGAACTGCAGAAGAGAGAGTCTTGAGAATGGGAGAGCAGCCAGCAGGTTATTGTGATATCAAGGCATGATGTGAGAAATACCTTCATCAGGATAGTTGCAATGCCATAAAGGGAGAGTAGTTGTATTTGAGACATTATAAAGAGAGAAATAACATGACTTTTCAACTAACTGAATAAGGAAAAAGAGACAGAGAGAGAGTAAAAGACAGAGAGATAAAGACAGAAAGAGACAGAGAGAAGTTGAGGATGACACGTCAAGGATTCTTGTCTATGTGAATGTTAGGATATCTACAGTACATAGTTGGAGACATTTAATTGGAAAATGGAAATATGAGATAAAAGGACAATAGAGAGATAAAGGTTTGGAACATAGATATGAGAATCATCTTCAGGGACAATATTTTAATCAATGGGAGCTGATGAGATCACAGTGTGAAATAATAGATAGAAGAGAAGAGGGCCCAGGACAAAACTTTGGGGTACACCCTTGGTTAGTAAGTGTGAACTGGATAAAGATCCAGCAAAGGAGACTGAGAAGGAACTGTTATATAGGAAGAGAGTCAGGAAAAAGTTGTGCCATGCAAAGCTAAAGAAGAAAGTATCAAGGAGAAGAGTTTAACAAACAAAGGTTGTAGAAAAGTCAAAAAGGATGGATATTAAGAAAATACCACTAGGGGCGGCCAGGTAGCACAGCGAGTAAGGGCACTGGCTCCAGTGTTGGGACCACCTGGGGATCAAATCCGGGCTCAGATACTTAGCGCCACACCCAGAAATTGCTGGCCATGTAGCCTTGAGCAAGCTACTTAACCCCAATTGCTTAAAAAAAAAAATTAAAAAACAAAAAAAAAGAAAAGAAAAGACCACTACATTGGCAGTCAAGAAATAATTGGTAACTTTGGGGAGAGCAGTTCATTTAAAGGATAAGGACAGAAACCAGAATACAAAGACCTGGAGAGGAAAGGATGTGGAGGTAATGGTTATGTATAGACTTTTGAAGAATTTTAGCCACAAAAGAGAGAAATTATATAGGAATTATAAGTAGTGGGGATGGATGCATCAAGTGAAGGTTTCTTTGAAGGTAGGGGGAGATATCAACTTTTCCCCAGACAATAGGAAATCAGCCCATAGATTGGGCAAGATTGAAGATAAATGGGAGAACAGGAATTACAGAAGAAACAATTTGCTGGCAAAGCTATAATAGAAAGGGATTGTCTATGAATGTAGAAAGAAGGCCTTGGCAAAAAGAAGGGATACTTCTTAGTGGGAGACAGGGGTGAAGGAAAAGATACTGATAGAAGACATCAGAGTGCTGTGATATGAGCAGAAGAGGCAGTTCTCTGAGAATACCATCATTTTTAAGTGAAATTTGAAGTTAGATTCTTATCTGAGAAAAATGAGGGTACAGGAAGTTATGAGAGTTTTGGAGAGAGATGAAAAGGTTATGGAAAAGCTACTGTTTTAGGTGCGATTGTATACCAATTAGATAGATTTCATTTAAAATATTTATTTCAAAAAATATTTATTTTTATTTTACACATTCAATTCCTTAAGATTTTGAGTTTTAAATTTTCTCATACTCCCTCCCCTTCCCACTCCAAGATGGCATGCAATATCACACAGGTTCTACATATACATTCACATTAGACATATTTTTACATTAGTCAAAGAAGAATCAGAACCAATGGGAGAGAGAGCAAATAGTATGCTTGGATCTCCATTCAGATTCCATAGTTCTTTTGGATGCGGATATCATCTTCCCTCATTAGTCTTTTGTAGTTCTCTTAGATTCTTGCATTGCTGAGAAGAGCTATGTCTATCAAAGTAAATCATCGCATAATGTGGCTGTTACTGTGTAAAATGTTTTCTTGGTTCTGCTCACTTCACTCAGCATATGTTCACATAAGTCTTTTCAGGTTTTCTTGTTTAGTCACTCCCCAACTGATGGGCATCCCCTCAATTTCCAATTCTTCACCACCACAAAAATAGCTGCTATAAAGATTTTTCACATGTAGATTTTCTTTTTCCTTTTGTATGATTTCTTTGGGATAAAGCCCTAGAAGTGGTATTGCTGGATCAAAGGATATGCACATATTTATAGCTAGTTGGGTATAGTTCCGAATTGCTCTCCAGAATGGTTGAATCAGTTTACAACACCACCAACAATTCATTCATTTCCCAATTTTCCCACACTTCCTCCAGCATTTATCATGGCCTGTTTTGTCATGTTAGCAAATCTGATAGGTGTGATGTGGTACAGTTTGACTTGCAATTCTCTAATCAATAGTAATTCAGAGCATTTTTTTCATATGACTATAGTTAGCTTTAATTTCTTCATCTGAAGATTGCCTGCTCATATGACTCATATTCATTTAAATTTGATTCACTTCTCTATATGTTTAGAGATGAGACCTTTATCAGAGGCACTAGTTACAAAAATTCTTTCCTAGTTTCTGATTTCCTCTTAATCTTGTCTGCACTAGTTTTGTCTGGGCAAAAACTTTTCAAATTTAAGTTCATAAAAATTATCCATTATACATTTCATAACATTTTCTATCTTATTTTTTGTCATAAATTCTTTCATTCTCCACAAATCTGTCAAATAAACTATTCCTTGCTCTCCCAGTTTGCTTATAGCATCATCCTTTATATATAAATAGTGTACCCATTTAGATTTTATTTTGGTATACAGTGTAAGATGTTGGTCTATACCCAGTTTCTGTTGTCCTATTTTCAATTTTTCCCAGCAGTTTTTGTCAAATAGTGAGTTCTTATCTCAGAAGAGGGAATCTTTGTGTTTATCAAATAATAGATTCCTATGTTCCTGGACTACTGTCTTGTGTACCTAACCTGTTCCACTGATCCACCACTCTATTTTTTAGCCAATACCAAGTAGTTCTGATTACTGATGCTTTATAATGTAGTTTAAAGTCTGGTATGACTAAATCACCTTCCCTAGCATTTCTTTTCATTAATTCCCTTCAAGTTCTGTTCATTTTGTTCTTCCAGATTGTAAAACCAATCATGGAAGCTCTCCTGAGGACTGCTGCTGTGAATAACTTTCAGGGTGTAATTGCATAGTATAATGAACACTCTATTTACTCAGCACATAACATTAACAACAGTATAACTTAACAACTTATTACTAAAGTAGCCACATAGTCTTAAACAAAACATATCATTCAGCATACCTTATGGTCATCTTTAAGAGGCAGAAGAAAATGGAAACACCATCCACCTCTAGGTCACAGTAAGTTAGAATATCCTCAATCAATACAGAGTCTCAAAGTAAAGTCCTCTTTCATCTTGACTAGAGACTGGCTTCCAATCATCATTAAGACAATTTTCCTTAAGGGATAGCAGAAAGTACAAACACTATCCATTCCTAGGTCACACTAAATTACAGATTTCATCAGTCAATATCGAAAGTAAAGTCTTCTTTCATCTTGTCTGAAGACTGGCTTCAAAACTCCACAGCTGACCACTCCCAACTCTTTCTTTTTTTGTTCCAGTGTTTTTTTTTTGTAGGGCAATTGGGGTTAAGTAACTTGCCCAAGGTCACACAGCTAGGTATGTGTGTGTGTGTTTGTGTGTGTGTGTGTGTTTGTGTGTGTGTGTGTGCTAAGTGTCTGAGGCTAGATCTGAACTCAGGTCCTCCTGACTCCAGGGCCAGCACTCTACACTTCCAACTCTTGACTGCATTCCCGTGTAGGCAGCTCTCTACTCCTGTTTCATATCTTAGCTCACAGGGACTGCTCTACTCCACGTTCTTCACTGCTTCTGTTTCTAGGAAAACAAAGCTTAACAATGCTACAAAACTATTTACACACATTACAAACACTATAATTTCAATTCACTTTTTGTCTGAGGAATCAATACAGAAGAATAAACAGGACTTCTGTTTGAAAAAGTAACACAGATCATCAGAGTGCTGACATCACAAACATTCTATTTCTCAGTTCTGCCTGCTCCCAGCTCTACTTTTTCTCTTATCTGCTCCTTCCTGTTCCACCCTTTTTGCAAGCTCCTCCCACTGTGAGCTCCCATGCAACTATATTCAGCCTATTAAGGGTCAAGGGAGATCTTTAAATTCCCTTAGGCCTACCTAGGGCAGGAAAGGTTCTTCAAACTCCCCTAGGTCTATTAAGGGAAATACAATGTATACTGGTTCCAATTAAAGACTCTCGATACAATCAAAGGTGAGGCTCAAAGGTTCTTGATTACCCAAAACTCAATTCAGAAAAAAGCAAAAAATCCCATGTTGCTTGCCATTAAACAAATGAATTTTGTTATTTTTTCCTAAATCTATAATATAATTTTTCATAGTTTGATTGGTATGGCTTGGAAAAGGAAGTTAATTTAGACAGAATTGTCATTTTTTTTATTATATTGGCTCAGCCTACCATGAACAGCTGATGTTTTTCCAATTATTTAGATATGAATTTATTTGTATGAAAAGTGTTTCATAATATGTTAATATATTTCCTGAGTTTGTTTTGGTGGGTAGACTACCAAATATTTTATAATGTCTATAGTAACTTTAAATGGAATTTTTATTTCTATCTCACTGTTGGACTTTGTTAGTAATATATAGAAATGCCAATGATTGATATGGGTTTATTTTATATTCTGCAAGTGTGCTAAAGTTGCTTATTATTTCAAGTAGTTTTTTTACTTGATTCTTTTTTTTTTGCCTTTTGGAGGGCAATTGGGGTTAAGTAACTTTCCCAAGGTTATGTGGCTAAGTTTTTTGAGGGGGTGTTAAGTGTTTGAGGCTGGAACCAAACTTGGGTCATCCTGACTCCATGGCTGGCACTTTACTTACTGTGCCACCTAGCCGCACCTTACTTGATTCTTTAAGTATATCATCATATTATGTGCAAAGAGTGATAGATTTGTTTCTTCTTTGTGTATTCTTTCAACTTCTTTTCCTCTCTTTTCACTAAAGCTGATTTTCTAGTACCATGCTGAACAACAGTGGTGATAATGGACATACTTCACCTCCCCCACTCCACACCCTTAAAACCAACCTTAATGTAAATGCTTCTGGCTTATTCCCATTACATATAATGATTGCTGATGGTTTTAGGTATATGATGCTAATAATTGTAAGGAAGAATCCCTTGATTCCTATGATCCCTAGTGTTTTTAATAAGAATGGGTGCTTTATTTTGTCAATGACTTTTTCTGAATTTATCATGTGATTTTTGTTAATTTTGTTGTTGCTATGATCAATGATGCTGAAGTTTTTCTCATATTGAACCAGTCCTGAATTCCTGGTATAAATCTGACCAAGTAATAGTGCATTATTCGAGTAATAAGTTGCTGTAATCTTTTCTTATTTTTTAACATTTAAAATATTTGACTATATCCATTAGGGAAATTTTTTTTACAATATTTTCTCTGTTTTTACTATTTCTGGTTTAGGTATAAGTACCATATTTATATCATAAAATGAATTTGGCAGGACTCTGCCTATTTTTAAAAATAGTCTATATAGTATTGGAATTAACTGTTCTTCAAATGTTTGACACAAGTCGCTTGTAAATACATCTGGCACTGGAGATATTTTCCTGGGGAGTTCGTTTATTTCTTGTTCAATTTCTTTTTCTGAAATACTTTTATTTAAGTATTTTATTGCCTATTCTGTTCGTCTGTGCAGTTTATATTTTCATAAATATTCATATATTTCAATAAAATTGTCAAATTTATTGGCATACATTTGGGCAAAATCTTCTTAATTATTGTTTTATTTCCCCTTCATTGCTGGTCACTTTACCCTTTGCATTTTTGATACCAGTAATTTAATTTTCTTTTTTAAATCAAATTGACTAAAGGTTTATCAAATTTACTGTTTTTTTTTTCATAAAATCAACTGTTGTTTTTATTTATTAGTTCAATAGTTTTCTTAATTTCAATTTTATTAATCCCTCCTTTCTTTTTCAGTATTTCTTAGTTGGTATTTAATTGGAGATTTTTAATTATTTCTTTTTCTAATTTTTTTAGTTGTGACTAGTTCATTGAACTTCTCTTTCTCTATTTTATTCAGGTAAGCTTTTAGAGATATAGAACTTCCCTCAAGAACTGCTTTCACTGCATACCATAAATTTTGGTATGTTGCTTCATTATGGTCATTCTCTTGGATAAAGTTATTTATCTTCCCTGGCTTTTTATTATGTATAATTTATTGCATCATGGCCTTAAAATGTTGCATTTAATATTTCTGCCTTTTTGCATTGAATTATGAGAGTTTATGTCCTAGTACATGGTCAATTTTTGTGTAGTTTCCATTTACTACTGAGAAAAGGGCATATTCCTTGCTATCCATGTTCATTTTTCTCCAATGGTCTACCATATCTAACTTTTCTACAATTCTATTCACTTTCTTAACTTCTTTCTTATTCATTTTGTGGTTAGATTTATCTAGTTCTAGCTGGTGGGATTGAGTTCCCCCACTAGTGTTGTTTTGCTGTCCATTTCTTTCTATAACTCTCTTAACTTCTCTTCTAAGAAATTGAATGCTATACCACTTGGTGCATATATGTTTAGTATTGATATCATATCTTTGTCTATGATGCCTTTAAGCAGGATTTAGCTTCCTTCTTTCTCTCCTTTAATTAGATCTATTTTTGCTTTTGCTTTGTCTGTAATCAGGATTGCTACCCCTGCTTTTTTTTTACTTTATCTGAGGCATAAGATATTTTATTAAAATCTTTTACCTTAACCCTGTATGTATGCCTCTGTTTCAAATGTGTTTCTTGTAAATGAGATATTGTAGGATAATAATTTTTAATCCATTCTGCTATCTGCTTCTGTTTTATGTGCGAGTTCAATCTATTCACATTTGCAGTTATAATTATTATCTGTGTTTCTTTCCATCCATTCCCCCATTGATACTTTTCTTTCTCCTTTCCCCCTTTCTCTTATCACTAGTGTTTTGCTTTTGACCACCACCTCTCTCAATCTACCCTCCGTTCTTTACCCCCTCTCCATTTTCTTTCACCTTTCCCCTCCTACTGCCTATAAGGCAAAATCGATTTTTATAGCTAAGTATATCATTACCTCCTCAGACCAAATACAATGAGAGTGAAGTTCAAACAATGCTCATCTCGCTTCCTTCTCTCCATCTAATGTAATATGTCTTTGTGTCTCTTAATGTGATGTAATTTATCCTTTTCTGCCTCTGCCTTTCCTCTTCTCCTGTTCTCCTCTTTTCACCACTTAATTGATTTTTTCATCCTCAAATCCCCACACTCTGTCTATGTATATCCTTTCTAAACATCATAATAAAGACACAATTCTCAAGTAATAAGTACAATTTACCTATGCCAGGATGTGAAAAGTTTACTTTTACTGAATATCATGTTTTCCCTTTACCTGTTTACCTGTTTATGCTTCTGTTGAATCTTATTTTTGAAGATGAAATTCTCAATTGAAATCTCATCTTTTCATCAGGAAATTATGGAATTCCCTTATATAATTATATATCCATCTCCTCCCCTGGAAGATTATGCTCAGTTTTCACTGGGTAGTATATCCTTGGTTGTAATCCAAGATCCTTTGCCTTATTGAATATCATATTCCAAGTCCTCTGATCTTTTAATGTAGAAGCTACAAAGTCCTGCTTAATCCTGATTGAGGTTCTACAATATTTTAATTATTTATTTCAATCTGCTTGCAGTATTTTCTCTTTGATCTGGTAATTATGGAATTTGCCTATAATATTCCTTGGCATTTTCAATTTGGGATCTATTTCAGGAGGTGTTTGGTGGATTCTTTCGGTGACTAGATTACCCTTTGGTCATAGGTTCTCAGGGCAGTTTTCCTTGATGATTTCTTGAAATATGCTGTCCAGACTCTTTTGTCCAGGTCATGGCTTTCAGGGAGACCAATAATTTTTAAATTCTCTCTCCTGGATCTATTTT
Organism: Petaurus breviceps papuanus; assembly: GCF_028583685.1. Taxonomy (NCBI): domain Eukaryota; kingdom Metazoa; phylum Chordata; class Mammalia; order Diprotodontia; family Petauridae; genus Petaurus; species Petaurus breviceps. The sequence goes on from NW_027185655.1 coordinate 67,458,036, forward strand.
CCAGGTCAGTTGTCTTTCCATAGAGATATTTTACATTGTCTTCTATTTTTAACTTCTTTTGATTGTGTTGGACTAATGCTTGATGTCTCATAGAGTTGGTAACCTCAACTTGCCCAATTCTAATTTTTTCAAAAAATGTTTTCTTCAGTTACCTTTTGTACCTCCTTTTCTATTTGGCCAATTACAATTTTTACGAAGTTGTTTTCTTCAGTGTACTTCTTTTCCTACTTTGCCAATTGTATTTTTAAAGGAATCATTCGATTTTTCTTCTATTTCTCTTATTTGACTTTCAAAATCCTTCTTGAGCTCTTCCTAAAGGATTATTGATCTTGAGACCAGTTCATATTCCCCTTTCGGGTTTGGAATCAATCAGGAATTCAATCAGTTCTGTAAAGGGTGACCAGGAAAGCTGTGTCATGAGGACGGATCCAGGTGTCAGCTTAAAAAGAAAGAGGGTTTGTTATTATAATTGAATGGTAATGATCATTATAATTCCTATTAATGCAGCATTTTTATTTTCTTTTAGCAAAAATAAGAGAGGAATTTATAAGTCACCTATATTTTGACCATGTTGTCCTATCCTGAATTTGTGTTTTCACCTTCTCTTTCTGCAAGATACTTCTCTGTGGTCATTGTTTTTCTTTGTTACTTTTTGTTCATGTTCTTTGCCTTTTTTCTGGCTTTTAAAGTGGATCTCTGCTTCAGGGGCACATGGGCACTGGCCCTTGCTTCTTGTGCTAGGGCCTAGGGGCCTGGATACTGGTTTTGTGTGCTCAGGCCTTTGGTTCTGGCAGCTGGAGGCTATAATGTTCTGAGAGTTTATCTGCTGCTGAGCTGGAGCTTGTGGTGGTGGTTAGTTTGTGCCTGGAGCTGGCCCTTGCCTGCTCTACCTCCTAGGGAATCCAGTCCTCCCACTGATTTCCTGGGGTAGTGCTTGCCACTGGCTTACTGGGATGCTTCCTATCCTGTACTGGTCCCCTTCATCAACAGCTAGAGGGACCTTCCCTATTAATCTACCTAGCATCCCAAGCTAAAAGACTGCTGGACCTCATCTTTTCTGCTGGCTTCACTAGAGCAGAAATTTTTTCTGGGGCAATATTCTCTGCATTTTTCTTTTTTTTATTCTTTTTTGGTTTTAGTAGGGGCTAATCATTTATTAACAAAAATCATTTAATTTTTTTTTACTGCTTTAAGGTTTACAGAACACTTCACATGCATTATATCATTTGATCTTCACAAAAACTCAATTAGAAAACTGAGACTCCAAGAGGTTGTGAATTTTTTTCCCCATTTTCCCCTATCCACCACCCCAAAATAGCAGTCTCACAGGATATCGCCTCCTCCAATCTGCACTCTTCTATATTTTCTCCCATACCTCTTTCGACTTTTACAGTGGGCATGGTGGATGTCTATGCCCCAGTGCCTGTATATCTTATTTCCCAATTACATGTAAAGTAGTATTAATAATAGTGTGTGCGTGTGTATTTAAACATTTCATTTTAAAACTTTGAATTCTAGATTCATTGCCTTCCTCCCTTGTCATCTCACCATTACTGGGAATATAAGCAGTTCAGTACAGGCTGTACAAGTGTAGCTAATGCAAAACAGTAACGTAGTAGATACATTGTAAAAGACTGACTATATTTCCCTCCCTCCTATCCCACCTCCCACTTCTTCTATTCTCTACTTTGATCCCATCCCTTTTCAAAATTGGGTGATTCCAACTTCCCTCCTCTCCCCCAGCCAGCCCTACCTTCCATCACACCCCCTCTCATACCCTTCCCCCCTACTCTCCTGAAGGGTGAGATACCTTATTTAGTGTGTATTTCATTACCTCCCCAAGCCAAAGTCAATGAGAATAAGGTTGACCTATTCCTTTTTGACTTCCTATTCTTCCCCTCCATTGTAACCATTTGCCCTTTCCTCTTCCATATGAGATAGTTTACCCCATTCTGTCTCTCCCCATCTCCTCTCATTATATTCCTCTCACCTCTTAATTTAACCTTTTAAGTATCATCACTTCCTATTAAATTGGTCCTGTGCCCTCTATGTATGTAAACCTGTAAACATATACACACACATTCACATATGTATTCTTATGCCCATATACCCTCATATATAGACATTATATATATGTATATACATATATACATATATATATATATATATATTTCTATTCCCTACAACTATTTTCATACTGAGAAAAGTTTCATCAGTTACAATTATTGTTTTTCCATGTAGGAATGGTAATAGTTCAACTTTGATAAGTTCCTTATGATTTCTTTTCCCTGTTTACCTTCTCATGCTTCTCTTGCTTCTTGTATCTGAATGTCAAATTTTCTATTCAACTCTGTTTTTTTTAAGAATGCTTGAAAGTCCTCTATTCCACTCAATGATCATATTTTCCCCTGAAACATGAGACTCAGTTTCACTGGATCGGTGATTCTTGGTTTTAATCCCAGCTCCTTTGACCTCCAAAATATCATATTCCAAGCCCTCCAATCCCTCTGGGTAGAAGCTGCCAGACCCTGGGTTATCCTGATTGGTTTTCTACAATATTCAAATTGTTTCTTCCTGGCTACTTGTAATATTCTCTCCTTAATCTGGGAATTCTGGAACCTGGCTATAATACTCCTAGGAGTTTTCTTTTGAGGATCTTTTTCAGGAGGTGATTGGTGGATTCTTTCAACCTCTATTTTGCCCTCTGTTTCTAAAACATCGTGGCAGTTTTCTTCGAGAACTTCTAGGAGGATGATTTCTAGTTTCTTACTTTGATCATGGCTTTCACGTAGTCCAATAATTTTTAAATTATCTCTGCTGGATGTATTTTCCAGATCAGTGGTTTTTTTTTTCCCCCATGAGATATTTCACATTGCTTTCTATTAATTCGTTTGTTTGGTTCTTTTTACAGAATCTTGATTTCTCATATAGTCATTAGCTTCCACTTGCTCCAATCTAATTCTGAAGCAAAGATTCTCCTCCGTGAGCTTTTGAGATTCTTTTTCTTTCTGGCAAGTTGGGCTTTTTAAGGCATTCTTCTCCTCATTGCCTTTTTGAACCTCTTTTGCCAATTGAGTTAGTTTATTTTTTTAGGTGTTATTTTCCTCAGTTAGGCTATTGACTCTCATTTCATAATTTTCTTGCATTGTTCTCATTTCTCTTCCCAATTTTTCCTCCACTTCTCTTATTTGCTTCTTAAGGTCCTCTATGGGCTGTAATCAGCTCGTATGTTACTTTGAAGCTTTTGGTGCAGGAGTTCTGGCTTCACTGCTTCCTCCTCTTCCATGGTTTCCTTCTTTTTGTCCCCAAAATAGGAGTCTAATTTTGAAATCTTCTGTCTGCTTTGTTTCCTTTGCCTGGTCATGTCACCCCTCAGTCACTTGACCACTGGGCTTTTTCCACAGTAGGACTCTGCCACCAGATGTCTCAAATGCTGAGGTTTTCTCAGCTGCCAAAGGTTTTAGATTGGTGACCTCTCTGAGGCCTCCACACACTCTGGAAAGCTGGACACACACCCCAGGACCTCCACCCTAGACTGCAATCCAGATCCAAGCAGGTTAAAGCAAGAGCAATTACTCCTCAGACTTGTTACTTGGTCCCCCTACACTCTGCAGGCCAGGAGCTGAAGCTGTCACTTGATGCTGGTTGGCTGTGCAGGGTGTCTTAGTTTCTTCTTGCCCCAGGGGCAAAAGCCTATGCACTCCCACTTAATGGGTCCCAAAGTCCAAACTGCACTGACCTCTCAATTTGTCCTTCGTATCTATGTGTTGATAATTCTGGAAACAGCCACAGCAGTGGCTGATCCAGAGTCCCTCTGGCCAGTGGCTGGTCAGGCCTGCCCTGGGGCTAAAGCCTGGGGCTAGGTTCTGCTCCTAGAGTACTGCATTGGACAATTCCAGGCCTGCCGGGCTGTCCTCATCAGGAGGTTAGCTTCTCTGTGTCATTTTGTGGGTTCTGCAGCTCCAAAGTTTGTTCAGAGTACCCTATTTACTTTGATTGGGGAAGGTGGAAGCCAGAGCCTCTGGGAGGTCCTGCTTCTACTCTGTCATCTTGACTCTGCCTCTCTCTGTATTTTTTAAGGTCAATAAGGGATGGTGTGTGTGACTTACTGCTTACTCTGCCATCTTGGATCCTGGAAGTCAAAATAGGTGAATCTCAAACCTTGTCTGTGGGCTGATAGCTGTAGAATGGTAGCTCCCGCAGAAGTAGCAACTTCTACTGTCTCCACTCCTGCTCCTGATTCAGTCACTCCTAAGTCCTGTTGCTGTTTTGCTGGGCCAAAGGATGTATTGGCACACTTTGCACAGGATTGTGCTTCCCTCTCACTCAGTTGCAACAAACCTTTCCCACTGACCATCTAAGTTGCCTCTGGTATCTGTGGGCTAAGTCTAGAAACTGACACTGCTGCCAGTGATTCAGTCCCTCAAGACCTGCTACAAATTTGCTGGGGCTGGGGTTGAGCTGGCACAAGATTGTGCTCTTCTCTGAGACCAGTGCAACAAACCCATCCTGCTGAGCTTCCATGTTGTCTTGGACTGGAAATCTGCCTCATTCTTTCTATTTATGGCTTCTGTCACTCTAGAATTTGTTCAGAATCATTTTTAGAGGTATTTGAAGGGTTTGCAGGGAGAGTTCAGGCAAGCCTCAGCTTTTACTCTGCCATCTTCGCTCTGCCCTCCAATCAGGGAGATTTTTAATCGATTGTCTTGCAACATACTGGTTCTAGTTGAGATTCTTTTACATAAAATTTTGGTACACCTAGTAAGCCTAGTTTTATTATTTTCTTCATTTTCTTTCACCAGTATATAAGTAGGAATAAAGGGAGCAGGTCTTAGGAGTGATTTCTGGCTAAATCTAGGAAGGACAAGATCTTTGATAGTATAAGGGGGAAAAGGAATGGAAAGAAAATGACAGGGTAGAATTGAATGAGCTCAATAGAGAAGGAAGGAAGGAAGGAAGGAAGGAAGGAAGGAAGGAAGGAAGGAAGGAAGGAAGGAAGGAAGGAAGGAAGGAAGGAAGGAAGGAA
>NW_027185655.1:67463071-67499298 GCF_028583685.1 Petaurus breviceps papuanus
GAAGGAAGGAAGGAAGGAAGGAAGGAAGGAAGGAAGGAAGGAAGGAAAGAAAGAAAAGAGGAAGGGAGGGAGGAAAGGAGCAAGGGAGGGAGGAAAGGAAGGAGGGAACAGAGGGAATGGAAGGAAGGAGGAGGGAGAGGAAAAGGGAAGGAAGAAAGGATATAAATATAAGTATTTATGAAGATCTTACTATGTATCACAGTGGATAGAGTGCCTGGCCTGGAGTTAGAAAGACTCATCTTCCTGATTTCAACTCCAGCCACAGACACTTGTTAGTTGTATGACTCTGTACAAATCACTTAATCCAGTTTGCCTTAGTTTCCTCATCTGTAAAATAAACTGGAGAAGGAAATGGCAAACTGATCCAGTATCTTTGCTACCGTGTTTCCCCGATAATAAGACCTATCCCGAAAATAAGTCCTCCCCTTACTGTGTAAGATTCCTCTAAAATAAGCCCTCCCCCGAAAATAAGCCCTATTGAGATTGCTACTGTAGTGAAGGTGATCTCCTGCGCTACATGCTACATTACGGTACCCTCTGTATGCACCGTCTCCCCCTCAGTGAAACGTACGCCGCACTCCGAGCTGCATCCAATCAGAGCTGCAGCAGTGAGCGCGTCATCCTGTTCTTCCCCAGTGATTTGCTTATTGAATAAAGGTACATTTTTTTGTTCACATTTACCTGTTTATTAAAATTGCTGTGAATGTTCATTAAAATAAGCCCTCCCCTGAAAATAAGCCCTCTGGTGTTTTTCTGTCCAAAAAAATAATAAGACAGTGTCTTATTATCGTGGAAACACGGTAATTGTATGACAGTGACTAACTGTGTGACCCTGGGCAAGTAATTTAATTCTGTTTGCCTCAATTTCTCATTGGTAAAATGAGCTGGTGAAGGAAATGTTAGTTTAGAATCTTTGCCAAGAATATCTTAAATCTTATGAATGAAGAATTGGACCTGACTAAAACAACTGAACAACAGAACAGTGTAAAAGGTGGAGGTAGTTAGGTGACTCAGTGGATAGAATGCAGTCCCTGGAGTCAGGAAGACCTGAGTTCAAATCCTTCCTCAAACACTTACTAGCTGTGTGACTCTAAGTAAGTCATTTAACCTCTTTTTGCCTTAATTTACAAGAAAAGTAAATGACAAAGCATTCCAATATCTTTGCCTATGGTACATGGAGTCACACAGAGTCAGATACGAATGAACAATGACATGTCAGGCACTATGCGAAATGATTTCCAATTATTATTTCATTTGATCTTCAAAAGAAGTGTGAGTTAGGTACTATTATTATCCTCACTTTATAAAAAGACAGAAGTTAAGTGAATTGACCAGGGTCAAAATGCTCATAACTGTCTATTTTAAGATTTCATCTCAGGCCTATTCTGATTCCTTGTGTAGAAGAGTATCCTAGAGGCACTAGCCACTAGACTCTTTTTTGTATGATAAATATTGATGCTAAGTGATGGTGTTAGGAGAGCCTGTAAGTATTAACGCAGAATAAGGAAACTTCCAACTCCTCTACCATGATCAATGAGTTGGAAGAATATGAGTGAAAGTTCAGTCAGTTCTGTAAAGTGTGACCAGGAAAGCTGTGTCATGAGGATGGATCCAGGTCTCAGCTTAAAATGAAAGAGAGCTTGTTACCATAATTGAATGGTAATGATCATTATAGTTCCTATTAATGAAGCATTTTTATTTTCTTTCAGCACAAATCAGAAAGGAATTTATAGGTCACCTAGCTCAACATTTTATCCAGACATAATGCACACTACAACATTTTGAACAAGTGTTCATCAGACCTTTTCTTTTATACTTCAAATGATAATGAATTCCCTAATTAACAAGGCAGCTCATTCTTTTTGGGAGCAGCTCTAACTGAAACACAATTCTTTCATTTTGTGCCATAATGTGTGTCCCAATAATTTCTACACATTTTTGTAAGTTTTTTTTTTCTTTTCCTCTGAAGCAAAACATAAAAAAGTAATTTAAAATAATTCTATATGATAACCCTTTAAATATTTTTTTTAGTATTTATCATCTAAGATTTCATATAATGATTTCTGGTTAATACTAAATACTCCTGCTTCCTTCAACTGTTCCTGCGGTGGAATATTTTCAATTCTCTTTGCCCTCTTGGGTGCTGCCTCCAGATGAATTCCAAGGTGCCAATGTTTGTCTTATGGTGTGTTACTCCCCCTCCCCCAGCTGAGCTAAATAATCCATATGAGATCTGACAAGGGCAGTGTAGATAGTATGATTCCCATGATCTGAACTCTGTGCTATAGTGAATGAAGCCCTAGATTGCATTGATGCTTTTGGTTGGCACATCACATTAACTTGTGCTAAACTTGCATTCAACTAAATGTTTTTTTTTGTTGTTATTTTCATATTAGCTGTTTGTGGTTAAGCCATGTCTGCATTTTGCAAATGTGCAGTTGATTTTAAACAAAATGCAAGACATTCCATTTTCTTCATAGATTTTTATTATTATAAAATACATTTTATATTTTATCTTGCTAGATTTCACTCATTGTTCCAGAATGCTGAGAACTTTTTAGGGTTCTGATCCTTCTACCCAGCATGTGTTTTTATCATCATCATCATAGTTATTACTATAATTATTAATTTTATCATCCAGAAACCTGAGAAGCGCACCATACTCAGCTATCTCCAAGTTATTGAGAAAAGAAATTCTCCATTCTCCCCCTTTCAGCTTTCTTTGATATGCTCACTCACTCAATCATGATAATAGCTAGTATTTATAGAGTGCTTTAAGATTTTCCAAGTCTTTTATACAATATCCCATTTTATCCTTATAACACAGCTGTGGGTGGGTTGGAGTTTGGTAGAAAGGGTAGTGCTATTTCTATTTCCATTTAACAAATGAGAAAAATGAAATAGGAAGAGGTTGTCACTTGCCATTCACAGGTCATATAACTAATAACTGTCTGATTTGAATTCAGGATTTCTGACTTGAGGTCCAACTCTCTACAACTTTGCCATCTAGTGGCATATAATTTCCTTGAGGTCAAGGCCTGTCTTTCTTTGAATTTGTATCTGTATTTCTGGTTCTTAGCCCAATACCTGACAAACAATAAGCACTCAGTAATTCTTGTTAATTTAATCTCATATCGAGCAGAAATGCTACAGCTATAGCTATACTAGCTAACCCTGATAAGAACACCTGTCTATCTTGTCCTCAGAAGTTTCTTATAGCAAGCCTACAGAAGCAGAGCCAGACAAGCATCTGATAGGTTCCTGACCCTGACTTCATTGAATACAGCTGGTTGTTTTGTTCTTATAAAGCTCCAGGAATCTAGGTGAGGCTTAGGTATTGATGCTAATATAGTTCCAAAACATCGGGTTACTCATAGAAAGGCTTCACTTGTGTCTGCATTTGTGTTCACTTATGTTTTATGCAGAACCTTGTAAAGTAGGTTACAAGGAAAGGTTCTAAAGCTCTTAAAGTAGGCCTAGGCCACAGACCAAAGGGTTTGGGAAGAGAGGGTATTGTGTGTCAAAAGTACTGAAAACTGTACTTTTGATGTTTTCTGAATTCTTCCTCATTTTCTTATGGCATATTTATGGCAAAATCCTTAAGACCTTGACATTAAAGTCCCTGCTATCTCTAAAACTCTTGGTCTAAAGGTCTAAAGACTTGATACACAAAAACAAAATGGTAGCTCCTTTGTGAACATTATTCTATGTCTTTCAAGCAGGAGACCTATGTATTTCCTGCTTTCTTGTTTTGGATAACTTTTAAAAAATCTTTAATTTCTGTCTTTTTAATTGTACTTAGTAAGTTTCAGCTCATCTTGAACATTTAACTTTGAGAAATTGTGTCACAGACTTAACACTGGAAAAGATCTTAGAAATTGTATAGTTCAACATCCACATTTCTTTTTTTAATAAATTTTTTTAAACTTTAATTTATTAATTTGTTTGTTTGCTTTTCGTTTACAGGATTCAATTCCACAATTCCTTGAATTTCACATTTTGTCCCCCTCACCCCCCCATGGAGGCTTATTATCAAGTATAGGATTTGTAAATACTTTCACATTATACAATGGTCAGGTTATAGGGATGGATTGTACCAGCTGGAATGAAAAATGGTAAAGAGGAAATAAAATCAAATAAGAGAACAAAAAAAATCAGGTATTTTGCTTCCACCTGGATATAAATTTAGTTCTTTCTAGTTCTTTCTCTGGATGCACGTTTTTCTCTCCATCATGCGTCTGTTGGGATTGACTTATATCCCTGTATTGTTGAGAAGAGTCCAGTCTATCAAAGTTGGTCATCACACATACGTTGTGTCTGTAATTGTGTACAAATTTCTCCTGGTTCTACTCTTCTCACTCAGCATCAGTTCTTTTAAGCCTCTCCAGGTAAATATGAAGACCGCCTGCTCCCCGTTTCTTATGGCACAATAGTATTCCATAACATGCATATACCACAACTTGTTCAGCCATTCCCCAATTGATGGGCACCCCCTAAATTTCCAATTCTTTGCCACAACAAAAAGAGCTGCTATAAACATTTTTGTACATATGGGTCTTTCTCCCATTTCTATAATCTCTTTGGGATATAACCCTAGGAGTGGTATTGCTGGATCAAAGGGTATGAAAGTATTTATAGCCCTTTGGGCATAATTCCAGATTGCTCTCCAGAAAGGCTGGATCAGTTCACAACTCCACCGACAATGCATTAGTGTTCCAGTTTGCCCACATCCTCTCCAGGATTTGTCATTTTCCTGTTTTGTCATCTTAGCCAATCTGACTGGTGAGATGTGGTACCTCAGAGTTGTTTTGATTTGCATTTATCTAATCAATAGTGAATTAGAGCATTTCTTCATGTGCTTATAGATAGCTTTAATTTCCTTCTCTGAAAATTGTCTGTTCATATCTTTGACCATTTATCAATTGGGGAATGACTTGTATTCTTATACATTTGACTCAATTCTCTGTATATTTTAGAGATGAGTCCTTTGTCAGAGACATAGGTTGTAAATATTCTTTCCCAATTTCCCACCTCCCTCTTAATCTTGGTTACATTGGCTTTATTTGTACAGAAACTTTTCAATTTCATGTAGTCAAAATTATCCATTTTAAATTTTATAATGTTCTCTTATTCCTGTTTCATCATAAAGTCATTCCCTCTCCACAAGTCTGATAGGTAAACTATTCCTTGTTTTAGCAGACTGCTTACAGTATCAACCTTTATACCTAGATCATGAACCCATTTAGACTTGATTTTGGTATATGTTGTTAGATAATGGTCTATGTCCAGTTTCTGCCATACTATATTCCAGTTTTCCCAGCAGTTTTTGTCAAACAGTGAGTTCTTATCCCAAAAACCAGGGTCTGGGGGTTTATGAAACAATACATTACTGTAGTCGTTGACTTCTGAATCTCGTGTTCCTAATCTATTCCATTGATCCACTTCTCTGTTTCTAAGCCAGTACCAGGTAGTTTTGATGACTGCTGCTTTATAGTACAGATTGAAATCTGGTAAATGTAGACCACCTTCCCTAGCATTTTTTTTTTCAATAATTCCCTTAATATTCTGGACCGTTTATTCTTCCAGATGAATTTTGTTACTATTTTTTCTAACTCTATAAAATAGTTTTTTGGTAAATTAATTGGTACGGCACTAAATATATAATTTAATTTAGGTAAAATTGTCATTTTTATTATATTAGCTCGACCCAGCCATGAGCAATTGATATTTTTCCAATTAGTTAGATCTGACTTTATTTGTGTGAAAAGTGTTTTGTAGTTATGATCATACAGGTCCTGGGTTTGTTTTGGCAGGTAGATTCCCAAATATTTTACAATGTCTACAGTAACTTTAAATGGGATTTCTCTTTCTACTTCTTGCTGTTTAATTTCATTGGAAATATATAGGAATGTCAAGGATTTATGTGGGTTTATTTTATATCTTGCAACTTTGCCAAATTTATTTATTGTCTCAAGCAGTTTTTTACTTGATTCTCTAGGATTCTCTAAGTATATCATCATATCATCTGCGAAGACTGATAGCTTGGTCTCTTCTTTGCCTAACTTGATTCCTTTGATTTCTTTTTCTTCTCTAATTGCTACTGCTAACATTTCTAGTACCAGATTGAATAAGAGGGGTGATAGTGGACACCTTTGTTTCACCCCTGATCTTATGGGATATGCTTCCAGCTTCTCCCGATTACATAAAATACTTGCTGATGGCTTTAAAAAGATGCTACCTATTATTTTAAGGAAGGCTCCATTTATTCCTATACTTTCTAATGTTTTTAATAGGAATGGATGTTGTATTTTGTCAAAAGCCTTTTCTGCATCTATTGAGATGATCATGTGGTTTCTGCTAGTTTTATTGTTGATATGATCAATTATACTGATGGTGTTCCTAATATTAAACCATCCTTGCATTCCTGGAATAAATCCTACCTGATCAAAGTGTATTATTCTTGAGATAAGTTGCTGTAGTCTTTTGGCTAGTATTTTATTTAGAATTTTTGCATCTATATTCATGAGGGAGATTGGTCTATAATTTTCTTTCTCTGTTTTATCTCTACCTGATTTAGGTATCAGTACCATATTTGTGTCATAAAAAGAATTTGGTAGGACTCCTTCTTTACTAATTTTCCCAAATAATTTGTAGAGTATTGGAATCAATTGTTCTTTAAATGTTTGATAGAATTCACTAGGGAATCCATCTGGCCCTGAAGATTTTTTCCTAGGGAGGTGACTGATGGCTTGTTCAATTTATTTTTCTGATATGGGATTATTTAAGTAATTTACTTCCTCTTCAGTTAATCTGGGCAACTTGTATGTTTCTAAATACTCATCAATTTCCCTAAGATTGTGAAATTTATGTGCATTCAATTGGGAAAAATAATTCCTAATTATTGTTTTGATTTCCTCTTCATTGGAGGTAGATTCACCCTTTTCATTTTTGATACTCATAATTTGGTTTTCTTCTTTCTTTTTTTTTATCATATTGACTAAGGGTCTATCAATTTTGTTGGTTTTTTCATAAAACCAGGTCTTGGTTTTATTTATTAGTTCAATAGTTTTCTTAATTTCGATTTTATTAATCTCTCCTTTAGTATTCAATATTTCTAGTTTAATATTTAATTGGGGATTTTGAATTTGTTCTTTTTCTAGGTTTTTTAATTACATGCCCAATTCGTTGAGCCCCCTTTTCTCTAATTTAATCACGTATGCACTCAGGGATATAAAACTTCCCCTAAGAACTGCCTTTAATGCATCCCACAGATTTTGGTATGTTGTCTCATTATTATCATTCTCTTGAATGAAATAACTGATTGATTCTATAATTTCTTGTTTGACCCACTCATTCTTTAGGATTAAATTGTTAAATTTCCAGTTAGTTTTTAGTCTGCTTTCCCTGGCCCTTTATTGCATATTATTTTTATAGCATCATGATCTAAGAACGATGCATTTAATATATCTGCCTTACTGCATAGAATTGTGAGGTTTTTATGCCCTAGAACATGGTCAATTTTTGAGTATGTGCCATGAACCACTGAGAAGAAAGTATATTCCTTTTTATCCCCATTCAGTTTTCTCCAGAGATCTATCATACCTATCCTCTCTAAAATCCTGTTCACCTCCTTAACTTCTTTCTTGTTTATTTTGAGGTTGGATTTATCAAGTTCAGATAGGGAGAGATTAAGGTCTCCCACTAGTATAGTTTTGCTATCTATTTCTTCCTCTAATTCCTTTAGCTTCACCTCTAGGAATTTGGAAGTTACACCACTTGGTGCATGTATGTTAAGTAGTGATATTGCTTCATTCTCGATGGTGCCTTTTAACAGGATATAGTTTCCTTCCTTATCTCTTTTAATTAGGTCAATTTTTGCATTTGCTTTATCTGAGATAAGGATTGCTACCCCTGCTTTTTTTACTTTAGTTGAGGCATGATATATTTTACTCCAACCTTTTACCTTTACCTTGTGTGTATCCCTCTGTTTCAGATGTGTTTCTTATAAACAGCATATTGTAGAATTATGATTTCGAATCTATTCTGCTATCCATCTCTGTTTTATAGGAGAGTTCATTCCATTCACATTTACAGTTATGATTGTTATCTGTTTCTTTCCCCTTATCCTATTCCTGCCCCTGTTAATGTTCATATTTTTCCTCCCTTCTCCCTTCCCCCCCTTAATAGTTTTCCTTTTGACCACCGTCTCCCTCAGTGTTCCCTTTTCTGCCCCCCTCCCTTTTCCTCCCCTTTTTCCCTTACTACTTCCCTCTCTACAAACCACTCCCACCCCCCTTTTGTAACACTTTCCCCCTCCTACTACCTGTAGGATATTGTTATACTTAATGAGGTATGCTATTTTTTCTTCGCATCAAGAATGACAGGAACAGATCTCATGCCAAGCTTCTCTCCCTCCCCTCTTTCCCTCTAAAATGATGTGTGTTCTCCTTGTTTACCTTTCTAAGTCACTGTTGCTTCTCGTAATTGGAGGTTGAATTTTTCATTGAGTTCTGGCTTTTTTATCAAGAAGGTCTGGAACTCTGTTATATCATTGAATGACCATCCTTTTGCCTGGAAGAATATGCTCAGTCTCACTGGGTATGTGATCCTTGGTTGTAATCCAAGCTGTTTTTCCTTCCTGAAAATTGTGTTCCACTGCCTCCGATCTTTCAGTTTGGAGGCTGAGAAATCCTGTGCAATCCTCACTGTGGACCCTCGATATCTGAATTGTTTGTTTCTGGCCGCTTGAAGTATTTTCTCTTTTATCTGGTAGTTCTGGAGTTTGGCCACAACATTTCGAGGATTTTTCAGTTTGGGATCTCTTACAGCAAGTGTCCGGTGGATTCTGTCGATTTCTATTTTCCCCTCAGGTTCAAGTATCTCAGGGCAGTTTTCCTTAACAAGCTCTTGGAGAATGTTGTCCAGGCTCATTTTTTCATCATAATTTTCTGGTAGGCCTATGATTCTCAGATTATCTCTCCTGGATCTGTTTTCCAGGTCAGTTATTTTTTCTTTGAGGTATTTTACCTCCTTTTCTAATTTTTCATTTTTGTTGTTTTGCTCGGCTACTTCTTAGCAAATCATTTTCCTTGGTTAATTTTTGAAGCTCCTTTTCCATATCATACACTTTTCTTTTTAGAGAGATGTTTACCTCATTATAATGCTTTTCGAATTCTGCTAATTTTGTTTTGAGAGAATTATTCATTTTCTCTTCTATCTCTCTCATTTTGCTTTCAAAGTTCCTTTTGATCTCATCTAGGAGAGCCTTCTGTGCTTGGGATTCATTCCCTGTTGAAGTTTCAGCTGTGGATGTGGAGTCCACATTGTCTCCCTCTGAGGTTGGTTCCTCCATCTGAGGATAGTAGGACTCTAGAGTCTTTGTCTTTGTAGTCTGCTTTCTACCCATTTTGAGGCAGGGTCCTAACCACGCCCTTCCTCTAGGATCCCAAGCCTTTACTGTAGAGGGTTTTGCCCTGGACAATAGTTACTATATTTTCAGAATCAGAGGGGGCGGTTGGAGCAAGTGGGGTTCACTCTGTCATCCCCGTCTTTGGAGGTCCTGAAAGGGGCTTTTTTAAAAAAGATTTCTGTGCTATGATGTGGTAGCCCCAGGAGTGTTTGCTGTACAGTATAGGGGCCCCTGTCTTTGCTTCTTACCTTGCTCTTTCCAGTCCCAGCCCTTTGGTGATAGGCCTGGTAGTGGACCTTGTGGTTGGTGGGAAGACTTGCCCTCAGAGTTGATCAGGCCCCTTCCTGGCCTGTGTCTGCCACCGTGCCTTCCCGGCCCGCGTCCGCCGCCGTGCCTACCCGGCCTGCAACTGCTGAGTCGCCGCCTAACATCCGCATTTCACAGAGAAAGACATGGAAATCTGAAGAGGTCAAGTGACTTGCCCATGGTCATAGAACTAATCAGTGGGACGGCATGGATTTAAACTGAATCCTCAATCCTAAACCAAATAGGCTTCTCACCTCACCTTGCTATTAGTTTTCTGACACTAATCTTACAAATTGATGCTCACCTTTTTGCACTCCTTTGCTATGAGATGAAATCTTATCATGCTAGGGATCTAAAGAGGTAGAATTTAGAAGAGAAAATGTTGGCATTTCAAGGGGGAATATTGAGTATTTTTAGGGAAATAAATCTCCTTTCCTCTATATGCACACAATTCATTTTCATTTAAAGAAAAATCAAGATAACACCTGTTTAATATGTTGAATGATTGAAATTCATCTCCTTGAGGTAAGAACCAAAGATTTGGACCAATCTCTTTTGCTGTATCTCCCACTTAAATAGGAATATAACTCAGTAGCAACACGTGCATTCACCATAGGAAAATACTAATCCAATCCATCAATATGGGTTTGTTGATCGTGTCTGTGTCCTCAACACTGCCCCTGGTGTTGCTGTGAAGGTGAGAGAAGTGTGCTGATCTTAACTCTATCTCAACAAACAAGATATCTGTGTAAAAGAGTAGCAAACAACACAACCAACATGGCACTGTATAACTATCTTCTATGGACTCTCTAAGATTCTATGATTTAAGTTAAGACATTAACAGGGATGGGGGAGAGAGCCATGATGGCAGATTAAAGACAGGGACTCAAGGGAGCTCTCCTCCAAAACCCTCCAAATACCTTTGAAAAGGGCTCTAAAATGTTCCAGAACAGCAGAATCCATAAAAGGTGGGATGAAATAAATTTCTAGCCCAAGACAACCTGGATGGTCAATGGGAAAGGTCTATTGCACCAGGCAGACAGAGAAGTGCAGGCTGTATGGTCCTGGCCCCAGCAAAGCCAGAGCAGACCTCAAGGTGACTGAGTGCTGACACCTGTGGAAATTTCCAGAACTCTTAGGTCACAGGCACCAGGGTCAACTTAGAAGGTCAGCAGAAAGATTTTGTTGTGACAGGATAATATTGGAGCAAAGTCCAGTGCAGGTCCAAGCAGCAGAGCTAAGAAGCAGCTGGTCAGCAGCAGGCCTTGGGACTGACAGAATACATAGAGGCTGCTTCCAGGGTTTCCAGTCCACAGAGGCTAAGGGGGTTGAGCAACTAGTTAGAAAGAGATTATAGGGTGCCCCTTCTAGCACTCTGTGGTGTGGCAGGACTCTGTTGCTTTGCTCTATCCAAGTCAAATCTTAGGTAGCAGTCACAGGATAGGGACGAGCACTAGCATAGCAGAGTTTGTGGCAGCAGTGGAAGGGGTCTTTTCATATAATTCCAGGGCAGAAAAGAGTGCTTGTGGTTACTCACAGACAAGAGCAAAAGCTAGGAGAACAATAAACACATCTCATTCGATCATACCACATTGGAAGAAGTGAAAACTTACAGGTCCCTAGAAGTATCTATGCAAACAGTTGCACAAAATCCCTGAAGCTTGGGATGGCACACACACTCCCCCTCCCCAGAAGCAGATCCCTACTTTAACAAATAGCTGAGTGAAGTAGTAGGTTAAGAAAATTAGAACACAACAGAAAAATCTCTGACTATTGAAAGTTATTATGGGGACAAGGAAGATCAAAACACACACTCAGAAGATGATAGTAAAATCACCTACACCAAAAGCCTTCAAGAAAATTATGAATTGTTTTTAGGCCATGGAAGAGCTCAAAAAAAAAAGGATTTTGAAAATCAAATAAGAGAAGTAGAGGGAAAACATGTGAAGAGAAATGAGAGTGATGAAAGAAAATAATAAGAAAACAGTCGATAGCTTGATGCAGGAGACAAAAAATAAATTGAAGAAAACACACCTTAAAAAATCAGACTGGGTGCAGCTAGGTTGTGAAGTTCATAGAGCACTGGCCCTGGAGTGAGGAAGACCTGAATTCAAATCCAGCCTCAGACACTTAACACTTACTAGCTTTGTAACCTTGGGCTAGTCAGTTAACCTAAATTGCCCTTCCAAAAAGTAAAAACAAAAAAAAACCAAAAAAACAGATTGGGTCAAATTGCAAAAGAAGTTTGTAAATCCAATAAGGAGAAGAATTGAAAAAGAGGTCCAAAAGTTCACTGAAGGAAATAATTTCTTAAAAATTAGAATTTATCATATGGAAGCTAAAGACTTTATGAGAAACCAAGAAGCAATAAAAAAGCCAAAAGAAGGGGGAAAAAAGATAATGTGAAATATCTCATTGAAAAAAACAATGGACTTATGGAGTGGAGCCAAGATGGGGAAGTGAAAATAGGACTTCCCCGAGGCTCTGGCTTCCACCTTCTCCAAAGATGCCAAACAAATTTTAGAGCTACACAACCCACAAAGTGACAGAGAGAAACAAATCTCCCACTGAAGGTATCGTGGCAGGCCGACAGGGAGGGGCTAGCACACAGACACGTGAGACCAGCCCAGGTCCATGTGAGCCCTGTGTTTTTGGCTCCCAGCAGCCCTAACCAGCAGTGGCCAGAGCAGACTTCAGGAGAGTGAATCACCAACAACTGTTGTGGTTTCCAGACTTCTCAACCCATAAATGCCAAAGACAAAGTAAAGGTCAATGTGGAACTTGTATACAACAGAGGTGGATGGAAGAACATGGTCCTGGGCCTGCCCATGGGATGATAAACAGCTGCACATGTCTGCCTCAGGAGCTCCTGGACTGCAGATTGTAGAATGACCAAGCAACCATTCAGAGGGTAACCACTCTTGCTTTAACTTGCTTGGATCTAACACTGTCTTGGGTGAAGGTCCTGGGGTGTGTGGTCAGGTGCCAGAGGTGTGGGGGATGCAGAGAGGGTGCCCTCCAAATTTCTCCAGCAGATGAAAAAACCCTAGCAATTTGGGACAAATCTCTTTCCATTCTGAAAGAAGATGGCAAAGAGTTCAAAAGCCAAGTAATTGACTGGCAACATAGCCAGCAGAGGAAACACAATCCTACAATAGTATACTTTTTGGGGGACAAAACAGATCAAAACATGGAATGGAAGGAAGACAACAAAGTCAGAACTCCTGTGCCAAAAGCTCCCAAGAAATAATCAACTGATAACAGGTCATGGAAAAACTCAAGAAGGATTTTGTTTCCACAATATTAAAATTGTTTCTTCCTGGCTATTTGTAATATCCTCTCCTTGATGTGGGAATTTCTGGACTTGGCTATAATATTCCAAGGAGTTTTCTTTTTGGGACCTTTTTCAGAAGGTGATTGGTGGATCAAGATGGATTTTGAAAACCAAGTAGAGAAGTGGAGGAAAAAATGGGAAGAGATATGAGAATGATGAAAGAAAATCATGAAAAGCAAGTCATCACCTTGACTGAAGAAACTAACAGCTTAAAAAATAGACTAACTCAAATGGCAAAAGAAGCCCAAAAAGCCAATGAGGAGAATGCCTTAAAAAGGTGAAAATGACAGATGGAAAAGGAATTTCAAAAACTCACTGAAGAGAAAAATTCCTTCAAAATTATACTGGAGCAAATGACAACTAATTACTTAATGAGAAATCAAGATACTATAAAACAGATCTAAACAAATGAAAGAATAGAAGGCAATGTGAAATATCTCATTGGAAAAAAAAAAACTGACCTGGAAAATAGATCCAGGAGAGATAATTTAAAAACTATCAGAGCACCTGAAAGCCATCATCAAAAAAAGAGCCTAGACACCATCTTTCAAGAAAATATCAATAAAAATTGTGCTGATATTATAGAACCAGAGGGCAAAATATAAATGGAAAGAATTTATTGATCATCTCTTGAAAAAGATCCCAAAAAGCAAACTTCTAAGAATATTATAGCCAAATTCCAGATTTCCCAGGTCAAGGAGAAAATATTACAAGGTGTCAGGGCAAAACAATTTGAGTATTACAGAAACACAATCAGTTTAACACAAGACCTATCAGCTTCTACACTAAGGGATGGAAGGACCGGAAATATGAAATCCCAGAGGTCAAAGGAGCTAGGATTAAAAGCAAGAATCACCTACCAATCAAAATTGAGTGTAATGCTTCAGGGGAAAATATGGTAATTCAATGAAATAGAGTGATTTCAAGCATTCTTCATGAAAAAACCAGAGCTGAACAAAAAAATTGACTTTCAAATATAAGAAGCGAGAGAAGCATGAGAAGGTAAACAGGGAAAAGAAATCAAAAGGAATTTATTAATGTTGAACTATTTACATTACTACTTGGAAAAATGATAATTGTAACTCATAAGACTTCTCAGTATGAGGACAGTTGAAGGGAATACATATGTGTGTGTATATATATATACACACACACACACACATACATACATATATATGTATGTATAGGAGGGTGTAGGTGTGTGTGTATATAAATACATACATATATATGTGAGGGTGTGCATATGTATGTATATGTATACGTAGGCAGAGGGCACAGGATGAGATTAATAGAAAGGGATGATATCTAAAAAGTAAACTTAAGAAGCAAGAGAGGAATATATTAGGAGAAGGAGAAAGGAAGAGATAGATTAGGGTAAATTATCTCATATCAAAAAGGCAAGAGAAAACTAGTACAATGGAGAGGAAGAACAGGAAGGTGAAATGTAATGGGACAAAGTTTCATTGGATTTGGTTTAAGGAGGGAATAACATACACACTCAATTAGGTACATTATTCTACAGGAAAATAGTGGGGGAAGGGGATAGTGGAGATAATAGAAGGTAAAGCAAATTGGTGGGAGAGTGTAGTTAGAAGCAAACACTTTTTTTTTTTTGCTTTTTTCTGCAGGGCAATTGGTGTTAAGTAATTTTCCCCAGGTTACATGGCTAGTTTTTGTGTGTTTGTGTGTTAAGTATCTGAGGCCAGGGCCGGGGCTTTACCTACTGTGCCACCTAGCCTCCCCTAATAAGCAAACACTTTTGAAAAGGGATGGGGTCAAAGGAGAAAAAAGAATGTGTGGAATGGGATAAGATGGAGGGAAATATAGTTAGTCTTTAACAATATACCTACTATGGGAATGATGTGGTTAACCACATATGTACAACCTATATTGAATTGCTTATTTTCCCAGTGGGGGTGGGTGAGGAGGAAAGAAGGGAAAAAATCTGGAACTCAAAATTTAAAAAAAAAATGTCTATTAAAAAATAAAACCAGAAGGAAAACCATTGTTTAAAAAAGAAACGATCTGGAAAATAGATCTGGGAGAAATCATTTAAAAATTATTGGACTACTTGAAAACTCTGACCAAAAAAAGCACCTAGACATCATATTTCAAGAAATTATCAGGCAAAACTTTCCTGATATTCTAGAACCAGAGAATAAAATAGTAGTTATAAGAATTTGCCAATCATTTCCTGAACAAGATCTTAAAAAGAAAACTCCTTTGAATATTTGCCAAATTCCAGAGTTCCCAGATCAAGTAGAAAATATTGCAAGGAGCCAGAAAGAAACAATTCAAGCATCAGGGAGCCATAGTCAGGATAACACAAGAGTCAGCTGGTTCTATGTTAAAGGAACAAAAGACTTGAGATATGATATTCCAGAGATCAAAGGAGCTAGGATTACAAGAATCATCTACCAAGCAAAACTGAGTATATTCCTTAAGTGGAAAAAGATGCATCTTCAATGAGATAAAGGACTTTCAAGTATTCTTGATGAAAAGACCAGTGCTGAATGGAAAATCTGACTTTCAAATACAAGATGCAAGAGAAGCATCAAAAAGTTAAACAGGAACAGGAAATCATACGGGAATTAATAAGGTTAAACTGTCTGCATTCCTATGTGGAGAGATGATATTTGTAACTCATAAGTCCTTTCTCCTTATTAGGATAGTTAGGAGGACTGTATTTAGACAGAGGGCACTGGTGTGAATTGAATTTGAAGGGATGATTGTCTAAAAATAAAATTAAGAGGGGGTGGCTAGGTGGCTCAGTGGAGTCAGGAGGACCTGGGTTTGGATCTGCCTCAGACACTTAGAAACACACACACACACACACACACACACACACACACTCACCTAGCCATGTGACCTTGGGCAAGTCACTTTAACCTCAATTGCCCTCCAAAAAAAAAAACCCAACAAAAAATAAATTAACTAAAGTAACATATGAGAGAGGACAGGAATGTACTGGGAGAGAGAGAAAGGGAGAGATAGAAGCAGATAAAATTTCTCACATAAAACAGTTAAGAAAACACTTTTTCAATGTAGGAGAAGGGAGGGAAGTAATGGGGTAGTGCTCTCATTGGAATTGACTCAAAGAGGGAATAAGATTCACAATTAGGTAAAGAAATCTATCTTACCCAACAGGGAACAGAAGGGGAAAGGGATAAGAAAACTGAGGGTGATAGAAAGGAGGGCAGATTTTAGAGGGAGTAATCAGAAATAAAACATTTTGAGGAGGGACAGGGTGAAAGAAGAGAGAGGATAGAGTAAACAGAGTAAGGAGGAATAGGATGGATAGAAACACAGTTAGCAATTGTAACTGTGAAAAAAAATTGAAGCAAGCCTCTCTGATAAAGGTCTCATTTCCCTTACATACAGAGAACTGTGTCATATTTATAAAAATAAGAGCCATTTCCCACTTTATAAAAGATCAAATTATATAATCAATTTTCTAATGAAGTAATTAAAGCTATCTATAGCCATACCAGAAAAAAATATATATATTAACTCACTACAGATTGGAGAAGAGAAAATTAAAGCAATTCTGAAGTACTACCTTATACCTCTTAAATTGGCTAATAGAACATAAAAAGTAAATAAGAAATATTGGAGGGGAAGTGGGAAAATGAGAAATTAATGTTCTATTGCCAGCGTGGTGAACTGATTAAACCATTCTATAGAGCAATTTGGAACTATTCCTAAAGGGCTATAAAGTCATTCATACCCTTTCACCTAAGGACACCCCTACTAGGTCTGTATCCCAAAAGAGATAAAAATGAAGAAGAGATATATGTACAAAATTATTTCTAGCAGCTCTTTTCTGGGGGAAAATTTGAAATTGAGGCGTTGCCTATCAATCGGGGAATGGCTGAATAACTTGTAGTGTGTAATTATGATGGAATACTATGCTATAAGAAATGATGAGCTGGAAGCTCTCAGATAAACCTGGAAAGCCTTGCATGATTTGATGAAAAGTGAAATATACTGAGTACAAAGTGACAGCAATGTTGTAAGATGATCAGCTATGAATGACTTAGCTATTTGAGAATAGTAATACAATGATCCATGACAACTCTGAAGAACTTATGATGAAAAATGCTATCAATCCCCAGAGAAAGAAACAGTGGTGTTTCAATACAGATTGGAACATACTTTTTTTACTGTCTTTATTTTTTTTTAATTTTTTGTCCATGTTTTCTTTCACAATATATCTATTATGGTTATGTTTTGCATGACTACATGTATATAGCCCATATAGAACTGCTTGCCTCCTCATTAGAGGAAAGGGGGTGGGAAAGAATGGGAGGAAGGGAGAGAATTTGAAAATCAAACATTTAAAAACAAATGTTAAAAATTATTTTTACATATAACTGTGAAAAAATTAAATAGTAAATAAATAGATAAAATTATGTGGAGGATGCTCTCAGAGAAACCTGAAAAGTCTTACATGAACAAATGCAAAATGAAATGAACAGAACTAGGAGAACATTGTACAGAGAAAAGCAATATTGTATGATGCTCAGTTGTGAATTACTTAGCTATATTCAGCAATACAATGATCCAAGACAATATCAAAAGTCTTCCACTAAAAATGCTGTCCACCTTCAGAGAAAGAAGTGATGGAGTTTGCATACAAATGAAAGTATACTTTTAAAAACCTTCTTTTTCTTCTTTTTTTCTCTTTCATAACATGACAAAAATGGAAATAAATTCTACATGACTGCATATATGTGTGTGTGTGTATGTGTGTATAACCTACTTTAAATCTCTTGCCTTCTCAATGAGGAGACAAGCGGGGGAAAAAGGGAGATAATTTGGATCTCAAAATTGTAAAAAAATTTGTTAAAAATAATTTTTGCCTGCAATTGGGGAAAAATAAAGGATTAAGTAATGAAAAAGAGAAATAAAAAGAAATTCAATAGGCACTGAAGTATAGACCTAAAGCCAGTCTAATGTCATTAGATAGAATCACTAGAGGGAGAGGAACTGGAAGTACAATGGGAAGAGTACAACAAATGACTTAGGAGTAATATGATACTGCAAAGAAGTTTCACAAATTTTAGGGAGTGGTTTTCATGGTTATAATGAATTAATTATGTTTTTTAGGTACTGCTTATTTTGACCCATCTTAATTTGCATATATCTGCAGTTGTGCAGGGGTTCAAGATGAAAGTATGTAGGGCTTGCACTGAGTCTTAAAGTATGAGTAATTGTAATCATTTCAACAAATATGAAATGTTTTGTAATGGAGAACAATGGGTGTGGAAAAGGGATAGAAAGTTCAGATAGAATAATAAAACATCAACAGATAATAGTATAATCTTAGGAATTTAGTTCAGGATATATACACACACACACATACACACCTGTGTGTATGTATATGTATGTGTATATCATATGTACATTTATGGGTATATGTATGTGTGTGTGTATAAATATATGTACATATATAAATAAAAAATCATATCCCAGTACAAAGGGATCAAGATTTGAGATAGGTGGATTTGGCAGATAGGTGGACTTGGCTTTAAGTGCCATTTCTAAAAGACAATATATTGTGGTGGATAGATTGCTACAGTTGGAGTCAGGAATTTCTGGGTTTTTATGTCACCTTTGACACAGCTTTTTACCATAAGTACGTGGATTAACCTCTCAGGAGCAGTTTTCTCTATCTCTAAGATGGGGCTACTAACATTTCACATGACATCTGTCCAGAGTTAGCTAGGTAGTATAGAGAGGAACTAGACTGAATATAATGCAAGCTATAATATTTTTTTCAAAGACTATGGGCAAGATATTTAGCCTTTCTCAGTTCCAATTTCCTTATTTATAAATGGCATAATTACAGCACAAAATTTATGGTTATTTTGTGGTACAAGTGAAAAAAATATATAAAGCAGTTGGCAAACAAAAGCAAAATCATAACTTTGAAACAAGTTCATAGTTTCACATACAATTCTCTTTTTTCTTCATATTTAAAATATGTTTAAACTCTAATAAATATTCTAAAAATAAAATAGAGGAGTTACATTAAGTTTTAATGTCTTTTCTACCTCTTATTCATCCTAATATAGAGAAACATGTAATTTTATTTTAGACACAAGCCCAAGTGCTTGGTGAGGTCCAAGTAATAAAAATTATTGACCAGCAGTGTCAGTGAAGATTTTCTGGAAGAGATGATATTGGAGTTAAATTCAACAGAAAAGAATGGTATGTGAAAAATAAGCTCAGCAGAAACAGAAATGGGGTGAAACATAGGGAGTCATTCAACAGACAAAAAGTCCAGTTTGTCTGGATCTGAAAAGGATGAGGAATGAGAAGAAGAAAAAAAAACTGGAATACTGAAAAAATGGAACAAATCTTAAGAAATAAACCCTCTCTAAATGAAAGGGTAATGGCTGAACAAGTTGTGGTATATAATTGTGATGGAATACGACTGTGCTATAAGAAATTGTGAGTTCAAAGATCTTACAATGGTATAGAAAGACTTGCACTAAATGATGAAAAGTGAAGTGAACAGCATCAGGAGAATATTGTATGCAGTACCAGGAATATTGTTTTAAGAATACTTTCAGCAACTCAGTCATTTTGACTTTGTAAATACACAGATGAAAAATAAAGGACATATGAAGAAAGACACTATCTGCATACAGAGAAAGAAGTGATAGATGTATAGAATAATTTTACACATATATTCCTATTTGTGTCTAATGGTCCCATCTCTAAGGCAGGGGGAGGGGAAGGAAAAAAAATTTACAGTATTAATATTAATAATAGGTATTATTATTAATATAATAATTATATAATAATAATTACAGTAACTTTGTTGTATATTTAAAGGAATATCAGGTTGTACATAATAGTTTGCAGTTTCATGTGAAATCATGTTTTTATTGCTCTGGGTTATGAAAATGTTCATTTTGTTCTGTGCAATGAAAGCAAAATAAATTTAAGAAAAAGTAAAAGGAAGCCATGACAGAGAAGGTGTTTAAAGTCCTTGCCCTTTTGAAAATAGGTACTAAAAAGATGTGTAATTATACAAGACAGCTTTTATTTCCTACTCCCAAATGGCCTGGCAACATTTCCCTGAAGATATACTTTGATTTAAGTTAAAAGTTTGTTTTCTGTTTGGGTACTACAGAGAAATTCACTTTACAAAGGCATTTTCTCATAACAAACCAATTAGTTAAAATGAGACTCTTTCTAATATACCCAGGAGAATTCCTTTGAGCACTGGAATCATGAAAATAGAAGTACTAGTGTTATGAGGCTCATTTTCAATACTAAAATGCTTACTTCTCTGTATCATGTCCTTAGATTGTGTTGACCAATAGCCCTGGGGGCCCATTCTACAGTGAAATCCCATAGTTGTACCTGTGCTTAATAAAAAGCCTTCAGCATCCTAAATGTTCTCAGGACTCTATGAATATAGAGTATGTTGTCAATGAAGTTTGGTTGTCACTATCCACCCTATCTTCTAGGAAAATATATATATTCATATGGGGTGGGGTGCTGGTGTGTGTGTGTGTGTGTTCAAACTCCCTTGAAGTGAAACAGGATGCCTTGTCCAACTCTAGCTTTACTATGTTTTGAGCCCTATGGTGGTTCTCTGTTGCTTCAGATTCCTATCCTTAAGTGCCATTTCAGGAAGCCTAAAAGGGTAAGAATAATGGGGAAGATATACAGATAAAGGAAATAAAGACAGAAAAGAAATATTTTGAATAATCTCTCTGCTTTCATTTTACATTCTCATGAACTTTCCATTATGCCTTCTGTTTCTAGAGAAATGGATGTCTTTTTTTAAATGGACTACTTAAAAAACTATGTGATAAGGAAATAGGTAGTATTTAATAGATAGAAGAATGTGCCTTAAATAGATCTTCATTATTCAGAATAGAACTTAATTGACTAAATCACATTTTATACACTGGCTTTTTATTCCTTAGGCTAAAAGGCCATAAGAATCTCAAGGATTTTGTTGATCATTCATTTCAATCTTGTCCAATGCTTCATGAACCTATATGGGGATTTCTTGCTAAAGATACTGGCATGGTTTGCCATTTCCTTCTCCAACTCATTTTACAGAGGAGGAAACTGAAGCTAACAGTGTTAACTGACTTGTCTAAAGTCACCCACCTGGTAAATGTCCAAGGCCAGATTTGAACCTGGGTTTTGCTGGCTCCAAGTCAGCAGTCTATCCAATGTGCCACCTAGTATCCCCTCCAAATCCTATGTTTCTGTTAAGATTCACTTAAATTGCTGCTTACATTTTTCTGTGGCTCCACCCCACTCCACCCCACTCCTCAGCTTACTTTGAATATGTTCTGTATGTTTCTACTCACTTTGTAATGCTTTGCTTCTCTCACAAGGGAAGTATAGCTACATAATCTCTGCAAATGGTTCTTAACTCCATCCTGCACTCACACCTGCCAATCAAGATTTCTAGAAGAGAAGCATCACCTCAGGTTTATATTGAAACTTTCTTAGAATCTTAACAGTAACATTGTGGGGAAAATATACTTCTTCTATACACTACTTTAGCTCTTTAGCCGCCACTGTTATACTTCAACTTGCATAAAACAAACCACTCACAAAGGCACTTTAAAATCATAAATATGTCACTTAGTAATGAAACAAAAGACATAATATCATACACAGATATCAAGTCTACAAATAATTAATATATTACAATCCACCCACAAACTTTTTCACATTCTCTCCAATACACTCAGAATCTGTGGGTGAGAGTGACCACACAAAGAAACCTGTTAAAGAGGCACAGGAGGGAAGCCAACAAATGGATTAAAGGTACAACTCTGGAGGTGTAATTTTTGGTGTCTCTTTTTTCTGATTCAGAAACTGTCAAGGAAAGTTCTTTGATGAGCATAACTCCTGTACTGAACAGATGCTCATGTTGCTAAGCTGTGTTATTTCATACAATGCTTGACTAGCATATCACTGAGCATGCCGTTTCACCCAAACCATTTGATCAACTATTTGACTTCTTTGATTCCTTGGTTACAAACTGTAATCTCTTCTTCTGTTCAGCTAGTTTTACTTCAAAATAACAGTTCTAGTATCCATCACTTCTGGTTTAGCTTATAAAATTCTGAAATCTGTCCTGTCTGTCTGTCTCTGTCCCTATCTCTCTGCCTCACTATCTCTCTGTCTGTCTCTTTCTATCTCTCTGTCTCTTTATTTCTCTGTCTCTGTCTCTCTGTCTCTCTGACTCTATCTGTCTCTCTCTCTGTCTCTCTGTCTCTCTCTGTCTGTCTGTCTCTCTGTCTGCCTGTCTCTCTCTCCCTCCCTTTTTCTCTCACTTTAGACTCTTGGGCTTCTCTGAAAATGACTCCATCTTAGGTTATGGTTAGTAACTAAATTATCATCTTTGGTCTTTAATCAGATAAATTTAATTTGTCCCATAATCACATAACAGTTTTGGTGTCCATATTTATTTGTAGGATATGACATTGTCACATTAAAAATGATGACAACAAGAATGACAAATATCTCTGAAACCAGTCAGGAGAAGTATTTATCTTAGAACTCTTCTTAGACCCATGACTAGTGAACAGCCACAGTAGACTTGAAGCAACAACTGCTGCTTTTCTCAGAAACAGATTTATTCTCCATGGAAGTGAACTGTTTCCCTCCATTCAAAGGGCCATTCCCTTAAGTTTATATATGTTAATGCTTCCCCTTGAGAAGGTATGTTCATTTAGAGGTTTTTTTTTGTCTTTGACAACCTACCACCAGCACATAGTATAATGTGTAGCATATAGCAGGTTTTAATATATACTCATTTAATATAACGTATAGCATATATTAGATGTTTAACATATACTTACTGATGGATATCCTTCAATTGACTAAGCTTAAATCTTATTTTTTTCCTCCACTACATCCCCCATTCAAACATTGTGACATACCCTGCATTTCACTTTTTTAGTGTTTTCCCATTGTCTCCTTTCTCTCAACTCCTTTTGTAATTCACACACCTAAAAACCTCCTAACTGGTTTCACAGCTTCTAGCTCCTCCTTTCTCCCATTCATCTTTTGTACAGTTTTCTATTGTTTAAGTGTATAGCATTAACCACGTTACTCAGCTCAATATTGCAGTTGTTCCTTATTTGTTCCAGAGAAAATACTGATACCTTTAGTTCAGCATTTTAAGTACCCAACAAACTGGCTCCAACACACATTAAGAACCTTACTTCATAGCAGTCTTGACATACTATGCATGCAAGGAGATTTTAGTAAATGATTAATATTCTGTCTGTATTCATGTGCCTCTGTGCACCCAGGGAGGTAGTCTCATGCCTGGAATGCACCCAGCTATTCACTCTGCTGATTCAATTAAATAAATGTCTCCTCTGTTAACCACTGGTGATAAATATTTTTTAAACATGCCAATCCCTTCCCTGTAGTGTTTAGGGAAGAAGAATCTGGTTAAGTAGGATAAAATAAAGGAAGTTATGATGAAGGCAAAAAAAAAAGAACCATACAACTGCCCAAACAATATTTGAGGCAGAAAACAATACTTGTAGTGGTGGGGAATCATGGAATCCTAAACATGTGGATCCAGTGAATTTAGACTTAAAGAAAAACGAGAATACAGAAAAATAAAGATAAGGGTTATTGCATAGCTCAGGCATTGGGAATAGGGGAATCCTGTGTCAATGAAGAGATGGAATGCCATGTTTAGAGAATTGCTCATTGAAATTCTTCTCCAATACGCCATTTCATCTCCTCCTCAAAGGGCTTCATAGTACTTCCTACTTATTCTAACTGCCTTGTGAGTAATCTAGCTTCTCCCAACTTTTCTTTCCTTTTACCCTCATCTAGCTTCAACTTTTCTTTTTCATGTAGCAAGCAACTTCTCCCAATGGGAAAATTAAAAGTAAAATCTTTCTAATAAATGTACATAATTAATACAAATTCCCATATGGACCATATGCAAAAGTATATTCTCATTCTCCACCTTGCATCCATCATCTTCAATGACTAACTATATTCTGGGAAGAATTTACCTAAGTACATGCCATTCACTTTACCATTATCATTTTGGTCATCAGAACTTTTCACGATTTTTGCTTCATCTCTTTATCTCCAATTTATCATGGTGTTTTGTATGTAGTAGGTCTTTAATAAGTTTTTGAATTAAATCTTCAAGAGTTTAATAAATCTGTAAACACTGGGCAAAAATCTTTAAAATTATAAGACCATAGATCTCAAAAGGAAACTCAAACTAAGCTGATCTAACCCCCTCAGATAATTAAATTCAGATCCAGCAAGGTTAAGTGATTTGTCTGAGGTAATAATTTGGAGGGGTGCTTTTTGAAACCAAGTCT
This sequence comes from Petaurus breviceps papuanus, assembly GCF_028583685.1. NCBI lineage: Eukaryota > Metazoa > Chordata > Mammalia > Diprotodontia > Petauridae > Petaurus > Petaurus breviceps. The sequence continues at coordinate 67,487,475 of NW_027185655.1, forward strand.
TTTTAGTACAGAATCAATATTTTCCAACATACCACAATGTTATTTTAAAAAATAGGTTGGCCACCTTTGTACAATTGGCTAAAAATTAAATCAGCACAAATTACCAGCAGTAAACTTTCTTCGAAAACTATGCTTTCTATAACTCATAGATCTTTGAACAATATTCTTTTTGAACTAGAAATATACTACTTTTTCTAATAGCCCTAATGAACCATTTGGATGTGGTCCCATTGACCCTGAAACCAACACCTGCCACCCTGAACTATCTCCCTAGACTTCAGCTTTCCTGCCAATAGCCAACGTAGAAGCTAAAAGAAATATGTCTGAGCAATTTTTTTTAATTAGCAGCTGTCATAATAGAATAATTCCTATTTTATTTAAAATGCAATTATTAGCTGACTAGAAAACACATGGAAATGGAAACAGGGATTTGGGGTTGTTTTTTTTATTATTATGGACATATTGCAAAAATACAGTGCACGCTAACATGAATAGTACAAAGATGCTGAAAACCTCTAGAAAGTCAATGAATAAAGATGGTGTTTCCTAAACATGGTACCTACTATAGTCTTTAAAACATTCATGAATATAACTGCAATACTGTCTTTAACAACTCACAAAACAATACCTTGAATCTTGTGACTCCTTAATCAATTTCCTAAAGGTAGTATATCCAAGGTCCTGGGACCCATTTTGCTTATCTTTCTTGATAATACTTCTCCATTACCCATATCTGTCTAGCCAATGCCATGCAAATTTATTTCCTCTTTATCTTACAATTTCTATCACTTCTTTACATTAGTAAAAACCAGAATGTATGACTTGTCCAGAAGCATTGTGTTTTTGTGTTTGTTTTCTTTAACTATCAAGACAGGGACAGTTCCCAAATCTCTTGACCAAGTACCCCCTGTCCCCCACACAACAATTGATACTAGTTTTATGAATATGGCTTAGTCAGGCAGGATAGATAGACAGACAGACAGACAGACAGACTGATAGATAGATATATAGATATAATTTTTAAAATTTGTTTATTTTTTATTTTTAACACTCATTTCCACAAGATTTTAAGTTACAAATTTTCTTCCCTAATTCCCCTATCCCACCCCTAGATAGTGAGTCTTCTGAATACCCCTTCCCCCAATTTGTTCTCTTTTATATTCTCCCCCATGCTCCCCCTAACTTTCTAGTAGGGCAAGATGGATTTCTATACCATGGTGCCTATATTTCCCAGTTGCATGTAGAAAACAAATTTCTCAAAAAATCATTTTAAATCTTTGATTTCCACAGTCTTTTCCTTTTTCCCTCCTCACCCCCCCCACTACATGCAATTCAATATAGGGTCTATATGTGTAGTTATGCAAATTGTTTCCATAGTAGTTACCTTGTAAAAGACTAATTATATTTCCCTCCATCCTATCCCGCCCCCCACTTGATCTATTTTCTACCTTGACCCTGTCCCTTTTCAAAAATATGTGCTTCTAACTAACCTTACCCCCAGTCTTCACTCCCTTCTATTATCCCCCTTTACAGCCTTCCCCCCTACTTTCCTGTATGGTAAGATACCCAAATGGGTGTATATATCATTCCCTCCTTAAGCCAAATTTGATTAGAATAAGGTTGTCCCATTCCCTTCCATCTTCCTGCTCTTCCCCTCCATTGTAAGAGTTTTCTCTTTTATGAGATAATTTACCCTATTCTATCTCTTCCTTTCTCCTCTAATTATATTCCTCTGTCACATTTAATTTTATTTTGTAGATATCATCCTTTCTTATTCAAATCATCCTGTGCCCTCTCTCTATGTATAGATGTACACACATATTCACAAACTCACATATATATTTACACACCCATACAGTGTCCTATAAATATATCTATATATGTGTGTGTGTGTGTGTACATAGATACATATATGTATACATATATACGTATATATTCCCTTCAACTATCCTCATCCTGAGAAAATTCTTATGACTTACAATGATCATTTTTCCATGTAGGATTGTAAATAGTTCACGTTTAATAAGTTCCTCATGATTTTTTTCCTGTTAACCTTCTCATGCTTCTCCTGGTTCTTGTAGTTTAAAGTCAAGTTTCCTGTTCAGCTTTGGTTTTTTTCATCAAGAAAATTTGAAAGTCCTCTATTTTATGCAATGACCATGTTTTCCCCTGAAGCATTATACTCAGTTTTGCTGGCTAGGTGATTCTTGGTTTTAATCCTAGATCCTTTGACCTCTGAAATATCATTTTCCAAGACCTCGATCCCCTAGTGTAGGGGTTTTTCTTGTGTCATCCTGATCGTGTTTCCACAATACTCAAGCTGTTTTGTCCTGACAGTTGTAATATTTTCCCCTTGACCCGGGAACTCTGGAATTTGGCTATAATATTCCTAGGATTTTTCTCTTTGGGATCTTTTTCAAAAGATGATTGGTGAATTCTTTCAATTTCTATTTTGCCCTCTTGTTCTAGAATGTCAGCACAATTTTCCTTGAGAATTTCTTGAAGGATGATTTCTAGGCTCTTTTTTTTAATCTTAGCTTTCAGTACTCCAATAATTTTTTAATTATTTCTCCTGGGTCTATTTTCTTTTTTTTAAAGAAATATATTTTTTATTCTTTTTTTATTTTTGGAGGGAGGGTGTAGGGCAATTGGGCTTAAGTGACTTGCCCAAAGTCACACGGCTAGTAAGTGTCAAGTGTCTGAGGCTGGATTTGAACCCATATGCTCCTGACTGCAAGGCTGGTTCTCTATTCACTGCGCCACCTAACCACCCCTCCTGCATCTGTTTTCAAGGTCAGTGGTTTTTCCAATGATATTTCACATTGCTTTCTATTGTTTTTTTCTTTTGTTTGGTCCCCCTATGATCTGCAAGTCAGGAGATCCAGAGGCAGCTGTACACCAGCACTTCCACCCACCTTTCGCCTGAGGGGCAGGGCCTGGACCATGCTCTTTTATCACCCAGTTCCAACAGAATTTCCTACTGACCTTTTACTTTTTATTTGGTGTTTATGGGTTGAGAAGTCTGGAAACCACTACAGCTGCCAGTGATTCCCTCTCCTGAAATCTCTTCAGATAGGTCTGGGCCTCTGCAGCTCGCACAGGACTGTGCTCAACTCCCAGCCCAGTGTGATAGACCCCTCCAGTCAGACTATCAGGCTGCCTTCAGTGGGAGATTTGTTTCTCTCTGTCACTTTGTGGATTCTGTAACTCTAAAATTTGTTTAGACTCACTTTTTACAGGTATTGGATGTGGTTGAAGTGGTAGATCAAGCAAGTTCCTAATTTTATTCCACCATCTTGGTTCAGCCCTGGCAGTCTGTATTATTTCAATGACTACTGAGTTTTGAAATTGTCATCTTAATCAATACATTTGACTTCTAAAATATGTTAGCTCCAAGATTTTGTCTTAAAGATTTTATTGAGAGTAATAGAACATTGAAGTTGAAAAATGTTATGTCCCATTTTTTTTTGGTGTACTCAAATAATTACTCTAATATTAATTTTCTTGAATGTTTCTTCTTTAGCAAATCATCAGTATGGACTCTAAAATGTTCCATTACTAGTTAAATTGAAAGAAAGGATGAGATAAATTATCACAAATGTTATTCACAGAGTACTACAAGCCATTTTTGTAGGATGACAACCACATGTCATGATTTTTGCAGATTTTCTATAAGTGAACAGTTGGCTAAAAACTGAAAAGTGATTGATTGAAATTGTAAAGGGACCTTTCCTCACTGGAAGCTCTCTACATCAATGGAGCAACAGGTCCTATGGGGGAAACAAAAAAAAGAAAACTAGATTGTTAAATAGGATGTTAGGCCTTGAAATAATCATGACAGTTGCCTAATCATAGGATTACAGGCCAATTGAAGTAGAAGAGACTTCAGAAATTTTCTCAGACAAACAACCTTTTTTGTGTCATGGCCACTTTTGTCACTCTGGTTAAGTCTAGGGACCCCCTTTTAGTATACTACATTTAAATTCATCAAATAAAACATGATATTACAAAGGAAACAAATTGTATTTGAATATAACTGTCAAAACATGAGGTAAAACAAGTCCAGGACCCCCAGACTAAAACTCCCTGACTATAGTGCAACTCATTAACTTTTTAAGGTAGAGGATGGACCTATGATTTCACAAGTATGGAAATTTCTCAGGTTAAGATGCTACTAACAATACAAGTTTAGTCTTATAGAGTTGCCTAAAAGACTGGGAGATTAAGTGATTTTCAAGGGTCACACAACCTGTATACGCTAGATGCCAACTCTATTCTTTGAAAGATTGCTAACTTGAACAACATAACCCAGCTAGTTAATAATACTAAAACCTGGGTCCTTTGACTCCAAATCTAGTGATTCTTACATATCAAGATGCTTTTTCTTCACTGCAGACATTTTCACCTGCCTTACCCCAAGTTTGTAATGTACTCCATCCTTACTTCTACCTGCTAACAATTTTGCCTTTCGTTAGGTCTTAGCAAAAATCCTATCTTCTACAGAAAGCCTTCTCAATACCCATTATTCTTAGTGCCTTCTCTCCCTCTGTTGAATATTTCCCATTTATCCTGCATATAGATTGTGTGTGCTTGTTTTCACATTTTCTCCCCCATTAAACTGTGAACTCATTGAGAGCAAAGTCTGTATTTGCCTTTCTGTTTATCCTCATTGTTTAGCAGAGTGAATAGAACATAGCAGACATGTAATTAATGTTTATTCACTCAACAGTTTATTGACTGACTCAACATGCCACATCCTTTAGACATTAAATGTCAAATCCTCTAGTTCTTTGTTGTATATTTTGACTCATCCTCATTTTTTTTCATAGGCTTTACCTTGTTTTTCTCTTCCCTTTCTGCCACAAGAGAAAAAGGGCAAAAAAATGCTCCTGAGAACATTTCCCTTAGTCATCCATTTCAAATGTCCAAATCTTCAAGGCTACTTCAATCCTCTCTCCAAAATCTTTGAAAAGAAATCACAAAAATGTGAAAGTGAAAATAGATGAAGATCATAAGACAACTCTAAAGCAAGGAAAAGCAACACAATTAACTAAAAATAATGTGTGTTTTGGAGTCAGAAGATTGAGGTTCAAGCCCCAGCTCATCTACTTATTTTCTAACTAAACTTGGCTGCTTAAGTTGCTTATGCCTTCAAAGCTTTAATATTCTTATCATAAAACTATGAGAGGTTGGGGCAGCTAGGTGGCACAGTGAGTAAGAGTGCCAGCCCCACAGTGCAGAGGACCCGGGATCGGTTCCAGCCTCAGATACTTAACACACACATACAGGAAAACTGGCCATATAACCTTGGGCAAGTTACTTAACCCCAGTTGCTTAAAAAAAAAACTATCTCAGGTCTACGGAGGAATACCAAAGATACTTTGTGAACTAAATGGGCAAATATGAGAAGTGGGTGTATTCCTGCCCACTAGAGTATAACTTCTGTGCTATATTCTATGAGGAAATTGTATGTGCTTTTATTCATATTTTGATGCCAGGAAATTCTACTCTTCACTTTTTGGTAAATCAACTTCCATTATGTTACAGTAAAGACTCAAAGCATGTAGCAGAAATAGCTCATAGAGGAGCAAAATCTTTCTAACCTTGCCTAGGGCACATGAAAGCTTTCTCTAAGTTCTGACTGTCAAGGTGATTGGGGAAATTCTCACAAAGTGTGGCAAATGATTCCTTTTAAATTTATTTTCTAGAGTGAAATTATTGATTTTTACAGACAATAAAAGAAACTATACAAGAAAAATGTTGCTTAAAAACTACATTGAAATACATTTTAGGGAGATTATTAGCAATCACTAGTTTCTAGAACTGTGTATACAATATTGTAGTGTTTTCAGGAGAGGATACTCATTTTATTTTTAGTCATATTAAATTTTTTTCAGGATTCTTTTTTTTTCTTCTTCTTCATGATATGTGAATGTTAAAATAGAAGAAGAAAGTCCCATGCTCTTCCCTCCCAATTAATTTAACTCAGAAGATGCTTTATACAGTGATACTTTTAAAAGATAAGAATGTCTTTGTGTTACAGAATCAATCAAAAATACAGACTAAGTATGGATTGAATGAAAGTAGATGATGGAATAGATGAAATATCTTGTGTTTGGTTAAAGGGAATCAGTAACACATTGTGAGATGTGGACAAATTAGTAAACCAGCTCAGAATAGAGAATTCCCATGATAGTCAAGCTAATGGTGGATTTGCTCTAGCCAACCCTTCCCCCACTAAAAACAAAACACACACACAGAAACACACCCATGCAGGCACACACACACACACATGACATTTTGTTGGGCTGTGGGGAAGTTGGTGGTGGAATAGAAAAGAATTCTATTTTGTCCCTACTTCTTCCTTGACTAGAGAGTGATCTGGTAAACTTCAAAGTCAGAACATTTGAACTTCTCATCGATGGAGGTAGCAAAGTCCCCAAAACAACAGTAGTTCACAACAATGCCTGTATCCAGAACTAAGGACAAACTACATGCATTAACAAAAAATGGCATAAGGATAGTACAAGGGCACTGACTTTCAGAACCTATTATAGGCATGCACACCATAAATGGGGAAATTCACAATGACTCCATAAAAAAGCAAAGAACCTTGGAGAAACCAGAAGATGAAATTTAACCTGCTCACTAAGCTTGAACCCATTCCCCCCAAGGACCTTGCATGTTCAAGGGAAACATGTGCCTGAGATTTGAGGGGAGGTTGTTTCTACAACTATACTTGTTATACCTATCTAGAAAATATTCCTTTCTAAGAATAATAAATTGTGGCTGGATACTTAATAAGTAATGGAAGAAGAAAAGGAGACACCCTGGGTTTGGGGCACATGAACAACTGTGAAACAATCTCTAATCCCTGTCAACAGGATGGAACCAGTCTCTAACCTGTGGGTAGTTAGAGCTGAACAGAGCATACAGGAGAAAGGAGAGTCAGGAATCAAACACAAGTTTAATTTCAAAGTGAAAGAAATGTCTTGAAAGCAAGGACACATGTGCCAAAACCTCACTCTGTGTATGTGTGTGTGTGTGTGTGTGTGTGTGTGTGTGTGTAATCCACTTTAATGTGGCCAAAGCAATACTTATATCAATGGCTTCACAATGAGTTATAGCCCTGACAATGCGGAATCACAGCAATGTGATAAGTTGGATTCATAGCAGGGCTTCATGACCAGAACATGATTAAGCAGGTGCTTGTCCAAGCTTAGGGATTGCCTGGTGCTAGTCAAAAGCAATACAGTAATTATATGAAACATTTCTGGAATTTTGTTGTGGCTGAGATCATCCAGAAGGTGAGAACAAAAGATTGTTTTTATGCTAAGCTCAGAGCAGAGCTTGCTTTCTGGGCCTCAACTCCAGAAAACAGTTTCTCTCAATATCTTGACATTTCCCTCTTTTGGCCAAAGGGATGGGGTCTGAAAGGATCAACCACTCTGGCCAATAAAGGACAGGCACATATAGTACAGATGCCATGAGAGGCCAGGTGGGACAGGACAAGATGTTACCCATAGAATTAGTTCCTTGAGGGGATGTATCAGGGAAGTTTGTCCCAAGTATCATTGCTAGCCACTGTTTGCTTGCAAGCAGAAAAGAGAGCAGGCCAAGAATTTAGAGGGAAAACATACACTCTTTATTCAGGGCCTTGGTATCTGGGCACATAACAAAAGGGAAGAGGAGGAAAATCTAGGACAGTTTACTCAGCCCATGTCTGGAATCTTGGGACAGCTGTCTCATTCAGATGTCAACTGATTCTAGGTCTATACTAGACAAAGCTTGAGGTGCATCTGCCATCCACTCAGGAGCAGGGGCTTTCTTCAGATGATCCAGGAGTGCACACCCACAAGTTTGACACTTATGGGAGTAGTCAGAAGGACTTGATAGTTACCATTTGAAGACAATTATTAGAAACCTCCAATATCAGTCTTTGGACATGAGTTTCTGGTCAGTATAACATAGGTCCTTGATTAACAATCTCTAAACAGCACATAGAAATCCAGTTTCTCAGACTTTCAGGGCTAGGTTCAAACAATGCAATAAGGTTTTTCATCAATTCATAATCATAATTACATTAAGACAGGTGCAGATAAAACTACTTAAAGCTTTCCACAGCGGATTAGTTTTGAGAAGGGAGATTTACATGTCACCAAGGAAACCAAGAAAACTTAAACATAACTAAAGTCAAGTCTCCCTTAGTCTAGTAACCCATTCTCCATATCCATTTAATCAGCACATATTGAGTCCCAGATGTTTCATCTGGGCCCTAGATATCTTTACTTGGACAATAGACTTTATTCTCAGGACAACTGTAAAGGGAGCTCTGCTTCCCTGGTTCCAAATTAATTCTGAAACTTCAGAGAATTTCAGTACATATACAAATTGTTGCTTCTATACTTACATAAATCCTGTACCTGATATAGGAAACTTTTAAAAATTTATGAAGATCCAACCATAAAATGAACTCTTCTGCCCTTTAAAGTTATCAAATACTTTTAAAATGGGAAAAGAATTTCACTTTATTTACCATTATCCATACAATTAATGTGCAAAATCTTTAATCCAATTGTGAGACCTTATTATGGAACCATACTCAAAAGCTGTAATTCATTATAAATAAATTTGTAAACCAATATATGTATATGATTCTTAGAGGAAAACCGTTTCCTCCTGTTGCTTTTTCTCAAAATTTACTATTGCATTTGATTAAAAAATTTTTACATTATATTTTTTCTTTGTTTTATCATTTCCCTCTTAGGAGTATATAATCCCTATATTGTAATTTGATGCAAATATATGTTAAAATTTTAAGGTGTGCATTCTTGCATCCTAGTAGAGTAACTGACAGATATTCGAGTCTCAATTTATTAATTAATATATTAAGCATTGTATTTAGAAAACTTCTTGATCATATAAATTTTCTAAAAAAGGAGAAAAAAGGGCTTAGTTATAACACTGTCATATATCATAACATAGGGGAAAATTCCCTTATTTCTGTTTGATTCCAAGCATAAGTCAGCAACAAATCATGTAGTCACAGGGTATCAAAGCAAAACTCAGGATTAACCAGGCAAAGAAATGTCCTTTTTGACAGTCAAGAGGATCCTACCTAGGCTGTTCCATGGTCATCCACAAAACTTTTCCCAGGCACAAACCTTTTAGCCATTCCTAGACTTCAACATATGCCTTTTTATACGATTGGCTACATCACAATTCAGACCACTCTGCTTGTAATCAAAGATCAGAACACTGGTAAATTAGTCCCAGGAATGTAAATAGCAAAATTTCCCTAACTACAATTTAGGGCCTGAATATCTTTCCTGATGCTTCCCTAACAGTGAACATTTCATTAATGTTTTACTTATAAATTGAAAACATCCATATTCTGGGCTTTCAGACAAACAAAAAATGTCTGATAGTTGACTAATGATTGAAATGTTGAACCTACATCTTTAAACCACCCTATACACTTTCATAATATCCAAGAATTTCAAATGAAAATTCACTGTTGTGATAAATTTATTATTATTATTATTATCAGTTTTATAAAAAATACCTCATTAAAATGTAACAGTTTTAAAATATCTATTCTATTGTATCCTTTTACAAGCTCAATTCATGTGTAGTAGCATGTAGATTAAAAATTGCTTTAATGTCTATCCTCATTTCTATTACAATAGTCTCTCAAATTTCACAATATAAGAAAATTTAGAAATACAATAATAACACAAACAAGATTTTAAGCATCAAACTAAATTTCAAATGATGTCAATCCAGTTAATTGCATTTCTAAATTATCACGTACAAAATCAGGAATCTTATTACCTTTGACATTTTAAAACCATGTTAGAGTTCTGAGGTATGGAAGAATTGCATTCAATTAAAGAAATAATAATAATGTAGTACTTTGCATATGCCAGTAACTGTGTTAAGCACTTTACAATCACAGTAACGCTGAGAGATGAAGACAATTATTATTTTTATATTTACAGACCAAAAAACTGAGGCAAAGAAAGATAAAATAACTTGCCTATGATGGCACAGCTAATAAATTTCTGCAACTGAAACATAATTCATATTTCCCTACATTTTTCCACCACTTTTTCTCAACACCTGTATTTGGGAATCTGATCTGAGATGAGAGAGAGGTTAATAAGGAAAGAGGGTCTCTGAGCTGGGGCATTCACAGGGGATCTCTGTTAAAAAATCATTTGAGGAAGTGATAACAGGATGTTTCTCTAAAGTACAAAGTGTTAACATATTTTTTTTCTTTATTCATCCTGGGATTTCTTCCAAATTAACTGCCTACCTTCATTTCCCCACAACAAGGAAGCTATCGATTTTCTCAGGAAACATCTTCTACTTTTAAGTTTTATAAAATTTAATCTTCATTTTTCCTTAAAACAAATTATACAGAGTGGTAGCCAAAACTTATTAAGATATTGCAGAAGTAATTGAGTTCCTGGGATCACTCCAAGGTCCCAGGAGTTCTCCACAGTCTTAAGATGACAAATCTCCAAACCCATTAATAATTCATCTCCAAACCTCCGAAATCTACAAAAAACAATACTTTTACCAGTTCTACAACTTCATTTGACTTTATCTCTGTAATTCCAAAATAGCCAAAGTTGAAGTGACAGAAAAAAAAGATGTCTTTGCAGAGTTTTTTTTTTTCTTTTCTCTTTTTTTCCTGGAGCCTAATCTCTTGTGGAAAACCTGAAGTGGTACTACTTACTGCAACAATTGTTTTAAAAATGAAAGTTCATTCATCTTTACCAGAGTTCTAAACCCTCTGATTACAGCCCTTAGAAGGTTTTCCTACTGACTGAATTTTGAATCTTTTAGCATCACAGAATATAGCTCACAATACAAACATGACACAGACATTTTACATTTTACAAAGACACAGATAAAACAACAAGACAGATACAGACAGAAACAAACAATTCTAACAAAGTGATCAGAACAGTCCATAGCCAGGAACAGAAGCACAGAGCATAACCAAAGACTTTCATAACCTATAGGGTGGGGGGACAAAGTCAGAACAGAGAAGATAAGAGTCTCCTGGCCTATGGAAGCCTAAACCAAGCAGAGCAGGCAGCAACAGTTGGTTAGGGGAACAGAGAGTGCAGAAAGGACATCCTTACTACAGAGACCCAAGATGAATCACATGACCAGAGTGCCAGAGAGTTTTATTCACAGAGAACAAATAGCTTAGCCAAGGAAAGAACTCAAAGATTGGAACAGGAATAAGGACAGGGGCCTCACCACTTTAGGGGTGGAAATGGGGGAAGAGAACAACTGATGACAGATAAATAAATCTCTGGTGGCAGATAGTTCAGTCCCATTTACAATGGAGAGGTCAAAGGCCTGATTCTGTATCCAATCCCATTTCTGACACCAATAAATGTCAACCAGATGGAACTGGCCTCTAATCTTTGGGTTGCCAGAGCTGAACAGAGCATGCTAGGGACAGGAGAGTCAGGAATCAAACAGAACTTTAATTTCTTTTTTTTAATACTATATTAACTTCTGATTTACATCATTCATTTACGCCAGATTTTGAGTTACAAATTTTCTTCCTGTTTTTTCCCCTACACACCATCCCAAAATAGCAGTCTCACAGGATATCCCCTCCTCCAATCTGCTCTCTCCCATATTTTCTCCCATACCCCTTTCGACTTTTCCAGTGGATCTCTATGCTTCAGTGCCTGTATATCTTATTTCCCCAATTACATGTAAGATGGTATTAATAATAGTATACACACACACACATATATATAAATATAAATATATATATATATATATATATATA
>NW_027185655.1:67499698-67557758 GCF_028583685.1 Petaurus breviceps papuanus
ACTAACTACACTTCCCTCCCTCCCATCCACCTCCCACCCACTCCACTCTCCACCCTAATCCCATCCCTTTTCAAAAATGGGTGCTTCCAACTTCCCTCCCCCGCAGTCTGCCCTCCCTTCCATCACCCCCCCCCCTCTCATCCCCTTCCCCTCCTATTCTCCTGGAGGGCGACATACCTATTTAGTGTGTATTTCACTCCCTTCTCAAGCCAGATTTATTGGTAATAAGGTTCACCCATTCCCATTTGCCTTCCTATTCTTCCCTTCTATTATAACCATTTTCCCTTGTATGAGATACTTTACCCCAATCTGTCTCTTCCCATCTCCTCTCATTATATTCCTCTCACATCTTAATTTCACTTTTTAAATATCATGCCTTCCTCTTAAATTGGTCCTGTGCCCTCTATCTATGTATACCTGTAAACATATATACACACATTCACATATGTATTCATATTCCCTCCCTTCAACTACTGAGAAAAGTTTCATAAGTTACAATGATTGTTTTTCCATGGAGGAATGTTGATAGTTCAACTTTGATAAGTTCCTTATGTTTTCTTTTCCCTGTTTACCTTCTCATGCTTCTCTTGCTTCTTGTATCTGAATGTCAAATTTTCTATTCAACTCTGGTTTTTTCAGCAAGAATACTTGAAAGTCCTCTATTCCACTGAATGACCATATTTTCCCCTGAAACATGATACTCAGTTTTGCTGGGTAGGTTACTCTTGGTTTTAATCCCAGCTCCTTTGACCTCCTGAATATCACATTTCAAGCCCTTTGATCCCTCAGTTTAGAAGCTGCCAGATCCTCAATTATCCTGATTGTGTTTCCACAATATTCAAATTGTTTCTTCCTGGCTGCTTGTAATATTTTCTCCTTAACCTGGGAATTACTGAACCTGGCTATAATATTCCTAGGACTTTTCTTTTTGGGATCTTTTTGAGGAGGTGATCGGTGGATTCTTTCAACCTCTATTTTGCCCTCTGGTTCTAAAACACCACGGCAGTTTTATTTGAGAACTTCCAGGAGGATGCTTTCTAGGCTCTTACATTGGTAATGGCTTTCAGTTAGTCCAATAATTTTTTTTCAAATTATCTCTCCTGGATCTATTTTCCAGGTCAGTGATTTTTCCCATGAGATATTTCACATTGCCTTCTATTCTTTCATTTGTTTGGATCTGTTTAACAGCATCTTGATTTCTCATAAAGTCATTAGCTTCCATTTGCTCCAATCTAATTCTGAAGCAATGATTCTCCTCATTGAGCTTTTGAGATTATCTTTCCATCTGGCAAATTTGGCTTTTTAAGGCATTTTTCTCCTCATTGCCTTTTTGAGCCTCCTTTTCCATTTGAGTCAGTCTGTTTTTTAAGGTATTATTTTCCTCAGTCAGGCTGTTGACTCTCATTTCATAATTTTCTTGCATTGTTCTCATTTCTCTTCCCAATTTTTCCTCCACTTCTCTTATCTGCTTATTAAGTTCCTCTATGGCCTGTAAACAGCTCGTATTTTCCATTGAAGCTTTTGGTGCAGGAGTTCTGACTTCACTGTTTTCCTCCTGTTCCATGCCTTGCTCCTTTTTGTCCCCAAAATAGGAGTGTATTGTTGGAATCTTCTGTCTGCTTTGTTTCCTTTGCCTGCTCATTTTGCCACTCAATTGCTTGACTTTTGGGCTTTTTGCCACAGTAGGACTCTGCCACCAGACAGGGGAGCTTTCGTCCCAAACGTTGGGGTTTTCTCAGCTGCCGGAGGTATTAGATGGGTGCCCTCTCTGAGGTCTCCACACCCTCTGGCAAGCTGGACACACACCCCAGAACCTCCTCCCTAGGCTGCAATCCAGATCCAAGCAGTTTAAAGCAAGAGTGATTACCCCTCAGACTGGTGCTTGGTCCCCCTACACTCTGCAGGCCAGGAGCTAAAGGTGCAGCTTGGAGCTGGCTGGCTGTGCCAGTGTTTCAGCAGCTTCTCGCCCCAGGGGTAAAAGCCATGCACTCCCACTTACTGGTCCCAAAGTCCAGACTGTACTGGCCTCTCACCTTGTCCGCATCTATGTGTTGATAAATCTGGAAACTGCCACAGCTACTGCTGTTCTGGAGTCCCTCTGGCCGTGGCTGCTCAGGCCCACCCTGGGTCTAAAGCTTCAGTGTGGTACTGGGCTCAGCTCCCAGAGTGCTGTTCTGTATTCCTGCCGGGCTGTCCTCAGCGGGAGGTTAGTTTCTCTGTGTCATTTTGTGGGTTCTGCAGCTCCAAAGTTTGTTTAGAGTCACCTTTTTACATGGATTGGGCAAGGTGGAAGCCTGAGCAGCGGGAAGTTCATGCTTCTACTCTTCTATCTTGGCTCCACTCCCCAGAACTTTAATTTCAAAATGAGGGAAACAGCTTGCAGACAAAGGACATGTGCCAGAGTCCCACCCTTAGTGTGGGGGGAACCATTTTAGAGTGGCCAAATATCAATACTTACTCCAATAGCTGCAAAGTTATCTGTAGCCCTGATGATGAGGGGTGACATAAATACTGTGATAAGTTTGATTCATAGCAGGACTTAATGACCAGAACATGGATAAAGTAGGTGCTTGTCCAAGATCAGAGAACACCTGCTGCTGGTCAAAACAATATAGTAATTATATGAATCAATTCCGGGAATTTTTTGTAGGTAATATCATCCAAAGAGTGAGAACAAAGGATTGCTATTTTGCCAATCTCAGAGCACAGCTTGTTTTCTGGGCCTTGGCTCTGGAAAAAAAGGGTGCCTACCAATATATTGGTACTCCATACCATTATTATTACAACCCTGATGTTGAAAAGTAGTCAGCTAACCTCTGGGGACTAAATTTTCTAGTGCCTCTAGCAATTGGGAAAATAAGCCTAGAGGGAATTCTACAAAGATATATGTTTTTCTTTCTTAACAAACATCTGGAATTATAGTGAATGTCAGTGAGAAAAATCGCTCCATTTAACCGTCCCCAAATGAAAAACAGGAAAACACTTTCCCTCCATTGCAGATGTCATGAGTAGGGGAGCAGAGTATGAAATAGTAATGGCACTGTTATATAGCAGGAAAAAGGAGGATCAGGTGAAAATCTCATGATTTCTGAATGATCCAAGTCCCAAAAAGGCTTTGTTGCATAAATTTAGTACAAAAGTGGCCCTTTGTAGATGCTGCCAAGTATTAATAGAGTATCAGATTTTTCAAAACATCCTGTTATTGTTATTGTTCCAGCAGATGCCATGCCTAGGAACAGCTAAATAAGCCTCTAGGTTCTGTCTTCCCTTAGGCCTTACCTTAACCCACATTTCCAGTGTTCTTGTAGTATAACTTTCCTGACTTCTTTATATGAAAACCATAATTAAATCACTACTAGCATTAAAACATCTGGAAAGTGATAATGTGCCATTTTACTATTCCACTGGGTATGTTTGTAACTTCCTAGACTTTAACTCCCTTCCCTGTTATCAATCACCTGAATATACATTTTCACCCCCCTAATTAGAAGGTAAGATTCTTGAGGGCCAAGAAGACCTCATTTTTGTACTTATATTCTCAGTACTCAAGCAAATGACTGACACATAGTATTTTTTAGTGTCTTCCTTTCTTACCAGATGAATGTTCAGTAACTACTTATGGGCTGAATTGTGCAGTAGGAGAACTGAACCTGCCCCATTTCTGACTTTGGGCAATTCATTCTTCTTTAGATATCCCAGTTAATCCCCATATACCTCCCTCTCCCAGGGACTTGTCACATTTGTGCCAAACTTAATTTGAATGCCAAGTCAGCCTTAGCCCAATGGAGATCAGAACTCTAGAGCTCAACATATACACCAGCCTCAGACTCCCCTATTAGCAGAGTGTTCATCATACTCAACTTCATAGAAAACTCTTAATTTTTTTGCATTCATTCATTATAGGTAATTTACATGTGTTCAAATAAGAAAGAATCACTTATCATGGAATGAATATCAAACAGTGTTTTAGCAGTAATTCATCTGCTGGCAGTCTGCCTCATCCTCTGGGAACCTGTTGACTAATGCGGGCCTCAGGCTCTCAACCTTTCTATCTTTTTGTTATATCACAGTGACCTGTCCACACTCTAGCTTTTCACTTGATTTCTATAGGAACAGTAAGCAAATTAATACACTTATATTTCTGGAAAAGGTTGTCATAGATCCACTATGACTCCACTCACTATCTCTGTGATATCACCCATCCTTGGCCACTACTCAATATGTGTGTTTCTTCTTTTGGAATATAAGTTTCTTCCAGACACAAACTGTCTTATTCATGCTAAGCATGGTCCCTGGTACATGGTAAAAGCTTAATTAATTCTTTCTGAAGACTTGATGAAATATGATATTAATCATGAAAGATTCAACTGCAGTAAAATTTGAAAATATATTTGCTGCACCAAATACCTTTTTTGGTGATAGATTTGGTGATAAATTATCAACCAATGAATTCCCTTCTGAATAAAGAAAAGAAGAAAAACATGTTAGTAGCTTAATTTAGCATTTAAAGATACAATACAAAAATAAAGGTGTGTCCATCAAATTGAAAATAAAATGATTGTGTCAAATCACAATTTTTAGGCACTAAATTTCTTGAACTTTATTTAATCTTTAATAGTAATTGCCTCCAAATGTTTATGCCATGTCACTGCTAACCTGAACTTAAGGATCTTGAATACACGTCTGCTGCTGTCAATGAGAAATTTATGTTAGCTGTTTCCATAATCAATCTAGTTGCCCAGAATAATCAATATTTGATCTCCCACTAAGCCATTAAACCAGAATACTCCCTCATCACTAGTCATTGTCTCAAAATACACTAGAGAAGATTCCTGACTCTAGCCATGTCCAGGAGTGTTCAGTGGTTGATATCTTTTAGGAACCAAATTCTAATGTGAAAGTATATATATTCTAACTCAATGGTTAAATTCTTCTGTGACACACATACATCTAGGGTTTTACTCTAGTTACCCGTCACCTACCTTCAGAAGGTTTTCATCCAGAGAAGAAAATGTGGGTGAATATGCCAAGTGCTCTATTAAATGCAAAGGACTGAGGATTATCCATTGACCTTTCACTATAGTGCCCAAATAGCTACATAGCAAGAGCAGCAAGATATTCATATTTAATAGCAGAACATTTCACTTTCCGGCTAACCTCCAAAACAGTAATAGATATAGAATCTTAACCATATGCCCATATTAGTATTGTTTCTATTAGTAAATGCTTTGGACTTTTGTGTTTTTCATAAAAGTAGGTAGATCAAAGACATTTGGTTTTTCAGTGTTGATCATTGTCATCAAGATCAACAAATACTTATTTTATTTTTAACAATTAGCATATAAATAATTCTAATTCAGGGATCAATCAATGAGTAGTAAGTCTAAGGTACTATGCTAGGTTTTGGAAGAGTGGAAATATAATAAAGTAAAATAAAAACTATGACTTATGATTATTTTCTTTTAATTTGGGAAGAAAATGAGATAATACGAAATAATCAGTAGTAGAAGAAATGACCTTAAATATCATAACAGATGAGGAGACAACTGGAAAAAGTCTGTATAAGTAGTTAAATAAGAGCAAGAAGTGATCTTATTTCAAGAATACCATTTGAAAAAAAAACTAAAGAACCAGCTTTGGTATTCCTCTTTTTTTCTTTTAAATTTATTTATTTTTAGTTTACAACAGTGTTTAACAAGTTTTGGAGTTCCAAAATTTCTCCCTCTCCCTCTCCCCTCCCCTAGACCCCTCAAGATAGCACACAATCCAATATAGGTTCTGCATGTGCCTTCACATTAAGCATTAGTCAAGTTTCAAAGAAAAATTACAAATGGAAGGAACCATGAGAAAGAAGCAACAAAACAAAACAAAAAAGACAGAAAGCACGTAGTTTGCTTCAATCTGCATTGACTTTCTCTGGATGTGGATAGCCTTTTCCATCATGAGACTTTTGGAGTTGTCTTATAACCTTGCATTGAGGAGAAGGGTCCAGTCTATTAGAGTTAGTCATATCAGATACAAAGTATCAGTAATTGTGTACTATGTTCTCCTGGTTCAGCTACCCTCACTCAGCATGAATTTTTATAAATCTCTTCCAGATTATTATGAAGTCTGTCTGCTCCTCATTTTTATAGCACAATAGTATTCCATTATATCCATACACAAATTGCATAACCATTCCCCAACCTATGGGAATCCCCTTGATTTTCAATTCTTTGCCACCACAAAAGAGCTGCTATAAATATTTTTGTATATACAGGTCATTTTCCCACTTGAATGATCTCTTTGGAATGCAGCTCTGGAAGTGGCATTGCTGGATCAAAAGACATACTGTCTCCTTAGTGTCTTTCTCTTAAATGAAGTTATTAATTGTTTTTATAATTTTTTTGTTTGGCCTTCTCATTCTTTAGGATTAGATTATTTAGTTTTCAATTAGATTTTAATGTATCTTTCCATGACCCTTTATTACATGTAATTTTTACTGTTTTAGGATCTGAAAAATATATATTTAATATTTCTGCCTTTCTGCAGTATATTGTGTGGTATTTATACCCTAGTACATGGTCAATTTCATGTAGATACCATGTATTGCTGAGAAGAAGGTATATTCCTTTTTATCCACATTCAGGTTTCTCCAGAGGTCTCTCTTATCTACCTTCTCTAAAATTCTATTCTCCTCCTTTACTTCTTTGTTGTTTATTTTGAGGTTAGACTTATCAAGTTCAGGGAGAGGGAGCTTCAGGTCCCCCACTAGTATAGTTTGTTGTTTATATCTTCCTGCCTATAGCTGCCTTGACTTTTCCTTAAAGCATCTTAATTCTATACCACTTGGTGCATATATGTTTAGTAATGATATTACTTATTTGTCTATGGTGCCTTTTAGCTGGATATAGTTCATTTCCTTATCTGTTTTAATTGGATCTATTTTTGCTTTTGCTTTGGCTGAGATTAGGATTGCTACCCATATATATATATATATATATATATATATATATTTTTTTACTCCAGCCTTTTGCCTTTACCCTGGGTTTATCACCATTTCAAATGTGTTTTTGTAAACAACATGTTGTAGGATTATGTTTTTTTATTCATTCTGTGATGTGTCTCCATTTTATGGGAGAATTCATCCCATTCCCATTCATAGTTATGATTACTGTGTCTTTCTCTCACTCCTATTCCCACCAAGCCCCCAGTTATTTCTCCCTTTCCTTCCTCAAAAGAGTTTTGCTTTTGACCACCTCCTCCCTCAATATTCCATCCCTATTAATCCCTCTCCCTTTTCTTACCCTTTTCTCTTACTACTTCTTCCCTTCCTTCTAACCAAACACCCCACCTTTTCCTTCACTCTTTCCCCTGCTACTTTCTTGTAGGTCTAATTAGATTTCTATACTTAACAAAGTAAGTTATTTCCTCCTTGCACCAAATTCGATGAGAGTGAATATCAAACAATATTCTTCTCCCTCCCTTTTTTCACTCTAATATAAAAATGTTTTGTGTCTTTTCAAGTTAGATTCCTATACTTAACTATGTTATTCCCTCTTTGAACCAAAAGTGATGAGAGTAAAGCTCATACAGTGCTCATCTCCCTCCCCTCTTTCCAACTATTATAACATGTTTTATGCCTCTTCATGTGAGGTCATATACCCCTTTCTGACTCCTCCTTTCCTCTTCTCCCATTACAATCCCTTTCCATATCAGTTAATTTATACCCACCCCCTCTATCTATTCATATCCATTTTAAATGTTGTAATAATTATACAGTTCTCAATATCAACAGGTATTCACCTGTATAAGAATGTAAACATTTTGCTCCTATTGAATAAGAAGTTGTTTGTTTGTTTTTTTCCTGTTTACCTTTTATGGGTCACTTGAGTCTGGTATTTGAAGATCATTTTTTTTTTTATTGAACTCTGGCCTTTTCATCAGAAAGACCTGGAATTGCCTTATTTCATTGAAAGTCCATCTCCTTGTCTTACTGATTATGCCTAGTTTTGCTGGGTAGTGAATTCTAGGTTGCAGTCCAAACTCTTTTGCCTAATGGAATATCATACTTCAATACCTCCAGTCTTTTAATATAGAAGCCACAAGGTCCTGTATGATCCTGATTGTAGTTTCATGATATTTGAATTGTTCCTTTCTGGATGTTTGCAGGATTTTCTCCTTGACCTGATAATTATGGAATTTGGCTATAATGTTGCTTCATGTTTTTAATTTGGGATTTCTTTCAGGATGTTATCAGTGGATTCTTTCGATGTCTATTTTACCCACTAGTTCTAGGACACGGGGGCAATTTTTTTGATGATTACTTGCAGCATACTCTCCAGGCTCTTTTTTCATCATGGCTTTCCAGAAGACCAATAGTACTTAGATTATGTCTCTTGTATATATTTTCAGTTGAGTTGTTTTTCCAGTGAGATATTTTACATTTTCTTCTATTTTTCATTCTTCAGATTGTGTTTGAATAATACTTGATACCTTAAAGAGTCATTAGCTTCAAATTGTCTAATTATAATTTTTAACAAATTGTTTAGTTAGTTTTTGTACCTTCTTTTCAATTTGGCAAAATTTTACTTTTAAGGTTTTATTTTTTAAAGTTAGATTTTGTACCTCCTTTTCCATTTAGCTATTTGCACTTTTGAAGGAGTTCTTCTCTTCAGTGATTTTTTTTTCCATTTTGCCAATTGTATTTTCTAAAATAATTGCTCATTTTTTTTTGCTAAAACAACTGCCCCCAAAATACTGAATAAAATAGCACCTTAAAAATACACTAACTCAAAGAGAAAAAGCAGATTTGGCCAGATGGAAAACGAATTTCAAAAGTGAACTGAAGAAAATAATTCCTTCAAAATGAGATTGGAGCAATTAGAAAGTAATGACTTTATAAGAAATCAAGATATTATAAAACAGATAGAAAACATGAGAAAAAATAGAAGGCAATGCAAAATATCTCATTGGAAAAACCACCGACTTGGAAAATAGATCCAGGAGATATAAGAAAGTAAAAATTATAAAAAAAAAACTCCTAGAAAAATTATACCCAGGTTGAAAAATTCCCAGATCAAGGAGAGAATATTAGAAGTGGCCAGGAAGAAACAATTTGAATATTGTGGAAACACAATCAGGATAACACAAGATCTGGCAGCTTCCACACCGAGGGATTGAAAGGCTTGGAATATGATATTCCAGAGGTCATAAGAGCTGGGATAAAAAAACACCTACCAGCAAAACTCTTTGCAGATGATATGATGATATACTTGGGGATTCCTAGAGAATCAAGTAAGAAACTATTTGAGACAATAAATACATTTGCCAAAGTTGCAGGATATAAAATAAACCCACATAAATCCTTGGCATTCCTATATATTTCCAATGAAATTCAACAGCAAGAGATAGAAAGAGAAATCCAATTTAAAGTTACTGTAGACATTATAAAATATTTGGCAATCTACCTGCCAAAACAAACCCAGGACCTATATGACCACCACAACAAAACCCTTTTCACACAAAGTAAGTCAGATCTATCTAATTGGAAAAATATCAATTGCTCATGTCAAGGTCAAGCTAATATAATAAAACTGACAATTTTACATAAATTAAATTATATATTTAGTTCCATACCAATGAATTTAGCAAAAAACTACTTAATATAGCTAGAAAAAATAGTAACAAAATTCATTTGGGAGAATAAACACTCCAGAATATCAAGGGAATTAATGAAAAAAATGCTAAGGAAGGTAAACTAGCTATACCAGATTTCAATCTGTATTATAAAGCAGCAGTGATCAAAACTACTTGGTATTGGCTGAAGAATAAAGGAGTGGATCAATGGAATAGATTAAGCACATGAGATTCAGAAGTCAATGACTATAGTAATCTATTGTTTGATAAACCCCAAGACCCAAGTTTTTGGCATAAGAACTCACTATTTGAGAAAAACTGCTGGGAAAACTGGAATATAGTGTGGCATAAACTGGGCATAGACCATTATCTAACACCATATACCAAAAGGAAGTCTAAATGGGTGCATCATCTAGGTGTAAATGTTGATACTGTAAGCAGACTCGGAAAACAAGGAATAGTTTACCTGTCAGATTTGTGGAGAGGGAAAGACTTTATGACTAAACAAGAATTAGAGAACATTATGCATAATGGATAATTTTGACTATATGAAATTGAAAAGCTTCTGTAAAAACAAAGCCAATATAACCAAGATTAAGCGGGGGGTGGGAAATTGGGAAAGAATTTTTGCAACCTATGTCTCTGATAAAGGACTCATTTCTAAAATATACAGAGAATTTATTCAAATCTATAAGAATACAAGTCATTGCCCAATTGATAAATGGTCAAAAACTCATGATGGAGATAAATGTGTACATCCAGAGAAAGAACTAGAAAGAACAGAGTTTATATCCAGACTGAAGCAAACTACCTGATATTTTTCCTTTTCTTCTTTGGTTGTGTGTCCTCTTTACCATTTTTCATTCTATCTGATACAATCCATCTTTATAAGCTGACTAATATATAATGTGAAAGTATTTACAGATGCTATGCTTGACTGTATGGCACCATGGGGTGGGAGGGATGGGAGGGGGACAAAATGTGAAAATCAAGGAATTGTGAAATTGAATCTTGTAAAATAAAAGTAAACAAACAAATTAATTAAAAAAACATCCTAGACATTATCTTTCCAGATATTTTTCAGGAAAATTGCCCCGATGTTCTAGAACTAGGGGGTAAAATACAAATTGAAAGAATTCACCAATAACCTCCTGAAAAAGATCATAAGAAGAAAACTCCTATTATAGACAAATTCCAGAGTTTGCAGGGTAAGAAGAAAATACTACAAGCAGTCAGGAAGAAAAAAATTTGAGGATTGTGGAAACACAATCAGGATAACACAAGATCTAGTAGCCTCTACATTAATGGATCAAATGACTTGGAATATGATAATCTAGAGGTCAAAGGACCTAGAATTGAAACTAGGTATGACCTATGGAGCAAAACTGAGTGTAATACTTCAGGGGAAAATAAGTATATTCAATGTAATAGAGGATTTTCAAGAATTCTTCATGAAAAGACCAGAATTGAAAAGAAAATTTGACTTTCAAATGCAAAAAGTAAAAGAAGCATGAAAAGGCAAGAGTGGGGAGGATAAAAAGGAGGGCAGACTGGGGGAGGGGATAGTCAGAACCAAATACTTTTGGAAAGGGATAGTGTCAAAGGAGAAAATAGAACAAATGGGGGGGGCATGGAATAGGATGAAGGGAAAGTGTCTTTCACAACATTACTGTTATGGAAATGTTTTACAGAAATACACATGTATAACCTATATTGAATTGCTTGTTTTCTCAGTGGGGGGTATGAGGAAGGAAGAAGGGAGGGAATCTGGAACTCAAAGTGTTAAAAACAAATGTTAAAAAATTATGGTTACATGCAAACGGGAAGTAAGATATACAGACAATGGTGTATAGAAATCCTTCTTTCCCTACAAGAAAGTAAGGGGTAAGAGAGGAAGTGGAGTGATAGGGGAGGATATATGAGAGGGTAGACTGGGAGAAGAAGTAATCAATATGTTTGTATTATTGGGGCAAGGGGGAGGGGAGAGATAGGGAAAAATTTGGAACTCAAAATTTTGTAGAAATGAATGTTGAAAACAAAAAATAAATTCTTGTAAAAAACTTAAGCTGATTTTTGACAGCAGATCACAGTCACACTATGAACTCAAAAGTACAAAGATATGAGAATCCTCTGTGTTTAATATTTATTAATCATTTTAAACATATTCAATTCAATAAAGCAGGATACAGCTGAAAAAATGTGTCCCTCAACAAGACATCAACAAGATGTCTCTCATGTAAAGTTTAAGGTTATACATGATTTCTTAATAGATGTAGGCAGAGAAATTTGTCCATTTGTCTTCTGATTATTACTCTACTATCAAGTGAAGCCTCTGGCATCCTCTTCAGAGTCTAAGTAAAAGAAATCCCAATAGGCTACCGTTTTTGTATGCTGGAACTCCTAGGCAGTCTGATAAAGCCTATTATTGCTTTCTTGGAATCATGTTTTTAAATGTACAAAATAAAATACATAGAATTACAGAAGAAACCAATTCTATTAAAATAAAGATGTAATTTTTTTTCTTAAAAATAATAAAATCCTTATTGAACTCTTCCAAGTATAATTTTTGGTTTGGAGACCAGTTTATATTCTCTCTTGAGGATGCAGGTGTGGGTTTAATGCCAATGCTGTCCTCTTCTGAGTATGTATTTTGTTCTTCCTGGTCTCCATAATAGAATTCTATGGTCTTTGTTTTTCAAAATTGCTTTTTTCACATTGTGATTGCATATTTCCTGACTTTTAAAGTGGATCTCTGCTTCTGGGGAAGAGTTGGCTTTGACCCATGCTTCTTGTGTTGGTATCTAGTTACTGATTTGTGTGTTGTGGCCTCAGGTTCTGTCAGTTAGAGGCTATATAACAGTGCAGCTCACCTGGTGCTGAGGGGGAGGAGGCTGTTGTGTGCTGAGACCAAGGATGAGGCCAGTTCTATGTTTCCCTGGTGTTACATTGAAGCTCACAGTGTGAGGTGGGGAGGAGGGGTGGTCTGGTTGCTTCAGGTCTTCACCTCTTCAGCACTGGGCTAGAGCTCAGATGGGCTCAGCCACCAGTGGATGGCACCACACTGGTGTCTGCCGATTCCCCTGACTTTGCAAAGGCATGGCTGGGGAACTGATAGTGTTGCTTGTTGTCTCCAAACTCTGTGGCTCAGGATCTCTCACTGCACCACTGATGTGAGGCTTGCTGTGATGCCTCCTATCCTTCACTTTTCCCTTTTAGCCACAGCAAGAGGGACCCATCCTGTAGGACTCTTTGGCCTCCCACTGGCTCTACTATTTCAGCATTTTTCCTGGGTCAATGTTCTCTGGATTTTTTAAGGTTAACAAGAAGGATGATAGTGTTTATGGTTTAGTCCACCATCTTGGCTCCTGGAAGTTCAAGGAGATGACTTTCAAACATGTACTCTATGTTTTTTGTTTTTGTTTTTGTTTTTGTTCTGTTTTGCTTTTTGGAGGGCAATTCAGGTCAAGTGAATTGCCCAAGATCTCACAGCTAATATATTTTTTGTGTGTCTGAGGCCGGATTTAAACTCAGGTCCTCCTAACTCCAGGGCTGGTGATATATTCATTGAACCACCTAGCAGGCCCCAGTCTATTTTTTTGTAAGGTGCTATTTCTTCAGTATTTTTTGTGTCTCCTTTAGCAGGCTGTTGACTCACTTTTCATGATTTTCTTGTATCATTCTCATTTCTCTTCCTAATTTTCCCCCCACTTCTCTTAACTTGATTTTTAAAATCCTTCTTGAGCTCCTCCATGTCCTCTAACCAGTTAATATATTTCTTGGAAGCTCTTGATGCAGGAGGTTTGCCCTTGTTGACATCTTCTGGCTCCAAGTTTTGTTCCTTTCTGTCCCTAAAGAAGGATTTTTTAGTCTGATTGTGCTTCCTCTACTTGTTCATCTTGCCAGCCAATTACTTTACATTTGAACTCTTTGCGATGGAAGAACCCTGCTTCCAGAGTGGAGATCTCTGTCCCAAATCACTGGAGTTTTCACAAATGATGTCAGAGGTCTGAGGAGGGTGCCCTTTTTGCATTGATAAAAAAAGGAGCTGAACAGATAATTTGAATTTCAAATACAAGAAGTATGAGAAGGTAAACAAGAAAAAGAAATCATAAGGAACTTATTAAAGTTGAAATATTTATATTCCCATATGGAAAAATGATAATTGTATCTCATGAGACTTTTCTCAATATGAAGATAGTTGAAGGGAATGTGTATGTATACATATATGTGTATACATGCATATATATGTTTATATAGGAGGGTGTATGAGTGTATAAATACATATGTGAGTATCTGTATATATGTATTTATATATACATATACAGAAGGCACAGGATCAGTTGAATAGGAAGGGATGATATAAAAAAATAGAATTAAGAGGTGAGAGAGAAATATAATGAGAGAAGGAGAAATGGAGAGATAGAATAGGGTAAATTATCTCATATAAAAGAGACAAGAGAAAACTTACAATGGAGGAGAAGAGCATTGAATTTGGCTTAAGGAGGGAATAACATACTCATATGGGTATTTTACCATACAGGAAGGTAGGGGGAAAGGGGATCAGATGGGAGATAGTACAAGCGAGGCAGATTGGGGGAGAGGGTAGTTAGAAGCACACACTTTTGAAAAGGGACAAGCTCACAGCAGAAAATAGAATAAGTGAGGGGTAGGATAGGATGGAGGGAAATACACTTAGTTTTTCACAATGTATCTAGTATAGAAACATTTTGTGTAACTACACATGTACAAACTATAATGAATTGTTTGTCTTCCCAGGGGGGGGGGGGGGTGCGCATGGGGAGGAGAGGAGAAGGGAAAGAATCTGGAAATCAAAGTTTTAAAAATAAATGTTAAAAAATTGTTTTTTACACGCAACTGGGAAATAAGATATATAGATATTGGGGTATAGAAATCCATATTGCCCTACTAGAACATTAGAGGGATGATGGGAGAGGATATAAGAGAGAGCAGATTGGGGGAAGGGAGGTTCTTTAGGCTCACTATTTGTGTGTGAAGGTAGGGGAAAGATGGGCAGAAAATTCATAACTTAAAATCTTGTGGAAATGAATGTTGAAAAATAAAAATTAAAAAAAAGAATGCAAAGGAAAAAAAAGTCATGATCGATAAAAAAAAAAATCTAACCCATACGTACAAAAATATTTATAGAAGCTCTTTTTGTTGTAATAAAAACTTGGAAACCAAGGGGATGCCCATCAATTGGAGAATAGCTAAACAAGTTGTGGTAAATGAATGTAATGGAATATTATTTTACTATAAGAAATAAGGAGCAGGGGTGGCCAGGTAGCACAGTGAATAAGAGCACCGGCCCTAGAGTTGGGATGACCTGCGATCAAATCCAGGCTCAGACACTTAGCACCACACCCAGAAATAACTGGCCATGTAATTTTGAGCAAGTTACTTAACCCCAATTGCTTAAAAAAAGAAAAGAAAAGAAAAGAAAAGAAGAGCAGATGGACGTCATAATAACCTGGAAAAGTTTATATAAACTGATGCTGAGTAAGGGGAGAAGAATAATGAGAACCGTATACATAATTAGACACATCATATCTGTGATGACTAGCTTTGATAGACTGGGATCCTCTCAGTAATGCAACACTATAAGACAACTCCAAAAGACCCATAATGGAAAGGGCTATTCACATCCAGAGAAAGAATTATGGAGTCTCAATGAAGTTTTCATATGGTTTATTCTGCTCTAGAATATTTGTGTCATTTTAAAGGTATTTGTAGGGTTTTGGAGGAGAGTTGAGTCCCTGTCTTTACTCTACCATCTTGGCTCCACCCCTGTTCTCAATGATTTGTGAAAAGCCATTAAGAATTGGAGAAGTACTAGAAGTATGGTAGCAAATGCCTTCATTTTTAAAATGGGGAGAGTTTTCACAAGCCTTAACTTCAATTTCTAGCAAAAATTCTACGAAGTTTTATTAAAGGGAGGGGGTTTAATGTTCTTTTAGAAAGGAAAGCAATCATAAAAACGTCAACTTGGACTGCTTTGGAGGCAGGTGATCTCAAGGTAACTTAATTGTCCTTTTTTTAAAGGTAAAACTTATAGATTTATGCTCATTTTGGACAAGGGCCCACAGTAGCAATTCTGTATTGATATCCAAGCTCAGGAGTCTTTCTATAGTTTGATAAAATGCCCCCCTCCAGAGGCACTCATATCTTATCTCTTGCTTTTTAGTTCTTTTTTATGTTGTCTTCCCCTACTAGGACGTAAGTTCCTTGAGACCAGGGACTCTCTGTGATTTCTACCTTTATTTGTATGGCTTAGACAGCCCAATCCCTGGCCCACTCTAGAATTTTATTATTTTACATTAGTGATCACTCAGGCCAACTTTCTCTACAGGAGAGAGAAAAAGAAGCCATTTATTAAATTACTGCTATGTGCCAGGCAATGCATTAGAAAATTTTCAAAAGTATTTGATGACATATATTAACTACTTTTTAAAGAGATGATGGACACAAGGTACAGATTTACATATTTTTTATACATTGCCAATGTATGGATTCAATTTACTTTATGCTTATTAGGTGCAAGGATCCCCACATCCCCTACATTGTTCTCATCATGGAAAAGGGTCATTAAAGGGAGGATAGGTGGTGCAGTGAATTGAGCACCGGCCCTGGAGTCAGGAGCACCTGAGTTCAAATTCAACACTTAGCACGCACTAGCCATGTGAACTTGGGCAAGTCAGTTAATACTAATTGCCCTTCCTCCGCCCCCTCCAAAAAGAAAAAAATATAGCTAGAACGAGGTAAGAAATAGTGATGAAAAAATAACGACCATTAATGGATAACCATGACCATTTTTTTTTTAAATGAACCGAAGTAAACAGGAAAAAAAAAGTTCAGAAACAAACATAGAAAAGTAATATTTTGAAAATAATATATCAAATTCATTATGCAGCTTTAAAAATGTAAATGTTATGAAGTGGAAACAAATGGTTTCATAAAGAATCCCCTTTGTGTTCAATGTGTTTGGAAATGTGTTTTTTTCTTTTAACATTTGCACTCAGAATTTTAAAAAGAAATTTTAAAAAAATCTCCCTCCCATATGAATCACATCTTGACACATTTCAAAAGGAACTTGCTTCCTTATGTTAATATATTTAACCCTACAAATCTGTAATATAAGTAGAAGAATTGGGATAACAAACCTAGATGATAATTATACTATTTTTCTCAATGAATTACAGTTACTAATGATAGCTTCTTCATCTGAATCTGGTTCTGAATATGGGATTTAATATAACTCCTCTTGTATCTCTTATGACTGTAAAATTTGTCTGAAATCTCTATTTAGCACTTCTTTATTCTGTTGTTGTTTGTTTTTTTTAATTTTTAATTGTTTTTCTGTTTTAATCTTTTGTAGAGTTTCTTTCCAAATGGGACTATCTAATTGTCTTGCCAGGATCAGTACTTTTGTTCCCTAATTCAAAGTTCCTCTTTATTTGGGGTAAAAAAAAAATATATATATATATTTTTTCCTCTTCAGAGTTTGCCAAAAGCTACAAAAGGAATTGTGTTGGTACCATACATTTTGATAGACAGCAAGAATCCCATTTTTAGTCTTTTTCCAATTGACATAGAATGTTTCCTCTATCAAATGAAAATATTTCCCTCCTTCCTTTAAGTATATTAATTCTAGGTAATTTTGTTTTTTAGTAATTTAAATCATGTCTGACTCTTTATGACCATTTTAGTCATTTTCTTGGCAAAGATACTGGAGTGATTTGCTCTTTCCTTCTCTGGATCATTTTACAGATGAGGAAACATAGGCAAAGAGTAAAACTTGCCCAGGGTCATATAGCTAATAAGTGTGTGAAGTCAAATTTGAACTCAGATCTTTTTGACTCCAGGACTCTAGCTACCATATCACCTAGCTGCCACTTTAACTAAATATGATAGGCTTCCTTTTAGCACAGTGTTTCCAAACTCTGAGAGTAGATCAATTAAGTAGTTAATTTGTCTATGCAATATTCAGTATCAAAGATGTTTACTTCTTAAAACATATGTTTATACCTACTCTTCCTTCTCTTTGTCTCCTGCCAACTCCCATATGTGGATTGGTCTTACTGCATGGCTTCTATTCTGCACCACTTTAATCTACATTATTCAGTGTGTTAGGGCTGAAGTCTGTGATATTGAAAGTAAATAATTTACTAATCTGGCTGGCTACCAGATACCATCTAATTTTAAATGGTCTGAACACCTATTCCACAACACTGAAAAATATATTTGAAAAAACAGAACTATATATTTCAGATAAACTACTAAATTAACAATCATTTTAGACAAGCTTATTTAACTTTTACCTCTCTACCTCAAAATATCCTTTTTCTATACCATCTCAGTTATCTCTGACATTTTTTGTGTTTATCCATTCTTCCCTTCTTCTATCTCAGAAGAAGACATATCCTTCCTCTTTTCAAATCAATGTTCATTTGCTAAAGGCCTACTACATATGATGGACTATGCTACTTTAGGAGATACAAAGGGTCTGTCCTGAAGAAGCTTGTTATCTATTTTTGTATTACAACACAAACACATATAAGTAAATGTAAGAACAAAAGAAAAAGAAGTAGCATTAAAAATCTGTGGAATAAAAAAAAAGCTTTTCAAAATAGATAGAGCCTAAACTGAATCTTAAAAGAAAATAAGAATAATAAGAATCCAACATGTGGAAGAGGTGTCTGACAGGAGAATAAAAGGGAACCTAAGGTAGAGATCCAGGAGGTAGCAACAGCTAAATACTGAAGTTTTGTTTTGATTACAATCAGGGAAACAACATGATCAGAATAGTAGCTTAGAGCTGTTATTTGACGTATATGTGTAGGATGCATTTTATAAGAGAGAGACTGGAAAAAGAAAGAATAATTAGGAGCATATTAGAATACTTTCCACCCAAAGTAGAGGAGTATATTATTGATTGAAGAAAAGAAGAGCAGATTCAAAAGATGCTGATGTGACTGCCACAAGGTTTCAAAACTGGTTAAATATTAGGAATTTTGCAGAGGTATCAGTTAAAAATGATTCAAAGTTTCTAGATTAGTTGAATAGGATGAACATTGTGCTCTAAATAGAAATCAGAGAAAACTGGAGGAGTGTGTGTGTGCATGTGTGTGTGTGTGTGCATGTGTGTGTGTGTGTGTGTGTGTGTGTGTGTGTGTGTGTAGATAGGGGATAACTTTAATTTGGTGTTAGTTACTGCAACCAGCACAGTGGGTGGGATAGCAAGCAGTGAGAATAATGAGATGGGGGTTTAATCAATATTCTGTTTATTACAATATCATTTCACGTGGAGGCAAAGATGCAAGGAGCTCACAGACTTTTGATGCCCTCCCAAGAGAATATAGACATCCCAAATGAATGCAGACAATGAAGAAAGATCCTCCATCAAAGAAATGCAGATAATGTAGAAGGAGCCTCCCTTAATCCTGTTCACTATTTACCCTTGCTT
This sequence comes from Petaurus breviceps papuanus, assembly GCF_028583685.1. Classification (NCBI taxonomy): domain Eukaryota; kingdom Metazoa; phylum Chordata; class Mammalia; order Diprotodontia; family Petauridae; genus Petaurus; species Petaurus breviceps. The sequence continues at coordinate 67,518,798 of NW_027185655.1, forward strand.
AAGGTTAGTTATTTATTAGGGTTATCATTCTAGAACCATATCCAGAGGCAAAAACAACAACAACAAAAAAAGATTACACGCCTTCTTGCTTATCTGCCCTGTAATTTTGTAGGTAACCATATAAGACAGGGAAATATACCTTAGCGAGGTCTAGGGACCACAGAACATCCCCTACATAATACCTCCTCCTTTGTGTCTGCCCTGTAGACTTTCAGATAATAATATAGGGGAGGGGAACATTCCATTAGTGAAGCTGAGATACTTCTGAAAGTTCTCTACAGTTAGTGAGTTTCACATATGTGTAATGAAGCTGACAATTTACAATAATAGCTATCAGTTCTCATCTGAATATTTTTGTGGGGAGGAGGTATCAAGATTGAAGATATAAGTTCAGGAATTAACTGAAAGTCTGTTAAAAAGGAGACCTCCCTTCTAGAAGTCAAGATGGAGAGCAAGCAGTAAATTGCTGTAGCTTTCCTGTATTCACCTACAAACAACCATAAAATAATCCCCCAAAACAAATTCTGGAACAGTGGAGCCAGCAAAAAAGATGGGGTGGAGTAATCTCTTAGCATTGGAGTCTTGGAGGATCAGTAAGAAAGGGCAGTCTCACTCAGGTAAAAGGGGAGTACATACAGGACAGGATGTGTCCCAGCAAGCCAGCAGCAAGCTCTGTCTCAGCACACCAGTAGGAAATCCTGAGCCCCAGTATGGTGGAGCAGGCAAAAGCCAACACCAGGACCCTCCTTAGCATAGACAGCGAACCAGCAGACACTGGCTCTGAAAACCAATATGTGATGCAGTGTAGCCCTAGCCAGGCAGATGTCCTGCAGTGGCTGAACCTACATAAGCTTCAGTATATGTACTGCAAGGTACTTCAATACATTCAGTACAGCCCTGGGGAAATGGAAGAAAAGCCTACCTGACCTCAGCATATGCCAGAAACCACCACTAGGACCCCATATCAGTACCAGGTAAGCTACCATATCCCTACAGCATCCAACACTGCCAAAAAACCCCATGCCACTGCCTCAACACAGCACCAGACATGAGGGTCCACCTTGGGCCTCATGGAAACATCAGCATAGCACCAGGTAAATAGCCAAGACCCATAGCACCTGGAACAAGAAACCTAAGACAGAGCCCTTTTCACCCAGGGTACAGAGGTCAAATTTAAAAGGAAGGAAAAAAAGTTTAAAAAAAGAATCTAACAAAAGAACAAAAAAAATCTAACAACAGAAAGCTATTATGGTGACAGGAAAGGTAAAGGCACAAACTCAGAAGATGACAAAAATGGCAAAACATCTGTGGGAAAATCCCTAATGAAAAATCTGAAGAAAAAAAAAGCTCATGGAAGAAATCAAAAGGGGGCTTAAAATTATGTAAGAGAGGTAGAAGTAAAATTGGGAAAAGAAATGAGAGTGGCATAAGAGAATTAAAGAAAAATATGACTCAAAATCTTGGAGAACTGCTTAAAAAGTATAATTGGACAAATGGAAAATGAGAGGCAAAAATCCACTGAAGAAAACAACTTCTTAAAGAGCACAATTAGTAAAACAGAAAAGAAAGCACAAAAACTAATTGAGGAAAACAACATTTAAAAATTAGAATGGGATAAATGGAAGCTAATAATTCTATGAGACATCATGAATCAATCAAACAAATTCAAAGAATAAGATGTAAAATAGCTCATGCGGGGGAAAAAAAACACAAAAAGAAGTAAATTGGAGAATAGACCCAGGACAGGCAACATCAAAATCATTGAACTACCTGAAAGTCATAATGCAAAGGAGGACTTGGAGAGCATCTTTCCAGAAACTATCAAGGAAAACAGCCCTGATGTCCTGGAACCAGTGGGTAACATAAACAACACTAACCACCTCAGGAAAATGATCAAAATATAATAACTGAAAAATATAGCCAAATTTTAGAATATTAGGTGCAGGAAAAATACTGCAAGTGGCCAGAAGGAAATAATTCAAATGTTGGGGTATCACAATCAGGATCCCATGGGACTTGACAGCTGCAACATCAAAGATATGGAGGTGATGAAACATGATATTCTAAAAAGCAAAGGACCTTGAACTACACCCAAGAATCACTTACATGGCAAAATTATCAAGGAGAAAAATGGTCATTCATAAAAATGTAAGGATTTCAAATCTTCCTAAGATGAAGATCAGAAATAAGTCAAAAATTAGACCTCAATATTAAGACCCAAGAGGTAAAAGGGGGAAATAAAACATCAGGAATTCAATGCAGCTAAACAATTTACATCCCTATACGGAAAGATAATGTTTGTAACTCTCAAAAATTATACCAGTAACAGTACAGATAGAATGTACATAGCCAGAAGGTATGAGTATAAGGTGAATTTGAGGAAATGACATAAAAATTGAGCAATGAGAATGAAGAGTACAATAGGTGCAGAAGGAAGGGAGAGGTATAATGGGGTAAGTTATTTCAATGAAAAGGCAAGAAAGACCTATTACAATGGAGGGGAAGATGGGGAGATGAGTATTGCCTAAACCTAAATCTCATCAATATTGAGTCTAAGGAGTAATAATATACACAATCAGTTGAATATGGAAATCTATCTTATCCAGCAGAGAAGTATGAGGGAAGGACAATAAGGAAAGGGGTCAAGGAACTGAGAGGACAGAGGGCAGATCAGTGGAGGTAGTAGACAGAAGCAAAACACTGGTGAGGTGGCAAAGGGTGAAAGGAAAGAGAGTACAAATAGAAGGAAGAAAATAGGATGTAGGGTAATACACAGGTAGTAATTGCAACTGATGATGATGGAGGATGAACTGTCCACCAAAAAACAGAAGTGGATAGCAGAGTGGATCAAAAAGCAGAAGCCTGCAATATGTTTTTTACAAGAAACACATTTGAAGCAGAGAGACACATATAGCATAAGGGTAAGGGACTGGAGCAGAATCTATTGTGCTCCAGCTGAATTAAAAAATCAGGGGTAGAAATCCTGATCTTAGACAAAGTAAAAGCTAAAATATAACTAATTAAAAGAGATAAAGAAGGAAAGTATATCTTGTTTTTTTTTTTATTTACCATAAACAATGAAGAAATCAAATTAGAAGAGCAATAGCCTATCTGTCAGATCTATGGGGAGGGAATGAATTCATGACCAAACAAAGGATAGAGAGCATTACAAAATGTAGCATAGATTATTTTGGTAATACTAAATTAAAATGTTTTTGTACAAAACACAAAAACAATGCAACCATGATTAGAAGGAAAGCAGAAAGCTGAGAAACAATCTTTATAGCAAGTGTTTCTGATAAAGGCTTATTTCTCAGATAGAGAGGGAGCTGAATTAAATGTCTAAGAATTCACATCATTCCCCAATTGATAAATGATCAAAGTATATGAACAAGTGGTTTTCAGAGGAAGAAATCAAAGCTATCTGTAGGTATATGAAGAAATGCTCTAAATCACATTTTATTACAAAAATGCAAATTAAAATAACTCTGAAATTTCATCTCATACTAATCAGATAGGCTTATATGACAAAAAATAAAATGATAAATGAGGGAGAATATGTGAGGAAAATTGTACCATTGTTGATCGAGTTGTAAAGTGATGGAAACATTCTGGAAAACAATTTGCAAATATGCCCATAGGCAAACCAACTGTGTATACCTTTTGTTCCAGCAATTCCACTATTAGATGTGTTTCCCAAAGAGATCATAAAAAAGGGGAAAACTCCTACATGTGCAAAAATGTTTATAACAGCTTTATTCATGGTGGTAAAATATTAGAAACAGAGGGTAGGCCCATCAGTTGTGGAATGGCTGTTGTTGTTGTGCTATATGAATGTAAAGAAATATTATTGTGTAATAAGAAATGAGCAACAATTAGATTTGAGAAAAATATGGAAAGACTTGTACAAACTGATGCAAAGTGAAATGAGCAGAAGCAGAAAAGTGCTGTAAATAGCATCATCAACATCACATGATGATACACTATGAATCATTCATACCACAATGATCCAAGACAAGTACATAGGATTGATTAAAGAAAATACTATCCGTATCTAGATAAAGAACCGATGGACTCTGAATGCAGATTGAAGCATATTATTTTTCACTTACTTTATTTGTTCTTTTTTTCAGTTTGATCTGTTCCTTCTTCCACTACTGTGATAAATAGGGGAATGTGTTTTACATGCTAGTATATGTATTGATTATATTACACTGTCTACTTTTTTAAGAAAGTGAAGGAGAGAAAAGAGGAGAAAAAATTGGGATTCAAAATCTTGGAAAAATGAATGCCAAAAAATGTCTTGATATTTAATTGTAGAAAAATTATAATATTATTTAAAGCAAAAAATAATATGTGATAACAAGGTCCATGTTAACTAAGTACATCTAAAAAGAGAGAAAACAAAGAGAAGACCAAAGTAGATTTGTAAGACACTCATATTCCTTGGGAAGGAAATTAATGATGAACAAATTAATGAGATTGAATGGGAGTGGTCATACAGGGAAACTATTTAAGAAAAAGAAGTAACAAAGAAGTCAAAGGAGGAAATATTATCTTGCAGGAGAGATTATTTGAAACTGTTAAAGGACTCAGACAGAAGTAAGTCTGAGGAGTAAGGAAAAAATCATTTCACTTATCAGATAAGAAAACTTTGATAAATTTTGAGAAAGCAATTAACAGAGCCATAATACTGGAAGCCATACTGTTAAGGATTGAGAAATTATTAAAAGATGTGGAAGTGGAGTCAATCAATAAACATTTATTAAACACCTAATACACCACAGTCATTAATTTTCCTGTGAAAGAGAAGAGAGATGGGAGGACAGGTTCAGCTGTTTCAACATAAAACATATTTTTATGTTTTAAGGATGAAAGAGGCCTGAGAAACTTTGTTGGCAGTAGAGGAACTAATGGGGAAACACTGAAAATGAAAGCTAGAGAGGTAGAAATGCAGAATGGATAGGCATCTGGAGGCAACAAGAATGAAGAGCATTGAGAGGGAAAGAAGAATAGAGTTTTTCTTAGCAAAATAAAGGACTTCTCAGAGACTAAATCAGGAGAGGAGAAAATAAGGGAAAGTGTGGTTGATATTTAAAACAGAGAAAGAAATAGGAGGGAAATCATAATTGATGGTCTGACTTGTAATGAAGAAGACATGGTTGTTTTGCTAGTGGACTGAAAGATAAATGAATCAACAACATGCCATAGTAGAAAAAAGTCTAATGATGTCCCAGGTAACATTAAGAGTGAGGAATATGATAATTTTGCTAACTGTTCTACAAATTAAGTAACATCTATGATATTTATTTAGTTAATGAAAATCACATTTCAATAAAGACATAAATGAGCCAGATAGTTTCCAGAAGGGGATGGTAGATAGAGAACTAGTGACGATGCTATATAAAATTAGTTGAAAGAATCAAGAAAGCTTGCTGTGAAGTGAAAAAAAAATAGAAGGGAGCTTGAATACTGTCCTTAATATTTGAAAACCTTCCATGTGGAAAAGAGATTAGATTTGTTGACCTTATTCCTAGAAAAGAGAACTGGGAGTAGGAAGAAGCTGTAGAGAAGAATGTTTCAATTTGATATATGGGGTAATTTCTTAACTGTAACAAAATAGAATGAACTGCATTGGGAGATGTAGAGTTCCCTCCTTTAAAAGAATGCATGTAGAGACTGGGACAACCTTTGCTTGGGGATGTTGCATAAGGCAATATCCTACATCCCCTGCTTCTATTTTTTCACCAAAATTCTCATTTACAGGAATATAGGTGCACATTGCTAACAGTTATTAAGATTTGAGCAAGATATTGTAGAACATCAGTATGGAACAAGAGTGACAGAATTACCACTTCAGAAGAAAGGAATATTTAAGAAGTGAGCGTATTTTTTTTAAAGGAAGATGTGGCTTTTGATCTGAGCTGTAGCAAGGCATTATGTAAGCAGCAATGAGCTCCCCAGCTTTCGGCCTTCTCTCACTGGCTTTCTTTCTCTACCTCCATCACCTTTGTCCTCTAAAACCATGAAAGAACAGGTCATGTCCTTAACCAAGTTCCTCCTGGCTGGTGGCATCCACCACTGTGGTCTCTAAGATTGTGGTGGTCCCCATCAAGAGAGTTAAGCAACTATTTTAGGTTCAGTACACAACTAAACAAATTGCTGTAGAAAAGGAGTACAAAGGCATAATGTATTGTATAGTCCAAATTCCAAAGAATGGGTTCTTTCCTTCTGGCAGGGTAACTTAGCAAATGTCATCAGAAAATATTATTTGGATTTATGGCCAAAGTTTAAAATAAAAGAATAATAGTTTCTTGGCCACAGGTGAGATATTCCTTATGGGATGATTTATTTACCTGGAATCCAACAGAAGAGTTTTAAACTGTTCAGAAAGTATGAGCAAGGAAGCTGTTAATCAAGCTAAATACTTCAGCAAACAGTAAAATGCAGAAAGATAAATAGTGGAGAAAATCAGAATTCATTTTTAAAATGCCAAAAAATATCCCACCACTAAAATAACTGGCCTTTAATATTATAAACAAGTGTATAAAGTGCAGGTAGCAAGCAAAATAAAATATAACTATTTAATGTAAGGAGGGGGAAATGATCTTCTATATATATGACTTAAAATGATATCCATGAACTGAATATGACATTTAAAAAAGGATACCTTACTCAGTTGGAACAGAATAAGTAAAAAATGGGCAAAAGAAGTAGAAATAGATGTATATTAAGAATATACATGTGATGGGGCAGCCAGGTAGCACAGCGAGTAAGAGCACCGGTTCCAGTGTTGAGAAGACCTGGAGATCGGATCCCGGGCTCAGACACTTAGCACCCACCCAGAAACACCTGGCCGTGTAACCTTGAGCAAGTTACTTAACCCCCAATTGTTTAGGGGTGGCCAGGTGGCTCAGCGAGTAAGAGCACCGGCTCCAGTGTCAGGATGACCTGGATCAAATCCGGGCTCAGATACTCAGCACCACCCCCAGAAATAACTGGCCGTGTAACCTTGAGCAAGTTACTTAACCCTGATTGCTTTAAAAAAAAAAAAAAGAACATACATGTGAGTGAATCCTGGAAGCAGAAGAGGAAACATGGTGAGTATGTTACTTCTTCCTCAAAGAAAAGGTAATTGAGAAAATTGCAGAAGAAAATGCATACTTTCCAATTACTACACTATCTCCTTAGAAGCAACTTATACACAGAACAACATCATCCTTGATGAAAATAGAAGAAGCGATTAACGGCATATTCGCACACAATGGTTTATAACAAAATAAATTCATAGTGTTAACACTATTCTGTGAAAGGTCATCACATGCCTCTATTCCAAAAACTCCAGTGGATCCCTAAAACTTTTTAATTAAAACACTTTTTTTTTTAAATTCTCTTCATATTACGGCTCCAGTCTACCTTTCTTGAGCATCTGTGCCCCCATAATAGCTCACTCACTCTTTTTATTTTCCCATGATTCCAATCTACTTGCTGATTTTATATTTGATGTTGTGGCTGAACTCTGCCACACTAACAGTGAGAAAGTCTGGGCTAATCCAGTTTCTACTTTCTTTTAATATTGAATATTCAATTATTTCAAGATTGCAGTTAGAGGCTGAGGAACTAAAAGCTTTCATTTCTCCCAAAATGGTCTACTATAGGACAAAGTCTACTTCCTGCCCTACTCTCAGTTCCCCTCAGAGCTCTAAAAAAGCTTTGTCTTTGCAAAAGAAGACTGATGCTGAACTAACATTATCAGCCAGCTGAAAAGCTCTTTTGGTTGAAATCGGCAAAATTGTAGCCTTCCTTTGGTCTGGAATTCCTGCCTTAGTTAATCCTCTGAAAGCTGGACTGAATGCTTGAATTACAATTCTATTCTGAGCTTGGAGTTTGAGTCACATTACTACTACTGCCAGTTTCTGAACTTCTTTTTCCTCTATACATAGCCCAGGACCTCTCTCACTCCACTTTGCAAGCCCCCTTCTCATGCTATGCTGGGTCTGTGACTTGAAATTCAGAGACTAATGTATCAATCCATACCTTCCACTGTTACTGCACCTTGGTATGGATCTTAGGGTGCCTCTGGATGGGACTGAGACCTCTTCTTGCTCTGGTGCAAGCTTCTTCCTAGATACTAGAGTGCTTTTCTTAGAGCATGCCCCTGGTATGATCCAGTCCTCAATATCCAGAGACCTGTCTGTCTCTCTATGCTAAGCAGGACTGGGCAGATGACCCCAGGTGGCTTTTCTGGATTTCCCCATTAGGATTCAGCATTCTCTAGATCCATTTGGAGGAGGTTGTGGAAGAGAGGTCACCACACTGCTTCTATCACTCCACTCTCTTTCCCAGTCTACCTTTCCAAGTTTATATTCACATTACTGTCCTTACTCATTCTCTGTTTTAGTCAAACATGACAACTTGCTGTTTGTCATGCATGCATGTTATTTCTCACCTCTATGCCTTTGCACAGGCTATTTATCTTGCCTAAATGTAGTCCCCCTTCTTCTCTGCCCCATATTATGCCTGGTTTCTTTCAAGAGCTGTCAGAGGCTTGATTTTCTCTCTGTGCTGAGTTTTGCAGGAGAGTAGGAATTATAAGAGACAGAAATGACAAGGGAAAATATTACAGGTCTTTCTAGGGCTTGACTACAATGAAAGACATGTAGTACAAAGTTGAGAATGAAGAAGATCTTCCGGAGATGTAAACATCCTCTGCAGGTTCTTATTTTCATATACCATTATAGTTGCACCAAGCCCTGAGATACTGCAGAGCCTCCTAAATGAGATAATTATTCATTCAAAGGTTTAATTTGACCATCCATATGGCAAAAACCAAAGCTATAAAATATTTCTATTTTTCAAGCTACCATGTAAAATTGGAAGAGCAACCCATTTCTCTATTGTTTAAGTACATATATCTTTGGCAGAAACTATATATAGTTAATAAATGGGCTAGAATAAATTAGGAGTGCTTTTATTGCACAATTGCCACCAATATTCTCTAAAACAAATGCCCATGTTTTTGGCCCAAATAATCTTGTAGTGATAGTATATGGCTGCCAATCATTGAAGGCTTTAAAGTGAAGATTACCCAAAGTACCACAAAGGAATTCACTGTAAGTCCAATTAGGTAAAAGCATCTTATCTGTAAAAAATGTCATAAAATCGAATACCAAAGAAATATATAACTGGAAAGGGATCTGGGATGAGTATGTAGCTAGAGTAAAGAATAATTTATGGGTAGCTTATATGATGCCTTAGTATCAGCACATTGTACAAAGATCTATATGTAGGCTCCAGACCTATTATCTCTCTTATGGGGATGAAAGGAGAGTAGGAAAAACAAAAGTAAAGGATATATACACATAGGTAGTTTGTAATCTATATCATTCGAAGGAGAGCCCACATTGATAAGATGATAGATCCATTCAGTCATCCAAAGGATAGGTCAGATAACATCAAGCGAATTTTGTGGTTGAAGTTAAACCATGAAGGATATAATCATATGTGGAAAAGACCAAGACAGTAATTATGTAGAAAAAAGACAAAGTAATCTATAGATAACAATGGCAATGAACAGAGAATGCCTCAAGTGATATAGATTTTTAAAGTACATGTACATATAAACTAAGTAGGGTCAGGTAACGGAGGAAGAATTTATGAGTCTGGTGTGGATTTTGTAAAGCAATCTAGGAAGTTAGAAACTTAAGAATGAGCTGAAGTTTTCCAGGAAATCTAAGGGCAATAAATCCTACACCTATACAACCCCCATAATAAGGAAGATAACAACAAGGTCATATGGCAGCAAAAAAAATGGGGAAATAATCTGCATTAACCGTTTTATTTTTCAATCATTTTAGCTATGTATGATTTTTCATACCCCATTTAAGGTTTTCTTGGCAAAGATGCTGTAATGGTTTGCCATTTCATTCTCCAGGTTATTTTACAGATAGGGAAACTGAGGAAAACAGTTAAGTGACTTGACCAAAGTCACACACTTAATACATGTCAGAGGCCATATTTGAACTCAGGAAAGGGAATCTTCCTTACTTCAAGACCTATGTTCTATCCCCTGCACTATCTAGTTGACCTAACCAGAATACAGTGTCAAAAACTAGGCATGTGTCAGTCCCATAGTAATCTTTGTTGGTCAGTCCATGTTTTAATACTGCATTCAATTTCAAAGACATCTTAAATTCAACATGTCAGAAATTGGATTCAGTATTCCTACCAAAAAAAAAAAAACAAACCCTTCCTCATAACTTCCTTATTAATGTGAAGGGTACTATCCTCCTAGATACGCAACTGCCCACCCCATAACCAATCACTTGCCTAAATCTGTTGTTTCTACCTTAATAATATATCTCACATGCCCACTTTCTCTCTTCTAAAATTGCCACCAGCCTGTTTCAGGCCCTCACTGTCTCATTGTTGGACTATTAAAATAGACTTTTTGTTTCAGTCTTGCTTGAAATATCTCCCCATCTATCCTCCATTCAGCTGTCAACTGAGCTTCCTTAAGGACAGGTCAGACCATCGTTCACCTTTACTTCTCTTTAGCCCCCTGTGGGTCTCTATCACCTCAAGGTTTAAATATGAAATCTTCTGTTGGACTTTTAAATCTCTTCTCTTTTTTTAATGGAAAAGCATTTATTAGGTACCTACTATGTCTCAGACAGTGGACTAGGTAAGGATGACATAAATACTCAAATAAATCAATTTTTGTCATCATGGAGTTTACATTTTTTTTAGTTTGTGGAATAAAACAAGCATTTTCATACAATAGTACAAAAAGAAGAAAAGCACATGAAGTTGCAAATTTACTATGCACATCTTGTTATTCCTTTCAAATATACAACAAAATTGTCATGCAAATTTCTTTTTTTTCTCTTTTCTTTGACTTCCCTTCACTCTAATCCAATCCCCATCCTAGAGATGGATACCATTAAAGAAAATAGATGTGTGTGTGTCTGTGTGTAGATTTTTTTTACTTTTTTATTTTTTGCTTTTTGGAAGGGGAAGGTAGGGCAATTGGGGTTAAGTGACTTGCCAACAGTAACATGGCTAGGTTTTGTGTTAAGTGTCTGAGGTCAGATTTGAACTCGGGTCCTCCTGACTTCAGGCCTGGTACTCTATTCACTGAACCACCTAGCTGCCCCTAAAATTGTTATACATATTCTATTTATCAGTTCTTTTTCTACGTGGAGATAGCATTTTTCTTCATCTTTATATGTCTTTTGTACTTAATTTAGCTATATATAATAGTACAAATAATTTATTTCTTCAATGTTTATCCTAAAGCAATATTATTATGTATACAATGTTCTTGTGGTCCTGCTCATTTTGCTCTTCATTATTTCTATGCAATTCTTTCCATGTTTTTCTAAGATCATTAAGATCATCATTTCTTACAGCACAATAGTATTCAATCACAATTGTGTGCCAAGACTCATTCAGCCATTCCCCAATTGATGAGCATCCCTGTGATTTCCAGTTCTTTGCCACCACAAAGACCTGCTATAAACATTTTAGAACTCATAGGTTCTTTTCTTTACTTCCACAATCATCTTTGGAAATAGATCAAGTAGTACGTTAAAAGGTACATAGGTAGCTTAGTAACTTTTTCAGCATGATTCCAAATTGTCCTCCAAAATGCATTGATCAGTTCACAATTCCACCAACAATGAATTAGTGTGCCAATTTTTCAACATCCCCTCCAACATTTGTCACTTTCCCCTTCTATTTTTTTAGTTAGTCTGGTAGGTGTATTTTATTTATTTAAAGGTCATTTTAATGTGTATTCATCTACATTGATTTAGAGGTTTTTTATGACTATAAAATTTGTATTTCTTCATTGGAAAACTGCCTGTTCATATCCTACATCTGTTCTTAACCTGATTCCCAAAATTATATGTGATCAAAGCTACATTTGTGAAAGATCATTGAAAGATTATCATGGCAAGAGATTTAACTTATTCATCTTGGTCCCAGAAAACAAAATAGAGGACAAAAACTTTAAACTTTAAAATTGAACTTTGCTATAATTAAAACTTCATAAGAATTAAAGGTCTCAAATTAGAATGGGCTGCCTCAGGAGGCAGTGGTTTCACCTTAATCTGAAGTCTTCAAACAATAATGACATACTATCTAGGGCACGTTGCAGAGGATATTCTTGTTCAGGTATAAATTGAAGTAGATGGCTGTCAGGTTCCTCAAATCTCTGTAATTGTGTGAATAAAATTATCTCTTTATATAGTGTGGCCTGTGGCTGTGCAAGTGTGGAACTCATGACCATATGTTCAGCTGCCTTATTAAGCAATTTCCGCAAAATTTTGCCAGTTTTCAGCCAAAACAAATGGCTGTTCTCTCCCTTTCCTAATTTCCACACACATTATCGATGTGATGACCTTTTGGCCAGAGATATATCTTGACACAAAACTGCACTAGATTTTCTTCATTGTATGGCAATATCCTTAAGGACAAAAATATATTCTTGTGCTTATCTTCATAACCCTTTTTGCCACCATTCTAGGCTCTTCATAAGTGCTTGTGAAATTAATAAATGTTCATCAACCATTCCTTATTCAGGTTAGGTATATTAATATTAATGTTCTCCAACTCAGGATGACTCTTTAGGTCTACTTTGATCATTGTGGCATCACCATGAAGATGGTGTACATCATGATTCCTTGTTGTTGAATTACCTTTAATATTGTATACTGCTAATACTGGTAGGATTTTACCTGCTTAGTTTCAGAGTTGTTGATCAAGTTTTAGAAAAAAGGTTTAAGCTAGAAAAATCCATTTTCATGCATCAAACATCATGAAAGCAATCCTAATCCATTCATCCCCAGTTACAAATTAGAAAATTGAAAGCTCTCTCAACCTGGAGATAAAATAGCCTCTACCTTGGAAATGACAAGAAAACCAGTTTCCAAGGACAGGAGAAAAAGTAAGGAAATTAAGAGAGGGGATTCATTACAAGTCCTTAAAATATCAAAAGGTTAAAATAATTCCATATAGCCAAAGTATTATTATTATTAATCTCGACCTCAATTTTCACCATCATCTCTTCTACCTCTGACAGAGTTGCTAGTTGTCCTAAGAAGTTAAGTGATTCTCTCTGTATTACACCAAGTATGTATCCAAGGCAAAAGTGAAACCAAATCTTTCTGATTCCAAAATCAGCACTTTATCCACTATGTCATGTTTTTTTTTTTCAAATATGGCATACAGAAGATGAAAATGGAGAAGTTAATATAAACTTTACCCAAACTTCTTTTTTCTCAATGTATTAACTGAAGCAAGGGCTGATTTTCCTTTGGTGAGGAGAGTTTTGAATTGGATTAATCATTGTAACTGGGTGTACATTGCATGATCTAGGGAGCATTTTAGGGAGGAAAACTGGTTCATTAGTATTAGAATAAGAGAACCTGAAATTCAATTTCCAATTATTCATATTTATATGTCTCTTTAAGCTTTACATATCTCACTCATCACAAAAAATAGGAGATAAAGGTGAACTATCACCCAATTAATTGTGAAGAAAATGATTGAGAGAAGGTTATGTTTGGACTTCCAGGGATAGAACAATGAAAATATACTCAATAGAGAAAGCAGAAAGTAGTGAAGTGGACAAAAACTTAGCTGAACTTTTCCAACATTGCCTCCAAAGAACTTTAAAATAATGCCTCACACTGAGTTTTCTGGTGGTAGGGCAAAGAAAGGTGAGAATGAGATATCCTTCCATCCCAGGAAAACTTCAGAGGTTGGGAAAAGAGTTCTTTTATAAAGAATTGGGGGCTAACCTAAAGCCCACAATAAATAGGCATCAGCGCTGGGACAAGGCAATGGTGACAGAAGCAGTAGTATCTTCTTGAGATTGCAAGCTAGAGATGCTAAAGGGACCTGTTAATTTGTCAGAAATAGAACACAGGGCACCCCTATACTAACCAAAGGGCATAGGTCCACATATTTTTTGGCAAATATTAATTCATTTTTGGGTCATAGTTCAATGGCTTAGAGGAGCACTTTTGGTTAGCATCACTTCTGACACAAGGGATCAGGGACCCTGTAGAACAGTTTTGATTGAAACCACAAGGAAACAAAAGCTCTACCTAAATAAGAACCAGAGTGTTTACAAGGAAAGCAGTGATCACTCCTCTCCCCAGATCATATCGCCTTTGAAGCATTTTCAAACTCACAGAAATATCTCTGAAAAAAAGTGGAAAAAGCATAAAGATCGAGACAATGTTCCTCCTGTACCCATACCAGGAAAAGAGCCCAACTTTAAAATAAAGTTCAAAATCAAGAAATAGGACGGAAAAATGAGCAAACAACAACAGCAAGAAACTGACCACTAAAATCTACTATGGTGACAGGACAGGGAAGATGAAGACACATGCTAGGAAGAAGTCAAAACAACTACAAAGTTTCAAAGAAAAAAAAAGGAAAATGGGCAAAAGTTCAAAAAGAATTCCTGGAAAAGCTAGATTTTTTTTAGAAAATCAAATATGAATGGTAGTTAAAAAATGGTCAAAAAGGAAAACGAAGAAAGAAAATTATGGAAATGTAATTAACATCTTGGTAAAAAGAAACAAAAAATACTGAAGGAAATAACACCTTAGAAACAGAATAGCTTAAATTTTAAAAAGAGGTACACAAATTCCCTGACAAAAATAACTCATTAAAAGGTAGATTTGGCCCAATTTAAAAATGAGGTACAAAAATTCACAGATGGAAATAATTCCTTAAAAATTAGAATTGTGTATTTGGAAGTTAATGGCTCTCCAAGCCATAAAGATACCACAAAAATTTAATAATAATAATAAAAGAACAAAAAAAAACTCATTGGAAAACCAACTAATTTGGAAAATAGATTGATCAGAGATAATTTAAGAATTATTAGATTAGATGAAAGCCATGATAAGAAAAAGAGCAGATAAATAATTTTTTTTCAAAGAATTTTCAAGGAAAACTGTTCTGATATCCTAGAACCAGTGAAATAAAAAGAATCAGCTGATCACCACCTGAAAGTGGTCTCAAAATGAAAGCCCCCAGGGATATTACAGTCAAATTCAATACCTCTCACGTCAAAAAGTAAATATTTCAAGAATCCAGAAAAAAAAAAAAACATCCAAATATCATGGAATCATCATCAGGATCACATGAGTTAGCAGCTACCTCATTAAAGGAGAGGAAGGTTTGGAATATGATATTCCAAAAGGCAAAAGAACTGGGATTAAACCAAGAATAACCTACCCAGCAAAACTAAGTATAATCCTTCATGGGGAAAAGTATATTTGATGAAATAGAGAAAATTCAAGATTCCCTGTTAAAAAGTACAGAGCTGAATAGAAAATTTGACTTTTTGTTTTGCTTTTTGGAGGGCAATTGGGATTAAGTGACTTGCCCAAAGTCATGTGGTTAGTAAGTATGCCAAGTGTCTGAGGCTGGATTTGAACTCAGGTCCTCCTAGGGCTGGTGCTCTATTCACTGCATGACTTAGCTGCCCCAAAAATTTGACTTTCAAATAAAAGATTCAAGAGAAACATAAAAGGGTAAATATGAAAGAGGAATCTTAAGTTTAAACTCTTTACTTTTCTTATTGGAAAGAAGGTACATTTAACTTCTTAAAACTATATTATTATTATTATCATAGCAATCAGGATTCTATACAGAGAGATCAAACAGTAGTAAACTGATTTGGGGGGGGGAGATGATGTGAAAATGGATAATCAAGAAAGAGGGGTTTCCTGGGAGAAGAGAAAAAGGGGAGAAGAATGGGGAAAATCTCAAATTAAAGAGGTGCACAAGGAATAGCATTTACAATGGAAGGGGAATCAAGATGTAACATTTGATTCTCATATCTAAATTGTTTCAAAAAGGGTAATACACACACACACTCAAATTGTTACATAAATCTATCTGACTAAACAGGGAAGTAGGAGGAGAAGCGGATAATGAAAAGTAGGGGTGATCAAAGAAGGTAATGGTGAGAAGCAAAACAGACTTTAGAGGGAAGACAGGATAAAAAGAGAGAAAATATACAGAAGAAAATAGGCTGGAGAGAAAACACAATTAAGAGTCATAACTGTGAATTTAAATGGGATGAACTCAGTCATAAGACATGAGTGGATAGCAGAATACATTAGAAATCAGAATCCAACAATATGGATTTCCAAGAAACACACTTGAAAAAAAAAACACACAGAGTTTAAAAAGGGGGTAAGGAAGTTGTGACTGGAGCTGAAAATATTATGTAAAAAAGACAGGGATAACAATCATAATCTCAGACAAAATAAAAGCAAAAATAATCCTAATTAAGACGAATAAGTAGGGAAATATAGATTGCCAAAAGTAACCATAGGCAATGAAGTAATATTAGCACTAAACATATGCACCAAATGGAATAGCATTAACATTTCTGAAGGAAAAGGTATATAATACACAGTAGTAATTGACCATAGTAATATACTGCTCTATAAATGCAAAGATTCAATCTTTAGTGATAAGTACTCATTATTTGCAAAAATTGCCAGGATAATTGGAAAGCAGTTTGGTAGAAAATAGGCATAGTTAGTTAGTTGTCAAAGTGAATAGAGCATTCTTTGTGAGTTCAACTATGACCTACTTATAAGCTGTGTGATCTGGGGCAAGTAATTTAACCATGTCTGTGTCAATTCCCTCATGTGCAAAATGATCTAGAGAAGGAAATGGCAATCCTTTTCGGTATCTTTCCCATAAAAAAACCAGTCGGTGTCACAAAGGGTTGGACATGACTGAAAACTGGCTGGACAACATTAACCATAAGCATAGTCCAACATCTCACACCATTTATCAAAATGAAGTCAAAATGGATAAATTACTTAGACATATACATATATAATAAATCAAGGTAATATCATAAGTAAATTAAAGGAATATAGGAAAATGTACCCATCAGATCTATGGATAATAGAAGAGTTTATGACTAAATAAGATATAGAGAGGCTCACAGGAAATAAAACAGATAATTTTGATTATAGTAAATTTAAAAAAAAAAAAACTGCCACCGAAACAAAACAAATGCAGTCAAAATGAAAAGGAAAACAGGAAACTGGGAAGACATTTTTTTTTCTCACAGAGACATCATTTCTCAAATATATAAAGGACTGTGAAAAATTTGTAAAAATAAGAATAATTTACCAGTTGTAAAATGGTCAAAGGATATGAACAAGAAGTTTTCAGAAGAAGAAAGCAAACTATCAATGGGCATATTAAAGTGCTCGAAATCATTACTAGTTAGAGAAATCTAATTTAAAATAGCTCAGAGACCTCACATCACACCTATCAGGTTGGCTAACATGACAGAAAAATAAAATGACAAATATTGGAAGGGATTTAGAAAAATTGGGACATTAATAAATTGTTGGTGAAGTTGCAAACTAGTCCAACCATTCTCTAGAACAATTTGGAACTATGGCCAAAGGGCTGTAAAACTGTGATTATCCTTTAATTCAGCACTACCACTAGTAGTTCTACATGGCAAAAAGTTAAAGAAAAGGGAAAGGGCCTATATAAACAAATATATTGGTGTGGCTAGGTGGTGCCGTGGATAGAGCACTGGTACTGGATTTAGGAGGACCTGAACTGAAATCCAGCCTCAGACACTTAACACTTACTAACTTTGTGATCTTGGGCAAGTCAACCCCAAATAACCTGCCCTCTCCCTTCCAAAAAGCAAAAAATATATATTCATAAAAGACATTTTTATGGTGGTAAACTATTAGAAATGAGGGAATACCCATCAATTGGAGAATGATTGAAGAAGTTGTGGTATATGATTATGATGAAATACTTTTGTGCTGTAAGACATGGCAAACAGTATGGTTTCAGAAAAAATAAAAAACTTTGAAAGACATATAAACTCAAACCAAGTGAAGTTAGCAGAACCAGTACATTGGACCTCTTAATAGCAATATTCTAAGGATTTTAACTACCTCACTTCCATAACCATAATGTAATACTCTTCTAATTTTATTTATTCTGAAGATTCTACCTCTTAGTGCCAAACAAGGGTTGTTGTTTTTTTTTTCTTTTTGTTGCAGGGTTATTGTAATACAGTGCTTGTAAAACTGAGAAGTTATAGATGCTAGCCTTAACAGTGACAACTGGGTTAGTCTTTAGTCCTAAGGGAATTGGATCATTATATAGAAAGGGCAGCTTTTATTTCAAACTCATTAAGAGAAGAGAATCCAGGTATGGAACTTTTTAAAAATTAGCAAAATAGAATTTTTATTAAATTCACAACAGGAAAAGAAGAGCCCATTTGAATTGGATTTAATGACTTTCCAAAGTTCATCAAGTAACCATTATGCTAAATTGTGAGCTAAATTTAGGCTACTACACTTCTTATTCTGTACATCCTTTTCATTTCTCTAAGTTGTATCATCCTAAACCTAGCTTCCAACCAAATGTTATAAACCATCAGCGGGAGGAAATGAAACTTGCATTTAACTATATCCTTTAAAAAATCCTATCAAAAAAGAGCATAACAAGAGGAATTAGTCAAACAACATGACCCCAATGAGTAAATATTTGATGAGAATAAAACAAAATCTAACAATTTTTTATAACAGATTACTGTAAAGGACCACTGCTTTTCACTACCTCCCCACCCCTGTCAGGGGAATTCCCATATAATATACAGTCTAATGGGAGAGGAAAGACAAAAAGCACAAATCACTATGGTGCAAAGTTAGATTCTTTACTGGCATTGGAAATATACACACAAAATTCTATGCAACTTTAGGGGAGAAAAAGAATTTCCAAAATGGGGGAATTGAGAAGAGATTTCAGGAGTAGACAACAGTTTAAGTGTTCTTGAAGCACTGGGGGAGGGACCTTCAAAGTGGAAGGAAGGTTTGGGTACAGGTGAATATCCAATTCAATATTATCTCAGTTGAGTTTCTGTTAGCAGTTTTTATGTGTAATCTCTTCACCCTACCTTGCAATTTAAAAAATTGACTGATACAGTTGAAAAGTTGAATATCCAGTGGGCTTTCTCTTCTCCTTCCCTAAATCTATATGCCTAAATCACTTAATTAGGTGTTTTCCTCAAGCAGGGATTGGGTGATCATTTTTGATGATTCTGTAGAGGATATTTTCATCTGATAAGAGGTGGAAGGGATAGCAGATAACATCCACTCAGAGCCCTACATTTTACACAGTGGGACTGGCATTTTAAATCTGGTAATTAATAAAGTAGGAACTGAATCCTGGTCTCACAACTCCACCTCGGGTACTCTTTTTACTCCCATGATGCCTTTCTATCTTTAAGAATCTTGTGATGTGTTAGGAAAGACAGTCAAGTCAGCAATTCAACTAGCATTAATTAATATGTACCAGGCTTGCACTAAGTACTAGAAATACAAAAAAAGGCAAAGACACCTCTTGCTCCCAAGGAGTTTATGATCTAATGGTAGGACATGTATACCTATACATACACAATTTTTGTTAAAATAGAACATGCAAAGTCCCTATGAGCTCCCTGAGGAACAGTTGATTTAAAGTGAGAAATTGAAAAAATGTAACATTTGCACTGAACCTTGAAGAATGAATAGTATTCTAACAGGTGGAAGCAATGAATATTCATGACTGATTTTACTAATGAGAGTAAATAAAATATGAGGTTAATTTGCATGTTTGTTTTCTAAGAATTAAAAAAAAACACTATCCTGCAAAAATAGCCAACAGTCTATTTATATATCCATGCTCGTTATTTGATTTAAGCTGTACAAACTTGTCCTTACATTGTTATAGACAGAAATAAATAAATAAATGAAGCAATGAGTATCTTGAAATCTCCAGCTTGAATAAATACATCCAACAAGCAAAATCCTGTTAAATGGTCTCATTTTTTGTTATTCCCTAATGTGTCTCATTAATTTGTTTGCTGTCTTGTCAGAATTATAATAAAAGAGGAAAATATAGACTGATTCCTAAGACATTTAACAAAGCACGGCTTTGAATATGGTCGATTTTCTAACTAAAGAACTATCTTATCCAAAGCACATAGCTGTTTGTGGGATTGGCCCTGATTCACATAGTTAGTCATCTACTTACTATGCTAGTTCTGTGACATGGAGAAAATGGCTAACCCTTTCCATGTCCCTACATAACTACAAATTTAAATTGTAGAACAATTGTTTCAAAAAAGAAAATCTAGTAATTTGCTTAAGAAGACATATATTTTTCTGATGATATAGAGTATGAACCTTGGATTTGGGGTGTGCTGAGAGCAATTTTTTTCTCTCTTATTTTTCCCTATCCTCCATCAAGACATTTCAGACATACATGTCTTGTAGCTTAATTGGAAGGCAGGCAACATTCTAACTGACAGGTGAGAACCCAAAGCAGCAAGAACAAGGAGCTCATTTTGACAGTCCTCTACTACTTTCACAAAGAGCTGTCCTTGAAAGGTTTTCGTGTATATTTCTTCTACATTTACATTTGTCAGTTGCCTCCAGTCACAAGCCAATTGATTTATTTAAATAACCCAGGAGTTTCTGTCAGAGAGAAACACACACAAACACACACACACACACACACACACACGTGTGTGTGCTATGCATGCACTTAAAAGTATCTTTTTTGAGAAAAGCAGAAGACTATAAAAATCAAGGCTAACAGTGAAATATCAAACTATTCAGAGTGATTGAAGACAAGACATAGAAGTAGCAATAAATCTACTTGAAAACAAATCCCATTTTGTAGAAAATATATATTACATTTTTGAGGGGGTAGGACAGGGCAATTGGGGTTAGCTGACTTGCCCAAGGTCACACAGCTAGCAAGTGTTAAGTGTCTAAAGCCAGATTTGAAGTCAGGTCATCCTGACTCCGTGGCTGGTGCTCTATTCACTGTGCCACCTAGCCACCCCTATAGACACACACACACACACACACACACACACACACACACACACACACACACACACACACACACACACATATATATATATTTCAGGTTGTAGTTGGGCTCTTGCACTAACTCATTATGTGGCTTTAACTACTCTACTCAGTTTCTAGATTGTTCAATAATTTCTTCTTTTGCTGAAGTCTAATGTTAAATTCATCTTACAAAAATAAAAATAAGGACAAAATCGAAAGTCACACAATTTCAAAAATAACTTATCTTTCAAGTTAAGTGCATCTACCCAAAAAAATACATTAATGCTTATGATGAAGAAGTTCTCCAAAATTATATTAGTTTTAGCATATATTCATTGGTTCATTGACCTGAATAAGTTAGCTAACTTTATCATCTCTCAGCAAGTACTGACTATTTTATGTCTGGGCAGTTATGGTTGAAGGCAAATCCATTATCACTGTTGTGGGGAAGGGAGACTCAAATCACATTCACTGTGTGCTAGTGATGTTGTCAGGCACATCTCTTTCTTGAACAAATGATGGTATTTTAATGAAACACAATTCATGGTTCAAGTGCCAAAGGAATATAAAAACAAAGGCTAGAAAAGAAGAGGGACAGTTCTGACAGTTGTGTCCAATAGTAAAGGGAAAATATTGTGATAATGAGGGAGAGTAAAATCATACCATAAAAGAAATGTGTTTTAAATAAATGCAGCAACATCTGTGTGTAAACAGCCACCTTTAATGATGCATATACTCACTGGTGAAGGCACTATCTCCAATAGAATAGAGAAGCTACTTCCTCTCCTAATAGCAAGAGCCACACTTTTTTGGTGTCAGAACACCTTTACTTTTTTTTTTTTTTGGTCTTTTTGGAGGAGGGAAGGTACCATGATCAGCATTTCAGGTGGCTTGGATGGGCAGTCATGTGAGGAAATTGTAAGCTAGGAAAAGAGGCAGGTGATAAACTAGCGCAGGATTGGGAACCTGCAGCCTCAAGACCACATCTGGTCTTCTAGGTCCTTGTATATGACCTTTTGACTGAGTTCAAGCTTTGTATACCAAATCCTTTTATTGAGGGGATTTTTTTTCTGTGAAGTTTGGATTCAGTCAAAGGGCTACATTTGAGAACCTAGAGAAACACACATGGCTTTGAGGCCACATGTTCACCACCCCTGGACTTGAGGCCTGACATAAGGAAAGCATTGTGTTGAAAGTGTCGATATATGAATGTGATATTTGTTAAGAATAACAAAAATGAATGCCAAAGTGAATATTTTGGAATTTGAAATTCTTGATTTTGCTGATTACACTAAGATTAATTAGAATGCTAGTCTATATTTTAGTATTGTGCAATGTGAAGGTAGAGTACACATTTTTATTCCAAAACCTACAAAGTGGTACAGCTATTAAACATTCTCCCACTGGGGATTAAAATGTTACATCCAAACTAGGGAGCACACTAATCTCTCTAGTGAATAACAAAAACAACAATATTTATATAGTATTTTAAGGATGTCAAAATGATTTACATATATTATCAAATTTTATCCTCACAACAACTGGTGAAAAGTATGTGCTATTATTATCACCATTTTACAGATAAGAAAATTGGGGGCTGGTAGGGGTTAAGTGACATCTAGCATCATATGTTACTAAGTGTCTGAAGCTACTTTTGAACTCTGTTCTTCCTGACTCAAAGTGTAGAACTCTATCAGTTAGCTACCACTGCGGCTAGAACCTCAAAAGTGGCACCAGGAATAGGCAGAGAAGAGCTGTACAGGGATGTCACCACATTGTCCTGAGCACAATGCTGTGAAGATCATGTCAAGAAGTGGAGAGGCCAGGATGGTCTAGCACCAATAAATGTATGTTTTATTGTAGCTTAGGCAGGTTGTAGTCAGGGAATCTCCTATATCAGATCTGATATTTTGACCTACAGAGAATAGGGGATATTTGTATATGGATGTTGGTGCTAGTATAAAAATAAGATCAATACTGAAGTCCTAGTACCTTTCCTTATTGTCCCTATCTCCACTTCTTTGGTTGTTTCCCATTAACTCACATGACCTTCCCTTAAAAGTACTGAATCAAAGGTACTACTACATTCAATATTGACTAGCTCATCCATTTCTCAGGTGAAGTCCTTTTTAATCTTAGCAATAGACTCTGACAGACTTGCATGAGAAGAGATTTGTGATGAACCCACAATTTATGGTCTGAAAACTTATTCATGCCTCAGAATAAGTCACCAATGCTATTCCAAAGAATTTTATGTTTCCTTTAAGCATGTACAAAGCCAAAGGGGAATCAAAGTTGGAACATTTAACAAGTGAACTACAGTTCTAGGTCATTGTATTTTTGAGTAATGATTCTCATGAACAAATACTGTGAGAGAATCTGAGAGCAACATGGGATCCATTTCTCACAAGAGCACAAATATGATTTAGTTGTTAGACTAGAATATACAGTATTGCTTTATTTTTGTTACATAGTCTGAGCCTTAGACACAGAGTTTGAAATTAAACGAAAGAATCCTCTCCTTTCAGTAAGAAGATCTGGGTATACTTTCTTAGATTACTCTTTTTCCTTGAAGCCTTCCATGTTCACTGCTCCTGCCTACTAATCTCTCAAAACACTTTTCCTGGACCTTAGTTCTGAAGTTATCTAGCCTACCCTTGAATCACAGTTATTTTTTATACTTGTATTCCTTTTAATGCAGTGCCAGGGACTCAATACAAAATAAATACTTGTGTATTGACTCTCTTATTGAGAACAGGGCTTGTGTAAACATGGTGCCTAACATAGTACTTTTCACATAATTGGTTTCTGATAAGTGGTTTATTAAAATGAATTTACTGAACCACATTTGAAATATTTTTCTTCATTGTTTCACTCTCTTCCCATTCAAGGGGAGAAAAAAATAACATTCTGAATATCACTAGTTCATCTAGATTCTAGACTGTAGGTCATTTTTGCATCAAGCCTTTGTGAAAACAGTTAATCTATCTCTGTAAGTTGGTGTCAATGCAGCAATTGGGGGAGATATAAAGCAATCTGCACTTTGAAGTTGGAAAAAGGAGAATCCAATTTAATTGGCTGTTTGGTGAATTGATGTATATAAGTCAAGTTCATCAAATGTAATTCATATAATTTTACTGACAAGTGAATCAAACTAAGCGAAACACATGATTTTCATTCCTATTTTAAGTATATCTAGACCTCCTCCATATGAAAGGTGATTCTGAACAAACTTTGGAGCTACAGAATCCACAAAAATGACACAGAAAAGCTAACCTCTAACTTAAGACAGCTCATCAGGCTGGCAAAGAGTTTCCAGAGCAGCATTCTGGGAGCCGAGCCCAACCATGCTTGAGGCTGATGTTTTAGCCTCAGAGGATGGGAGGGTGGGGAGGCTGGACCAGCCACCAGCTTGAGGGACTTGAGACCACCAGCACCTGTGGTGGTTTCTAGAATTAATTCTAGAATCAATGCATAGATGCTAAGGACAAAGGGAGAGGTCAGTGCATTGTGGAATTTGGCATCTGGTAGTTAGGGAGTGTGGTCAGACTTTGCTCCCAGGGTGAGAAGCTGCTGAGGTGCCACAGTGTAGCTGCAGTCAGGTGGAAGCTTCAGCTCCTGGCGTGCAGACTGTAGGGGGACCAAGTGACCAGTCTGAGGGGTAATCACTCTTGCTTTAACCTGCTTGGATCTTGATTATGGTCTAGGGTGGAGGTTCTGGGGTTTGTGACCAGCTTGCCAGAGCATGTGGAGACTTCAGAGAGGGCACCCAAATAATACCTTTGGCAGGTGAGAAAACCCAGCATTTAGGATGAAGCTCCCCTGTCTGGTGGCAGTCCTACTGTGAAAAAAGACTAAAAGTCAAGTAATTGAGTGGCAACATCGGCAGGCAAAGGAAGCAAAGCAAAAAGAGCAAGCCAACTTTACACTCCTGTTTTTGGGGACAAAAAGGATTAAAGCATGGACCAGGAGGAAGACAATGAAGTCAGAAATACTGAACAAAAGCTTCCAAGAAAAATACCAGCTGGTTACAAGCCATAGAGGACCTTAAGAAGGATTTTGAAAACCAAATAAAAGAAGTGGAGAAAAATTGGGAAGAGAAATGAGAGCAATGCAAAAAAAAAAAAAAAGAAATGAGAGTCAACAACCTGTTTGAATAAAATAACACCTTAAAAAATAGACAACTCAAATGGCAAAAGAGGCTCAAAAAGGTAATGAGGAGAAGAATGCCTTAAAAAGCCAAATTTGCCAGAATGAAAACTATCTCAAAAGCCCACTGAAGAGTATCATTCCTTCAGAATTAGATTGGAGCAAATGGAAACTAGTGATTTTATGAGAAATCAAGATACTATTAAACAGATCCAAACAAATGAAAAAATAGAAGGCAATGTGAAATATGTCATTGGGAAAACCACTGACCTGGGAAATAGATTCAGTAGAGAGAATTTAAAAATTATTGGACTACCTAAAAGACATCATCAAATAAAGAACCTAGAAAACATCCTTTAAGAAATTCTCAAAGAAAGTTGCCCTGATGTTTTAGAGCCAGAGGGCAAAATGGAGGTTGAAAGAATCCATCCATCACCTCCTGATAAAGATCCCAAAAAGAAAATTCCTATGAATAATATAAACATGTTCTGGAGTCCCCAGATCAAGGAGAAAATATTACAAGCAGCCAGGAAGAAACAATTTGAATATTGTGTAAATATAATCAGGATAACTCAGGATCTGGTAGCTTCTACACTGAAAAAACAAAGGGCGTGCAATATGACATTCTGGAGGTCAAAGTAGCTGGGATTAAAACCTAGAATCATCTACCCAGAAAAACTGAGTATCATTTTCAAGGGGAAAATATGGTCATTCAGTGGAAAAGCAATCTTGATGAAAAAACCAGAGTTGAATAGAAAATTTGACATTCAGACACAAGAAGCAAGAGAAGCATGAGAAGGTAAACAGAAAAATCATATGGAACTTATCAAAGTTGAACTCTTTACATCCCTACATGGTACAATGATAATTGTAACTTATGAAACTTTTGTCAGGGAATGGAAATGTGTGTGTATGTATGTATGTATGTATGTATGTACGTATGTACATGCATATATATACACATATATACATATGTCTATATAGGAGGGTATATGGGTATATGAATATATATGTGAAGGTGTGTATATATGTGTGTGTGTGTGTGTGTATACATAGATAGAGGGCACAGGACCAATTTAATAGGAAGAGAAATACTTAAAAGGTGAAATTGAGAGGTGAGAGAGGAATATAATGAGAGGAGATGGGGAGAGACAGAATGGGGTAAAATGAGAGGAGATGGGGAGAGACAGAATTGGGGTATCTCATATAGAAGAGACAAGGGAAAATGATCACAATGGAGGGGAAGAACAGGAAGGCAAAAGGGAATGGGTCAATCTTATTCTCATTGAATTTGCCTTAGGGAGGGAATGACATACACACTAAATAGGTTATCTCACCCTACAGGAGAGTAAGGGGTAAGGGGATGAGAGGGGTAATGATGGAAGGGATGGCTGTTTGGGGGGGGGAAGGAATTTGGAAGCACCCACTTTTAAAAAGGGACAGGATCAAAATAGATAATAGAACAAGTGGGAGGTATGATAGGAGGGAGGGAAATTAAGTCACTCTTTTACAATATATCCACTATGCTATGTTTTGTATAGCTACACATGTACAACCTATATTGAATTACTTGTCTTCCCAGGAATTTAAACATTTAAATTCAAATATACATATATACACTTTTATTAATATTATTTTAAATGGAACTGGGAAATAAGATATACAAGCACTGGGGAATAGAGATCAGAGGGGGTATGGGAGAAGATATGGGAAAGAACAGATTGGAGGAGGGGATATCCAGGGGGATCATTATTTTGTCGTGGTGGGTAGGGGAAAAATGGTGAGAAAATTTGAAACTCAAAATCTTTCGGAAATCAATGATGTAAACTAGAAGCTAAGAAAGCATTTGATTTAAAAAAATTTATAAAATAAAGTACATCTAAGAATTCATCAGTTTCTAAGGTAAGGTCTAACTACTCAAACTTTATCAAATTAATTTAAGGTGATCTTAGAAAAGTTGTTGATAAACTTGTACTTGCTTAGGAAGCACAAATAGCCATGGAAAATTTAAATTTCTCACATGAATGCTTTCTTAAAAACAAAATACATAACATAAAGATAATCTATAACATATTAAGCATGGACAATACTGAAAAGGGAGAGACTCTGGGAGCCAAAATGGCACAGTAAGCGGTAAATCACTGTAGCTTTCCCATACTCACCTTCAAACAACCGTAATATAGCAACCAAGAACAAATATTTGAAGAGTAAAGTCAGAGGAAAAAATGGGGTGGAGCAGTCTTTTAGCTCCAGAGAAATGAAGGATTGGAAAGAATGTCCCTTCTGAGGTAAAAGTGCAGTGCATTTCAGGACAGGATGGACCCTAGTAAGCCAATAACAATTGCCACCTCAGGAAAACTAGTATGATATCCTGAGCTCCAGTGTAGTGAAGCAGGCAAATCCCGACACTAAGATGTACCTTAGCATAGCCAGAGGAACTGGTAGGCTACAGTATTTAAGGACACCATGTGTTTCCGCATAGTCCCTGGGAAACTGCCATTGTACAGCATGCAGAACTCCAAGTACTTCAGACCAGGTAATGTTTGGCGGGAATCTTCTTGAAACCATGCCTCCCCATGCATCAATGACAAGGCAGGCCAGTGTCCTCCAGTGTGAAAAGAAAGTAAGGCAGACATCCACATGTTTGAATGCACCCCCAAGCAAACAAGCATCCTCCAGCATAAAGAGAAAGTAGGCCAGACCTCCATGTGCTTCATCACAGTCCAGGGAAAACAATCATCTTCCAGTAGCCAGACCTCCTAGTGTTTCAGTGTAGCCCTGGTGAAATGCAGAAAAACCCCACTGGTCTTCAGCACATGTTAGACATAACAAGGAGGACCCCAGCAAAGCAACAGATAAGTTGCCAGAACCCTATACCTTCCAGGAGCATCCCATTCCCTCAACACAGCACCAGACATGAGGGTACCCATTGGACCTAAGAGAAATACCAGCATAGCACCAGGTAAACAGCTAAGGCCTTTGGCCACTGGAAGAGGAAGCCTCAGAGTCCCTCTCACCTAGGGAGCAGAACTCAAATTTAAAAGAATGGGAAAAAGGTCAAAAATGAGCAAAAACAACAACAACAACAAAATAATTTGACCATAGAAAGTTATAATGGTGACAGGGAAGACCAAAAAACAAGGTCAGAAGAATACACCAATGTCAAAACAGCCATGGACATAACCTGAAAGAAAAATAGGAGAAGATGGCTGCATAAAATCAGGAAAACTCCATGAGCTCCACCCATAACCACCTCAAATACCTATAAAATTTGACTCTAAACAAATTTTAGAGATACAGAACCCACAAAGTGATGGAGAGAAACAAATCTCCTGCTGAAGACAGCCTGGAAGGCCAGTAGGAAGGGTCCATCAGAGCATGCTGGTAGCTGTGCCCAGCCCCATGTGAGCCTCAGGGTGCCCCTGACCAGACTTGGAACAGACTTCAGAAGAGTGGATCACAAGCAGCTGTGGTGGTTTCCAGAATTATCAAAAGCAAAGTAAAAGGTCAGTGTGGAAGTTTTGGGAAGAGGGGTACCAAAAGTGTGGCCTGGCTTCTGCCACTGGGGCAAGAAGGCTAGAAGCAGCAGAGGCCCTGGGGCCATGAAGCTATCACTGCATGGCTGCTCAGAGCTCATGGCCTGCAGATCATAGTGGGAAGGAGCAACCATTTTCAGGAGTAATAGCTCTTTCTTTAACCTGCTCAAATCTGGATCACTGTCTTGGATGGAGCTCCTGGGGTGTGTGACCAGATGCCAGAGCTTGTGGAGGCTGCAGTAAGGGGACACAACTAATATGTCTGGCAGTTGAAAAAACCTCAGCAAGGAATACAGCAGTGGATCAATGGAATAAACTGGGAACATGAGACTCAGCAGACAATGATTATAGTAATCTACTGTTTGATAAACCCAAAGACCCCAGTTTTTGGATATGAACTCTCTATTTGATGAAAACTGCAGGGAAAACTGGAATATAGTATGGCAGAAACTGGCTAAAGATCATTATCTAACATCATATGCCAAAATCAAGTCTATATGGGTCCATGATCTAGGTATAAAGGATGATACTGTAAGCAATCTGGGAAAGCAAGGAATAGCTTACCTGTCCAATTTATGAAGAGGGGAAGACTTTATGACAAAACAAAAATTAGAAAGCATTATAAAATGCAAAATGGATAATTTTGATTACATGAAATTAAAAAGTTTCTGTCCAAACAAAACCAATATAACCAAGATTAAGAGGGAAGTGGAAAATTGGGAAAGAATTTTTACAACCAATGGCAAAAAAGACCCAAAAGGACAATGAGGAAAAGAATGCCTTGAGGGCCCAAATCTGACAAATGAAAAAAAGAAACTCAAAGGCTCACTGAAGAGAAAAATAGCTTCAGGATTAGATTGGAGCAAATGGAAGCTAATGACTTTATGAGAAATTAAGATACTATTAAATATATACAAACACGTGAAAAATTAAAAGAAAATGTGAAACACCTCATTGGAAAAAACACTGACCTAGTAAATAAATCCAGAAGAGATAATTTAAAAATTGTTGTACTACCTGAAAGTCATCATCAAAAAAAGAACCTATAAATAATCCTTCAAGAAATTCTGAAGGAAAATCACCCTAATATTTTAGAAACAGAGAGCAAAATAGAAATGGAAAGAATTCACTGATCACCTCTTGAAAAAGATTCCAAAAAGAAAATTCCTAGGAATATTATAGCCAGGTTCTGGCATTCACAAAGAAAGGAGAAAAATATCACAAGCAGCGAAGAGGAAACAATTTGAATATGGTGGAAACACAATCAGGATAACACAGGGTCTAGCAGCTTCTACACTGAGGGAACAAAGGGCTTGGAATATTATATTCCAGAGGTCAATGAGCTAGGATTAAAACCAAGATTCATCTACTCAGCAAAAATGAGTATAATGTTTCAGGGGGAAATATGGTCATTCAATGAAATAGAGGAATTTCAATCATTATTGATGAAAAAATCAGAGTTGAACAGAAAATTTGACATACAAATAAAAGAAGCAAGAGAAGCATAAGAAGGTAAACAGGGAAAAGAAATCATAAGGAACTTATCAAAGTTGAACTATTTACATTCCTGCATGTATAAATGATAATTGCAACATATGAAATTTTTCTCAGTGTGAGGATAGTTGAGGAGAATATGAATGTGTGTGTGTGTGTGTGTATATGCATACATTTATATGTCTATATAGCAGGATATATGTGCATATGAATACATACATCTGTGTGGATATATGTGTACAGGTATACATAGACAGAGGGCACAGGATCAATTGAATAGAAAGAGATGATAATTTAATAATTAAATTAAGATGTGAGAGAGGAATTTAATGAAAGGTGATAGGGAGAGACAGAACAGGGTAAATAATCTCATATAAAAAAGGCAAGGGAAAACTGTTACAATGGAGAGGAAGAACAGCAAGGCAAAATGGAATGGGTCAACCTTTCTCTAATTAAGTTTGGCTTAAGGAGGGGACAATATGCATACTAAATTGGGTATCTTCCCCTACAAGAAAGTAGGGGGGAAGGGGATAAGAGGGAGGATAATAGAATGGAGGGCAGATTGGGGGGGGAGGGTAGTTAGAAGCACACACTTTTGAAAAGATACATGATCAAAGTAGAAAATAAACAAGTGGGAGCACAGGAAAGATGCAGGGAAATACACTCTGTTTTTCACAATATATCCATGATGGAAATGTTTTGTGTAACTACACATGTAAAACTTATATTTAACTGCTTATCTTCCCAGTAATGGTGGTTGATGAGCGAAGAAGTGAAAGAATCTGGAATTCAAAGTTTTAAAATCAAATGTTTATAAAAATAGTAGTAGTAGTATTTTATAAGCACTGGGAAATAAGGTATACAGGCACTGGGGTATGGAGATCCATCTTGCCCTACCAGAAAGACAGAGGGGGAATGGGGGAGGATATAGGAGAGAGCAGATTGGGGGAGGGAGTATTTAGTGGGATTGATGTTCTGGCATGGTGGGTAGGGGAAGAATGGGAGAAAATTTGTAACTCAAAATCTTGTGGAAATTAATGCTGTAAAATAAATATAAAATTTAAAAAGAAAAATAGTAAGTTGTCTCAAATGCAGGGGGAAAAATTCATGGAAGAGCTCAGAAAGAAACATAAAATCATGTAAGAGAGGTAGAGGAAAAATTGGAAAAATACATGAGAATGATGCAAGAGAATTATGAAAAAAGACTCAATAGCTTGAAGAACTGCTTAAAAAGTAAAACTGGCCAAATGGAAAAGGAGATACAAAAATCTACTGCTGAGAGCAACTCCTTAATAAGTAAAATTGGCAAAATGGAAAAGAAAGTGCAAAAGATAATTGAGGAAAACAGTTAGTATGGTGCAAGTGGAAGCTAAAAACTCTATGAGAAATCAAGAACCAATCAAGGGGCGGCAAGGTAGCACAGCGAGTAAGAGCACCGGCTCCAGTGTTGGGATGAACTGGAGATCGAATCCCAGGCTCAGATACTCAGCACCACACCCAGAAATAGCTGGCCATGTAACCTTGAGCAAGTTACTTAACCACAATTGCTTAAAAAAAAGTACCAATCAAACAAAATCAAAAGAATTTAAAAAAGGAAGAAAATGTAAAATAGTTCATGGGGAAAACAATTGTCCTGGAAAATAGATCCAGGAGAGATAGTTTCAGAATCATTAGACTACCTGAAACACATAATCAGAAGTAGGACCTGTTCAGCATATTTCTGGAAATTGTCATGGAAAACCAAACTGATTTTCTGGAACCAGAAGGCAAAATAGGCAAGATCACCTCCAGAAGGTGATTCTAAAATGAAAACTCCAAAGAATATTGTAGACAATTTCCAGAATTATCAGGTCCAGAAGAAAATGCTGCAAGCAGCCAAAATGAAACAACTCAGATGCCAAAGAGCCACAGCCAGGATTATACAGAATTTAGCAGTTTTTACATTAAAGGATCAGAGGACCTGGCATAGGATATTCTGGAAAGCAAAGAAGCTTAGATTACAACCAAAAATCCACTACCTAGTAAAAACTGAGCATAATCCAGGCCTGCACAACATAACAGCCTGTAGGCTGCTTGAGACCCATCAAAGGATTTCAGGCAGTACATAAATATGTAGAAATTATAAAAGAAAGTAAAGAAGCAATAAATGGTTTGTCCCCACACTACTTTACCCACCTTCTACTAGTCACTATTGTGCCCGTGATGTAAGTTGGTGGGTGAGTTGCCACTGCATACTTTCTCCTGTTTGTCACATAACCCACAGCAACCAACAACAGTCTGTCTCTAGTCTGAAAGGAGAGAGAGTTGTAGCTTTTTGAAATGTTTTTGTTCATTACTGGCATTGAACAAGAACAAAGTGAGTGCAGCCACATGCAAACACTGCAGACATCTGCTATTGGATGAGCAGCAACAATGGGAGAGCTTCTTCCCCTCCCTTGCCTGCCTGGCCTCCATCCAAGTTACATGAGTGTCTGGCATCCTTTCCAAGGTCAGACACTAACTAGTTCAGTATTTCTTTGGATGTAAGCAATTTCTGTGGAGGATTTTTGGTTCTAAAATTAATGTTTTGGGGGTGACTTTGTAAAATGGGTGACAAAAAGAATTGGAAGATTGACTCAGAACATGAGTGTTTAAACCAGAGTGAAAAAATCAATATGTATTTACTTACATGAGAGAAAAAATATTGTGCCTTATTTGCTGAGCAGTAATAGCCATTCCAAAAGAATGCAATCTTCATCACCATTTCAAATCACAACATCCTGACTTAAGCAAATTGGACACCGATGAAAAACAAATTAAATCATACAAATTGTTGAAAAATCTCTGTGGGGAACAATGGTTTTACAAGAAAATAAACTCAAAAAATGAGGTGGCTATTAAGGTTAGATTTCAGGTTTCTTTTTTTATTTTATTTTAGACTCAAACACCAGAACAGTAAAGCAGAACAGAGAAAAGGACATGTGTGTGTGTGTGTGTGTGTGTGTGTGTGTGTGTGTGTGTGAAAAAGCAAAGGGGATGATTCAAAATATGTAACAATAAAGTTTCATTTCAAGAAAGCCTTTATGATAAATAATACCTGTTGTGTTGAGAGCTGTCCTTCATTTCTTTGCTTCTTATGTTTTCTTTTGTTCTCTGCTATTCACTTTTTACTGTGTTGTTTTCTTTGCCCTTCTCCCCCCTTAAAGGCTACAATATAGTGCAGATAATTACTGTATATAAATATAGATACATACATACACACATATTTATATATAGAGACAGAGACAGACAGAGACAGAGAGAGAGATGTAATTTCCCTAACAAATTCTTCTCTCCTGACTCCTCTACTTTACTTCTATCAACTACTTTGCTCTTTTATTAGCCTACTTTTCTCCGAGGATCCCTCCCCTATCCTCCTATCCTCCCATTCCCATATGTCTCAACACCTTTCTGTAGTCCGCTATAGCCCATTTTATCACCCTCCTCTTTAGAGATCCCTCCCTTATTCTCCCATTTCCATTGATCTAAGCACCCTTCTATACTCCACTTGAACCTATTCCCTCACTCTCCCCTCTAGAGATCTCTCCATTCTTCTCTCCCCCCTCCTTATCCCCCTACCTTTTAATTTCTTCTTAATTTAGGAGACTTTTATGCTCTTATAGATATCTATATATTGTTCCCTCATGAACCCATTCTGGATAAAAGTAGGTTAACAGAACTATCACCCCTCCTTCCCCATCTAATTCCTCTATATCAGTTTTTCCTCATGCACCTCATTTGTATAAAATAATTACTCTTTTTAGCTATTCCTAAATGTTCTTATATTTTAAATATTATATTTTCATTTTACATTTTAAGTTTATGTACATTTTAAATATCATATTTCATATCATATAACATATCTTATTCAGGTCTACCACAAAATTTTTTATGAACTACACAATTACTAATGGCAATCTTAGACATATATACACAAAAGTTAAATAATCTGTCCTTATTGAATCCCTTATAATCAGTCTTTGGTACGTACCTTATTTTGCTCTTGGCTTTTGTATGTGAAATCTTCTATTATGTTCAGGTTATTTTTTCTTCTTTAACAAAGTCCTGGAAGTCTGATAGTTGATCAAATGTCCATTTTTTTTTCATTCAGAATTATGCTTACTTTTGATTGGTATACTTTCTGCCACATCACCAGTCCTGTTATTCTTTGATATATAGAGTTCCAAGAACAGTGGTCTTTTAGTGTCTCCACTATTAGGTTTTATGGGATTCTAATTGTGACACCACCATATTTTTTTTTCTTGTTGCTCTGCATATTTCCTTCTTGAGTTTGGGTTTTATAATATTACTATAATATTTCTATGAATTTTCTTTCAAGTGATATTTGGTGGATTTTTTCTAATTTTACTCTCTCCTAGCCCCCCGGTTGTAATGTTTCAGGAAATTTTTCTTTAAGTATTTCTTTTATTATTGTATCAGGATTCTTTTTTTCTATTCAAATTTTCAGGTAAGCTGATATTCTTGTGCTTTCTGTCCTTGAGCTGTTCTCCAGATCATCTGTTTTTCTTATAAGGCGATTCACTATCTCTTCTATATTTCATTATTCATATTTTGTTTAATTTTTTTCTTGATCTCTTAAAACTCCTCTGACTTTGACCTGACCAATTATACTTTTCCAGGTGTCATTTTCTTCCTTAAGATTCTGGATCTCCCTTTCAAATTGGTTGACTTTGTTTTCATAATCTTGTTTTTCTTGGATTCTTCTTTTTTTAGTTTTTCCTCCATCACTCTCATTTGATTTTAAAGTCTTTTTTTTAAGTTCTTCTATGAATTCTTTTTGGGCAGGTGACTATTTGACATTACTCCTTGGGGGTAGAAATGGATTTCTTTGCTTCAATATCATCTTCTGAACATGAGCCTCTTTCTTCTCAGTTCAGATAACTTTCTATGGTTGGATTCTTTCTTCTTTGCCTATGCAATTTTTTTTACTAAAAACCTCATTTTTGTAATCATCTCAAGCCCTGAGGTATTAGGGATGGTGCCTCTTGTCCCAGATCTCAGCTACGCCCTCTAGTCTGGAAGCAAAGACAAACCTCCAGCCTCTTGTAACTGCTCACAGCCAGGGGCTTTTCACCCCACTCCTTCTGCATTTAAGGGTGTGTGCTGGTTCTTTTTCTCCCCTGCCAATCTGTCTGGCATTCCTTGTCAGCAGAGGTTCCCTCCATCTTCCCTGGTTCAGATGCCCAATTCCCTTCACTATCCTGGGGGTAACAGTCAGGGTTGAAAGTTCTGGCAGCTGAGGCCTAGGTCTCCCATCCCAGTTATCCCCAGGGTTTGCTGCTTATTGTATAATCATCTTGCCGATTGTTATTAAATGGACCCTAGGCTGGAGGTGTTTATTCTTCATAGGAATGAAACTTTTCCTGGGATTTTTCATCTGATCTTCTCCCTGTTGTGACCCTGTTCTAATTTATTTACCCTATCCCCCAGAACAGGAAATGAACAGAAGAGGAAATAAAATGTTTTAATAACCCCATTTTATTTTATTTTGCTTTTTGGAGGGCAATTGGGTTTAAGTGTCTTGCCCAAAGTCACATATCTAGTAAGTGTGTCAAGAGTCTGAGGCCAGATTTGAACTCAGGTTCTCTTGACTGCAGGGCCAATGCTCAATTCCCTGTGCCACCTAGCAACCCCTGAATAACCTCATTTTAGAAAAAAAGAAATTGAACAAGACATCAGTGAACTCCATAAGAATAAATCTCTGGGGCCAGATGGATTTACAAGTGAATTCTACCAAACTTTTTAAGAACAATTAATTATAATACCATATAAACCATTTGGAAATATAAGTAGATTCCTACCAAATTCCCTTTATGACCCAAATATGATAGTGATACCTAACTAGGAAGAGCCAAAATAGAGAAAGAAAATTTTAGACTGGTGTCCTTAATGAATATTGATGCAAAATTTTTAGATAATATACTAGCAAAAAGATTACAGCAATTTAACTTGAGGATAATACACTATGACCAGGTGGGATTTATACCAGGAATGCAGGACTGGTTCAATAGCAATAGGTGGAGAAAAAGCTTTTCACAAAAGCACAGCACCTTTTCCTATTAAAAATATTAGAGAGCATAGAGGACATTCCTTAAAATGATAAACATTGTCTATATAAAACCATTGGCAAGCATTCTACATAATGACAATGAACCAGAAGAGTTTCCAATAAGGCCAGAGGTGAAACAAGGACACCTATTATCACCACTATTATTAAGTATTGTACTAGAAATGTTAGTGTTAGCAATAAGAGAAGAAAATTAAATTGAAGGATTTAGAATAGGCAATGAGGAAACACAACTATCACTCTTTGCAAATGATATAATGATATACATAGAGAATCCTAGAGAAGCAGCTAAAAAAGTACTTGACACAATTAACAACTTTAGCAATGTAGCAGGTTATGAAATAAACCCACATGAATTATCAGTATTTTTTTTATATTGCCAATGAAGCCCAGCATCAAGAAATAGAAATTTCAATTAAAATAACTATAGACAATACGAAATATGTGGGAGTCTACCTGCCAAGACAATCCCAGAATATACATAAACACAATTATGACACACTTTTTAATACAAATAGTGTGATATTTAAACAATTGGAAATGTATCAATTGCTCATGGGTAGACCAAGCTAATATAGTAAAACAAAAATTATACATAAATTAATTTACTTATTCAGTGACATACCAACCAAACTAATAAAAATTATTTTATAGAGCTAGAAAAAATAAGAACAAAATTCAGCTGGAAGAACAAAAGGTCAAGAAGATCTATGGAATTAATGAAAAAAAAATGTAAGGGAAGGTTACCTATATAGACCAGATCTAAAACTGTATTATAAAGTAGTATCATAAAAACTATTTGGTGCTCACTAAAAAAATAGAGTGCTGAATCAATGGAATAGGCTAGATACTCAAGACACAATAGTCAATGACTATAATAATCTACTATTTCATAAATCCAAAGACTCCAGATTCTTGGATAAGGATTGACTATTTGACAAAAACTACTTGGAAAACTGGAAAGTAGTATGGCAGAAACTAAACAAAGACCAATATCTCCTACCCTATATGAAGATAAGGTTGAAATGGGTACGTGATTTAGACATAATGGATGATACCATAAGGAAATAAGGAGAGCAAGGAATAGTTTACCTATCAGATTTATGGAAAACGGAAGGATTTCTGCACAAACAAGAGATAATAATATTACAAAATGCAAAATGGGCATTTTTCATTAAATTAAATCGCAAAGTTTTACACAAACAAAACCAAGGCAATCAAGATTCGGAGGGAAGGAGAAAGCTAAGAAACAATCTTTACAACAAGCCTCCCTGATAAAGGCCTCATTTCTCAAATATACAGAGAACTCAGTCAATAATATAAGTTATTTCCCTACTGATAAATGGTCAAAAGATATGAACAGGCAGTTTTCAGATGAAGAAAAGCTGTCTGTAGTCATATGATGAAGTACTCTAAATCTCTTTTGATTGGAGAAATGCAAATTAAAGCAACTCTGAGGTACTATCACCCATCTATCAGATTGTCTGATATGACAAAAAAGGGAAATGACAAAAGTGGGAAAGGATGTGAGGAAGATTGGGGCAGTGTTGGTAGAGTTGATAACTTAATTCAATCATTCTAGAGAAAATTTGGAATTATGCCCAAGGGGCAACCACACTGTGCATGCCTTTGATCCATTAATATCCCTACTAAGTCTGTATCCCAAAGATATCATAAAAAGGGAAAAGGACATACATGTGCAAAAATATTTACAGCATCCCCATTCATGGTAGCAAAATATTGGAAACTGAGAAGATTTCCATCAATGGGGTAATGGCTAACAATCTATGGTATAATAATTTGATGGGATACTATTGTGCTAAAAGAAATAATGAACAGGCAGATTTCAGAAAATCCTAGACAGATTTGTAGGAACTGATGTAAAGTGAAATAAGCAGGATCTGTAAAACCTGATCAACTATGAATGACTCAGTTTTTCTCAGTAACATGATGATCCAAGACAAGTGTAAAGAATTCATGATAGAAAATGCTCCCCATATGCAGATAAAGAACTGATGGACTCGGAATGCAGAATAAACTATATTTCTCGGCTTTATTCTTTCTTATTTGATTGTGCTTCTTTCACAACTGTGGCTAATATGGAAATAATTTTACATTGACAGCACATGTATAAACAATATCAAACTTCCTACCATTGACAGAAGAAGGGAGTGAGGCAGAGAAATTTGGAACTTAAAATCTTGTAAAAATGAATGCTAAAAATTTTCTTGAGATGTAACTGGGGGAAAAATAAAATACTAGCAGAAAAAGAAAATGCTAAAAAGTTAGAAATCATGCATTGGGGAGACAAACTCTTTGTATGCTCTGCAGAGAGTTGTTTTCCAGAGTCTAACTCAGGGTTTGTGATATAAATGCACCGTGTAAGTTTCCTCTCACCTAGAAGGAAAGAATCATGAAGGTTTTGGAGAGTTACGTTTGGTTAAGGGAGATTGGATTATTATTTTACCAGCAAGACAATGTGACACGCAGAAAGAAAGCGATGAAAAGAGGGAAGGAAAGAGAGAAGGAAGTTACTTGAATAGAGTTGGCAACAGAGAGTTGAATGCTAGGGTGGGGGGGGAGAGAGAGAGACAGAGAGACAGACAGACAGACAGAGAGACAGAGAGAGACAGAGAGACAGAGAGAGACAGAGAGAGAGAGACAGAGACAGAGAGAGACAGAGACAGAGAGACAGAGAAAGAGAGACAGAGAGAGAGAGACAGACAGAGAGACAGACAGAGAGACA
>NW_027185655.1:67567758-67587776 GCF_028583685.1 Petaurus breviceps papuanus
TTTTTGGGTATACAATGGAACAAGAGGCTAAGGGAGATTCTTCCTCAAGCCCGACAAAAGATTCAGGATTTTCCTACCCCTACCAATAAGAAGGAGGCCCAAAAGTTCATAGGATTGTTTGGATACTGGAGGCACCACATTCCACATTTGGGACAGATTTTAAAACCTTTGTATAGAGTCACACAGAAGAAATATGAATTCAATTGGGGACTTGAGCAGAGTAAAGCTTTTGAAGAAGCCAAGGCTGCCATACAATTGGCCCTAGATTTGTGGCCCATGCAAAATGGTCCAGTGGAATTGCAAGTGACTGTACAAGATGATTATGCAAACTGGAGCTTATGGCAAAAACAACAAAGCCGAAATGTACCTTTGGGATTTTGGTGTAGGAAACTCCCTTCATCTGGAGTCCAGTATACACCTTTTGAAAAGCAGTTGTTAGCTGCATATTGGGCTTTGGTGGAGACTGAACAACTGACTGTGGGCCATGAAGTGATATTAAGACCTGGAATCCCAATTATGACCTGGGTAATGAGTACCCCAGCTTCTCACAGAATTGGACATGCCCAAGAGGCTAGTATAATCAAATGGAAGTGGTATATTCAAAATAGAGCGAAAACAAGCAAAAGCGGAGTCTCTGCTCTGCATGAATCTATAGCAAACATAGAAATTGAGAGGAATGACACACCCCCTGAGCCAAGGCAACAGTTGGTAAAGTCCACTGTAAAATGGAATGAGGGATATGATGTATTAACTGAGGAACAAAAGAGACATGCATGGTTTGCTGATGGGACAGCAAAATATTTGGGCCAAAAAAGACATTGGAAAGCAGTGGCCTATAACCCATGCACTAGAAAGACTTTGGAAAGTACTGGGATAGGTTCAAGTAGCCAATATGCTGAACTTATGGCAGTATATCAAGCCATCAAAATAGAACAAGGAGGACAGTGTCATATATTCACTGATTCATGGGCGGTAGCTAATGGGTTAGCTACATGGATGCCCATGTGGAAAAATGAAAATTGGGAAATTCATGGTAAACAAGTCTGGGGCAAAGAATTATGGGAAGATATCTGGAACATGTCTTTGGTCACTGACTTGTCAGTTTTTCATGTAGATGCTCACGTGGCCCCCACCACACCAGAACGTGAGTACAATGCTCATGCTGATCGACTGGCAAAGATTGCTACTGAACATATTGTCCCTACTTTGACAACAACTGATGATCCGGTATTAGCAAAATGGGTCCACCAAACAGCAGGCCATTTGGGGGTCCAGGCCACACACCAGTGGGCACAAGATCGAGGTATTAGTATCTCTCATTCACTGTTAAAACAGATAGCAGAAGAATGTCATATATGTCAATTGGAAAAGGAGCGAACTGTTCCTTGGGTAGTAACTGGAGAGATAGCAAGAGGAAAAGTCCCAGCCCAAATCTGGCAAATAGATTATATTGGTCCACTACTACTGGATAAAGGATGCAGATTTATATGTACTTTTTTTGACACCTATTCAGGTGTACTAGTAGCTTGTCCTTATAAGAATGCAACCCAGAAAAACACTTGTAAAACTCTAGATCTCATAAGTCTATATTATGGAACCCCAATGCAGATTCAAAGTGACAATGGGTCACATTTCAAAGGCAATGAAATGAAGAAGTATTGTATACTAAACAATATAGAATGGATATATCATATTCCATATTATGCAGAAGCATCTGGGTTAATTGAAAGAATGAATGGATTACTGAAAGAACAGTTGAGGAAGTTAAGTTCCAATAATTCATATCAACATTGGAAGGATAATTTGTTCATGGCTTTGCGTAATTTGAA
The DNA here is from genome assembly GCF_028583685.1 of Petaurus breviceps papuanus. Classification (NCBI taxonomy): domain Eukaryota; kingdom Metazoa; phylum Chordata; class Mammalia; order Diprotodontia; family Petauridae; genus Petaurus; species Petaurus breviceps. Next base: position 67,569,588 of record NW_027185655.1, read on the forward strand.
TAATAGACCATTGGGAGGAAGTACACCTCTAGCCAGAATGATGACTCCCAATCTGCAAATTAGAAAACAACAAACACACAAGATCCCAAATATTGAGTATTGGACCTTGAGGCCAGATGTCCCAGCACCGTACCCAGGACCACCTGGTTCGGTGGGGTATGATTTACATTGTTTAGAGGACTTTTGGTTGGACAGGAAAGAAGTAAGAAAAATTTCCACTGGGATATGCATAAGAATCCCTAAAAATCACTTTGCACAGATTTTACCCAAATCAGGATTAGCAGCTCAAGGAATACATGTATTGGCTGGAGTAATAGATTCTAATTATCAAGGAGAAATTGTTGTAACATTCCAGAATTTAGGTGAAGGGCCCATACAGATTCACAAGAATGATAGGATAGTTCAAGTGATTATCGTTCCTTGTAAAACAATGCCACTTGTAAAAACTGACCCTCCTTCCAAAATAACTGTCACAGGAACTGAAGGATTTGGTTCTACTGATAGAATAAAATCAGGAGCTAAAGTATGGGTAAAACAGAAGCCAGATGATGTTCCAAAGGCTGCAGAGATTATAGCATATGGGAAGGATAACACTGTAACTATTGTTTATTCTGGAGAAGATGATTACAAAATTGTGCCCTTAAGTCATTTATTCTACCATGAGTGAGGCTACAATAGTCTGGTTATTGTCTCTTTGCTTCTTCTTGATTTTTTGTTTGTTAGATTTGTTTCCACAGGCTTGGTACCCTCCATCTGTAGATGCCTGATAGCTTAAGCTGGATGTCACCCCCTGTCTGCAACTGTGATGTGTCACCCTTGGACCTGGCATCAAGCATATTAAGAACTGACCTCTCAAATGGGACCCTTTAGGACAGGGACAGCTCTACATCCGATTTCAGCAGCAAGTACCCATAGAAGAAGAGATCTTCACCCCTTACCACAAGATTTTGGGGCCCCATTTGTTCGGGGTGGGGGGAATGATGGGGAGCTTGTGCTCAAGCCCCACCCTACAATATGGTTTTCTGTGTTTATTGTATGCTATTCTTGTTATATTGTTGTGAAATTTTGTTGACACCAGTTATTCCTACTGTATTTTTGCCAAGTAAGGGACATGAAAGATCTTGGGGCCGAATGTAAGGGTTATGGGATTTAAAGATCTTCCATGCCCCATTGGACGTGCTGACGTAGCAGGAAGGGGCAGAGCAAGAGAAAGTGAAAGCCAGAAAAAGCGAAAGCTAGAGAAAGCGAAAGCCAAGCTAGCGTTCCTGCGGTGGCTGGTGGTGGTGGTGGTGGTGGCGACGGCGGCGGCAGCAGCAGAGGCAGTGGCAGCGCGAAGCCCTTTTTGAGTTAGGACTGTTAAGGACTTTCTGCTAACGACTGCCAGGGGCCGGAGCTGCTGGGAGCGCGCTTCCAGGACGCTGGGTGGTTGCTGTGCGTGGGGAGAGGAGGACCTTTGCCTGAGGTAGCCTGTTCTGTTTTAAAGGCTTGAAAATGTGTGTGCTTTCTACTTTATCTACCTGTGCCAATGTCATAACTACTCTGATGGCTTTCATTTTCTGGTTTTGGGACTCAGTCTTTTGGTATCTTAATAAATTTTCTAGTTTATTTCCCCATATGGCAAGCATGACGTATTTTGTGATGGATAATTATATCAGCATATTTGTTATCTCTATAGGCATTGTGAATATGGCATTGCTGATACATCCTGTTACTACTTTCTTAAGTTATTAAGTGTTTTGATATTCCAGGGTCATTGGGACACCTCTGGCAGGTTATTTACAAACTTTCAGTATTCCCAAAGTGGTATGATACAGGACATATACTAATCACTGCCCACCTTGGTCTGAGCTTCTGGAAGTGTCTAACTTAGTTTTTGGGTCTGAGCAAAACACCTATAGCCTTGTTCAGTTTGGAACTGATACTGGGCTCAGCCACTGTCAGTCAGCCTGAAAGCTTAATTCGGAGATATGGAACTGTATGCTTCTCTGTGGTTTGGAATTTTTCCCATTTTTCCCCCATTGGAGTATGGAAGCTGGAACTGAGATCCTGCTATGCTTCCAGGATCAGAGACAGGACAGCTACTTAATTCTGACCTTTCTCTTTATTTGACATACAGGGACCTGTTGTTTCTCTTTTCCCAGAAGACCCCAAGAAACCAGTCCTATTTTTAATCTTCCCTGTACCTGTGTGACCTTGGGCAAGTCACTTAATCCCAATTGCCCTGCCTTCCCCCCTCCAAAAAGAAAAAAAAAAACTAAAACCTAAAACAAAAACAAAATCCTCCCTGGAGCTTTGACCTGGAATTTTATATTGAGTGACAGATCTGCTAGTCAGCACATTTTCCTACACATGACACAAGGTTAAACCCCACATTGCTGGATTTAGGATCATTTCTGACCCTGGTGCAAAATCTTTTTTTGTGCTAAAATTTTCCAGCACAGTACTCCTAGACATACCTTTCCCCTGTGTTCACATATATCTCCATCTTGTTACACATACCTGGGCTCAAAAATTGAATCACTTTGATTGTTTTCTTGGATTTCCAGGTAAGAATTCAGATATTTCTAAATATATTTGCAGGAATAAGGAGAGGGAACATCATTGCATTTATTCCTGCTACTGTGTTCTCTTGGTTATGCCTCTCCACACATATTCTTTGAACCTATGATAGGATTCATTGGTTTGTACCTCAAAAGAGTTCATAGAATGAGAAAAAGGGTCTATATGTACTGTTGTATGGTAACTGTTTCTGTAGCATAAAGGAACTAGAAATTAAGAAAGTCTTCATTAAGTAGAGAGTGCCCGAATTCATTATGTTATATGACCACAGCTGAATGTTATGGTACATTAGACTTGGTGAAAAGGATGATATCAGAACAACCTGAGAATATGTGTATTAACTAATGCAGACTAAAGTGAATAGAACATGGAGAACAATTTATGTTATAATGATAAAGTTGTAAGGACAAAGAACCTTGAAAGAGTTAAGAACTCTGATCAATGCTGTGATCAAATGTAATTCCAGAAAATTAGTGATAAGCATTCTATCAATGGTGCCCAGGAATTTACTCATAATAGATTGCTAGAACCAATTGTTAATTTTTTGTTATGACCATCTAGACCTCAGAAAATGAGAAACATTACAAATCAAAGCTTGATTTGTTGTTTTATTGATTTTCTAGGTTAAAGAATTTGCTGGAGAAAATGCTAATAATTCATATTAAACTTAAAAGTGTGTTGTGTGCATATTTTTTTTCTTTTTGGAGAGCTGGTTATTAAACATTTACTAGCAAAAGCCTACAAAGCTTCCTACATTCTGACAGGATTATGATAGATTTGAAATGAAAAATGAGATATACAGTTTTGACCAAGGCCACTGTGGAAATATGTTTTCTATATATCTGTCTATCTATCTTTCTATGTATATATGTGTCTATCTATCTAACTATGCATATGTATATATGTGTGAGTATTTGATACAAGGGCAATCTATGTCATACTTCTTCAAATACATATTGTAGTCTGATGTTAAAAGTCAAATTGTAAATTCCTTGCAGGCAAGAACCATGTGTCATTTATCTTTTGAGAATAATAAGTTTTTAATGTGTTTGCTGAATGAATAAGGAAAATAATATATTAGTTTCTTATTATTAAGTAAGCTGTTGTAGGAATATGAAAATATATAACAGTAAATTATCAGAATTCTATTCTTCCAAATACCATTATACAAAACTCCAAGATAGGAACAGTACAGCAGCCTATATTAATGGTCAAATTTAAAACAAATTCATCCAGTAGCTATTAGTTATACTATCAATACTTTGAGATTAACAATCTTGTTTTATTTTCTTGAATTTCAGTGGAAAAGTTCTTTAAAAGAAGTTCATTATGTTACTGATTCAATTATGCTATGAGCCTAATTATATAGAAGGAGGTATCTATCTCCTTGTTTGCAAGACAGAAACTAGTAATATGATTTTTAACTCTCCCTTCTCTTAATATGCAAACAACTCTTTCTGGCTTTAAAACTCCTCCCACCTAATTTTCCAACCATTATGTGCATTGCTTCCCTTGACACTCTTTAATCCGCCCAAACCAGCTTTTTTTTTTCTCTATCTCATACATGTTATTTTAACTCCTTATTCTGTACTTTTATGTGAATGTACTTCCTCCTAATCTCTGTCTCTTACAATCCTTATTTTCCCTCAAAGCTCGGATTATGTGTCACCTCCTAGGCAAGATTTTTGCTTATTTATTTGCTTATTTTATTGTGTGTCCCGCTCACAATTACCTTGTGTTATACACACACACACACACAACATATACACATTTTAGACCTATTGTATACATATGTATACATATCACTTATATATACACATATATGTATACATATGTGGGTACATACACAATTTTTCTACATATAAATCTTGTTTTTCCCAATAAAATATAAGCTCCTTAAATGCAGGGATCATTTTTTGGCCTTTCATTCCCATTGCCTGACCAAATAGGCATCATTTTGATACATGCTTATGATCGAATAGAAACCTAGAATCCAGGAATACTTTGAAGGGCTCATCTGTATCAATTAATATAATACATTTACACATAATAAATGTGGTAGGATAAAAATTTATTTTCAAAGTAAAATAATAATATTTAGGGGTGGCCAGGTGGCTCAGCGAGTAAGAGCACTGGCTCCAGTGTCGGGATGACCTGGATCAAATCTGGGCTCAGATACTCAGCACCACACCCATAAATAACTGGCCGTATAACCTTGAGCAAGTTACTTAACCCCGATTGCTTTAAAAAATAAATAAATAAAATAATATTTGCTTGTAATTATTTGTTTTTAAAAGCATTTGCACAGATAGGATAAATAAGACACAGATAGGATAAATAAGAGTAAATTATAGTAAAATTATAAGAAAATATTTTCCTAATTGTCCAGTTGGTAGGCCTGGTCCTACAATTCTTCATTGAATAATAACACTGTCATGTAGCTTTACTAAACTTGATTAAAATTCCTTCCAAAACTAGATAAATTATCTTTATATTGTATCAATTATTTTCAACCTGGATATGAGTTTATTTTTCCATGACTAGAGAAGTCATCACTCATTACCAATTTTAGAGGTAATGAGCTTCTCCTTTTTAAGATTAAAACTATGGAGACTGAAATTACATCACAAGTCATCTACTTTAAACATCTCATTTTAGAGAAAAAGAAAATGAGATTAAGAGAAGTCAGGTGATTAAAATTAGTGAAAGGCCCTAGATTTGAATTCAACTCTCCTGACTACAGTCTCTTTGTTGTGGTGTCTCTTTGTTTGGCTGGTACTCAGATAGTAGACCTATTCTGACACCACGACCATACTCAAAGCCTTCCAGAATGGTAAATTTTGCCATATTTGGGTTCTAGCCAGCAAGGCTTTCAAGAATGCAGAATCACCTTTCAATAATGGTAAAGCTTCAGGGTAAGTTTGGATGAACTGAAGTCTATACCAACAGAGGATGTAATCATATTGGTGAGATCCTGAATTTATTAAAATTGAAGAACATATGCACTTATATTGCCCAATAAGCTCCTTAGTTTTCCAGGGGTTTATATTAGTTTGACCATCAAGAGTCTGCAAATATTACATTCTGGTCCTTAGATCTCAGATACTAGCATAAAGTGCCTTGAAATATTAGACAAATGTTGAATTTCTTCTCAAATCAGAATTCCATCATTTGTTAAATTCTCTTCTTCCTCATCTTTGTGTTACTGATTCCCAATATTTCTTCAGGACACAGGTTAAATACCTCCTACAAATAGTCATTCTTGGTTCTCTCCTGTTGCTTGTGTCTACCATCTCTACCCACTTCATTATTTATTTTGTATTTCTTCTCTGTGTGCTGATATGTGTGTGTTGTCTTCCCTGACAGAATCTTGGAAAGATATTTTATTTTCATTTGTTTTTGTATTTATAATCCCAGAGCCAAAGAAGAGTTCTTGACAAAGAGCTGCACCTTAATAAATGCTTGTTGGCATATTTGATTGATTGTAATCAAATTGAAACATTTCCATAAAGTAAGGTAGAATGTACCTAAACACAAATATAGGAGTCAGTTATTGTATAACAGAATGAATACCAAAGAATTAGGAGACTTAAATTTGTATTTTGGTGTACTCTGCTACTTGTTAAGTGTATGACTTTTGAGTAAATCATTTAGTATCTCTGAATTTCAATTTCCTAAATTATGAATTTGAAAATTTTGAACAGAATGGTATCTAATGTCCATCTTAGTTCTCTTATTCTTTGAGCTACTTCAAAGCTACGTTAATGCAATGTTGAATTTTACAACATTGATCATTTTCAAAGCTATTACAGAAGTGAACGTTGATTATCTCTGAAGTCTACAATACTAAACAGATATAAATTAAGGAAAGACAAATCATAACTTGTGAGTATTGTGACTACTCTGTAATCTTTTGCTTTTTTCCCTTCCCACCACATGGAGGTATGATGCCCTTACTTGAGAGTTTTCTGCCCAAAGGAAGGTAAAATTTGATAGCTGAAACCTACCTAGTTATTTTGGGGTTTACTGGATAGGTCTCTTTCTTAAAAATACATACCTTAAATCCAATTCACTCTGTCTCTCGTTGATTGACCAACAAAAGGTCCTTGCCCAAGCATGACTTAATGGTTATTTGTGCCAGAGGGCTCAGCATGAATGCAAATAGTAAGAGTTTCTCTTTAGGCTAGCACCCCTGAGGGTCTTCCCCTCCAAGTTTGATTTTTTTTTATTAAATGGGCCATTTCTTGACTCACTTCTTAAACAGGCCTAATCACTGAATGGGTGATTCTAAGTGAGAACTTGAAAAAAGCTTAGCTTAAAAAGTCCAAGGTCTTCCACTTCATCCTGAGCAATCTCTGGTTGTCCTGATCTACCTCTGACCATTGGACCCAGATGACTTTGGAAGAGAAAGTGAGACTGGTGACTTTGCACAACCCTCCTTCACTCAAATCCAATTTGACTGTAAGTCATGATACTATCTCACCCAATGACTATCAGAATTAGGAAAACTAGACAGGGAAAAATGTTAAGACCAATCCTAGAATCTGTTAGAAATTTTATGCACTAGAGAAAATGCTTGGTAAGCTACATTAAGCATTGACTGATATAATGTATACTGATGTGAAAATTAGTCTTGCTTTATCATACAGCAAAATATGAATAAGAATAAAAGGTCTACGTTTATTAGTTTATCAAATATCAACCCAAACACTATGGTCCAAACTAGCTTTTTAAATTGTTTCTATGTTAGCTTAGATGACTTTCTTTAAAATAATATGAAAGATCAATTCTCAGAATTTAGAACTTCCTTTGGTGTTTTCCTTTCTGCCTCTAAAAGTTCTCTCCTTTCCTTCTGCCTCTCTAAGACAATTTTCCTCTTAAATTTTCTTCTCCATTTCTCTTCTTTTCCTTGTCAATGTTACCACTTTTGGTTGTCATAATACAAAGGAAACTGCTATGAAATGGTTCAATTCCAACCCTAAACTCTAATCATGATTGTGATATTACTATTTTTAAAGGAAAACAATGCTGAAGTGTTTGTTAAGGGTGGAGGAGGGAATTCACAGTGTATAATTTAACAGATATTTTTTCCTCAGGAATTTATTAGCTAGGAATTTACTTTCAGTATTACTTACTGAAAATAGTCTTAAAAATAACAGAGAAAGGAAATAACTGGTTGTTTAATTCTGTCTTCCTTCTTTGAGTTCAAGAATACATCAATCAAAAAGAATGCATTAGGCACTAACCATCTTCCAGTAACTGGAGATAGACCAAAAAAGACACATACCTTGCCCTCAAGGAAACACTATGGGTGTGTGTGTGTGTGTGTGTGTGTGTGTGTGTGTATGTGGGTGTGTGTGTGGGTGCATGTACACATGTGTGTATGTGTGCCTATGTGTGTGTGTGTGTGGGTGCATGTACACATGTGTGTATGTGTGCATGACAGACAGAAACAAAGAGAAAGACAGAGAGACAGAATACATACCAAAAATATTCTAATATATTAAAATGAATATAAGATTATTTGGGAGAATGAAAGACAAGTTTCTAGGGATAATCAGGAGAGATTTCATGTAGAAGGAGACACTCAAGTTGAGATTAGAAGGAAACTAGAAATTCTACAAAACAGAAGTAAGAAGAGAATGCATTTCAAACATGGCAAACAGCCTATTGAAAGTCATGGAGTCAAGAAAAAAATAATATTGTTCATGCCTCTCTATGGAATGGTGTAAAGGCAAATTATTGTGAATCTGATACCACTCATACTTTTTCTTCTTTTTGCAAATATTGTAGAAGGTAAAGCATCAGGCTTCTTCAAAGGAGAGGAGACAAATGCATTTTAAAGAACTCGTATTTAAAGGGTTGATAGCCAAGAGAACTCTACTATACCTCTGTAGTAGCCAGAATTGATGAACAGAAAGTGGGCAATTTAGGCAATTGCTTAAGCTGCACTAGGGAATACATTTTTTAAAATATTACTCTTAAAAACACACATGTCTCTTGAATTCCAGCAAATGTTGCTGTCTGTAGTATGTGACTATTTCTTTTGTGATGTCAGATTGTATGTATTACCCTCAAGGCTCACAGCCTCTCTTGGAGAATAGCAAATAAGGGGCACAATGTTTATGTCTTGCTTAGAGTACACACTTGTTTGGTTATCCTGATGTCTCATTATAGAGCTCTACTATTGGCACTGTAATTAGAGAAGCCATGTGAAAATTCAGGAGCCATAATTAGTAATTCCATAGCTATCCTAGATAGCACTGGATGGAAAATGTAAATAAAGGAAAAGATATTTGCTGATTGTTGCTGAGAAGTTAGGCTGGTTGGCATCTCGGACAGTTTGGTTTGCTTGCAGAATCAAAGTGGAAGAAGGAATCTTTTTCCCATATGGGCTAGTCTAGAATGCAAAGAACATTCTGAGTTAGTCCCAGGTTGCATCTCTGCTAAGAGACACATTCATCATCTTTAAGACATGGTTTATAAACCATGTATATATGTGTAAAATATCTATCATCCCCCCTGTCTATGAGGAAAAGTCTGGACATATGATTCATGAACTCAAGAAGTAAGTACAAGAGTTTGAGACTTCGAATAGCAAAGTAGCATGTTAGCAAGAATGGCATGCTTGTGTTATGGCCTCACATCTGCATGAGTCCACTACATTGTTGCCACTAATATATAAATGTGAATTATAACAATATTGGTTTTCTTTGGCTAGGAAGAATGAGTGTCTGTTATACAGTCTCCCATTTTCACAGTCAATTAGTTATAGTTACTTTGGATATAGAGGAATTTGAAAGTGACTCTCTGAAGTGCAATTTTTCTCTGATCTTAGACTTAGTTTCCTCACAATTTGATGTGAGTTTTCTGGTTGTTTGAGGGCACCCATCTAAAGTATATATAGTAAAGACTTAGCAAAATATTGAAAAGGATGTTGTACAATTTTAGCCTCTGTCAGTGAGCTCTGCCAACTCAATGATGTTTTGGCTTGGAGAAATTTATATTTGTGGAAATATTTTGAAAGGACTTTGAATACATGAAATACCACTTGGTACTAGTCTGTACTTGATGATAGGGCGAGCTTGGCTCTTATGACCATGCAACTGAATAGCTTCTAGAAAAGTGGCAGAGAAGACAGAATCAAGACAAAAAAGCCTATATTAAGCTACTGAAATGGCAGCAGTGATTCCAGGCCATATATCTTTGAACAATCCAAAGAATATAGCAATAGACCTGCCATGGCCTATGCTTCTGACATGGTGAGGAGATAGATGAGACCTGAGACTTATCAGGGAGAAGATGTCCAAATCTCTCAGTATTTCATGATACAGAACTGATATCTTTGCCTTTTGGTGCACATAACAAGACAGTAGACAGGAGTAGGAGAAAAAATTCCTGGAAGATTGTCAAGGCTTTTCTACTGGTTTCTTCCACTTGTCTCAATTAGCTTATTGTCTCCCTAAAATGATTACATAGTATATTTGGTTTCTTAGGTCATTTCACTGAAATAAAAACCAATATACTATACTGGTATTGATATAATGTAAAAAGAATAAGAGACACTCCCCAAATATGTTGGTTAAGTTTCAAATCAAAATTATGAGGTAACATAGATTTCAAAATTGCACAAGATGAGAAGGCATAAATAGATGGAGATTTGTATCATTGGAGGAAGGACCTATATCAGTGAGATCACAGATTTCTTATTCTTCCAGAATTCAGTGTACTCTTTTTCCCAACTCTGAAAATTCTTGATGAAACTTTTCTAGGCTCTTTTTCTAAAGTCTTAGATCATCTAAAACTTTCCCAGTGATTTGATAACACTTTGGCTCAACAGCATTGTCCAAGTGTTACTAATCTTCCATCACAAATCACATCTCTATTTTCAGGGAGTTACATTTACAGTTTCACATAATCTTAGAGAGACAGTATGATGCAGTGAAGAGGTCTGACTTTACAGATGAGAAGACCCAGATTCAAATTTTGCCTCTGACATACAATAACCCTGAGACATTTAATCATCCCCACTCAGTGTTCTAGCCCACTTGTCTCAAACTCAGACACAAATGATGGTCACTAAAATATATAAGGACTCTTACAAGTTAAATTTTAGAAAACTCCATGGTAATATTTTATCTGTTTTCATGTATTTTTATTTATTTTTTTAAAAATTTCCAATTACATTTTATTCTGGTAAAGGTCACAGTTGGGAGTACTGTGGGCTTTCATGTGATACCTATGGCCTAGCCAACCCCCTAAGAACATAAGTTAGAGAGAATTTTGTCATTGTTTCTCTCTAATATGCCTTGGCACCTATCATTGTTGAGAATTTAGTGGTTCATGTATGGTGAGAAATAACATTTCTAGACTGTCAACTAATATTTCTGAAAAGTGAAATTTCGGTTGCAAATCAAATATGCATGTGAGACATGGAGAGTTGGTTAGGAGGAGCAGTGAATACAGCAGCAGAACTGGAGTTGGGAGGACCTGAGTTCAAATCTGACCTCATACACTTAACACTTACTAGCTGTGTGACCTTGGCCAAGTCACTTAACCCCAATTGCCATGCCTTCCCCCTTCCAAAAAGCAAAAAAAAAAAAGAGAGAGAGAGACATGGAAACGATTTTTTTGTGTACGTAAAATCATTCAACAACCTGGCTTTTCTCCTCATACATTCAACAGTGGATGATTCATAACGGATAATTCTGGTAGAACAAGGATTCTGTGGTCCAGCTGATGTAGGTGCTTCCTCTAATGGGTAATCACCATCACTCAAAAGATTCTATGACAGATAGTGATGGTCATAAGAAACATGGGGATTTCTGCAGCTGAAGAGAGCTGGTATATATCTAGAATGTGGGTTTACAATATATATTGAGGTTTTCTTTAAAAAAAACAAACTCCCTAAGTCACAGGTCAGTGTAATGATTTTTGCTTTATTCCCCCTATATCAAGTCCACATTTTGGCGCTGGAACTTTGAGACCTGAAACTAGGCCATTTTCTAGATTTCTGGTTTTCACTGTGCTTCTACCTTTAATATGACCTCCATGTTGACTTTTCTAATGGATTCTGGTCAATGACTTGCTAGCTAGAATTCTTTTGCTTGGGTTGGGAGCTATTATTGGCCAAACAGTGAGAGCCAGAGTGTTTTGGGTTTAAGGCATCAATCTCTTAGCTCCATTTGAATCACCATAGGAAGCAAATGAGGTTCTCCTCTCTCTACCACTTTGCCCCTCCCCACCCCCAGCAAAATGTTGGTTCCTGGGGTAAAGCCTTAGTCATTCTACCCCAGTTATGCATTAAACTGTCTTTGACACAATCTGAAATAGAATTCTCCACTACCAGCCTTCCTGCTCTGAAATAGAGAGTACCTTAGGATCTCACCAGGCCTCAGGGACAGGACTGTGTATTCAATTATCAAGTGAAGGAAAGAATGGTTTTTATTGTTGTTGTTAAGCATTCACTTTAGAAAAAATATATTGCTGCCACAATATCTGTCTCTTCAATCTATATCAATCTGGACCAAAGGCATGTTCAACTCCAAAATGGAGTAAAATTAGTCATTTGTGAAATTAACTGAGCATCGCCTTAAAATATACTTCCTTTTAGAGGAAGAAACAGGTGGCTAAGAACTTAAGGCATGTTATTTCTGATTAACTAGATACTTTACATTAAATGCATAGAATTCTTTTGCTAACCCACATTCAGAACAATTATATACTTAGTTGATGGATGAGGCATTGCTTCTCCAGATTAGTTTTGCAAATTGGTTGATAACTTTAGAGTGGTGGTCCCACCTCTGGGGTTAAATTCTGTTGGCATCTCTACCTCAAATTACAATTGTGTAGCTAAATTTCTTCTTTATTACTTCAATAAATGTATCTTCCTTTATCCTAAAAACAAGGTTGCTATGGGAATTAATTGCAGCTTTCTGTGATCAACAAATAAAAGTTAAATCATATTATTAGCCAGGGAAGATGCATGTCTATAACATTTTTAATGATATTTTTACCTTTTCTGAATAAGATTATAAAGGTGAATTGTGGGTAATAATAGTAGAAAAAGAAGACTGCATGTTCTATTTGGAGCAATACTTTTACTCTACATGTAATAAATAATTAATAAGAAATTACAGTATTGTAATTGTTGCTACACCTGGGGAATTACTTACTTTGTCATTTATGATTACAATTGAGCTAAAAATTTCTAGTCTCCAACCAATCACTTATGATTTGAAATATAACACTCAAAAACTATTTCTAGATCATTGTTTTTTTAGCCTCTCAATTAGGTTTATTATTACACCACCAGTTTTCTCAAGTGGACTATGGTAAACCAGTTCAATAAGAATTTACTATGCTCCTATCATGGTAAGACATTGTGTGAAGTGCTCATGATAAAAAGACAAAATATATAGTTCTCATCTGCAAAAAATGTATAAACTACTGGTAGTATCTATTGAAATATAATTCAAACTGAGAAGAGAGTATAACAAATAAGAAAACAATAAAAATAATGCAATAATGACAGTAAACATTACATAGATATTTTCAGCAATAAATTAATCAACAAGTACCAATTAATTCAGACACTGTGCTAGATACTAAGGACAACAAATGAAACAATGTTCTCAGAACGAGCTTACATTCTAATGAAAGAGACCCAACAGTTCATATAAAAAATGTATATAATAGAGTAAATGTAGAGTTAATAAAATATCTATGTATATATGCATATGTGTGTTAATTTGCACACTAAGTAGTTAAATACAAGGTAGTTTGAGAGGGAGATTAGTAGGAAGGGAGTGGAGGCAGTTTCTTCAGCAGAAGGCATGAATTGTGTAGTAAAGGAAAAGTGGAACTCTCTGAGGTAGAGCTAAAGAAGAAATGTCATTTCTGAGGGAAAAAGGGAAGGCAAACCTGCCTAGATTATAAAGTATGGGAGGGGAATTAATGTACAATGAGGTTGGGAAGAGAGATTGTATCTAGACTGTGTAGAATTTTAAAAACTAAACAAATGAATATATATTTTACCCTATATGTCATGAGAAGCCCCTACCTTTGGAAATGGTAGGTAGCATTGACCAGATTAAAGAGAGATTTGAGGCAGAGAGACCAATTAATTTCATTTTTCACTTGTTTTGGTCATGTCTGCTGTAATGAACCTTAGTTTCCCGGCCTTTGGTCCGCACCCAGCCATGTCCTGTGTGGTTGCATAAAGGAGAAATTGAGTCAGTGGAAATGGAAAGAGGCACAACTTTATTGGCATGACAGGCATGTGGTTACATCTCTCCCTACATCTCTCTCTTGCCCCCTCATGCTTCAGACCTTAAATACCCCAAAGTGTACTTGCAGAGCTTGTGGACAGCTCATGAGAGAAGGTAGGGGGCCAAGCAGAGAACAGGGAGACTGTGTCCTGAATAGTTTGCATATTCCTGTGCACTAACCCTTTGATCCCAAGACAAACATCAGGGTAACAGGGTATTTGAGTGACAGTGCACAATCTGGGCCTCAGCACTTCCTAGAGGTCAGAGCTCCCTGACCTCAGATAAGATAAGCACATACTACAAAGTGCCCTGTTACCAGTCCTTAACTCAGAGAGGCTGCCTGAGATATTTGGGGGGCCACAGACCCCAACAAGTCCCTTTTCCTTTTTGGCACAGCGCACCAAATCTTATGAGACCTCCAAGGCATGGAATTTTTTGGAAGTCTGCATGAAGGGCAACCAAGGTGGTGACAATTACCATAAACAAAAGCCATTCAATTACATATTATATAGTATTCATAAATCATGAGGAAAAGGATAATGAGGTGGGGACACTTGCCATGCATAGAGCTTTCTTTTAAAAACAATGCATACTTCACAATACAAGGAAGAAAACTAAGTAATATCAAAAACAAAACAGACGTCATCAGCATAGTTTGTATATTTGCCCACCAGGAACTTATCTGTAGGTGTTGGAATCAATCTATAATACCTTGGGCATATTCTTCAGGTAGCAAATCTTGTTGGGCAGCTCGACTGACTTCTAAAGCTAGTTGGTGTAGGAGATCTATAACATGTATGAAATTGGAGGATAGGAAAAGAACTTTCAAATGATTTTTTATTTCAGTGTAATTGTAATGGAACTCATAGTTCTCATTATGGGGGAGGTGGGTAACACATAAAATGTGGTACTAGTAATCACACTGAAACATTTCCATGGCTTCCAATAGGTCGACCTCAATGCCAACATTGATAATGCTTTCTCTAAGATTGTTAATAAGCCTGTAAAACTCATTATTAATGAGGCTTTGTATGGCAAAACCTGTTGAGACATTATGGGTTAAGTCTTGAATATATTGGGCCTGCACTATTTGATTTTGTATTGTGGACAGGGACATTGCTATGGAAACAGAAGAGGTGATAAGGGAAATCAACAAGATGATGCCAATTATGATGCAACTAAAGCACCGTTTCCTTCCTCTTAAACCCTCTCCCATCCCTTTCTTTTGTAGAGCCTGTAAGGTATGGTCAGCTGGGGTGGGTTACCACCCATCAGTCTGTACTTGAGTGAGAACAAATCATGGTCTTGTTATTAGAAACACTTTGTCCTGAGTGTTAAGGGGCCTCATACAGTCAGATACTGTGCAATTGAAGCAAGTAACATTATAGTGTTCCCCCATTTGGCTGCTTATATTAACCTTTCTGCCCCACATTAAGGCATAGCAACTCCCCCAAAGAAGTGTGAGATTGAAACAAATATCCTATGTGGTCCTCTGTACCCACATTAACAGTCCAGTTCTGGCCCTTCTCAAATATGTTTTTCTTTGGGAATATAATATATTCCAGATATACTTGGGTCTTATTTAGAGCAAGTACTATGGTTGTGTAATTAGTTACCATGAAAGCCTTCCAGAGCTGAGGAGTGTGCCTTCCCTGTTCTGTTACCCAAACTGGGGCAGGGAAAGCTGCAAAGGACTTGATCCCAGTTACATCCCATGACTGCAAGGTCTCATTCTGTTTCATCTGACGGCATTGTCTTTGACTGGTCTTACACTCTCTTCTATGTGGGAATATACCTGAGTGGTCAGTAGGTACACAGGGGAATAAATCACTAATTAAGGTTCCATGCAAGTCCCATCCAATACACAGTCTGCATGCTGACTGCCGCTATCTGCACAGTCCTGGAAACATTTGTTAATTGTTCAGAATCTGTATGGTTGCTTATTGAAAAACAGATGGGCTACCATAGCGAAAGTCCTGTGAAGTTATATTGTAATGTTGTTATCGTGCTGTTGGGCAGGGTCAGGTCAAATTCTTGGCCCACACACTTGGAACCATTGCCAGATAAAACTATCTCAGGAAGAACTTCCCCCCAGGAGACAATCCAGCGCCATGGACGATTAAGGACAATGGCCCAATGCTGAGATGCACATTTCAAGGCAGCAGGGAGGAGTGAGAGAGTCAGAAGAGCCAGGTTAGTTGTGCAAGCAGTCTTTTACTGAGGTGGGGAGGTCCTTAAGGTCGGTGAGGTCAGACCCAGATGCTTTGGCCATTTTCTGTGGAGATACAAACATACTCTGGCCCCCATATTATCACCTTCCCAGGGCCCTCCCACTTCCCATGTTGCCTGTGCCACATAATGTGATCTTCTGCGTGATCACCAGAAGGGGCATAGATGATACTTGACCCTAGAAAAATAGCTCGTGGTGGCAGTCAGAGAATGACAATCAAACTTTAAAAAGTTATATGTATAGAGTACCATATCAAGATGCCTTTGTCAAAACCTTCCCTTTTCCTTTTCCTTTTTGGTGAGGATCACCTTGATAGAGCGAATAGCTCCTTCCACAATTGCCTGACCAGTGGGATTGTTCTTTCTCCCAGGAAGTGGTAGGAGATAAAGAATGCAGCAAGTGCATTGTTTCAATATTTGTTTATCTTGATCCTAGTAACATGGAATTATATACATAGAGCATATGCATTTTGACTAAATTAAGAGTAAGCTAATGTAGTTCTATTAATATTTAGGGAAAAGTTGGAAAAACTTGAATTTTTGATTAATAGCCACATTATTGTAGATGAAGAGACCTATGAAGTGAAGAATGAACTGCAATATAGGTAGTGGCATCTATCTTATAAGAGCTTGTGACTTCTGAAAAAAGTTAAAAACATCTGTATTCTGGGGTGGCCAGGTGGCTCAGCGAGTAAGAGCACCGGCTCCAGTGTCGGGATGACCTGGGGATCAAATCTGGGCTCAGATACTCAGCACCACACCCAGAAATAACTGGCCATGTAACCTTGAGCAAATTACTTAACTCTGACTGTTTAAAAAAAATATGTATTCTGAGTGTGTTAAAATTAGGTAAATTTGTATAACCTAATAGCTCTGTGGATACTTTAGAGCAAAACAAACTTTAAAGATCAAGATTATTCAGCCTAAGTTGTTATAAAAATTTTCTTAAGTAACAAATTCCCTAAGTATGATGAAAAACTGAATTCCTAGATAATTGTGGAATTCTTTAGATATCACAAAGTGTTTTAGTCTAAAGGTATAGCAAAATGTCTTTAAGTAGCATAAATCTCCAATGTATTATTAACTTACTAATTTTCAAGTTGATTGTAGAATTCTTTAGACATTAAAAGGTGTTTTAGCCAGAAAAGCTATAGTAAATGAATCTGAGCATAGTATTTTAAAAACTGCTAGTTCCAAAATTCTTTTAGTCAATGGGAATATCTTAAGGTGATTTT
Source organism: Petaurus breviceps papuanus (assembly GCF_028583685.1). Taxonomy (NCBI): domain Eukaryota; kingdom Metazoa; phylum Chordata; class Mammalia; order Diprotodontia; family Petauridae; genus Petaurus; species Petaurus breviceps. The sequence goes on from NW_027185655.1 coordinate 67,586,881, forward strand.
TAAATGGTTTGTATAATTTTCTGTACATTTTCTAATTTTAGGTAAAAATAATACAATTTCTAATAAGCTAACATTGAAAGAGTTCATATCCTTTACTGATTACTTAGTCTTATCATAAGAATCAGGTCTAAGAAGAAAAAGTAGAAATATGTGAATATAGTCTTAAATGCTTTTTATCTTAAACAGCAAGTTTTACCAATCATAGTTTAAAGCTAATTACAGTTAATTCTATTCACACGTAGCTGTTAAAAAAATAATGATCTACTAGGCCTTTAAACACATAAGTAATATTATTTAGCATTTTTTCTCATATTTAACTTATCCTGGTGTAATAGCCAATCCTTATTAATCTTTTGCAACTTTTTATCAAGTTATCTTCATTATTTAAGAATTGCATTAACTAAAATAAATTCCTAACTTTGTCTGATTATTTTTCCTAAAGAGATAGTTTCCAGGGGTCTTGGCATTAAAAAATAAGAATTGATATAGACCAGTGGCTAGATGTGATGTTCCTGCTTTGCTAAATTTCATACATGGAGGAGGAATGTAATAAAGTTTTTGTCTAGTTCCTCTTTTCCACATGCAGTAATCAATTAACAATTCTAGGTTTTAACATTGAGACATTAAAATGATCAATTTTGCATGTTCCATTAGTGACAGCCAAATTATTTTTTTTAACTTTAATTTATTAATTTGTTTGTTTCCTTTTAGTTTACAGGATTCAATTCCACAATTCCTTGAATTTCACATTTTGTCCCCCTCCCCCCCATGGCGGCTTATTATCAAGTATAGGATCTGTAAATATTTTCACATTATACAATGGTCAGGTTATAAGGATGGATTGTACCAGCTGGAATGAAAAATGGTATAGAGGATATAAAATCAAATAAGAGAAC
>NW_027185655.1:67597776-67620739 GCF_028583685.1 Petaurus breviceps papuanus
GGAAATGGAAAGAGGCACAACTTTATTGGCAGGACAGGCATGGGGTTACATCTCTCCCTACATCTCTCTCTTTGCCTCTCATGCTTCAGCCCTTAAATCCCCCAAATTGTACTTGCAGAGCTCGTGGACAGCTCATGAGAGAAGGTAGGGAGCCAATCAGAGAACAGGGAGACTGTGTCCAGAATAGCTTGCATATTCCTGCACACTTACCCTTTGACACCAAGACAAACATCAGCGTAACAGGGTATTTACGTGGCAGCACAAAATCTTGGCCTCAGCACTTCCTAGAGGTCAGGGCTCCCTGACCTCAGATAAAATCATCACATATCATGAAGTGCCCTGTTACCAGACCTGAACTCAGATAGGCTGCCTGAGATCTTTGGGGGGCCACAGACTCCAATAGTCTGAAATTTGGTGACCCCAATTGGGTGATTAAATGACATCCCCAGTTTCATTACAGTTAGTAAATATCTGAGGCCAAATTTAGACTCAGGAAGAAGAGTCTACTGACTTCAGTAAAGTACTCTATCAACAACACCACCTAGGTGCCCAACCACTTAATAGATTATTGTAATAAACTAGGTTAGAGGTGATTAAATGTCTCAACAAAGAGATATATGAGAGGATATTCAAAAGATGTTCTGAAGTAATAATGGTAAGATCTGTCCCCTGCCTAGGTATTTGTGTTGAGGGAGAGTGTAATGTTAATGGGAGTTGAAGATCTTTGCTGCTCATTACTAGGCCTCAAGTGGATCAATTTAATGGAAGCTTGGTTAAGGGAGGCTTGTTTTATTGGAAGGCCCACACCTTTTGTTAATTTCTAATTAGGCACTAGATCACAAGGTTTGTGATGCCCTCTGCCTCTGAGAAGTCTATATATACTATGAGGTTAGCATTTTGCTTTGGAGCTCACTCATTGGAAGAATTCTCCATTAAGGAGCCCCTTAGCTTTAAAAACCCAAATGGTGGTGCTTCTCTCTCTGGTAACTCTATATGTATGTACTTCTATGGTTACCCACCTGGTTCTGTCTGTTGTTCTGTACTACTTTCTGAGATAGAAGCCCTGTCTGTTGATATGTGATATTTACTCTGCTTATAATTTCTGTTTGTATTTTCTCTGAAATTCAGAGTGCTGACTTTTCTCCCGAACTAAATGAATTATATATGTGTGTGTATATATATATATATGTATACATATATATGCTTGTGTGTATACGTGTGTGTTTAATTAAAGTAAGATTGTTGACCCCCTCTAAAGTTTCTTTCCTTCAAAAAAGCAGAACTAAGTACCTGCACTAGCAGCCATGCTGAGTATGCCAATATCTTTGTTGTTGCAGAGAGTAAGGAGCCCAGGATAATACAGGATTTATAAACTTATGAACCTGGAAGGATGATAGTAGCTTTGCCAGAAATAGGGAAGATCAGAAAATGGGAGGGTTTCAGGAGAAAGTTAATGAGTTCAATTTTGGACAGGTTGAGTTTAAGATGTCTTCAAAACAGTTTGAAATGTATAATACTTAGCAATGGGTTATGTGGGACTGAAGGGAGATATTGAGCCTGGATACATAATGTCATTTGCTCTTCACAGTAGTCATACTTGCTATGTTCTATGGGTATGATCAACTTCATTATAGAGATAAGGAAACTGAGGCTGATAGAATTTAAACAACTTGCCCATAATTGTGTAGGTAGTAAGTATTGGTGCTGGGTTTAGAACAGAGGTCCTTGTGGACTGTAGGTGTGACTATCATTCCTCTACATCCCCCTGCCTTTCATAGAGAAATGTTCAAGCCATAAACATGATCTAAGATTTATATATATAAATATATATATATATATATATATATTATATATATATACACATATGTGTATATATATCTTTCCTATATTGATTTTTTATGGTGATTAATCTGGAGACAAACTAGATAATTACTTTTTCCACCCTGTTTCTCTTGAGTTTCTTCTTTTTTCTTGTATTTATTTAGTATTTAATTTCCCACCAGTTACATACAAAAAATAATCTTTAAGATTTGTTTTTTAAAAGTTTTAGTTACAAATTCTCTTCCTTCCTCCCTCCCCACTCCACTCTCACATTGAGAAGGCAAGAAATTCCATATAAATTATGTATGTGTAGTCATGCAAAACATATCCATGATAGTCATGTTGTGAAAGAAAACATAGATTTTTTAAAAAGCTCAGGAAAAAATAAAGTGAAAAAAGACACTTCAATCTGTATTCAGAGACCATCATTTCTTTCTCTGGGGATGAATAGCATTTATCATCCTAAATCCTTCAGAGTTGCAATGGATTGTTGCGTTGCTAAGAACAGCTAAGTCATTCACAGGTGATATTCCTACAATATTGTTATTATTTTGTATCTGTTACATTTCACTTTACATCATTCCATGCAAGTCTTTCTAGATTTTCCTGCTCATCATTTCTTACAGTAATATAGTATTCCATCACAATTACATACCATGATTATTCACTCATTGCCCAATTGATGCACATTCCCTCAATTTCCAATTTTTTTACCCTCAGTAAAAGAAAAGAGCTAGTATAAATATTTTTGTACTTACAGGTCTTTTTCCTTTTTTTATATCTTGGGATACATACTTAGTACTGGTTATTGCTAGGTCAAAGGGTTTTGGCTTTGTAGCCCTTTAGACATCATTCCAAATTGTTCTATAGAATGGTTTTATTAATTTACACAAATGACGACAATACATTAATGTCTCATTTTCCCCACATCCCCTCCAATATATGCCATTTATCTTTTCTTTCCTATTATCTAATATAATAAGTATGAGGTAGCACCTCATAATTGTTTTAATTTGCATTTCTTCAATCAATAACTAGTTAGAATATGTTTTCACATGGATATAGATAGTTTTATTTACTTTTTCTGAAAACTTATTATATCTTTTGATTGTTTATCAATTGGGGAATGACTCTTTTTCTTATAACTTTGACATAGTTCTCTATATGTTATATAAATGAGGCCTTTACCAGAGAAATTTGCTTAAAATTTTTTTCATAGTTACTATTGCTAACTATATTTCCATCCATCCATCCACATTTATTGTATTATCTCTCTCCTTTCACCCTGTCCCTCCTCAAAAATATTTTGCTTCTGAGTACCCCTTCCCCCATTCTGCCCTCCTTTCTATCACCACCCCTTTCTCTTATCCCCTTCTCCTTTTTTGCTATAGGGTAAGATAGATTTCTATACCCATGTGTATATGTGTGTGTGTGTGTATTTAACCATGTATCTGATTTCCAAGTTACATGTATAAATATTTTTAACACTCAATTTTATAACTTTGAGTTCCAAATTCTAACCTTTCCTCCCTCCCTACTCACCCATAGTGAGAAAGCAAGAAATTCCATATATGTTATATGTTTGTAGTCATGTAAAAACACTTCTACAATAGTCATATTGTTTCCTTTCACCCAGACCCCTCAAAAGTGTTTCCTTCTGATTATTCCCTCCCCTAATCTGCCCTCCATTATTTGACCCTCCTCTCTTACCCCTTTCCGCACTACTTTCCTGTATGGTACGATAGATGTCCATACACAATTATGTGTATGTATGTTATTCCCCCTTTAACCCAAATCCAATGAGCTTAAGATTCACTCATTCCCTCTCTCCTCCTCTCTTTTCCCCTCCATTAAAAAGCTTTAGCTTGCCTCTTTTCTGTGGGATAATTTATCCTTTTCTATCTTTCCCTTTCTCCTTCTCCCAATACATTCCTCTCTCACCTCTTAATTTTATTTTTTAGATATCATCCCTTCATATTAAATTCACCCTGTGCCCTCTGTCTATATATATATATATATATATATATATATGTGAATGTATGTATGTACACACACACACACACACACACACATATATATATATCCCCTCTAGCTAACTTAATACAAAATATCATCTTTCCAAGTAGGAATATAAAAAATTCAATTTTAATATGTTAAGTCAGGGTTCTGCTTCCAGTATAGAGGATATATTGTCCCAAGTTTTGAGGGTTTTATGAAGCTGTTTTCAGAGCTACTTCTAGAGACCTATAAATTTTCAGATCTTCCAAGGTGGTATTATCTAAGCAAAGGTATTACTTCCCGCTTGGCCTGTACTCTGGTCTGTGACTGATTACAAGCACTCTTTTCTGCCCTGGAAATGTGAGGAGGGTTCCCTCCACTGTTACCACAAGCTCTGCTATTCCAATGCTTTGTGTTGCCCCAGGACTACTACCCACATTCAAATATGGGCAAAGCAATAAAGTCTTGCATCAAAGTTAGCAAAAAGACCCCTATAATCTCCTTCTTACTAGTTGTTCCATTCCCTTACTGTATGAGGAATGATAGCTGCTGATACAGTTACTCTGCAAGCCTGTTCCTGATTTGCTGCAGCCAGGGCTGTGTTGGGGCAGCAACTGGACTCCTGTCTCACTGAGGTGTGACAGCCCTTTACTACTGACCTCCTAAGTTGTCTTTGATATCTGTGGGTTGAGAAGTCTGAAAACCACCACAGCTGCCAGTAATTCAATCCCCTGAGGTCTGCTCTGGGTGGTTTGCTGGGACCCAGTTTGTGCTGGCATGGCCTTTGCTGGACTGAACTCCTCTCTCAGCCTGGTGCAACAGACCTTGCCTTCCATGTTGTCTTGGACTGGATATTTCTTCATTCTGTCTTTTTCTATCTTTGTTTCATTCTGTCAGGTCTAGAATATTTTTAGAGTCATTTTTTTTTACTGGCATTTGCAGGGATTTGGGAAAGAGTTCTGAAGAGTCCCTTCTTTTACTTTGCCATGTTGGCTACTCCCCCCCCCCCCTTTTAGATGCTCAATAACCTACTGTGTTTCCCCGATAATAAGACACTGTCTTATTATTTTTTTTGGACAGAAAAAACACCAGAGGGCTTATTTTCAGGGGAGGGCTTATTTTAATGAACATTGACAGCAATGACATGTGACTCCTCTACAATTGCTTTCTTATACTCAACAGTATAGCTCTTCCTTTTTGTACTCATGTCTGGTGGTCAAAATAGACAGAATAATAAAATTATGACCATCAGTCCTTCTTTTCACTCCATCATGCCCCCTGAGTTCTTTTTTCCTCCATCATGCCCTTTTTATCCTCCATCATGCCCCCTCACTCCCGCTTACATACCGGGTTTTTATGTTGTCCTGCCTCAACTCTCCTCCGTGGCACTGCTCTCAATGGTGCCAGCAAGCAAATCACTGGGGAAGAACAGGATGACACGCTCACTGCTGCAGCTCTGATTGGATGCAGCTCGGAGTGCGGCGTGCATTTCACCCGGGGGAGGGGGAGGACGGTGCATACAGAGGGTACCGTAATGTAGCATGTAGTGCAGGGGATCACCTTCACTACAGTAGCAATCTCAATAGGGCTTATTTTCGGGGGAGGGCTTATTTTAGAGGAATCTTACACAGTAAGGGGAGGGCTTATTTTTGGGATAGGTCTTATTATCAGGGAAACACGGTAGTATTGACAAAGCCTAAATTTTACCTTGACTTTTGAGTTCTTTCTATGAGAACTCAAATATCTTTATACTTATCTCCAGCGAATGGGTAAGTTGAAATGCTAAGGGCATAGAAATTTAAAAGTACAAAATTGAATAATAAAATTGCTTTGTATCTTCATTTTGAAAATGGTTATTTCAAAAAAGCTAGAATTTTGGATATATGCTACAACTCAGAAAAGAGTTGAAAAATAGTTTCTATAGTAACATGAGTTAATTTTGAGAACATTGTATCAAGTAAAGTAGAATACTCAAACCTTCATCTTTGTCTTGCTAGGTGGAAAATTAGGTCAGTACATTCACTTTTAGGATTCCAGTAGCTTTCTGCTCTTTTTTTCTGTCTTTTCAATGCATTAGCATCTATTCATCCATCTCATCCAATGCCTGTTTTAAAAGCTTTGTTTACACTTATACTCAGGCCTTCTTTCTCCTTGTAATACACTAGAATATCCGTTATTTCATCCATTAAACTTCTGCTTTTACAACTTAATAGAAGGTTAAATAAGTTGCTACAGAAAAAAAATCATGGATTCTTAAAGCATCTCTTCCATCTATCTATTCAATATTCTCAGTCACCATCCTAATTCAACACCTCATTAATTATCAGTTTTAACGAACTTGTGCCTGGAGTCTTCTACTCTCACTACTTCATCCTTTTCACCATTTTCAAAAGTGGTTTATTTGACAAGTATAGATCTGAACATATCATTATCCTAGTCAATGAAATCCAGTGGCTTGCTATTATTTCTGGTGTAAAATTACTCTGCCACATAAAATCTTTCATAACCTATCTCCAAAGTATTTTTCCAAACTTAATATATGTTGCTCTTCCTTATACATTGCAGAGTCTAGACAAACTTGCCTTGATACTGTTCCTCATACACAATGCTCCTCCCATCTCTTTTCCCTGCATTGGCTTTCCTTCAATGTCTGTAATACATTGCATCCTGACCTAGATGTCTTAGAATCCCTAATTAATTTGAAAAAAAAAAACAGCTCAATTGCTATCCTTTGCAAGAAATCTTGCCTGGTCTTCTAGCTACTAGTTCCCTTCCCCACACAAATTAATATTAATTTGCAATATACATATACATCGACCATTCATTCAATCAATAAATACATATTGAGCATATATTATGTACCAGGCACTGTGGTAATCGCTGTAGATTCAAAGAGAGATAAAAGACAGTCCTTCCCTAATGGGGAAAACAAGATGCAGACAAATATATAGACAAATCAGGCTATATAAGTGATAAAACAGATCCAGTTAAAGAGAAAGCATTGAAATTAAGAAGAGTTACAGAAGTCTTCCTTTAGATGGAGGAATTATAATTGGGGCTTAACATAAACCAAGAAAATCAGTGGTCATAACCAATGAAAAAGCATTCCAGACATGGTGGACAGCCAGAGAGAATGACCAGAGCTGAGAGATAGAGCTTCTTGTTTGTGGAGCAACCAGGAGGTGAGTGTCACTTGATTGAAGAGCACATGACGGGGCGTAAACTGACTATTTTAAGTAAGGGATTTGATTACCAAACAGAGAATTTTTAAAATTTGCTCCTGGAGACAATAGGAAGACAGTGGAGTTTATTGAGTTGTCGGGAAATGTGAATGACATGATCAGAACTGTGTTTTAAGAAAATTTGCTTTAGTGACTGAGTGGAGGAATGATTATAGTAGGCAGATAATGGAGGAAGGATGGTCCACCAGCAGGCTATTCTAGGGCTAATAATCTAGGCTTGATTTGATGAGACTTGTACTAGAGTGGTTTCAGTGTTAGAGGAAAGAAGGGATCATGTTCAAGAGATGTTGCAAAGGTGAAATCAACAGACGCTGGTAGAAATTAGATATGGGGAAAGCGAGATAATGATGAATCCAGGAGGACTTCTAGGTTGCAAGCCTGAGGGGCTGAAAAGTTGGCGCTACCCTCTATAGTAGGTTAGGAGAGTGATGCTGTGGCTTAGGGGCAAAGAAAATGAGTTCTGCTTACAATATAATGAGATTAAGCTAAATGCTGAATGTCTAGCATGAGCTGTATAAGAGGCAATTGGAAAATGAGATTGGAAATCAATACTGATATTGGAGCAGAATAGGAAGGTTTCAGCATCACCAGCATAGAAATGGCAATTAAATCTTTGGGAGCTGGTGAGGTCACCAAGTGAAATAATATAGAGGGAGAAGAGAAGCAGGCTAAAGTCCCTGAGAGACAACCTCAGTTGGAGAACATTATTTGGAGGAAGATCCAACAAAGAAGGAAGAGGATGAATAGTCAGGTTGGAGGAAAACCAGGAGAAAGTGACGTTCCAAAAAGCTAGAGAGAAGAGAGTATCAAGGAGGAAACAGTGATTAATAATGTCGAAGGCTTCAGTGAGGTTGAGAATGAGGATTGAGACAAAGCCATTGGTTTTGGTAATTAAGAGACAATGGTAATTTTAGAGAGAACAGATTCAATGGAATTAAAAAGGTCAGAGACCAGATTATAAAGGGTTAAGAAGGGAATGGGAGTAGAAAAATTGAAGGCACCTATTGTAGATGTAGATTCTTTGAGTAGTTTAGCTGTAGGAGCAGAAGAGGTATAAGATAATAGCAGGAATGAAGGGATATGAGAGTTGATTTGTTTGTTTGTTTTTCCCCAGGATGGGGAGACATGAACATGTTTGCGGACAATAGGATATTATCTGACAGAGAAGGAGAGATTGAAAATAAGTGAAAGAGTGGGGATTACAGAGGTGGCAAACTATTAGAGGACATGGGATGGAATGAACAAGTAGAGGGGTTAGATTTGGTAAGGAGTAAGTCTACATCATCATGTGAGACAGGGGACATCTGAGTGATAGGAGATGAGGAAGAAGGGAGAAGAGGGAGTTTATGTTTATGTTAAATTATGTCATTTTTTTTAAATGATAAGGCAAAGTTCTCAACTGAGCAGAAGAGGGGGAGCCTTTGGAGGTTTGTGGAAAGATACAAATATTTGGAAGAGCTTCTGCAGAGATTGGGGTAGTGAGGACTCATGAAGTTGAGGCCATGTAACAGGAATCTGTAGTGGATCTAATGAGAACAATTGCATGATTTTTTTTTCTTCTCTTTGTTCAATGCAGGTGATTAGGAGTGAAGGCAATGAATGGTAGAAATAATCCAAAGGTGAGTATTGTTTGGGCATTATAAGCAATAAAATAAAGGGGCTATGGAATCAAGAGAGGTGGACAGTTCAGAGTTTAATGGGTTCACCAAGGAGTCAAGATGGGGAGAAGTGAGAGTGCTAGTGCAGGGAAGATGGTCTGGAAGAGAGTTGAGGGGTTAAGGGTTCAAAGGTTATAGTGCAGATGAAGGGTGGTGTTATGTCAGGGAAGGAAGAGGGAGAGGTGAAAAGTCTAAAATTTAGAGTCATAAGATTTCAGACTTCTTGAATATAAACTACATAACTACTAAGTGACATTTGTAGTTGCTTTGCCTGATAGTATGTTAACTCTGAGTAGAAAATATTTCATTTTTTATCTTTGATTTTTTTCCAACACCTAGCAATAGCTGACCCACAGTAGGTAATTAATAAATGCTTATGGATTGATTGAGGATTTAGTTTTCTGATATCTTCTAGGATTAGATGATATGCAAGGAAGTTTTTTTCAAGTTTGATAACCTCTTCTAAAGGCTCTATGAGAATAATTACCAGAAACACAAGCATGACATTTTGTTGTTAATTGCAATGAGAGGGATTTAATGGAAGCCTGTTTATAATACCCATTATATATTCATTTGAATTTTAGACTTCCATATTTTTTCTGAATATTAATTTAGGTAGTTGTGAGTTTCTGGTATATAGTTATCTATAATTAGGTTAGTCTGAAATAAATTATCTGTCATAGCATTACTTTCATAGTAATTTTATCTTTGAACTTTGATCACCAAATAGGTAGATCAACATGGTAAGAGTTATACTCTACATCATAGACAGTAGTAGACCTTGTTACATTACCTGTCTATATTGTGTAGTTACAAATGTGTTGATGTGTATCAACTTCCTCTACCAATCAATCAACAAGTATTTATTAAGTACCCAATGTTTGAAAGGCACTGTGCTAAATGTTAGAAATGCAAAGAAAGGCAAAAACCTCTCTTCCTTCAAGAATCATACATCCTAACTAGGTTGACAATATATGAATGAATAAGTAATGAGTAATCAATATTTATCTTCTTAACTTAAAGTACATAGAATGCCTATAGAGTATGGAAAGTAACATCTGATGGAAGACTGTTACATTTAGGCTAGAAGGAGCTGTTAAGACCCTTCTGCATAAGGTGGCATTTGAGCTGGGTCTCTACAGAAGTCAGAGATTCCAAGAGGCAGGAATGAGAAGAAAGGGTGTTCTAGCCACAAGAAATACCTACACCAAAGGTGGAGACAGGAGATGATGTAGCATGTACGTAAGGGACAATGCAACAAGCAGGTCGGGAAGGCTGGATTGTAGAGTATGGAGAGAGTAGAAATTAGTAAATAAAATTTAGAGAATCAATTGGGCATCAGAGTTAAAGTGTCTTGTCTTTGGTCACACAATTAGTGTTAGATATTTCTTTTACATCTATCTGCATGTATTTAGGTGTTTATATAAAGTTTGGAAAACTACTTTTCTCATAGCAATCCAGTGAGATTGGTAGGGTGTGTATTGTCCACATTTATAGATGAGAAAATTGAGTCTCTAAGATACTAACTAACTAGTCCACTGTCACATGTCTAGTTAGGGTCAGGCTTGGAACCCAGATATCCTCTTTCTTTCCCAATACAAAGAACCCATAGATTTGGGTTGATTCTATTGTCATGTATAGGATTCTTTACATGAAAGTCATAAGTAAAGCCAAGTTCAGTTGAATTTGGACAAAGATCTTATACTTAAATTTAAATTCACAATAGCCAGTGCAATAGGCATACACATGTTTTCTGAATAATTAAATGTATCTTCCATGAACATGTACTCTCTAGAATAGGGGTTCTTAACATTATGTAAGTGATACTCAAGGGGTTATGACTAGAATTTAGAGTATCTGTGCACTTAGGGGAATATCTTTTGATAACTGTGTTTTAATATAATTGATTTCCTTTGTAGGTCTATTTAGTTTTATGCATTTAGAACATTATTCTGCAGAGGAGTCCATAGGCTTCACTAGGCTTTCAAAGGGTTTCACAAAAAGACATATAAATCATCCTGTCTTTTACATTACTTCTATTGAAAATTTTGAAAAGATGGTATTCCTTTTAAGTAGTGCTGATTATTTCAGACATACATATATTATCTATAGATAAAGATACACATATACATGTATATACATATGCACATACATATGCATGCACATATGTGTGTACATGCACACACACAAACACTCATATAGTTCAAACCAGTGATTTCATCCATGTGATCTGCTATGATAAAGGAGTTAGCTCTAGTTTCTTCTACTAATACAGATCAACATTTTATTTGCAACTTGTAGTCTTACAGAGATCCTTGTGACTCTGAGAGATTAAGTGACTTGCCGGGAATCATATAGCCAGCGTGTGTTCTAGGTGGATTATGAGCCTAAGTCTTTCTGACTCTGAGGTTAACTATTTACTGCACATTGCTGCCTCTAAGTCATTATTTCTGACTAATTTCTCAATTCTTTGATTAATTTTTCTCATGTTGATGTGTTTATAGAGAGTGGAGATGTTCTCTCTTAATCATTTCAAGATCACTAATTGGAAAATAAGCTGACTGAAAGCAAAAAATTATTTTTGTTAGGGAGACTGAATTTTAATGTGTGTCTATATTTCATAGTGCTATTTCTCACTGACTATTCGTGCCACAGATGTTCTGCCTTTGTTATTCCCCTGGCAAGAAAAGAAAGAAGAGAGCTCACATGGAAACTAACACCACATCACAGGGCTCAGTTCTTAGTGAGGAAGCCCTATGGAGGGGGTGGAATCCTTTAGTTGGCCTTCAGACATGTTTTTCCTTCCTTCCTTTCTTTTTTTTTGCTATCTCATTCCCTCCAGTATTCTGTAAGAACACAAGGACCCTTACATCACAAGCTGGGTGGTCATTTCCTTTGCCTTGGAAGATGATACTTTTCTGGCATCTTCTGAAACACCTTAATTTTGGCATGAAGAAAAGAGCTGCTAGAACGCTTTGAGCATACAATAATGCCAAACAAATTCTGAGAAAAGAGGACTGAATGGAGTGTTCTACAAGGGAACACTGCTGAGTTCTGAAGCACTTCCTTGATCCCTTTGCTTTGTGCCTTTCATTGGATCAAACTAATCTTTTCTCTTTTCTTTCACAAAAGCACCAATTAATTCAACGGTGTTTCTATTTATCTTAGGTTTGGAGGCCATTCACTTGAAATAGATGCCAGTTTTCTGAAAGTTAAATATTGCTTACAAAATTTAGTACTAAAAGCCAATAGTAATTAAATGTAAAGTTTTTTATACATCTGCTTAAATGACTTTCTATTTCAAAAGTAAGTTATAGTAATCAGCAAACTTTATAAAAATTAAAAAGTGACATTTTCAGTCTGTTACATTTGGTTCAGTTATTAAATCATCATTCATTCAATGAATATTTGTTAAACAATTGATGCATTCAATATAATCAAAGATTAATTGCATTATCTAGGTACAGTTTAACCTTGACCTTGCCTCATTTATTGTATAAGAAGTGCCAGCACCTATAATGAATCAAGTAAAGCTAGTCAACAAGTATTTATTAAGCCTTGTTCTATACCATGCCCTGTACTATAGAAAAAAAAATACAAAAGTGATCTAGTCCTAGCCCTAAAGGGGTTAATCTATACCTTAGGACTATATAAAGAGATTTACTTTATCATCAGGATATCTAATATATTGATCTCACAACTATGGAAGATATGCAACACAATGTACCTGCATAATCTTTATTTACATCCTTAGCATTCATGTCTCTGAATATTATGATCCTATGACAGAAATATCCTATGAAGTATACATATCAAGTCCCAAGGAGGAATTTGTCTTATATTACTTTTAAGTCACAACATGTGCATTATCTTGTTTTAGCCAGTTTGGCCCCTTTCCAAAGTATAAAGCAGTCCCCGCATTTATTGGAAAGTGTTATTTACTATTACTTAATCTTACTGTCTACTCTAACTCATAATCGAAAATAGCAACTTATGTCTACCTCAGAGCACAATTAGCAGTTTACTGGATTAAGCAATAGTAAGATAACCATTGCTTTGGGAATGAAGACAAATTGGTCCTAGTTCTGGTTTTGCCACTGGTTATCTGTGTGTTTTGGAAAGCCACTTCCCATCTCTGCACCTCAGTTTCCTTGTCTGTCAAAGGAAGGGGTTGGGCCAGAAAATCCCTTGTAGTGCTAATGTCTCATAACACTCATAACTCATATTGGTGAATTCATTCAGCCACTATTTACAGCTAATAAAACATATGATCAGATGTGACTTAGAAGATAATGAAATGGAGGCAATAAATGCAAATTTTAGTGTTTTGTATATAACCTAGCAGACTATAAAAAAATAACTAAGCAATGTATCCACAAATTTAAGTGGAATTATTTGGCTATTCTGATTTTTTAATGAATTTCTCAAACCACTTTTTATGAAGTACATTCACTCCTTTATTCAAAGGCCATTTAAAAACTTTGACAGTAAAGAAGACATAGCATGATATTGGAGAAAATACTAAAAATTATTAGATAGGCAAAAATTAGTTTATGAGTACATAAATATAGAAAATTTCAAAGATAGTTCCATGAGAGAACTAGCAAACTCATGTGTCATAATGCTGTTTCTAGGGGTGGCTAAGTGGCGCAGTAAATAGAGCACCGATCCTGGAGTCAGGAGGACCTGAGTTCGAATCCAGCCTCAGATATTTAACACTTACTAGCCGTGTGACCTCGGGCAAATAATTTAACCCCAACTGCCCTCCCCCCCCAAAAAAAACATAATGCTGTTTCTACATCGAAAGTTATTTTAGGCATGACTAGTTACCAAACTACAAAAAAAAATAGTCACTCTAAACAATATCTAAGCTGCACAATAAACAAATTTTCCCTCCCCTTCCTCAAAAAATGTCAAGATGAAAATTTTAATGCTTCAAAAGAGATAATTTCTTAAAAGTAATTTGTGGGTTATATACCTTCCAAAACACAAGAGAATTATCCTTGCATTGACGAAGGAAAAAATTAGATGGGAACAAATTAGCTTTGTTATTGTTTCTAGTCCATCTCCCATCTTCATGCCTGAAGCACCACCTGTAGCACCACCTTCTCCCTGAAACCTCTCCTGAATCCCTGAACTACTCACATCTTTTTTCCTCGAAATTGTCTTTTTGGTTTTGTATGTGTCATATTTTTCATATATATATATATGTATATATATATATATATATATAAATTTTATCTCCCTCTTAGAAGAAAGCTTCTGGAAGGCAAGAATTCCTTTACATTTTATATCCTCATCATGAAGCATCATGTCTGGTATGCAGTAGGTACTCAATAATGCTTGATAATTAAGTGACTAGCTACCTTTTTAATTGCTCTGGACCAAAACTTTTGTCACCTGTTGGCAAGTCTTCTGAACTTAGATGGACTGACTGGGTCTTTACTAGGGCCTGCCCAAGTCTTAGTATATCCCTTCACAACCTAGAAGAAACTTTTTGACAAGATAAGGAATTTATTTAGGACTTAAGTGGATAAAATGAAATAGAGAAGCTCAGAAGTTACTTCTCTACTCTTTATCTCCTCTTCCCCTCCCCAACATAAAACAAACCTAGGTGTTTGCCTGATCATCCTCTCTATCCCACCATCTCTCTAGCTCTACCTCCCAACTCCCTGTGGACTCTGCTATATCCTTCAGCACACTCCTGCCATCACAGGTTCCATGTGATTACATTCAGCCTATTAGGGGGCAGACTTTACTTTCAAAGCAGGAAAGGCCTTCAAATTAACCTAGACTTATTAAGGGGCAGGGAAGATCTTTAAATTCACATTACCATTACAGAAAGACAAACACAAAAGGAAGCTTAAAAGCAGAAGTGCAGGAGCAGGGAAGGGAAGAAGGTAACAGACTTAGGGGCATGGTGAAGAAATCAGAGAAGTCATAAAGTCATACATCTAGGTGAGAAATGAGGTGTTTGAACTGAGCTCTCTTCTCATATGGAAGTTGGGAGTTTATTTTGGCCCCTTCCTCCAATCAGAAAGGTAGAAGGTAGTAAGGAAGTAGAGTTTCAAGGTTGAGGAGACCTTTAGGATAACTAGGTAATCCCAATAATGAGTAAAAAAAATAATTACACCAAAGAAGCCCTATTTAATTTTGCATAGGATCTAGGGAACTACAATCTGATCCATATACATTTATTAAATACATACTTTGTGAAAGGCAAAGTTCCATGCACTGGAATTACCTGTCTTCATGGCTGGTCCTTCCTTCAATACTATTATAATACAAACTTGTTTGTCTTCTTCTTTGTGTAAAATAAATACATTTTAATTCTTGGTGTTTATGAGAAAGTAAAACCCAATGAGATGGTGCCTACTGGCCTTATCTGTGAGTAGTAGAAAGGATCTCAAGAATAGATATAATCAGATCTGATTTCAAGGAGAGATGACAAAATCTTATCTAGCAATATTGGTAATCATAGAAAGCAGCCCTAAAAATCACTCATGATAGTGGAGAGAGACCCTGAGAAGTCATAGAGCCACTGAGGTAGAAGTGGATGCCTGTACAGGAAAAAGTTAGGTGAGGGACTTACCTGATTTTTAGCCTCTGGAAGAAAATAACCATGCTATCAGCTTTAGCTAAATTATTTTTTTTTAACCTGATTCTGTGGCTATGAATGTGTATCAACAATAACATAAATGTAAAACATTTTTAAAATGCGCATTTTAAAAATTATCATGTATTAAATTTTGTACCCTGTCAATGCAGATGCTCTCTAGTAAAGCTCCAGTCAGCACATGCCAAGTATAGACATGAATGATGGATGGTGATGAAAATTGACTCCAGGTTAGACTTTAGACTTTTGTCTGAGGGTAAGAGACTCCTTTATCTCCAGTTTTGAAGGATGGCACTTGGTGAAGAAGACATGGCCCTCTCAGTGTGTGTGCATGTAGAAGTCATCTTCTGAGCTTTAATAAGCTATAACACTTCATCAAACACCATCAATAGAATAAAAACTAAATATTTTATCTCTTGTTTCTATGCAATTGCAAAGATAATCCCTTATGCTTAAATTCCACTCATCTGCCTTTCAGAAGCCTTGGTCCCTGCAATGCTGTTCAACTCAGCTCAATTTTGCTTTTTCCACAAATCCTTTCATCCCCTCTCCTCCAACCCCTCACAAACCCCGTAGTATTCTTGAATTCTTTTCTGAGGTTCTCTCAAGTAATCCTAGGAGATTTTCAAATTAAGTGTTTTCCTCTTTGGTCTTTTTATTTTATTTCTTACTGTGCCATCTTGGGTAATCCAAAACACTAATATTAAACCATACCTTGCCTTGTGTGACATATTCCATTCCTCAAGTGTTTCTATAGCACTTTATCTGAAATTACCTTTTGACCCTTTAAAACTCTATCCTCAATTATACTTATCTGGTTATTTGTGTAACTAAACAAACTCTTTGAGTTCAGAAACTGTCATTTTTTTCCTCTTTAAATTTTGTATCCTGGTATATGATAGAGTGATTTGCTTTGGAATGAATGTTTGTTCAATTGAATTTATGACAAAAATGATGCCATTATTAACTTTGAGATTTCCTTGCGTTTTCTATTTCAAGAAAGCTCAATTTAATTATTCTTGAGAATTGAGGCGGCAAAAAAAAAGACAACTAAGGAGAACTCTGGATTCCCACCCAGAAGACCCAGGATAAAAAACCTAACTCTACTTCTTACTGACTCTGTGACCTTGGCTATGTCCCTCAGTTCTCTACTCTTTCATTTCCTCATACATAAAATGTAGGTAATGAGATCTGTACTTATTTACCTCACAAACTTAGTGAAAAATAACTGATATGATTTGTTATATAAAATACTGTTAATCTGAAAAGTATTATATAAATGTCAGCTATAATTGCCTATTAAAACCAGGCAGTGCAAATTTCACCTTGTAACTAGCAAAGTTGAAAGAACAGTTAATATGAGAAGTGAATGAACTCAACATCATAAGAATATGTCTTCCTGAATGTGTTTCTGAGATATGGTTCTTATTCAAAATGCCTGGTGACAGTAGGATTTAGCAACCTGTTTTCTTTTCTATAAAATATATTTTTCATGCTTTAAAATCCTCACCATAGTAAAAAAAAATAAAAAATAAAAAGTCTTGCTGCCAAAAGCAAAATCCTAGCATGAAGCATCCTGAAGGATTCTTGAGAGGATGACTGTGCTCACAGTCAAATATAATCTAAAATGTATTTATAATGTGCCTACTGTATGCAAGATTCAGTGCTGTACATTAAGAATACAAAGACAGAAAAAATCCTGACCTTTCCCTCAAGATCTTGTGTTTTACTAAGGTGGGAACAGAAGATTAAGATTAGAGATGGAAAATGTAAACTGGCAAGTATATATCTATGAAATAATAATTTTTGGTTCTATTCCAATATCTAAACATCCTTCTCCAAATGTACTTTCATGTCTATACTAAAAAAGGAATAATAAATCAAGGCTCTTATTTTCCTCTTTCTGGACAGGTGATCTCTGCTAATATACAGTAAGAGTACATTGCCTTTTTGTCTAACATTTTGTCTATTGACTCACAAAGAGGTTTTAGTAAAAATCACTAATTGTTTTTCATATGAATTGCTGTTAAGCCTTGTGCCCTCAATTTTGTACTTGGGTAGTTGAATTGTTTAGCTTAATTGCATCTTACATTTATATTTATAAAATTTCTTATTAATCTGTCCTATCCTTCCAATTTGATTTATTTTCAGATTCTGATTCTGTCACCTGAAATATTAGCTGTCCCTCCAAGCTCTGTATGTACAACTATGTAATCTCCAAATTTGAGGATCATGTCTGCACACAAGTCATTGGGTAAAAAAAATGTTGAATAGACTAGAGACAAAGAAAAAAAAATACTCATAATCACTTAGAGACTTTTCTCTAGCTTTTTATTGATCCATTAATTGATATTCTTTGTCTGTGGTTTGTTGCCTCAACAGTAGAATACAAGGTTCATATCATTTTCATCAATTATACATCTCACTTTTCACAAAAGTATATAAGCACAAACCCTTGCCAAATATTTTCCTTAAATATAGGGAAAAGTTGTTTATAGTGTTTCTTTGATGTGCCAATGAATACCCCTCTTAAAAAGTAAATCTCAACAGTATATCATGACTTGTTGTTAGGTAACCCTTGGTGCCTTTTGGTGAATATTTCTTTCCTTTTTAATTGTTCATAATCTTTTATTCTTTATATCTTTGTATATTTACATTCTTTATATCTTCATTCTACTTTAGAATTGTATTGGAGTTAACAATTATCTTACCAATTTTGTTTTTAGAAATTCACTTTTACTTTTAAATGTCACATGTTTTGTCTTCAGTCTTTCTGCTCTCTTTTTTTCTCCATAATTTTAACAGTTCTTCAAAGATTACCAATATTATTTCTTCAGTGCTATCAGCAAATTCTTTCATTAAGTGAGGAATAGGTCTACTGGGCCTGGAGACTTGCACTAATTTAGGGCAACTGCATATTCTCTCACTCTCTTTTAAAGCAAGAAGCTTGTAGCTTCAAGGCACTTTAAAAATATTTATTCTACCTTCTGTATTCTAAAGTTAAACTTTTTTTTCCTATTTTGGCAAAGATGAAAAAAATAGAATGATTGTAATTTAGTTTTCTGTCTGTTAGATTAATGTAAGATTAATATATTGATGCATTTGCCCAAAGCAGCAAGTTGAGCCCTTCCTTATTCTTTTTGCTGTAAACATTTTATTTAAAGAAGCAAAAACATACAATAAAATAAAGACTGTGAATTGATCATATCTCACCTCAGCAATTGCTTTAAACATCCTTAAAATAGTCTTACAGATTATTGCCAGTTTTTGTTTCTCCTCAGTTACATCCTCTTAGAATCATGCCATCATAGGATTAAAGTTGTTAGGAAACTTAGATGCCTTCTACTCCAATCTTTAGATAAGAAAGCTGACCTAGACAGATTAAATGACTTGCCCAAGCACTATCATTCAGATATGGGATTTGAACCCAGGTCCTATGACTTCAAAACCAAAACTCTTCATTTTATACTACCATTCTACTAGTGTTTGTTCATTTTCATTTCATTAGCAAATTCCCTTGTCTAACATGCCTGTTTTTTTTTCCAAATGCCCCTTCCTTTTCCTACTCATTGGCAACATTCACAATTCCATTATCACAACTTAGCTTTTGAGTACTTATGATCTGAACTCTTTTATAACTCTCATCTTTCACTCAGTGAGCAAAGCTCAAAAAAGTACCACTTTCATGTCATAATAACTGTTTTAACAATTTAAATGAATTTCCAGATGTATGTCTTTGCTATTTCAGAAACAGTTATTTTAAAAAGTTGAGCACAGGTATATTTCAGAGTGGATAATTTTTTTAAAAAGATTCAGAAATAATGAGTGGAAACCCATTTCTTTTCCAGTCATTACTAATTAATTTCAGTATTTCCTCAATATTTCCATTATCTTAGTAGTTTCAATGACTTCTCCACCACTAACAAAATCACAACCCATCTCCATTTTGGGATCCTTCCTGACTTCTTTTCATAAATCTTCTATAGGGATTCTACCTATTAAGCTGGTGACTTCCAGTGGTTCTTGTTATTTTTTATGGCTGCCAAACTACTAGTCATGGGAGGTAAATTCTCCAAATCATTAACAGAGAAATGTATACTAAAGCAAATAATATTTATACTTCATACCCATCAGACTAGCAAACTTGACCCAAAAAAAGATGACAAATATTAGAAAGGCTGAAAAAGCATATTGAAATATTAATGTGAAGAAATGAATTGTCATAATCATTTTTTAAAGAAATTTATTGAAAAAGTAGCTCTACTCTGCATACTTTCATACCAGATGAAAGAGAGGGATAACTATATGCATAAACATTCATATAAGATTTTTTGTGGTGAGAAAGAAATGAAACCTTAAGGAGGTACCCATCAGTTGAGGAAATGTTGAACAATTATAGAATATTATTGCAGGGAAATTTGTTAGACCCTGTTGTTACTAGGTGAAGAAAGAAGAGAAAAAGGGAGAGAGAGAGGGAACTCTCTCTTGGGTTATGTTAATAGATGTAGAGTACCTAAAACAAGGAAGGTTTTAAACTTTCTCTTTTCTGGTCCAATCAGATTACATATGGAGTTCTATGCTTGGTTGTCCAAGGGTTTGGATAAGCTAAAGCACATCCACAAAAATATGAACAATATAGGAAATCCATTTAAATCCATGTCAAATAAGTTTCATTGGAAGAAATGAAAATGTTTAGTCTATAGAATAGAAGATTTAGGAAGGGAAAGGAGCCATGATAAATAAATGTTTCGAGTATTTGAAGGATTGTCATGTGGAGGAGAGAAGAGGGCTTGTATTTACCTAATTTGACTGCGTGCAGGAAGAATAAGGGCCAATGTATCTAATTAATAGTAAGAATAAACAATACTTACAGGAAACAAAGGTTATATAATTTTTTTTTTATGTTATGAACTCTTTTGGCAGTCTAATTAATACCTTCTCAAAATAGTAGAGGTAGGTGGCAGAGTGGATAAAAAGCAGGGCCTAGAGTTAGGAAGAATTCAGTTCAAATCTGATTTCAGATACTAAATAACTGTGTGAGTTTGGGCAAGTAATTTAACCCCTGTTTGTCTCAATTTCCTCATCTGTGAAGTGGGGATAATAATAGAAGCTACTTCCCAGAGTTGTTTTCAGAATAAAATGATTTGTAAATTTCTTAGCATAGTGTCTGGCACATATCGAGTGTTATATAAATGTTAGCTATCATTACTGTTTTGTTTTGTTTTTTTGTTTTGTTTTTTTTAATGGTTTGCAATAGGGAAGCTTTATTAGGAAACAAAGATCGGGCAGGGAGTAAGACATCTCACAACTCTGGGCAGAGGTGGAGGCCAAGTGGAGTCCAGGGCAGACAAAGGAGTGAGCAGACAGGGACCCCTCCGTGGAACTTACTCAGCCACCACAGGATATTGTCCCCAGTGTTCTCAGTATTGTCTGCTGGTCCTGACCTCCGAATGGAATGCCACGACCTCCTCCAGCGACTGCCCGCGAGTAGCCCAGGCGGAGGTGAGAAGGGAATTTCTTTCAGAGTCTGGTATGTCTTCTGGGACCCGTGTGAATCATGGCTGCCACTCTAGGACTGGAAAATGGAAGAGCCAGAGTGGGAGGACTTGCTGCCTCCTGAGCCACCCAGGGAGCCTCTGCTTCCACTGCCACTCTCTCTACCCTATTCGCCTCTACTTCCACCATTGCTGCTGCCTTCACTTCTGCTTCCGCTGCCGCAGTACCCACTGCCTCCTCTTCCTCCACTGCCACTCTCACAGCCATAGCTGCCTCCACTTCTACTTCCCCATTACTGTTTTTAATGTATAAAAAGCATAATTTATAGCCTTATATTGTGTTTTAACATTAAATATCACTTTACAAATATTATCTCATTTTTTCCTCATGACAACTCTATGAGCTAGTATTACTATTCCCATTATACAGATTTAACAAGGAATGTATTAGGATGTTGTATAAATCCAAATTTCTCCCATAAAATTAGATGAGGAAACTAAGGCTGACAGAGGTTAAGGGTCTGAGGTTAGATTTGAACTCAGATGTTCATGACTCCAGGTCATGTGCTCTATCCCCTCTGTGAAGTTATTAAAGTATTTTTAAATAATGGATTCTGGGTCAATAATCGCTAATACAGTTTTAAGTTTTATGAAGTATTTTGCAAATATTATCTGTCATATCATTTGATCTTCATGACAACACTGTGATTCCAATTTACTGATAAGGAAACTGATGCTGAGAGGGGGTTAGTGGAATAACTAGGGTCACATAGTAAATATCTGAGGCATGATTTAAACTTGGTTCTTCTGAAATCCAAGTCCAATGTTCTAGCCAATTTGAGTTATAAGTTATCAGCTTCCTGGGGCAGAGAAGCAAATAAACAGATTTAATGGCCACTTATAAGGATGTCATAGAGACATTTTTTTTAAAAGTAATCATGATTGAGTAATTTGCTCAAGGTTACATGGTCAGTAAGTTCTGGGTGTGGTGCTATGTATCAGAGCCCGGATTCGATCCCAGGTCATCCCGACACTGGGGCCTCTTACTCACTGAGCCACGTGGCCACCCCATCATAGAGACAATTCTTGATAGATTTAGGTGAGACTTCTAAGTTCCCTTTCTGTCCTAAGATTCCATGATGCCAAACATCAATTGTTCAGTGGTTCAGATCCTTTTTTAGCTTTCATGATTCTCTGTTACTATCCGCAATACCTATTCAAAACCTTCTCTCCTCATATCAAGCCATCAACACACTTTTCAATCCTTGCAGTAGAGGACAACTCCAAATTAGGGCTATCCTCTGAAGCCCTTTATGTCAACTGACCCACATAGGGACCCCTTCAGTGTTTCCCCATGTGCTAGAACTGTCCTCTGATTCTGGCCAATGGCATGGCTCCTACTACAGTCCACTATGCCTGATAGAGGGTAGTTGTTTATTGCTTTTACTAAGGTCTGCTTCACTGTCCTAGGCATTTCAGCCCTTAAGGAGTAATGGGTACTTATTAAATTATTTCCAGAGGACCAGCCTTCAATAAATTTGCCACTGAATACTACCAACACTACTGCTTTTTTTTTTCTGAAAACAGACTGTCCCTGACTTTTAAAACCTGTTCACCTCTTCTCTAGAAATATAGGTCACATTTATATTGAAATATTCATAGCAATACTTCATGAGAATTTGGGCAAATGTCTGTCTGCCTTAGTATCCCCTACTATGAGACAGAGATAATAGTAGCACCTACTGTGAGGATGAGTTAATATTTACAAAAGGACCTAGCTCATTGTCTGTAATATACTAGGAACTTAACACATTTCTTTTCTTTCCTCCATTCCCCCCCCCCCTCAACCCAGGAAAGAGTGGAGATTAAGTAGATGCTCATCAACTGGGAAATTATTAAACAAACTACCGTGTTCCCTGATAATAAGACACTGTCTTATTATTTTTTTTTAAAAGAAAAACACCAGAGGGCTTATGTTCAGGGGAGGGCTTAGGTTGTTCTGCCTCAGCTCTCCTCCGCGGCACTGCTCTCAATGGCGCCAGCAAGCAAATCACTGGGGAAGAACAGGATGACACGCTCACTGCTGCAGCTCTGATTGGATGCAGCTCGGAGCGCAGCGTGCATTTCACGGGC
>NW_027185655.1:67620839-67652825 GCF_028583685.1 Petaurus breviceps papuanus
GGGGGGGGGGGAGGAGGAGACGGTGCATACAGAGGGTACCGTAATGTAGCGTGTAGCGCAGGGGATCACCTTCACTACAGTAGCAATCTCAATAGGGCTTATTTTCGGGGGAAGGCTTATTATCGGGGAAACATGGGTATGATACATGAACACAATAGAATATACCTACACAATAAAAAGTGAAAATTATGAATATGAAGACTTTAGAGAATTACAAAAAGACACATATGAACAGATGTCAATTGAAGTACAGTAGAATCAGAAAAATAAGATGAACAATAATGACGATGAAAATGGGAAGAATCATAAAACAATAGAGAATGCTCTGTCATTATATTCTTATCAACAAACATATTCACAACAACTACAACATATTGGAATGGGGAAGGATGAAGACAGAATGAGCAGAAGAGAGAAGCTAATTGTATGAAATAAGAACTAACATCTATTTTATATTCATTAGTGTTTTGCAAAACTCAGAAAATTAATCAAAAGCTTATGCTTCTGTAATTATTTAGATAAAATAGCATTTTTTTCTGTAGCATGATTTTTATGATAAATCTCTAGCTAGTCCCAATGGTTAGTTAGAGCACATGTGTACTACACACAGTTTCAGGGTATTTGGTTGACTTGACTTGATTAAAATTCTTTCAAGAGATAGATTATATACCCAGTTAGCATTGGCAGAGGACATTAGTTTTAAGCTTCAAATATTGTGATTTTTCTTATTTTCTTTGGAAACTAATTTTATGGGAGAAATTTGGATTTACAGAAAGTATTCATGAATGACCTCGTTAAAACATATACTTTATAACTGGGATTTATACTTCCCAGGAAATTGAGTAAAAGAAAGATTGTAAGTATGTACAAAATATAATAATAGCCCATAAGTATCAGTGACACAATGAATTAAGTGTCTGGAAAGAAGATAACAGAAGAAAAATTCAGCCAATTGTTCAGCATTCTTAATGCAACCTCACTAACTTGACTTTCAGCTTTGACAAGAGCAAGATTATTATCAATTAAAATGTATTTTTACATCATATGTGTGGCAATGAGCGGAGGCAATAAAGATCAGTTCAAGAATGAATAGAATATCTATGCATTCACTTTTCATTGTCTTACAACCACAATTCCTTAAATATAAAGGTTATATCTTTTGCAAAAAAATTTAAAACTGAATGATCTTTCTGAAATTTTGTGTTATGAAGAATTTTTTTTCTCCTGGTTCATGCTCAATAATTCTTTGCAGCATTACTGATAGTGTTGTCCTTTAAGTTAGGAATGTGGTGTACTTGTTATTAAGTTGTTTCAGTAATATCTGACTTTTGGTGACCCCAATTAGGATTTTTTTTATTATTATTTTCACATCAGTCATGTTTTAAAGAAAAATTAGAACTGATGGTAGTAACCACGAGAAAGATGAAACTATATAACATATATATTTCTTTTTCTGCATGTGGATAGCATTTTTCATCATGAGTCTTTTGTAGTCATCTTAGATCCTTGAATTGGTGAGAAGATCCAAGTCTATCAAAGTTAGTCATTGCACAGTATTGCTGCTACTGTGTACAATGTTCTGTTTGTTCTACTCACTTCCCTCAGCATCAGCTCATGTAAGTCTTTCCAAGTTTTTTTCGAAGTCGGCCTGCTATTAATTATATAGCACGATAGTAGTTCATTACATTCTTCTACCACAACTTTTTCAGCCATTCCCCAATTGATGGGCATCCCCTCAGTTTCCAATTCTTGGCCACCCCAAAAAGAGATACTATAAATGTTTTTATACCTGTGGATACTTTTTCCCATTTTTATCATTCTTTAAGACATAGACTTAGAAGTGGTATTTCTGGGTCAACAGGTATGCAGTTTTATAACCCTTTGAGCATAGTTCCAAATTGCTCTCCAAAGTGTTTGGATCAATTCATAACTCCCCCAACAAAGCAATAGTGTTCCAAATCACTCCAAGTATTCTCCAGCATTTATCATTTATCTGTGGATTTTTTTTTCATGTTAACCAATCAGATAGGTGTGATGTAGGGCCTCAGAGTTATTTTGATTTGTATTTCTCTAATAGTGATGAGAGCATTTTTTCATATAACTATAGATAACTTTAATTTCTTCCTCTGAAAACTGTCTGTTCATTTCCTTTGACCATTTATCAATTGGGGAATAACATGTATTCTTACAAATTTGACTTGGTTCCTTATGTATTTTAGAAATTAGGCCTTTATGAGAGGCACTAGCTATAAATTTTTTTTGCCCAGCTTTCTGCTTCCTTTTCCATCTTCGTTATAGTGGTTTAGTTTGTGCAAAAATGTGTCAATTTAATGTAATCAGAATTATCTATTTTGCATTTCATGACCCACTTAAGGCAATGATACTGGAATGGTTTGCCACTTCCTTTTCTAAATCATTCTACAGGTAACGAAACTGAAGCAAATGAGGTTAAATTACTTGCCCAGGGTCATACAGCTAGTAAGTGTCTGAGGATGGATTTGAATTCAGGAAGGTGAGTTTTTCTAACTCCAGTCCCAGTGCTCTATCTACTGTGCCACCTAGCTACCCAGGGTTTGAAGACCTAATTTCAAATTCAGACCCAGACATTTGCTAGTTGTACAACTTTCAAAAAGTCATTTAACATTTATTGGCTTCAGTTCCTCTACTATAAAATGAGGGCATTAGACTGAAGGGTTTATATTATTTTATTTGTTTTGCTTTTTTAAAGTTTTTTTTCATTTTTCAAATGCTTTATTAACTTCTGATTTACTTCATTCATTTTCACCAGATCTTAAGTTACAAACTTTCTCCCCATTTTCCCACTACCCACTGCCCCAAAACAGCAGTCCCACAGGATATCCCCTCCTCCAATCTGCTCTCTCTCATATCTTCTCCCATAAGCCATTCAAATTATCCAGTAGGGTATGATTGATCTCTATGCCAAGTGCCTATATATCTGATTTCCCAATTACATGTAAAATAGTATTAATAATATATATATATATGTATATATATATATATATATATTAACATTTGATTTTAAAACTTTGAAATCCATATTCATTCCCTTCCTCCCTGGTCACCCACCCTTACTGGGAAGATAAACACTTCAGTATAGCTTGTACATGTGTAGCTAATGCAAAATATAAACATAGTAGATACATTGTAAAAGATTGATTATATTTCCCTCCCTTCTATCCCAACTCCCACTTGTTCTATTCTCTACTTGGAACCTGACCCTTTTCAAAAGTGGGTGCTTCCAACTTCCCTGTCCCGCAGCCTGCCCTCCCTTTCATCATTCCCCCTCTCATCCCCTTCCCCCCTATTCTCCTGTAGGATAAGATACCTTATTTAGTGTGTATTTCATTGCCTCCCCCAGACAAATTCAATGAGAATAAGGTAGACCCATTCCCTCTTGTCTTCCTATTCTTCCCCTCCTTTGTAACCATTTTCCCTTGCCTCTTCTATATGAGATAGTTTACACCATTCTGTCTCTCCCCATCTCCTCTCATTATATTCCTCTTTCACCCCTTAATTTCACCTTTTAAATATCATCCCTTCCTATTAAATTGGTCCTGTGCCTTTATCTCTGTATACCTGTAAACATATATACAAACATTCACATATGTATTCATATGCCTGTATACCCTCCAATATAGACATATATAAATATAAATATTTTTTCTTCAACTATTTTTATACTGAGAAAAGTTTCATCAGTTACAATTATCATTTTTCCATGTAGGAATGTTAATTGTTCAACTTTGAAAACTTCCTCATTATTTCTTTTCCCTGTTCACCTTCTCGTGCTTCTCTTGCTTCTTGTATCTGAATGCCAAATTTTCTACTCAACTCTTGTTTTTTCATCAAGAATCCTTGAAAGTCCTGTATTCCACTGAATGACCATATATTCCCCCTGAAACATGATATTCAGTTTTGCTGGGTAGGTGATTCTTGGTTTTAATCCCAGCTCCTTTCCCCTCTGGAATACCATATTCCAAGCCCTTCGATCCCTCAGTGTAGAAGCTGCCAGATCCTGGGTTATCCTGATTGTGTTTCCACAATATTCAAATTGTTTCTTCCTGGCTGCTTATAATATTCTTTCCTTGATCTGGGAATTTCAGAACTTGTCTATAATATTCCTAGGATTTTACTTTTGGTGATCTTTTTCAGGAGGTGATCGGTGGATTCTTTCAACCTCTATTTTGCCCTCTGGTACTAAAACATCAGGCCATTTTTTCCTTGAGAATTTCTTGGAAGATGATTTCTAGGTTCTTTGTTTGATCATGGCTTTCAGGTAGTCCAATAATTTTAAAAAAATTCTCTCCTGAATCTATTCTCCAGGTCATTGGTTTTTCCCATGAGATATTTCACATTGCCTTCTATTCTTTCACTTGTTTGTATCTATTTAACAGCATCTTGATTTCTTTTAAAGTCATTAGCTTCCATTTGTTCCACTCTAATTCTGAAGAAATGATTCTCTTCAGTGAGATTTTGAGATTCTTTTTCCATCTGGCAAATTCAGCATTTTAAGGCATTCTTCTCCTCATTGCCTTTTTGAGCCTCTTTTGCCATGTGAGTTACTCTATTTTTAAGGTGTCATTTTCCTCGGTCAGGATGTTGACTCTCATTTCATAATTTTCTTCATTGTTATCATTTCTCTTCCCAATTTTTCCTCCACTTCTCTTATCTGCTTCTTAAGGTCCTCTATGGCCTGTAACCACATTGTATTTTTCTTGGAATCTTTTGGTGCAGGAGTTCTGACTTCCTTGCCTTCTTCCTGTTCCATGATTTGATTCTTTTTGTCCCCAAAATAGGAGTCTAATGTTGGATTACTGTGCTTGGTTTGATTCCTTTGCCTGCTCATTTTGCCACTCAATTACTTGACTTTTGGGCTTTTTGCCACAGTAGGACTCTGCCATCAGACAGGGGAGCTTAGTCCCAAATGCTGCAGTTTTCTCACCTGCCAAAGGTATTAGTTGGGTGCCCTCTCTGAATCCTCCACATGCTCTGGCAATCTGGTCACACACCCCAGGACCTCCACTCTAGACTGCAATCCAGATCCAAACAGATTAAAGCATGAGCGATGACCCCTCAGACCGGTCGCTTGGTCCCCCTACACTATGCAGGCCAGGGGCTGAAGCTGCCACATGGCAGCAACTGCACTGTAGCCCTCAGCAGCTTCTCCACCCCTGGGACAAAAGCCAATGCACTCCCAACTACTGGGTCCCAAAGTACACACTTCACTGACCTCTCACTTTGTCTTAGCATTTATGTGTTGACAATTCTGGACCACCACAGCTTCTGGTGATCTGGAGTCCCTCCAGCAGGCAGATGGTCAGGCCCGCCCTTGGTCCAAAACCTCTGTGTGGGGCTGGGATAGTCTCCCAGAGTGCTAAACTGGCCAATTCCTGCCAGCCTGCTGGGCTGTGTCATTTCTCTGTGGGTTCTGTATCTCCAAAGTTTTTCAGAGTCCACTTTTACATGGATTGGAGGTGGTGAGAGCCAGACCATCTGGTTTAGGAGTATCAGCTTAGAGGTTCTGGGACCATCCCCTAACACAATATATTCACACACTGTAATGCCATGCACAAGCAGCTTTTCAGAAGAATGCTACTATGAACAGCTTTTAAAGTCCTGGTTGCACACTATAGTGAACACTTTATTTATTCAATAATAAATCAAAGCAAAACCTTCACAGAAAATCAAGGTACAACATTCACAATATTACAAATTATCACAGAAAACCACAATATAATATTCACAGCATCTTATCATTAAAACTGCCGCATACTTTTAAACAAAGTGGTCACAATATTTAGAACAAAGAACAATCATCTCAAAGTAAGATAGTCAAAGTCTTCCACTCATGAAGCACACTTAAGTTAATTCAATCAGTCACTTATTCAGCAATCAATTACTAAGTATCATTAATCACTAAATATAATCATTAGAAAATACACAAACCCTCCACCCCTAAGTCACAAAAACTACAATTTCATCATTACTTAGTACCCATGGAGAGGTCCTTTCATCTTGACTTGGGGCCAGTTCTCAGATTCCCTGGATCCCTTTCCATGGTTCCAGATTCTACCTGGATTCACCAGACTATCCCTGGGTTCAATGGCAGACAGCTCCAAGTTCTTTTTCCAGCTTTCTTGGTAGGTCCTGCTCCACACTGAAGTTCACAGGGTCCAATCCATCTCAAATCCTTCACAATTTCTGCTCAACCAAGCCACAAACAAAGTCCCTGCATAATGGTCATGCTTCCTCAGTCTTCTGAAGCTTGTTAAAAAATTCAGAATCACATTATCCAGCCTGGGAGGAAGGGGCTCCTGGGATCCTGGGTTCCCAGGTTCTTGGGATCCTGGGCTTCTGTTCAAAAGAAGGTCCACCACCGCAAGTTCTCAGGAAATTCTGGCTCAGTTCTCAATTATCTCTCTAGTGGAACAGCATTTGCCACCAGATTCTTGTCTATAGCAATTCTGACTGTGCCTCTCTGGGACTTTTCTTATATACACACAGCATTAGCTTACTCTTTCAGCCAACCCCTTCCTGTTAAGTCAGCAGCAGGAGACAGAAGTTCATACCTTCTGTTTCCCAAAAAGAGGCTTGATCAATTGCTAAGTGCTAAGTCCCTGCTTACTTGTCAATACAAATGGGTCAAATTATATTACCATTACACACACATACACACGTTTTATGTATTGCATGCCTGGTATCAGAGTCACTGAGACCAAGATGTATATAGCCTTATCTGGAACCTAGGTGGTGCAGTGGTTAGAGTGTTAAGACTAGCATCAGTGAGATATGATTTCAAATCTGGTTTCAGATCATTATTACTTGTGTGACACTGGGCAAGTCATTCAACCTCTAAGACTTGAGTTTCTTCATCTGTGAAGGGGATAAAATAAAACATCTACTTCTCAGGATTATTGTGAGAATCAAATGAAGTATAATTTTAAAGTGCTTAGCATAATACTTGGCACACAGTAGACACAATATGTTTTTATTATCATCATTTTTGTTGGTAACAGCTGCTACCTTCTTGCTTCTATAAGAAATATGTTGCTTATGTTAACAGAGAATAATCCTTGTTATATAATTATATATCTAAAATATATGTGATGCATAATCCTAATTATTATAATTAATTCCTTCAGATGATACCTTGGGTCCTCATGCTATGATAGAAAAGTATATGAAATTTTAAGTCAGAGAAAGCACAACTGAAAACTGACTTTGCCACTTAGCAATAGTACGAACTTGAACAAATCAGTTAAACTATCTGTCCCTCATTTTTCTCTTTTTCTCATCTCTTGGGGTTGGAAGGAATAAACTGGATCGTTTCTTGAACTATATTGTCTCTAACATTCATTATAGGTCTAAGTTTATGGTCTATTTTTTAAAAAATTATATAATTTTATTTTTTAATATCATTCTTTTTTTCTTCTTCCCAACTCTAACAACCCACTGGGAAAAAATGAAAGGAAAGAAAGAAGTAATCCCTCTATCACATAAGCATAGTCAAATTCTCATATTGGTCATGTCAAAAAAAACTCCCTTCTTAATAGTACATATTAGCCCATCATTTCTATGTCATAATGTGGGCAGCATTCTTCTTTTTTTTTCTGTAATCCCTCTGGAATAATGGCTGGTTATTTAGCATGATTGAAGTTTTATTATAGGGAAGGAAAAAAAAAAGGCCAATATCCATTCAGTGCTCTTTTTTTTCTTTGCAAAATGGAATAAGGGACATTTGAGGAGTGACATAAAACTTGGTTTGATTTGCTTTTCACCAGATTAAGCTAATATCATTTTTACCCTGCACAATTATTCTTTGGAAACACCTCAGGAATTCCTGAGAGGAGATATTTGTCTTTCTAATCTGTTTGTATACATTTACATCTTAATTTTAATCGTGAAACTTCTCATCACTTTTTCCTTTTTAGTAATATTGATAACATTCTAAAATAATAATTTTCAGGTGTTAGAGGATGTAAATTATTGAGGAAAAGGGACCTAAATGCCATACTCATGAATTACATATTTCACCCTAGCAGTGACATATGTCGGTAATTGTGTTTCTTGACCTTTGGTCATGTCTCTTTTACTTACTTATGTCATCAGTGTGCCCTAGGTGCCAATATTTTTCCCATTGTTAGGAAAGCTACAGAGCAATATTTTTTTCTTGAATTATTAAATTCTCTCTTCCTCTCTAACCCACTATTTTTTTATGCTGCTACCTACACAAACACAGTAAAATTCACCTTTTTATGAAGCCTACTCAGTCTCAAAATATATTTTAATTATGATAACAATTAAAATTTGGTTATGAATGGAATATTTGCATGGTTATCCCCCAAATCTCTAAGACCACTGATGCTATGTATCATATGGCTCTCCTTTACTCTCCTGTTTTTCTTATTAACAGTACATAACAGCATGATTGTATTGAATTTATGTCAAATTATTACAGGCATTGATTCCCATTAAAATTTGGCTAAATTTAAGCTTCTTGTTATACTCAGTTATTTTTAAGATCATTCCAAATTCTGTTAATTCATAAGAATATAATTCACTCTATTTCAACATGAATTTATTCAGCTGTGCTATATACAGAAAACTATAACCAAGCTCAGGGTGGGAGTGGATATGTTTGTTGAGGGAAAAGCTATGTGGAGATTAGATACTTTAATACTTGCATCATTCTCACAACTGTGAGAAAAAAGAAACTTAATGAAAAGGCAGGAGGGAAAGGGATAAGAGAAAGGGTAGTTTAAGGGAGCGCAGATTGGGGGAGAGAATAATCAGAAGCAAAACACTTTTGAGGAGGGTCAGGGTAAAAAGAGAGAGAGAATAGAATAAATGGGGTAGGGGAATAGGATAGAGGGAAATATGGTTCATAACATTAAGTGTGAAAAAATTAAATGAGTTTCTCTGATAAAGGCCTCATTTCTCAAACATATAGAGAACTGAATCAAATTTATAAAAATAAGAACCATTCCCCAAATGATAATCAAAATACATGAACAGCTTTCAGATGAAGCAATCAAGGCTATCTATTGCTGTATTAAAAATGCTTTAACTCACTATTGATTGGAGAAATACACTTTAAAATATTTCTGAGGTATTATGTCTTACCTATTAGATTGGCAAATAGGATAGAAAAGAAAAAATGACAAATGGTAGGGGAGATGTGGGAAAAATTAGACATTAATGCAGTGTTGGTGCAAATGTGAACTGTTTCATCAATTTTTGTAGAGCTATTGGGAAGTATGCCCAAAGGGCTATAAAAACTTTGATCTAGCAATACCACTGATAGGCCTCCATCCCAAAAGTGATTTTTTAAAAAAGGAAAAAGACTTATATGCAAAAATATTTGTAGCAGGTCTTTTCTGGGGTCAAAGAGTAGGAAACTGTGGAGATGTCCACCAATTAGGGAATAGATGAACAAAATATGTTTTGTGAATATGATGGAATACTATTGTGCTATAAGAAATGATGACCAGGACACTCTCAGAAAAATCTGGAAAGACTTACAGGAGCTGATGCAAAGTGAAATGTTCTGTGTAAAAAGTAACAGCAATATTGTAAGATGATCAGCTGTGAATGACTTAGCTATTTGCAGCAGTACAAAGAACAAGACAACTCTGAAAGACTTATGATGAAGAAAGGTTTGTATCCCCAGAGAAAGAACTGATGGTGTCTGAATACAGATTGGAGCATACTTTAAAAAAATGTTCTTTATTTTTCTTGAGAGTGTTTTTATCTACATTTTCTTTCACAACATGACTATTACGGAAATATTTTACCTGACTATACATGTATAATCTATATTGAATTGTTTGTCTTCTCAATGAGAAGAGTGGGTAGAGAGGGAGGAAGGGAGAAAATTGGAATTCAAAGTTTTAAAAGTTAATGTCAAAATTGCTTTTACATGTGACTGTGAAACAATAAAATACTAATATCTAAAATAAATAAATTTTATCCACCCCCTAAAAAATAATGAAAAATCCTCAGGAGTGGCTGAAGTCAAGAATTCTTTATCCTTCAGTCATTCCAGTGAAGGACCTCTCCAAAGAGACCTAGGATGGCAAGCAACAATACATTCCCTCATGAGGTCTTTATATGGAGACTCCATTGTCACAGCCTTTAATAGGCTAGGGTCACCTTGATGACACAATAAGAAATTAGAGAAAGACTCAAGGGGAAAACAGACATGTGTTCTGTACTTTCTAATGGGAACTAAGTAGCACAATGAATAAAGTACCAGGCCTACATGCAGAAAAATTCATCTCCTTGAGTTCAAATCTGGCCTCGCTATGTGTCCCTGAGGAAATCACTTAGCTTGTTTGTCTCAGTTTCCTCATCTTTAAAATGACCTGGAGAACGAAATGGGAAACCATTTGAGAATCTTGCTAAAAAAAAAGAAGAAGAAATTGGGTCACAGAGTCAGACAGAACTGAAACAACTGAACAACAACAAGAAATGCCAAGGGAAGAATAGGGATGAAGTCTGTTATTTTGCTGACCTAAAGAAATCCTAGGTGAGGAAACTCCTGATTCTATGCAGGTTGATACCTTCTCTGAAACTTATAGTAATAAAATTTATTTGCTATTCATTCATTCATATGTATAATATATAATGTAATAATATATAATATATATAATATAAAGCTTTATGTATTACTTTTATTACTTAAGTAATAAGTTAATAACTGCAGAATCAAGAGATTAAGAGCTAGTATGTCATTGGCAGGACCTGAACCCAAGTCTTCCTGATTTTGAGACTAGCTCCATGCCATGCTACTTCCATAATATCTAGTAAGACAGATAGTATCATAAAAATAACAAAAATTTGAAACCACATGATACAATGAAGGAGAAATAGTCCTGGACTCAAGAAAGATATATTCTATTCTTTGATACAATATTATTATTCTCCAAGAACTAACAAAAATCATCCTTGGATAAGCCATTCTACTAGGAATTATTTCATTATGTTCGAGAATACTTAAGATGCCAAAATGCCATACAAATGGGTCCCTCAAAATATTAGGGAGAAACACATGTCCAGAATTAAAATAATGTTGGATTCACCAACTGCTATTTGTGTCCTTGATTCTCAGAAAGCATTGAAATGTAGTATATCTTCATCAGATATAAATCACCATCTTAAGCTGATTTGCTCCCAGTATATTTGGTGAGTGATTCTAGTTGTCAGTAAACCCAGAGTTTCACTATCTCTCCCATAGTTTCTAGGGAGGTCTATATATCTTGCCTCAAACTGCTCTATTCAAAAGTCTGACTCTCTATAATACTTATAGGGATATAGGTATTCATAAGAAGTATTTGTGGGGAAGGATAAATCAACATTCATTTCTGACTTCTATGTTCATTTTTCTTAAGTTATACATGACAAAGCCAAGTTGTTCATTCTTGTGATTAGATTTTCCTTAAATTAGGCTAATTATCATGGATCTTTTCCGATAATTTTGTTTTGTGACAACAACTGCAGGCACAATAAAATTCTTTAAATTAGCAAAGCATAAAAGAGCACACGGTCTATATTTAGCTCTGCCAAAGTGGGCAACATCAGTGTCTTCCCTCTAAGATATTATGACACCACAAAGTCAATATCACCTTGCTGGGAAAAGTACAGTTTTCTGAGAAGGCCTAATGGTGGAAAAAAATGCTTCTCACCTTGGCCATCAAGTTATTTCAGTTTAAGGTTAATGGCAAAGCCCTGAGAAGATAGTCTTGCTGAAACTGTCTGTGAATAATAATAATAAATAAATCATAATATGTTTGCTCATTAGAAGGTAGAATATTAAAGCAAATGACATTATCAAATGACAAGTTCTGTTTGCATTCTTTATAAAAAAGTGTTCATACTCAATTGAAGGATAATGTCGTGGTCCCTTAGATAACCTTGTAGTAAAATAGTTCACAGCATTTTTCCCACTCTCTGTCTCTTTTCTGGCTACTAACTTGTGTAAAACAAGCAAAAATTAAACATGCCTTTAAAAATTCTAAGGAAACTGAAAAAAGTTTTAGCATGACACAAACAAAAAGTTCATCTTTTTAATGTCATCATCTTCCAACTATGGTACACATAAGTCATGGAGAGACCTGGACTTCAACTTAGAAAGGAAAAAGGAGAACACCTGGGATTTCATTAATGTATGGAAAACCCAAAGAGGAGAGCTCCACAGCCAATGCAACTCTCTACCTTCTTTGCAACTTATAGTCTAAAAGAGATAACTAAAGCGTTCATAAATTAATTAATTCACCCAAGGATAAAGAGAATATGTAGTAGGGGCAGGAATTAAGCTCTATGGATCAGTTTCAAGCCCATTTCAAATCCTGCCCCTGACACTTGCTTATTGTATGCATGTATGCTTAGCTTCACTCAAAATTTCAAAAATTCTCTAGGTCATTAAATATAGACTGGTTTTGATTGGCTCAGGTAGAGGGAGTTTCTGCACCGACTAGATCATATGTCTATTATTGTTATAGTCTTCCAAAGACATTATATGGTCACAAATCAAGGAACAGTAGGATCTGCAAACAATGAAAAGTGGAAACCTTATGGAAAGCAATGAAGAGATTATGATGAGCACAAATAGGCTGAAGCACATTACCAACTCTCAATTGAGCACAAAATGTAGGGCTAAAGATATTTTA
The DNA here is from genome assembly GCF_028583685.1 of Petaurus breviceps papuanus. Taxonomy (NCBI): domain Eukaryota; kingdom Metazoa; phylum Chordata; class Mammalia; order Diprotodontia; family Petauridae; genus Petaurus; species Petaurus breviceps. The sequence continues at coordinate 67,633,529 of NW_027185655.1, forward strand.
AAAGGTGTGGCTATTTGGTACAGTGAATAGAGCACTGGCCCTGGAGTCAGGAGGACCTGAGTTGAAATCTGGCCTCAGATACTTAACACAAAACTAGCCATGTGACCTTGGACAAGTCTCTTAATCCCAACTTCCCTACCTTCCCCTTCCAAAAATTAAAAAAACAAGCAAAAGAGACATTAAAAAGATGTATGGGATGTCTGCTGGTCATGTAGCTAGAGAGGAGAGCAGATTGACAGCTCACTGCCTCAATATTACTTACATAATTTATGTGCAAATACAATTTTAGCATTTATTTTTTTTTAATTTTGAGTTCTAAATTCTCTCTCTCCCTTTCAGTCCTTCCCATTCCCTGAGATGTCAAGCAATTTGATATTGGTTATACATGTGCAATCATGCAAAATATATTTCCATATTAGTCATATTGTAAAAGAAAACACAGACCAAAAAACAAATGCAATAAAGGAATGAATCAAATACTGTCTTTAAATCTGCATCCAAACTCCATCAGTTCTTTCTTTAGAGGTATAAAGACTTATAGGATGGCTCTGGGGGAAAATATCATAGGAAGAAATGTTGAACAGTACCACACACTAAGAAACTGTGGCTGGGTTAAAATGCATATACCTCAAAGAGTTTCCCCATACAGAGGATCAGAAATCCAGACATACTGAAGAGGTATTGAAAAGAGCAAGAGTGTAGAGATATTGAGAATGTTTTTAATGCTACATGGGTTTTATATTCTAAAGCTATTCATATTTATGTATGGTACATCATTTATAAACTGAAAAAATAACATCTAATAATATTGCCGACATCTAATAGAACCTGAGAAGTATTGAAAACATATTGTTGTCTTAAGCTCTAAAATTGTAAGTTCTCAGGACTTTCCACCAGAATTTAGGAATCTCCAAAGTGACCTGAACAAAAAATTACCTCTTTCTCTCTTGATTATACTCCATTAATTTAAGATTGTTTCACCTATGTATGATATACAGAACGCATTCATCCATTCTTTCTTCTAATTAAATTTGAGACAGAGAGATGTGTATGAATAATACACATCAGAAACTGAATTATTGTTGCCTAGAGTTTGTTTTTTTAGTAGCTATTTCTTTTAATGTGTGTTCACACATGACAAAATTTTAAAAGCCATAGTAAAATTGCTCCTCTTTTTTTATCCTTTTCTGCAATTATCTCTCTTTTTTACTTGTACTTTTAATAAAATATTTAATTGATGCTCTTTTTGACCAATCTTGTTACCTATTAGCCTACCATCCTGACTTCAATCCCAGTAGAAGCCCTCATTTATAAGAAAAAAAATGAAAACATCAACCATGAGTGAGAACAAATGTCAATCTCTTTCTGAAGTTCATTACTATTCTTTCAAGAAGTAGGAAGAATGGTTTATTATCAGTGTTTCTAAGTCAGTGTTGTTCATTTCAGAATTCTGAAGACTTTAAAATTTTCTTCTTTGATATTATTGTTGTCATCTTCTAGGTTGTTCTCCTGGTATTGTCTCTTTGTATCTGCATAACTTTATACAAATCTTCCATTGTTTCTTAGAATCCATCATATTGATCAATTCTTTTTTTTTAGCACTGGAAATGAAAGATGGGTCTTTATTGTCCTCTGAGTCAGGTACATTTAGGAAGCAATAATGTTGCTTATTTAAAAAAAATTAAGATATTTCTTATGGGTATCTATATGTAAGTGCCCACATTTTTTAGATTAAATTTTGTGTTTATTTTAAATTACATCATTCATTTACACAAGATTTTGAGTTACAAATTTTCTCCCCATCTTTCCCCTACCCACTACCCCAAAACAGTGATCCCATTGTATACACCGTCACCTAATCTGCTCTCTCCTATATCCCCCCTAATCCCCCCTCTGAATTTCCAGTAGGGAAAGATGGATCTCTGTACCCCAGTGTCTATACATCTTATTTTCCAGTTGCATGTAAATAATAATAATATTTTTTAAACATTTGATTTTAAACCTTTGAATTCCAGATTCTTTCTCTTTCCCCCTCTTCATCCACCCTTACTTGGAAGGTAAGCAATTCAATATAGGTTGTACATGTGTAGCTACGCAAAATATTTCCAGAGTGGATATATTGTGAAAGACTGACTATGTTTTCCTCCATCCTATCCTGGCTCCTCCTTGTTCTATTCTCTACTTTGACACTATTTCCAAAAGTGTGTATTTCTAACTTCCTTCACCCCCATCTGCCCTCCCCTCTCATCCCCTTGCCCCCTACTCTGCTCTAGGGAGAGATACCATATTTACTGTGTATGCCATCCCCTCCCTAAGCCAAATTCAATGAGAGTAAAGTTGACCCATTGTCTTTGGCTTTCCTGATCTTCCCCTACATTGTAACAGCTTTCCCTTGCCTCTTCTATATGAGATAATTTACCCCATTCTGTCTCTCTCCATCTACTTTCATTACATTACTCTCTCACCTCTCAATTTCACCTTTTAAGTATCATCCCTTCCTATTCAATTAGTCTTGTGCCCTCTGTCAATGTGCCAATGTATACCTGTATACATATATATACACACTCACATATGTATTCATACACCCATATACCCTCCTATACAGATGTATATCTGTATGTATACACACATGTATATACATACACATGTATATATATATATATACATGTATATATATATGTATATATATATATATATATACATTTATATTTCTTTCAATGATTCTCACACTGAGAAAAGTTTCATAAATTACAATTCTTGTTTTTCCATGTAGGGACATAAATAGTTCAACTTTGATAAGTTTCTTAAGATTTCTTTTTCCTCTATACCTTCTCATGCTTCTATTTCTTCTTTTATATGAATGTAAAATTTTCTATTCAACTCTGGTTTTTCATCAAAAATGTTTGAAATTCCTCTATTCCATTGAATGATCATATTTTCCTGCTGAAACATGATACTCAGTTTTCCTGGGTAGATGATTCTTGGTTTCAATCCCAACTCCTTTGACCTCTGGAAAATCATATTCCAAGTCCTTCACTCCCTCAGTGTGGAAGCTCCCAGATCCTGTGTTATCCTGATTGTGTTTCCATGATATTCAAATTGTTTCTCTCTGGGTGCTTGTAATATTTTCTACTTGATATGAGAACTCTGGAATTTAGCTATAGCATTCCTAGGAGTTTTCTCTTGGGCATCTTTTTTCAAGAAGTGATTAGTGAATTCTTTCAATTTCTATTTTGCCCACTGGTTCTAGAATATCAGGGGGATTTTCCTTGAGATTTTCTTGAGGATGATTTCTAGGTTACTTTTTTGATCATGTCTTGTAGGTAGTGCAAGAATATTTTAATTCTCTCTCCTGGATCTATTTTCCAGGTCAGTGGTTTTTCCAATGAGATATTGTGCATTGTCTTCTATTTTTTTTCTTTTTTTGGATTTGTTTAATAGTATCTTGATTCCTGTAAAGTAATTAGCTTCCATTTGTTACAATCTAGTTCTGAAGGAATTATTCTCTTCAGTGAGCTTTTATGATTCTGCTTCCATCTGGTGAATTTGACTGTTTTAGTCATTCTTCTCCTCATTAGCTTTTTGAACCTCTTTTCCATTTGAGTTTGTCTGTTTTTTAAAGCATTATTTTCTCCATTCAAGTTGTTGACTCACTTTTTATAATTTTCTTACATCATTCTCATTTCTTTTCCCAATTTTTCCTCCACTTCTCTTATTTGGTTTCAAAACCTTTCTTAAGCTCCTCAATGACCTATAACCAGTTTGTAATTTCCTTGGAGGCTTTAGGTGCAGGAGTTCTGACTTCACTGTCTTCCTCCTGCTGTATGCTTTGGTCCTTTTTGTCCCCAAAAAAGGAATCTAAAGTTAGATTGCTAAACTTGCTTTTATTACTTTGTTTGCTTATGTTACCAGTCAATTACTTCACTTTAGAGCTTTTTGCCACAGTAGAACTCTGCTTCCAGAGAGGAGAACTTTGTCCCAAATTGCTGGGGTTTTTGCAGCTGCCAGAGCTATTAGTTGGGGGCCCTCCTTGAAGCATCCACCAGCTCTGGGACCTGGTCACAAATCCCAGGAACTCAATCCTAGACAGCAATCCAGATCCAAGCAGGTTAAAGCAAGAGTAATAACCCCACAGAATGGTCCCTTGGTACTCCTACAATCTGCAGGCCAGGAGCTCTGAAGCATCCATGCAGCAGCAGCCACCACACCTCTGCTACTTGGATGTTTGTTTCTTTCTGTCATTTTGTGGGTTTTGTAGCTCTAAAGTTTATTTAGAGTCATATTGTACAGATATTGGAGGTGGTTGTGGTGGGAGCTCACAGAATTTCATGCTTCTACTTAGCCATTTTGGTTCCCACCCAACCTCCATTTACGAGATTTTCAATTAAAATTTCCACACAATGCTGAGATAAAGGCAAAGTCGTTGCAATTCCCATCTAGTAGTTAGTAAAGGTGTGTGTGTGTGTGTGTGTGTGTGTGTTTATATTTTTTTTTCTAAAATTCTACTCAGGTCATTATTATTAATTTGTCTTTGTCTTATATTTGTCTAGATCTGAAAGAGGTACATTGATGTCCCTTACAATTATTGCTTTGCTGTCTCTTTTTCTGTGTAGTTCACCTAGATTTTCCTTTAAGCAACTAGATATTAAACATTAAGTTTGTGTGCGTGTGTGTGTGCACGTGTGTGTGTGTAAATTAATATTGACTGACTATACATAGTAGTTTTAAAGATGTTTCCTCCCTTATCCTTTTAGTCATGTCTATTTTTTATTACTGTTGCATTGAGATGATGATTGACAACCCTTTAAAAAATTAACTGAACCATAGTATATTCTAGTGAGTGGAATCTAGTCTTCTTATTCATTGTAATTCTTTTAGAAATTTAATGTTTTAAGTCTTTTTCTTACACCCAACTTATTTTTTATTTTGCTTTCTAATCCATTTTGCTATCACCCTTATGATATCAGTGCATTAATTCTATTCAATTTTATAAGTTATTTTTATGTTTGTTTTCCCCTTTCCCATATACTATCAAATGTTACTTCTCTTTGCCCTTCAGATGAAGAGAAAGAAGGTAGCAAAAGAAAGCTAATGAGGTCAACGCTAGTAGCTTACAATTCAAATGTTCTGATCCAACCCCTTCACCCTTGCTGTCTTTACCTACTATAACCCTAGATCACTTTATCTTATTTTCTTTCCTTTAAATTCACTCTTTATAATTTTCTGTCTGTAGTCACAATGTTTACTTGTGTTAATTCCCCATTTCATTCTAGCCTCTCTGTCTCTGTCTCTGTCTGTCTCTGTCTCTGTCTCTCTCTATGTCTGTTTCTGTCTCTGTCTCTCCCTGGTTATTATAAAGTATTTCAAAAGTAAGCTGATTGTGAATGTACACACACACACACATATTCTGTCTTCTTTTAACATGACTGACACCTGTTTTATCAGGTTTCACTTTCAAGTTTGTATTATTTACCTATTCCTCTATTGATGTGATCTTATCGTGTACTTATAATTATAGTTGTTTCCATGTATCCTCTTTCTTTCTTCTTCAATAGTAAATTGCTTTGCTTCCTTTATCTTTAACCTCTTAGGGAAACCAAAAATATAATGTAACCAATAGGTCAATGCATTTCTAATCATCAAGCCCCTGTTTCAATTCTCACCACAGGCACTTACTATGTGAACTTGACCTATTAAATTAATCTCTCCTTATTTCAGTTTCTTCATCTATAAAATTAGAAGATTAGATTCAGCCTCTAAGATTCTTCCATATTAAAATATATGACTTTGTGATCTATTCTGATAAATATATTCTTATTACTCCATAATTATATTCAGTTCTGCATGGAAAATTATGTTTAAATAGAAATTGTTCTTTTGATTTATGGTACAAAGTGTTCCAAATTGTTTGTTTTGTTTCATTTTTCTATTATAGTAATTGCTGCACAATTTGGTGTGATTCTGTCAGCAGTAACTTGTATATGGTTTCTTTTTCCTGACTGCTTGAAGACCCGAATTTTGTTTGAGATTCCTTGGTAAGTAAAACTCTATTGTCTTTCAGACAACAGAAGGGGGGGGGGGCACAAAGAAACCAATCTTTATTAAGGAAAACAAAGGTGTGGTCTACAGTCTACCCAGAACAGTCTGAGACCCCGATATAAAAAATTCAGTTCTTTATAGGTCTCTCCATTCATGTATAGAGCAAGTGAGCTAGTTATGGTATAAATGGTCAGTGCCCTTTTACTGAAGTAAGCTTTTGGCTCAAGCAGGGCACTTTTACATCCTCTCAAGACAGCTTATTATTTCTTAATATAAATAAGATTAATAAGTGGGTATGATTATTATGTCATATACTGAAGATACATGCTTTATAATGATTTAGTTACACTTCTAATATTAACTAACACAGGTGTTCACCTGGGACTACATCTCAGCTTCAGTTATACAGGTTTTTACTGTGATCTATATCAATAATAGAAATAACACAGTTGCAGCTTATTCTATCAAAATAATTACAACTGAAAAATAATTGTAAAGCAAGGCATTCAAGGCATTGATTATTGATCTTTCCATCAATGGATACTTTCAATTTCTATTTGCTTTCTGGATGTAAGATATTGGGGCAATTTTCCTTTATATTTTCTTAAAATATGATTACTAGGCTCTTTTTTGATCATGGCTTTCAAGTAGTCCAGTAATTCTTAAATTATCTCTCCTTTATCAAATTTCCTAGTCAGTTTTTTTTTCAATGAGAGAGTTCACATTTTCTCTATTTTTTCATTATTTTAATTGCTTTATTGTTTCTCGATGTCTTCTGGAATCATTATCCTCCACCTGCTCAATTCCAATTTTTAAGGAATTATTTTCTTCAAAGAGTTTTTATACCTCTTTTTCCAGCTTGCCAATTCTACTTTTTGAAAGGTACTTTTGTTCTTCAGCAAAAAGCATTTTATTTCCAATAATATCCCAAGAAAGTATAGTTGCAGATATGATTTCAGATAAGGCAACAAAAATATTCAAAGTGTTGAGATAAATAAGTAAATTGAAGTGTGATTAAAGTATGATAGACTCAATTAAATGGATATGAAACAAATGGCATCTATGTTGTTAAAAGAAAAGTTTACTGAGTTACAAAATGGCACATTGGGCAACACAAATGCAGGAGACCTGATATTCCTTTCTCAGAACTTGCTAAATATGGCATTGAAAAGTTTCATTTTGTTTTTTAAGGAAAATATAACACCAGAAAGACTTTTAGGAAAAATTCATTTAAAAGATTTATGGCATCTTCTTGACAAGAATATTATAGAATATGCATATTTATTAGCATCATATGAACTGCAAAATTTAATAATATTCATATGAAAATAATAAATAAAACTAATATTAAATGTTCTTATATTGAATATAAATAAAATAATAGTACAGGGAGTATAAGAAAAAGATACAATGAAGAATAGCTAATGTAATTCTAAATAATTAGTAAGTGAATCATCAAAACATAGAAAAATAAACATCTACGTTAAAGTAAATGATAGTAATGAGAAAACATATGAGCATTTGGGCGGGGTGTTTGCAGTAAATCGTTACTTAGAAAATAAATCATAGCTCTGAAAAAATTATTAATCAAATCCAAGAGATAACTAAGGAGCTAAACATTCAGTTTACAAAATAAACTGTTTTGTTTTTACTTTTATATCCCTAAGATTAAACTAAAGCATCCACATGCTACTTGTAGCTACCTTGTCAGAAACTCTGCTCCAAAACACTAATAATCTTTTTACCAACCAACTTTTTCCAAATTATTTATTTATTTTTTAGTTTTCAGCATGCATTTCCACAAGATTTTGAGTTACAAATTTTCTCCTCGTATTTCCTCTATCCACCAGCCAAAGATAGTGAGCCTAGTGAATACCCCTTCCTTCAATCTGTTCTCTCATATCCTCCCCCATCTGTCCCCCTAAATTTCTAGTAGGGAAAGATGGACACTCTATACTCCAGTGCCTGTATATTTTATTTCCCAGAAGCATGATAAAAACATTTTTTATATTGGTTTTTAAAACTCTGATTTCCAGATTCTTTCCTTTCTTCCCTCATCAGCCTCCTCCACTGGGGAGACAAGCAATTCAATATATAGGCTTTACATGTGTAGTTATACAAAATGTTACCATAGTAGTTATACTGTGAAAAAATAACTATATTTTCATCCATCCTATCCCACCCCCCATTTATTCTATTTTCTGCTTCGAACATGTGTATTTTTAAAAGTGTTTGCTTCTAACTACCCTCTCCTCCAATTCACTCTCCCTTTTATTATCCCCCCTCTTATCCCCTTTCCCCCTACTTTCCTATAGGGTAAGATACAAAAGTGAGTGTGTATGTTATTCCTTTCTCTTTTTTAAGGGCAGTTGGGGTTAAGTGATGTTATTGCTTTCTTAAGCCAAATCCTATAAGAGTAAGCTCAACACATTCCCTTTCACCTTCCTGCTCTTCCCCTCCTTTGTAACAGTTTGCTCTTACCTTTTTATATGAGATAATTTACTATATTCTATCTCTCTTTCTCCTTCTCCCACTATATACCTCTCTCACCTCTTAATTTTATTTTTAGTTATTATCCCTTCAGATTCAGTTCATCCTGTGCCCTCTGTCTGTGAATACATGTACACACACTCACATATATATTTATATGCACATACACCTTCTTATACATACATATATATATGTGTATACACACACATATATGTATGTATATATGTATATACACATATATTCCCTCCAACTATCCTCAAACTGAAAAAAATTCTCATGAGTTATAATTATCATTTTTCCATGTAGGAATGTCAATAGTTCAACTTTAATAAGTTCCTTATGATTTCTTTTTCCTGTTTGCCTTCTCGTGCTTCTCTTGTTTTTTGTATTTGAAAGTCAAATGTTCAGTTCATCTCTGTTATTTTTTCCATCAAGAAAGTCTTTCATTGAATTGAATGATCATATTTTCCCCTGAAGCATTATAGTCAGTTTTGCTGGGTAGGTGATTCTTCGTTTTAATCCTAGCTCTTTGTCCTCCTGAATATCATATTTCAAGTCCTTTGAACCCTTAATGTAGAAGCTGCTAGATCTTGTGTCATCCTGATTTTTTTTCCACAATACTCAAATTGTTTCATCCTGGATGGTTGTGATATTTCCTCCTTGATCCGGGAACTCTGGAATTTAGCTATCACATTCCTAGGAGTTTTCGTTTTGGGATCTTTTTCAAGAGGTATTTTGTGAATTCTTTAAATTTCTATTTTGCCCTCTTGTTCTAGAATATCAGGGCAATTTTCCTTGAGAATTCCTTGAAAGATGATTTCTATGATCTTTTTATTATGATGGCTTTTAGGTAGTCCAATAATTTTTAAATGATATCTCCTGGACCTATTTTCCAGGTCAGTGGTTTTTCCAATGAGATATTCCACATTGCCTTCTATTTTTTTATTTGTTTTGAATACGTTTAATAGTATCTTGATTTCTCATAAATTCATTAGTTTCCATTTCCTCTAATCTAATTTTTTTTACAAAGTTTGTTATTATGGTCAAGTTTTGTGCCTCCTTTTTTAAGCTATTGATTTCTTTTTTGTTTTCCTTCACCATATCATTTATTTTATGATATTTGAAAACTCTAGCATAATTTTTTTAGGAATTCTAGTTCTTGTAGAGAAACTGATTTATTTTTTTTTTATTTTTTGTTTTTGTTTTTGTTTTTTATTTTTAGACAGGGGAAAGTAGGGCAATTGGGGTTAAGTGACTTGCCCTAGTTTGCATGGCTAGTTTTTGTGTTAAGTATCTGAGGTCACATTTGAACTCAGGTTCTCCTAACTTCAGGGCCAGTGCTCTATTTAATGTACCATCTATCTGCCACTCCAATTTATTTTGAAGGAATTTTTCTCTTCAGTGAGTTTTTGAAATTCCTTTTCCATCTGGGCACTATAGATTTTTGAAGCATTCTTCTTCTCATTGGCTTTTGGACCTCTTTTGCCATTTGAGTTAGTCAATTTTTAAGGTGTTATTTTCTTCAGTCAGGCTATTAACTTGCTTTTCATGATTTTCTTGCATCATTCTAATTTCTCTTCCCAATTTTTTTCTCTATTTCTCTCACTTGATTTTAAAAATCCTTCCTGAGCTCCTCCATGCCCTGCAATCAGATCAAATTTTTCTTGGAAACTTTTGATGAAGTAGTTTTAACATTGTTGTCTTCTTCTGGTTCTATGTTTTGATTTTTTTTGTCCCCAAAAAAGGATTCTATAGTCTGATTGTGCTTCCTTTGTTTGTTCATATTGCCAGCCAATTACTATGCTTTTGGCTCTTTGCCACAGTAGAACTCTGCTTCCAGATTGGAGACAGCTGTGTCCCAAATTGTTGGGATTTTTGTAATTGTCAGAGCTTTGTCACAATTTGAGGAGGGCATCCTCTCTACAAGCACCACCGCCTCTGGCACACCCCAGGACCATGATGCAAGACTGTGTACCAAATTCAAGCTAACTAAAGCAAAAGCGATTGCCCTCTGAATGGTTGCTTAGTCCCCATTGAATCTGTAAGCCAGGAGCTTCTGAGATAGCCATTTCACAGCAGCTGCAGCCTCCACACCTCCACCATCTCTTACCCTGTGGGCAGGGGCCAGATCACACTCTTCTCTCACCCAATTCCAACAGAGTTCCCTACTGACCTTTTACTTTCTCTTTGGTGTTTATCAGTTGAGAAATCTTGAAACCAGCATAACTGCTGGTTATTCACTCTACACTGAGGTCTTTTATGGCTGATCTGTACTGCTGGTTGGTGCCACACCAGATCTGGGCCTGAACTGCTCACGTGGGACTGTGCTTGGCTGCCATCTAGGTGCAATAGCCACTTCCTGTTGGTCTGCCAGGCTGTTTTCAGTGGGAGATCTGTTTCTTTCGGTCACTTTGTGGGTTCTGTTGCTGTAAAATTTGTTTAGACTCTTATTTTAAAGGTATTGGAGGTAGTTGGAGCAGGAGCTCAGACAAGTTCCTCCTTTTACTCTGTCATCTTGGATGGAGGAATTTTTCATTTGTCCCTAAGGAGTTCTTTTCTTTAGTGAATTTTCATACATTCTTTTTCCATTTAGTCTATTAAATGTTTTTAATATTTTTTTCAGTGAATTTTTATACTTCTTTTGCCATTATTTCAATTATATTTTCTAAAGTGTTATTCAGTATTTTGCCTTTTTTACTAAGGGATTAAATTTTCTTTTCATGATTTTCTTCCATCCCTAATTTCATTCATATTTTTCTCTACCACTCTTCTCCCTCTCCTCTCAATCTCTCTCTCTCTTTCTCTCTCTCTCTCCCTCTCTCCCTCTGTCTCTCTGTCTCTATCTCTGTCTCTCTGTCTCTCTCTCTCTCTCTCTCTCTCTCTCTCTCTGTCTCTCTCTCTCTCTCTCTCTCTCTCTCTCTCTCTCTCTCTCTCTCTTTCTCTCTCCCCATCTTTTTTTTTTTACTCTTCCAGGAATTATCTTTGACTTTGTGTCTAATTAGCATTTTCCTTGAGGAGTTACTTGCAGCTATTTTCACATTGTTGTTTTCTTCTAAGTTCATGTCTTGGCCTTTCCTGCCATCATAGCAGCTTTTTATGGTCAAGTTATTTTGTTGTTGTTGTTAATTTTTCTAGTCTATTTCTTGACTTTGAAGTTTATGTTAAAATTGGTCTCTGCTTACCTAAGGTTTGGAGGGAACTTTCTGAAGCTTCAGAATTTTTCATACTGCAATTTTCAGAGTTAGCTCTAGGGGTCCTCCAAGTTTTTGTTACTTCCATGGTGGCCTGATCTGAGAGGTGTGGTCACTCTTCTATTGGTCTGGTCTCTGGTCTTTACCCAGAAAGGACCCCTACCTTTCTGTATCTGCAAATGCTAGCACTCCTCTTGGCCATGGAAATGTGACTAGATCCTCTGCTCCCCTGTAGTCACAAGCACTATCACTCCTCTGTGACTTAGAACTGAGACCAAGGTCCATCCTCCTTTGTGCTCTTCTTTGCCCTGAAACTATCCCAAAACTGTAGGTGGACAATAGAGTTGCCAGTCAGTGACAGCTTTACTCAGTTTCAGGAGAGGATGCCTTGTAATTTCTTTCTAACCAGTTATCTGGTCTCCTTACTATCTCCAGGCTGAGTAGCCAAAGCAACTACTACTATCATAGCTACCTCCAAGGTCCACCATTTGTGCTAGTGCTGCTGGAATATGCCCTGGGCTTGTGCCACCCCAATGTCTCTGAACTCTCCCATTGACCTCCTATGTGATCTTAGACTGAAAATTATGTATTGTCCTGTCTTTTTCCTGACTCTGCTACTCCAAATTTAATTTGAGAACTAATTTTAAAGTTGTTTGGAGAAGAAAGTTGGGAGAATTTGGCTGAGTTACTCCCTGTAATCTACCATCTTGGCTCTGCCCCTTTAGGATTTTCTTAATCTATAATAAATCTTCATTAAATTATAAATATTCTTTTGTTTACTTATATGTTCAGTCCTTTCTGATAAGTGTAGATTCTATCCCTTCCCAAAGTCTTCAATGCAGTGGTTAGATATAAGTCTTAATTCTCATTGTAATGAAGTAGTGGAACTTTACAGGTACTGCTTCTCCTACAATCCGTATTTTACTCTCTGATTCTCATTTTGAATAAAGTGATTGTGACTTAGTAATGCCTCCCCTACCTTAGTCTCTGATTGGGAAATACATGAGATTAGGTTTTGTTTCCTTCCTTAGTCCTATCTTGTACCTAAAACTATTGGGTTTGTAGAATTGTTTTCCATAGGCACCTACCTCAAACTGTTATTAGGCTCTTTAATTCAAAGACCACTATATAATATTGGCCTTGATATATCATTTGGTATAGCCAAGAAACTATTTCACTTAAAATGGTTTAGGTCTGTCTATCTGAGGTCTGATGATAACATTTTCTTTTTGTTTTATTGACTTTATTCTTTTTTTAATTTTCATCTTTAAACTCCTTCATACAAATGGTAGTTGTTTTATGCCTTTTTGTTTTTATTTCTTTGTTTTTCAAATTGTTTTGCCCATCCCTCCCCCCGCTAAAAATAGGTCCCTACTTTAATTTTTGAATTTATTTTCCCCACTTCCATGTAAAAACGAATTTTAATACTTGTTTTTAAAACTTGGAGTTCCAAATTCTTACCTTTTCTCCTTCACCACCTTCCCTCCCCCATTGAGAAGCCAAGCAATTCCCTAGAGATTATGTATGTGTAATTATGCAAAACATATCCATGATAACCATGTTGTGAAAGAAAACAAAAAAAACTCAAGAAAAATAAAGAAAGTGAAAAAAAATGCTTCCATTTGTATTCAGACACTATCAGCTCTTTCTCTGCGCATGGACAGCATTTTTTACCCTAAGGCTTTCAGAGTTGTCATATATTGTTGTATTGATGAGAATACTTAAGTCATTCACTGCTGATCATCTCACAATATTACTGTTACTTTTACCCAGTTCACTTCAGTTTGCATCAACCCATGCAAGTGTTTCTAGGTTTTTCTGAGAGCATCCTTATCATCATTTCTTATAGTATTCCATCATAATTACATACCACAAATTATTCAACCACTTCCCAATTGATGTGTAGCCCTTCAATTTCTAATTATTCACCATGAGAAAAGAGCTGCTATAGATATTTTTGCACATATAGGTCCTGTTCCTTTTTGTTTTTGTATCTCTTTTGGGATACAGACCAACTTTGGGATATTCCTAGGTCAAAGGGTATGCATGAATTTATAGCCCTTTGGGTATAATTCAAAATTGCTCTATAGAATGATTTAATTAACTCACAACTCCAACAAATGCACATTAATGTCTCATTTTTCCTATATCACCTCCAACATTTGTCATTTACCTTTTCTGTTTTATTATCTAATCTAATAGGTATGAGGCAGTACCTTAGAACTCTTTTAGCTACATTTCTCCAATTATTAGTGAGTTAGAATATTTTAATATCACTATTTATAGCTTATTTACTTTATCTTAAATTGATTATATCTTTTGATCATTTATCAATTGTGAAATGTTTTTTTTATATAAATCTGACACAGTTCTCTAGATTCTAGAGAAATAAGGCCTTTGTCAGAGAAACATGCTTCAAAATTTTTTTTTTCACAGTTACTATGCCTAACTGTATGTCCTTCCATCCTATTACTTTCACACCTGTTTATTGTATTCTCTCTCTCCTTTCACCCTGACCCTGCTCAAAAGTGTTCTTACTACCCCTGCTTCCAATTTGTCCTCCTTTCTATTATTCTCCACTCTCATGTCCCCCTTCACCCTTATTTTCCTGTAGGGTAAGATAGATTTTCATATCCAATTGAATGTGCATGTTATTCCCTGCTTAATTAAATTCTGATGAGAGTAAGGTTCACTCATTCCCACACTCCTCCTCCTTCCCCTCCACTGTAAAATCTTTTGCTTGCCTCTTTTCTGTGAGATAATTTACCTCATTCTACCTCTCCCTTTCTCCTTATCCAAGTACATTTATCTCTCACACCTTAATTTTATTTTTTAAGTATCATCCCTTCATATTAAACTCACCCTGTGCCCTCTGTTTCTATCTATAAATTCCCTACAACTACCCTGATAATGAGAAAGGTCTCATAAGTTACAAAAACCAACTTTCCATGTAAAAATGTAAGCCATTCAACTTTAGTAAGTCCCTTATTATTTTTCTTTCCTAGTCACCTTTTCAGGCTTCTCTTGAGACATGTATTTGAAAGTCAAATTTTCTATTCAGCTATGATTTTTCAGAAAAATTAATTTAATTCCTCTACCTCATGAGGTGATTGCTAGTTTTACTCCTAGATTGTTTGGCATCCAGAAACTTATATTCTAAACCCTTCAAAATCTTAATGTAGAAGCTGCTAAATCTTGTGGTAACCTGATCATGGTTCCACAAATCTTTAATTGTTTCTTTCTACCTGCTTGAATTAATTTCTACTTGACCTGGGAACTCTAGAATTTGAATATAATATGTCTGGCAGTTTTCATTTTGAGATCTCTTTGTAGAGGTGATAGGTGGGTTCTTTCCATTTCTGTTTTACCTTCTGGTTATAGAATATCAGAGCAATTTTCCTTGACAATTTATTGAAAGATGATGTGTAGGCTCTTTTTTGGATCATGTCTTTCAAGTAGTACAGTAATTTTAAAATTCTCTCTCCTGTTTCTTTTTTCTAGGTCAGTTGTTTTTCCAATGCAATGTTTCACATTGTCTTCTATTTTTCATTTTTTTGGTTTTGTTTTATATTGTCTTGATTTCTCATAGAGTCACAACCTTCCATTTGCTCCTTTCAAATTTTGGTTATTTCTTTTTTTTTTTTGGAGGGCAGTTGGTGTTAAGCGACTTTCCCAAGGTCACCTGACTAGGATTTTTTGTTTGTTTGTTTGTTTTTGCGTTAAGTGTCTGAGTCTGCATTTGAACTCAGTTCCTAGTGTCTCCAAGGCCAATGCTCTACTCACTGCGCCACCTAGCTGCTACTCCTTTCAAATTTTTAAGGAATTATTTTCTTCAGTGAGTTTTGGGACCTCCTTTTCCATTTTCCTAATTTTGCTTTTTGCAGAATTCTTCTCCTCTTTGGCTTTTTTGCAAATCTTTTGACATTTGGTTCAATCTATTTTTAAAGGTGTTATTTTCTTGTATATTTTTTGGTTTTTCCTTTACCAAACGGTTGGCTTAATTTTTTTATGATTTTCTTTCATATTTTGATATAACTTGTCACCAAAGTAAGTTTCTATAGTCAGGTTTTCCCCATTGTTTGCTTATTTTGCATGCCTATTATTTAACTTTTCAGTACTTTGTTAAGTTAGGACTCTGCTCCCTGTGTGGAGGGTGTACTGTCATAAACTTCAGGGATTTTATGCAGCTGTTTTCAGAGACTTATAGTTTTCAGTTCCTCCAAGATGGTATGATCTAAGGAGAGGAGTTTGCTCCTCTCCTGTCCTGTACTACGGTCTGTGAGTGACCACCAGCACTCTTTTCTGCCTTGGAACTGTGAGGAGGGTTCCCTCCCCACTACTGCCATAAGCTCTGCTATGACAATATTCCTCCTCATCCCAGAACTGCCATCAAGAACTGCCACCCATATCTAAGTATAGACAAAGCAACAGAGTCCTGCCTCCATTCCAGGAAAGAGACCCCTGTAATCTCTTCTTACCAATTGTTCAACCCCCTTGCCATCTATGAGCTGAGAACTCTGAAGAGAGCCACTGCCACTGCCACTGTTATTGTCACTGCTGATTCACTTACTTTAAAGCCCTGATTCTGGTTTGCTGGGGTGAAGACTGTGCTGGGGCCAGGACTGGATCATGCTTATCTCTTACTCAGGTCCAACAGACCTTCCCCTACTGACCTTCTAACTTGTCTGGCATTCTTTGGTTCCAAAATCTAAAAACCACTACAGCTGTCAGTGACTCAGTCCCCTGAGGCCTGCTACAGGTTTGCTAGGACCAAATCTGTACTGACTCAGCCTGTGCTGGACTGTGATACTCTTTCATGCTGGTATAACAGACTTTTTTGTTGATCTTCCAAGTTGCCATGTCCTGGAGATTTGTTTCACTCTGTTTTTTCGTGGACTCTGCTCATCTAGAGTGCTTTTAGAGTCCTTTTTACAGATATTTGGAGAGGCTGAGGGAGGGTACAAGCAGGTCCCTGCTTTATTCCACCATCTTGGCTTCCCCCCACCCTCCACCTCCAGACTCCAATTCTTTACAGACATTCTGTTGTTGTTATTTTGTTATGAGTCTCTACCTTTTACAATGTTGTTGTTTTTATTTTTCCTTCATACACCTTTTGACTTTTTTGGCTTTTTTTGGGGGGGGGATGTGATTAGGGGGTAGAGGGAGTGACTCTTCCAATATATCCAGGCAGGTTATTAGTAGTATTTCTCCTGTATTTTTTTTCTTTCTTGGCCTTTCAAGCCTACCTCCAAGCTGTATAGATTCCAGGCCTATGCTCTAGCAGCGACCTTTCTCCCTCTGATCCTAACCTTCTCCTCCCTGATGCCTCCAAACAACAAAGATATTCAAAGTACAGCTGTCATGCTTGGTTTTTTGTTTTGTTTTGTTTTGTTTTCAGATCAGTTAAAGGTTTCCTTATCCCCACCCACCCTACAATGTTTGATTATTTCTCAGATTCCTACATATTGCTTAGTAGTCACCAGCCCAGGAAAGCCTTCCCCATTCCAAAAGTCCAACATTCTGCCCTTAGGAAGGCTCCCCACTTGTGGAAAGCTCCTACATTTTAGTCTGGCCTCAAGCACAGTCCTGAATGTGATGAAGGAGTTGAGTGTTGTTGGTTTTGATTAAATGTCAAATTTATTTTACTTCTAGTCCTCTTCTTTATAGTTACTTAGGTGTTATACTGGAGTGGTAGGCTTAGTTCAGCCTTTCATATTTGCCATCTTTACCTGAAACCTTAATCTAGTCTTCAATCCCCAGTTCACGTTCAGTCAAGGAGTCTCTTGATATCTGCCACTTTCTCCATTGACACATGCTCATGTACTGTAATCACTCCCTTTTCTATGATAGAGAGAGGAGAAAAGGACAAGTGCATAGTGGACATTATGTATAATTACATCTAGTTCACTCCCACCATATTCACAAAACCATAATTTTCACACTTTTTAATGTTATAGATTTAATGGGGGATAAGAGATCAAATGAGATTTTAATGGTAAAGAATAGAGCTGCTCTTGGGCAGCTAGGTGCCTCAGTGAATAGAGCAGGAGCCCTAGAGTCTGGCGGACCTGGGTTCAAATCTGGTCTCAGACACTTAACATTTACTAGCTGTGTGACCTTGGGCAAGTCACTTAACCCCCAATTGCCCTGCCTTTCCCCTCCAAAAAGAAGACAACAAAAGAAAAAAAATTGACTTATGGGGTGGCTAGGTGGTGCAGTGAATAGAGCACCAGCTCCGGAATCAGGAGTACCTGAGTTCAAATCCAGCCTCAGACACTTGACACACTTACTAGCCATGTGACTTTGGGCAAGTCACTTGACACCAATTGCCCTCCAAAATGCAAAAAAAAAAACCAAAGAATAGAGCTTCTCAATGTAATTTCTCACTCAAAACCATTTCAAGATTAGCAACAACAACAACAACAAAATCATGGAGGCCCCAAGGGCATTTTGACATGCTTTTTATAATATTTAGCACTTAAAGTGCCATTAAAGAATTTTTAGTATAAACATTTTGGACCCTCATTATGAACCCCAACAAAGTTTAAGAACCACTGCCTGGAAAGCACTGGTAAGGAAATTCCAATGAAGAAACTCCTGTCTGATGCTGATCAATATTTCCTTCAAAATTCATCAACTTAAGAGTTGACTAGGGCAATGAGAGGTCATGCAATGACTAGAGTCAGATAGTATGTGTCAACATATCAACATACTAATCTCATTTTACTGATTCTGAGGTTCTTTCAAATGGATGATGGATACAGCATACAAATATGCTCTATATGTTATCAGTCATGATAAATGTATCAAGTGTATTTTGCTTCACCCTTTGTTAAAAGGGAGTGTTGATGGAGGAGAGTAGCCACAAGGGAATAAGAACATATTTTTAAAAATTAATAAAACATTTTAAAGCATCTAAGTCCCATACCTTGAGGAACTTATGGCATATTTAGAGAGACATAAAAAACCTAAAGAAACAAATAATAGAGAAAGGACAGCTGTATGAATTTCAACAGACGTTTAATTCATTACTTACTACTATATACCAGGCAATGTGTTAGACTTTGGCTGTACATGGTGAAAAAAATTAAACAGCCCTTTCCTATGAAAAGTTTAAATTTTATGGGAGGAGAGAATACATATACACATAAGAAAATAGAAAGAATATTAGGCAGGTGGGTAGTGCAGTGCATAGAGTACTGGGCCTAAAATCTAGGAAGTCCTGTCGTCACATGTGCCCTCAGACACTTGTTAGCTCTGTGACCTTGAACAAGTCATTTAACTTCTGTTTGCCTCAGTTTCCTCAACAATAAAATGGGATTGTAATAGCACTCACTTTTCCTGATTGCTGTCAAAATTGGGTGTTAAAATAATATTTCAATGAATATCTTCTAATATATAGTTGGAAATATATATTATCTATCTATCATCTATCTATCTATGTATCTATCTGTCTATCTATCATCTCTCTATCGATCTATCTATGTATCTATGTATCTATCTATGTAACTATCTATGTATCTATCTATCATCTATCTATCTATCTATCTATCTATCTATCTATCTATCTATCTATC
>NW_027185655.1:67652835-67654056 GCF_028583685.1 Petaurus breviceps papuanus
TATCTATCTATCTATCTATCTATCTATCTATCTATCTATCTATCTATGTTGCTGTTGTTGGTATTCAAAGTGAATCAAAATATTTTGACAAAGAGAATAAAGAACTACTGGAATCTGTTAAGGCCTCATGTAGGAGGCAGTGAATGAGCTGAGATTCAGTGCTTGGCATCTAGGAATTCCAGGCATTAGAGGAAAGGAGAGTCTGTTTATAAACGAATACGTCTCCCCAAATACGTCTTTTGTCAAACCTGACTGTGGGCCACAGTATGATTAATTATTTTTAGTAGCTAGAAGCATCCAGGCAGCTTAGGTCTTAATTGATTTTTTAAACTCAAGCAACTGTTACAACTTCCCCTCTGGTCAGCACACACTGTCAGAGACAAGAGACCATTTGGGTCACCCTTCCACTGGTGCTATAGTTCCCTCCTACTGTCATGCTCCCAGCAATTCCCTGCATCTCTGTTCTAAGTCTTCTAGAGATAAGGATGTCAACAGCTAAAACCACCCATACTTCCCTTCTCTGATAGGGTTTATCCCAAAACTTTTAGTGTCATTTTAAGCTATGAAATTATTAAAGGTTAATGTGTATATACATATGCACGTACATGTATGCATATACATGTACATACACACATGTATGTATGCATGTATAAGTATGTTTACATATACACATGCACAAGCACTTCCACACATTATATATATAAGCACATATATAGTGGATTATATATATACAGGTTTGTATATGTGTGTGTATATATACATAAATATGTATTTATGTATGTACGATTTTTCAGTTGTTAAGTTGTGTCTAATTCTTCATAACTCTGTGTACCATAGCAGCCAATATTGTCCATGAGGTTTTCTTGACAAAGATACTGGAATGGTTTGCCATTTCCTTCTCCAGTGGATTAAGGCAAACAGAGTTTAAATGACTTGCCCAGGCTCACACAACTAGTAAGTTCCTGAGACTAGATTTGAAGACAGATCTTCCTGACTCCAGGCCTAACTAAGCCATGCTGTTATTTATCATTTTCAGTCATGTCTTACTTTTTAAGCACAGACTCTCAGCTTATTCACTGCCTCCTACATGAGGCCTTAAGAGATTCTGGTAGTTCTTTTTTTTCTGTTCATCAAAATATTTTGATTCACTTTGAATACCAACAACAACAACAACTAGATAGATAGATAGATAGATAGATAGATAGATAGATAGATAGATAG
>NW_027185655.1:67654066-67692054 GCF_028583685.1 Petaurus breviceps papuanus
TAGATAGATAGATAGATAGATAGATAGATAGATAGATAGATAGATAGATAGATAGATAGATAGATAGATAGATGGATAGATAGATAGATGGATAGATAGATAGATAGATAGTATATATCCTACTAAAACCTCTTTGGGGGTTTTCTTGGCAGACATACTGGAGTAATTTGCCATTCCCCTCTTCCAGATGAAGAAACGGAGGTGACTTGTCCAACTTCACACAATTACTAAGTGTCTAAGGCCAAATTTGAATTCAGGGTTTTCTGACTCCAGGTTCAATATTCTATCTACTATACCACACAGATGACTATAATGAGCTATGTAACTTTCCCCTGTATTTAGCACAGTTAAGCTATTAAAGTTAAAATTTGCACCAAGATTTTTGAGATAACCTATATAACAAACTGGCCTCAGATCCTTCTTGCTGTTATTTTTTTTTGAGCTTTGTCCTGAGCCCAACCTCTTGACTCCTTTCTCTCTCTAAGCCTCAGCTAGGTAGTGCCCACAACCAGCAGTGTCCTCACTTCACTGCTTCTGCACTTACCCTCCCTCAATCAAATCAAAGTCAACTGCAGACCATGTCATCTCCCTGATGTCATGGTCCTCTTTGAGAATGAAGGACAAATACAAAAACAACTTCTTCAGTCACCAGGCTTGTGCTAATTCCTTTTTACTCAGGACTGCATTGGCAGTACAACTGGACCTGGCATCCCTTGTCAGCTGAGACTCCCTCACTCTTCCCCCACTCAGACACCCAACTCCCCCACACTCTCCAAGGTGTAAATTCTTGTGGTTAAGACTGAGGCTGCTTCCAAACCCAGCTGCCACCAGGGCTCACTACTTGCTGTTTCAGGGGGGCTAGCCTGGAGGTGTTTACAATTCACTCAGGCCAAACCTCCAACCTGGGCCTTTCTTCACATTTCCTCTAATTGTCCCTGAAGGACCACTATTCTGCCCCAACTCTTGTTTATTTTTGCCACTCTACATTCACCCTGAGGCGCTGTTTTGCCTTGTTTGTGGAGGAAATCTGGAGAGCTTGGAATTTTCTGACCCACTCTACTATCTTCTAAGAATCCTCTCTCCACATTTACTTCTTCAGGAAATTGTTCCAGGGATATGACAGATAGTACTACGAGTAAAGGAGGAGTCTTATAGGAAAGAAGCAGTTTAGAAGGTTTAGAGTGCATACCTTCTTTCCCCATGAAATGAAATTGAAAAATGAAAAAGTTCAATGCTTACAATTTGCCAAGTATTATGCAAAGCATGAGAAATGTGACTAGAAAAAAGGGATAGCTCCTAATTTTACAGAGCGTTCATTCTATTTAGTCAATACATAAAGGAGGATTTAGCTTCAAAGAAGACACAAAGAACCAGGAATCCAAAAAGGAAAGAGAGATGGCAGATAGTAAGGTTCAGAGGACACTAGGGGAAAATGGCAGGGCTGAAGATCCCTATCCAGTGAGTTTTGAAAAGATAGTATTTTGGGGAGGCTAGGTGGTGAAGTGAGTAAGAGCAACAGCCTCGAGTCGGGAGGACCCAGATCTGTTTCAGCCTCAGATACTTAACACCTACACGCACCCACCCCCACACCCCCCCCCCCCCCCCCCCCCCCCCCCAAAAAAAAAAACTGGCCGTGTAACCTTGGGCAAGTTACTTAAACCCAATTGCTTTAAAAAAATTTAAAAAAAAGAAAAGGTAGTAGTTTGAGCATCTTCCATCTTTTAATTATTTCCTATTTAGCCTGTATTTAGCCTGTTTGTACATGTTTGTTTGCTTGTGTTTCCCCTATTATATCGCGAGCTGCTTGAGGACTGGGCCTTTTTTTTCCCTCCTCTTTGTATTCCCAGTACTAAGGACAGTTCCTTCCACAGTGTAAGTACTTAATGAATGGAGGCTAGGGAGGGGGGAGGGGCGAGGTATGTGAAAAGCCACCTGAGGCTTGTTTATGGTGATCCCTCCAGCAAGTATTGGTCTCTGGCAACTGGGCTGGCTGGATTAGCCCAGGAGAAAGTCCTCAGCACCTTGTGCAGGCATTCCTGTTGGTTGGACCTTTGGCTTGTTGATTATCTTCACCCAACCCATCAGCCCAAATGGGATTCCCCCAAATATCAGAATTCCCTGACCTTCTGAATGAACTTCCAACATTTCACTTTCCTTGCAGTAGGTTCCCTGGCTAAGATTCTCCCTGTCTCCTGTGGGTTACAGAGAAAAAAGAAAACCATTCTAGACTTCTTTCTGTGATCTCATCATTTCAATGAAACTGTTCTCTCCAAAGTTACCCATGAGCTCTCAATTGTCAAATCCAATAGTCTTTTCTTAATACTCATTCTTATTGACCTCTCTGCAGCCTTTGGTGTTCCACAAGCTGCCTGCAGGCTGTAAGACTCCCACAGAGTGCAGGTTGTGCAAGCCACTTATAACTATTAGCAGTGAATGTGTATATTGGCAAAGAACATTGACTATGATACCTATAAAGTAGGGTAGCAAAGCCTTAATCTATAGTTGTGATGCCATAAAGAGACTATCTCACATGCATACAGTTGCCAAAGTCAACTCCAAATGCCTAGTTCCTTTAGAACATATTTAATTTTATTAAAACTGGTGTTACAGGTAACTGTTCCCCCAAACTTAAGTAGGAAAACTCTTTGTCCTAAAGCCTAAGAGGGACACTGAGGCATAAAAGGGACTTTTATGAAAGTATGTTTCTTATAACTGCTCCCAAAGAGAGGGCTTTGTGCACATTTAGTCTGTTTCCAGGCTAGTATTATGTCAATAATAACTAGTGGGACAATACAATTCCCCAGTCAGCATTCTGCCTCACACCCTTATGAGCTAGATTGTATTTCCTGGAGTGCAGTTATATGATTTGCTTTTCATTTTTTATAGCATTCCACTTTGCTCTTATGCACTTATTTTAATGTACTGAAAATTTCCATTTATTTGAATATACTTAATTTTGGTTTAATAGCTTTGTCACTGTCTATGTGCATGTTTTATCCCTTTCTATTAGAATGAATTACTTAAAGGAATTTCGAATATCCTAAACACTGCCTAGCATATATCACCCAATTATTCAACAAGTATTTATTAAGCATCCATTACGAGTCTGGTACTGGGCTAGATGTTAGGAATATAAAGTGCAAAAATAGCTGTTCTCAGGCTGCTTACATTCCAATGGAGGAGATAAGAAACACATACAAAAATAAATGAAGCATGAATATAAAATGAATAAGTGCAGTAAAATACAAAGCAGTGAAATGCAAAATAGTTGGGGGGGGGAGTAGTCAGATTCTTATCCAAAAGATAATGCCAAAGCTGTATAATAAAGGAAGAAGAAACAATGATGGATAGATAAGGAGGCTTTGGGGACTGAGTAGTGCAAAGGCAATGAGAAGCCAGGTACAGTGCCATGTGTAAGAGGGATTTTCACATTCCTGCACTTCATAGCCTCCATTTATGCTTGTATAAATTTAATTCAACCTGTCTTATTCCCTTAGGACATTACTTCCAGTTCTACAAGGGGTATGCTAGTTAATCATATTTAATAACACATGTCAGCTTGTTAGTAGATAATTGCTGTATTATAATACAATTTAAGGTCTGGTATGGGGAGCTTGAGCCAAGATGGTGGCATAGAAGCAGGAAAACTCCATGAGTTCCCTCCATAATCACATCAAATACCCATAAAATATGACACTAAACAAATTTTAGAGCTACAAAACCCACAAAGTGACAGAGCGAAACAAATATCCTGCAGAAGGCAGGCTTGTAGGAAGGGTCCATAACAGTGCACTGAGAGCCAAGCCCAGCCCCTTGTGGGCCTGTGGTTTTAGCCCAAGGGCTGCCCTGACCAGAAGCAGCTGGAGTGGACTTCTGGAGAGTGGCTCACCAGCAGTTGTAGTAGTTTCCAGAATTATGAACCCATAAATGCTAAAGAAAAGGTAATACATCAGTGTGGAACCCTGTTGGAACTAAGGGGTCTAGGAGAATGGTCCAGGCTCTTCTGCCAAAGGGAGAAGTGGTGGAGGTACTGTGGCCATATAGCTACCTTCATATGGCTGCTTCAGAGCTCCTAGTCTGCAGATTGTAGGGGGAAGAAGCAACCATTCAGACAGTAATCGATCTTGTGTTAACCTGCTTGGATCTGGACCACTATCTTGCTTGGAGGTGCTGGAGTGTGTAACCAGTGAGCCAGAGTTTGTGTGGGCTCTAGGGAGGGAACCCAACTAATAGCTCTAGCAGCTGTAAAAACTCTAGCAATTTGAGACAAAACTCTCCCCTCTGGAAATGTGGCAAAGAGCTCAAAAGTCAAGTAATTAAGTAGCAACATGAGCAAGCAAAAAAAGCAAAGCAAGCACAGCAATCAAACCTTAAATTCCTTTTTTTTTTTGGGACACAAAGGATCAAAGCATGTAATGGGAGGAAGACAATTAAGTCAGAACTCTGGAACCAAAAGCTCCCAAGAAAAATATGAATTGGTTATAAGTCATGTAGGAGTTCAAGAAGGATTTTGAAAATCAAGTAAGAGAAGTGGAGGAAAAATTGGGAAGAGAAATGAGAATGAGGAAAGAAAATCATGAAAAAAGAGTCAACCTGACTGAAGAAAATAACACCTTAAAAATAGACTAACTCAAATGGCAAAAGAGGCCCAAAAAACCAATTATGAGAAGAATGCTTTAAAAAGCCAAATTTGCCAGATGGAAAAACAATTTCAAAGCTCACTAAAGAGAATCATTACTTCAGAATTGTATTGGAGCAAATGGAAGATAATGACTTTATGAGAAATCAAGATACTATTAAACAGATTGAAACAAATGAAACAATAGAAGGCAGTGTGAAATATTTCGTTGGAAAAACCACTGACCTGTAAAATAGATGCAGGAGAGATAATTTAAAAATTATTAGTCTACCTTAAAGCCATCATCAAAAAAAGAACCTAGAAACCATCCTTCAAGAAATTCTCAAGGAATATTGCCCTGATGTTTTAGAACTAGAGGGCAAAATAGAAATGGAAAGAATTCACCAATCACCTCTTGAAAACGATCCCCAAAAGAAAACTTCTAGGATTACTATATCCTGATGGTACTGGAGTTCCCAGATCAAGGAGAAAATACTGCAAGCAGCCAGGAAGAAACTATGTGAATATTGTGGAAACACAATCAGGATAACACAAGTTCTAACAGCTTCTACATTAAGGGATAAAAGGGTTTAGAATATGATATTCTAGATGTCATAGGAGCTAGGATTAAAACAAAAAAGTACCTACCCAGCAAAACTGAGTATAATGTTTCAGGGGAAAATATGGTTATTCAATGAAATAGAGGACTTTTAAGCATTCTTGATGAAAAAACCAGAGCTGAATAGAAAATTTGACATTCAAATACAAGAAGCAAGGGGAGCATGAGAAGGTAAACAGGGAAAAGAAACCATAAGGGACTTATCAAAATTGAACTATTTACATTCCCACATGGAAAAATGATAAGTGTAACTTATGAAACTTTTCTCAGAATAAGGATAGTTGAAGGGAATATAAATGGGTATATGTGTATGTACACACACATATGCACACATGTATATATATATATATATGCATACATTTATATGTCTATGTTGGAGGGTATATGTGTATATGAATACATATGGGAGTGTGTATATATGTATGCAGGTATGCATAGACAGAGGGCAAAAGATCAATTGAACAGGAAGAGATGATAATTTCAAAAATAAAATAAAGAGATGAGAGAGAAATAAATGAGAGAAGATAGGGAGAGATAGAATAGGGTAAATTATCTCATATAAAAGAGGCAAGGGAAATCAACAATTAAACAAAAAATATAAATTCTTAAAATGAAATGACAAATCAATTAAATTGAAAGTTTCAAACATCTGAACAAGTAAAACTCAGAATTGGTTTCTGAAAAAGAAATGATAGATAAATCACTAATTAATTTCACTTTATAAAGAAAAGTTACTGACATATAAAAGAAAAATGGTAAATGCAAATCTAATGAAGATAAAATTAATATAATTTTAAGAACTATTTTGTCCAATAAAACTGACTAGCTAAATGAAATGGATGAATATTTATGAAAATAAAAATTTCCCAGATCAATAAAATACCAGATAAAATACTAATATGCACCTATCTTAGGGAAAAGAAAAATGAACAAACCATAAATTAGTTTCCTAAATCAAAAAATCCAGGGTCAGAGGGATGAAAAAGTAAATTCTACCAAATATTTAAAGAACAATTCCAATACTATGTAAACTAACAACTTCTTTCTATGACACAATATGATTTTGATATCTAAACTAGTGGAAAAAAAAAACAAAGAAAGCTGTAGACCAGGTTCCTTAATGAATATTTATGTAAAGATTAGAGGTAAAATAATAGCAAACAGATGATAGCAATATGTCACAAAGATCAGACACTTTTTTTTTTAAGCAATTGGGGTTAAGTAACTTGCTCAAGGTTACATGGCCAGGTGTTTCTGGGTAGGTGCTAAGCATCTGAGCCCGGGATTCAATCTCCAGTTCATCCTGACACTGAAGCCGGTGCTCTTCCTCGTTGTGCTACCTGGCCGCCCCAATCAGACACTTTTAACTAGCGATATTTATACCAGGAATATGGGGGTGCTTCAGTACTAGGAAAACTATCGGCATAATTAGCCATATCAATAACGAAAACACCAAAAATCATATTATTATATTAATAGGTGCAGAAAACCTTTTAACAAACCACAATGTTGTTGTTCAATTTTTTCTAACTCTTTGTGACTCTGTAGATCATTGTAAAATTGTCCATTGTATTTTTTTTTGGCAAGGCATTGGCCTAATTTACTGTTTCCTTTTACAACAGATTAAGACAAACAGGCTAAATTATTTGCCCAGGGTCACACAGATAGTAAGTGATTGAGTACAGGTTTGAACTCAAATCACCCTGACTCCAGACCCAGAACTCTATGCACTGAGTTACCCAGCTGTCTCAAGAGACTATGATACCCATTCATATTCAAAAAACTACTTGAAACCATATGAATTGATTAAACTGTTCTTAAAGAGATATTCACTACTTTTCTAAAAAGCAATCATTATCTATAATGAGGATACACAAAAAGACTTTCTAATAAAATGAGGTGAAGCAAGGATATCCATTATGAATATTATTATTCAATATTG
Organism: Petaurus breviceps papuanus; assembly: GCF_028583685.1. NCBI lineage: Eukaryota > Metazoa > Chordata > Mammalia > Diprotodontia > Petauridae > Petaurus > Petaurus breviceps. The sequence goes on from NW_027185655.1 coordinate 67,661,246, forward strand.
TACTAAAATAAGATAAAAAAGAAACTGAAGAAATAAGAATAGACAATGAGGAAACAAAACTACTACCTTTTGTAGATGATATAATTGTATGCCTATAGAACAGTAGTCAACTGGTTAAAGCAATTAGCAACATTATCAAATTTGTGTGATACAAAGAACCCACACATATAATTAACATTTCCATGCATTACAAATTCCATCAAGAAAAGACTGAAAGAGAAATTGCATTTTAAAAAAATTGGAAAAAGTAGAAAATACTTGGTAGTCCACCTGTAAAAATCCATAGGAACTATATGAAGACAATTACAAAACACTCCACACAAATAGAGACAGATCTAAATGCTCTAAATAATTGCAGAAGTATTTATGGCTCATGGGTAGGTTGAGTCAATATAATAAAAATTATAATACTGCCTAAATTTATTTACATTTCTGGTGCCATCCCAATCAAATTAGTAAAGAATACTTTCTAGAGCAAGAAAAAATATATTTGAGTGGGTGGATGCAAGATGGTAGAGTAGAAACAAGGCTTCCATTGGCCTCCATCTCCCACCTCCTCCAATTCATGTAAAAGGTGACTAAGAACAAACGTTGGAGCTACAAAACTGACAAAATGACACAGAGAAGCCAACTCCCTGCTGAGGACAGCCCAGCAGGGCAGCAGGAGGCAGCCATGCACCATGATCTGGGAGCCAACCTCAGCTCCACTAGGGCTGGAGATTTTAGCTTCAGGGCAGGCCTGACCAGCAGCCAGCTTCAGGGACTTCAGATCACCAGCAGCTGCGGTGATTTCCAAAATTTTCAACACATAGATGCTAAGGACAAAGTGAGAGGTCAGTGCAGTGTGGACTTTGGGATTCCTCAATTCAGGAGTGCAATCGGCCTTTGCCCCCAGGGAGAGAAGCAGCTGAGTCATGGCCGTGCACCTGCAGTCACATGGTTGCTTCAGCTCCTGGCCTGAAGATTGTAGGGGGAACAAGTGACCAGTCTGGGGGTAATTGCTCTTGCTTTAACCTGTTGAATCTTGATTGTGGTCTAGTGTGGAGGTCTTGGGTGTGCTACCAGTTTGCCAGAGCATGTGGAGCCTTCAGAGAGGGCACCTAACTAATACTTTTGGCAGCTGAGAAAACCCCAAAAATTGGGATGAAGATCCCCTGTCTGGAAGCATAGTCCTACTGCGGCAAAATGCCCAAAAGTCAAGTAATTGAGTGGCAACATGAGCAAATGAGGGAAGCAAACAAGAAGAGCAACCCAAATTTGCCCTCCTATTATGAGAAAAAAAGGACAAAAGCATGGAATAGGAGGAAGACAATGAAGTCAGAACTTTTGCACCAAAACTTCCAAGAAAAATATGAGCTGGTTACAGGCATTAGAAGACCTTAAAAAGGATTTTGAAAAACAAATAAGAGAAGTGGAGGAAAAATTGGAAAGAGAAATGAGAACAATAAGGGAAATTATGGACTGAGAATCAACAACCTGACTGAAGAAAATAACACCTTAAAAAAAAAGTAAGGGCAGCCAGATAGCACAGTGAGTAAGAGCACCAGCCCCAGTGTCAGGATGACCTGGGGATAGAATTCAGTCTCAGACACTTAGCACCCACCCAGAAAAATGTGGCCCTGTAATCTTGAGCAAGTTACTTAACCCCAATTGCTTACAAAAAAAGACTAACTCAAATGGCGAGAGGGAATCAAAAAGTCGATAAGGAAAAGATTGCCTTAAAAAGCCAAATTTGCCAGATGGAAAAAAGAATTTCAAAAGCTCACTGGAGAGAATAATTCCTTCAGCATCAGATTGGAGGAAATAGAAGTTAGTGACTTTATGAGAAATCAAAATACTTTTAAAAAGATCCAAACAACTGAAAAAATAGAAGGCTATGTGATGTATCTCACTGGGAAAACCACTGACCTGGAAAATAGATCCAGGAGAGAGAATTTAAAAGTTATTGGATTACAGGAAAGTCATGATCAAAGAAAGAACCTAGACATCACCCTTCAAGAAATTCTCAAGGAAAATTGCCCTGATGTTTTAGAACCAGAGGGCAAAATAGAAATGGAAAGAATCCACTGATCACCTCCTGAAAATGATCCCAAAAATAAAACTTCTAGGAATATTATGGGCAGGTTCCAGAATTCCCAAATCAAGGAGAAAATATTACAAGCAGCCAGGAGGAAGCAATTTGAATATTGTGGAAACACAAGCAGGATAACACATGATCTGGCAGCTTCTACACTGAGGGATCAAAGGGCTTGGAATATGATATACTGGAGGTCAAAGGAGCTGGTATTAAAACCAAGAATCACCTACCCATTAGAACTGAGTATCATGTTTCAGGGGAAAACATGGTTATTCAATGGAATAGAGGACTTTCAAGCATTCTTTATAAAAAAAACCCAAGCATTGAATAGAAAATTGACATTCAGATACAAAAAGCAAGAGAAACATGAGAAGGCAAACAGGGAAAAGAAATCATAAGGACATTATCAAATTAGAACTATTAGATGCCTACATGAAAAAAAGGATAATTGTAACTTATGAAACTTTTCTTAGTATAAAAATAATTGAAGAGAATAGAAATGTATGTGTATATGTGTGTGTGTTTTCAAAAACCACAAATTTATTGTTGTTCAGTTGTGTCTAACTCTTTGTGACTCTTTAGATCATTGTAAAACTGTCCATTGTATTTTCTTGGCAAGTCATTGGCCTAATTTACCATTTCCTTTTACAATAGATTAAGATAAACATATATGCATATATATATATATGTCTATATAGGAGGATATATGGGTCTATGAATACATATGTGAATGTGTGTATATATGTGTACAAGTATACATAGATAGAGGACACATGACCAATTTATTAGGAAGGGATGATACTTAAAAGGTGAAATTAAAAGGTGAGAGAGAAATATAATGGGAGGAGATGGAGAGAGATCAAATGGAGTAAACTATCTCATATAGAAGGGGCAAGGGGAAATGGTCACAATGGAGGAGAAGAACAGGAATGCAAAGGGGAATGGGTCAACCTTATTCTCATTGAGTTTGGCTTAAGGAGGGAATGACATACACACTAAACATGGTATCTCACCCTAAGGGAGAATAGGGGGAAAGGGGATGAGAGGGAGGATGATGGAAGGGAGGACAAGCTGGGGGGATGGAATTTGGAAACACCCACTTTTAAAAAGGGACAGGATCAAATTAGAAAATAGAATAAGTGGGAGGTGGTATAGGAGGGAGGGAAATATAGTCTGTCTTTTACAATATATCCACTATGGAAATATTTTGCACAGTTACACATATACACCCTATACTGAATTGCTTATCTTCCCAGTAAGGCTGGGTGACAAGGGAGGAAGGGAATGAATCTGGAATTCAAAGTTTTAAAATCAAATGTTCGTATACATACACACACACACACACACACACACACACACACACACACATATATATATATATATATATATATATATATATACTATTATTAATATTATTTTACATGTAACTGGAAAAAAAGGCACCAGGGCATAGAGATCCACCGTGCCCTACTGGAAAGTCAGAGGAGGTAGGGGAGAAGATATGGGAGAGGGCAGATTGGAAGAGGGTAAATCCAGTGGGATCACTTTTTTGGGGTGTTGAGTAGGGGGAAAAATGGGGAGAAAATTTGTAACTCAAAATGTTGCTTAAATGAAAGTTGTAAACTAGAAGCTAATAAAGCATTTGACAAAGTTCAAAAAAAAGAAAAACACATATACTCAGGGTAATGTACAACTCTGCAACTATAAAAAAAGAAAAATAACGTTTATTAAAAGTTTGCTTGTATTAGACAGAAAAATAATTTAAAAAATAAAAAGAAATCCTATACTGGGAGGAATCAGGTTGCCTGATATTTGGTCACTTTGAAGCCATAAATTTTGCTTCTGTTGTCTTTTCTTTGATTCTGTGAGCTTCTGTTGTTTGAGTTGTTATTCTTCCTTCTTTATAGTTACTTATTACATAGTATCCTGATTGCTGGATATATGTGTGTGGTTTTCTCCTTCTTGCATCATTTTAATTATAAAAATGCTTTTGATCAAATAAGTACATTCTTTTTTAAAAAAATTGTTAAGAATTTGAAAATATCAACAAAACAAACATACCCATATATGAAAAAATTTATAATCTATCTGGTATGACAAACATGAAAACTAAAAAGGACATCAGTGAAAAGAAAATATGAAAGAAGTGTACTCAGCAGTATCAGATCTCAAACTATGTTACAAAGAATTATCATGAAATCTTGTAAAGGAAAAGAAACAGTGGTTGATTAATGTAAGAGATAAGGTACACACAATAGAGAAGCAAATTACCAAAATAATCTAGTTATTCATAATCCCAAAGATCCCAGATATTTTAACAAGAACTCACTATTTTAAAACAAATGCTGGTGAAACTGGAAAGCAATCTGGCATTAACTAGACATAAACCAATCTTAACTTGTAAACCAAGGTGAGACCAAAATGGTTATGGGATTTAGTTGTAAACAATAGCATAAGTAAATTAGAGCTTGGAAGAAATAATGTTTCAGATCTATGAATAGGGCATGATTTCATGACCAAAAAGGGACAGAGAGCTTCATGAGAGAGAAAATGTATAATTTTTGTGAGATTAAATTTAAGAGATTGTTCAAAAACAAAACCAATGCAACAAAAATTAGAACAAAATAAATAAACAAACAAAAAACCTGTTGGGAGGGGGGATTTTACATCAAATTTCTCTGATGAAGGTATCATTTCTCAAATACATAGGGGAATCAATGATTTTTTTTAAAAAGGTAGATAGAATCATCCCCAATTGATAAAGGATCAAAGAAATGCTTAGTTACTTTTCAAATGAAGAAATCATAGCTATCAGTAGTCTCATAAAGATGCTACATGTCACTAATAACAAGAGAATTGAAAATTAAAACAAGTCTGCAGTACAACTTTGCATTCATTAGTTACTTTAAGGTCACAGAAAGAGATATTAAGCAAAATTCTGGAGGGTACATGGAAAAATAGTTACATGTAATGGGAATGGGAATTTGAAGATCTTCCCCCAAACCTTAGTAGGCAAAATGTAATCACATAGAGTCCATGGGGGGAAGGAGCTTGCTGAAAGGGTAGAACAGAAAGGGTGGAGAAGGAAGGGGCAGGGGAGAGTCCTGAAAGAGCTGAAAACTAGCAGAGAAGAGGCAGATCAGCTAGCATGATTGAGAGAGGGGCATTTTTTCATAAGGCAGCCTGTTTTGATTTGAAGGCCTGATGGAGGGAAGTCTTGGAGATTTTGGTGCTCACTGCATTGTTTATGTGTACCAACTTACTGGTTGCTATGATAGATTTGATTTTCTTGTGTTGGGATTCAGCTTTCTGATGTTTGAATAAAAGTTTTGGTTCTGTCTTCTATGTAGAGAGTCTGTTACATTTTGTGATTCAGAACTACACCAGCATATTCACAACCTCTGTGGTTGCTAAGAATATTTCATTGGCATTATATTATACTAATGAAGATAAATGACATGAAGACCTAAGTTCAAATCTGGCATCAGACAATAACTAGCTATGTGACCCTGGGCAAGCCATTTTACATGTCTTCCTCGGATTCCTCATTCATAAAATGACCTGGATAAGGAAATTGCAAACAAGGCTAGTATCTCTGCCAAGAAAACCCCAAATAGGGTCAAAACAGTCAGACATGACTGAACAGCAGATATGACTGAACAAGAAACACAAAAAATGCACTGTTGGTAGAGCTGTGAACTAGTCCAGTAACTCTGAAGAACAGTTTGGAACTCTAACCAAAGACTCACAAAAGCTGTTTATCCCCTTTTATTCATCAATACCTCTACTAGGTCTATACCCAAGGAGATGAAAGGAAAAAGAAAAAGACCCATATGTATAAAAATGTTTACAGGAGCTCTTTGTTGGCAAAGATTTGGAAAATGGGAAGGTCAATTAGGAAATGGCTGAACAACTTATAGCATATGAATGTGATGGGATACTATTTGCTAAATGAAATTACTTTTTAAAAACCTTGAGAAGATACATATTAAGTGATCCAATGTAAAGTGAGCAGAAATAGGAGAATATTGTATACAATAACAATATTGTAAAGATAATTAACCATGAAAGACTTAATAATATTGATCTACCACAACTCTAAAGGGATGAAAATGAAAAATACTAACCACCTCCTGACAAATAACTAATGGAATCAGAGTACATATTAAGCACTTTTTTCTTTATTTTCCTTGCTTTTTTTCCCCCGAAACATGACTAATGCAAAAATATATATTGCATGACTTCATATGCATTATGGGTAACATATTTGTTATCTTATCAGTGGGTAGAAGATCTATAGAGGGAGGCAGAGAATTTGAAACTGATGATAAAAGTACAACTTCAAAATTAAAGTGAAAGGTAATTTGTTCCCTTTCAAAATAGTTGGAGTATAATTGTGAACAGAATAAAAGGATGATATTGAGGAGAGAGTTGAAGGGTTGCGGGCTGAGAAAGCAGTAGCATTGAATAGAAATAGTTTTTTATAAGAAATTTGTCCATGAAGAAGAGAATTTAGAGATATCTTGTCAAATGAAATAGATAAGTCAAGGACTATAATTCACTTTCTATTTGTTTTTAGAATTGGAGATACTGAAGTAAACAGTTAAGTTGTGCAATAAATAGAATGGAGGATTTGACCATTAGCAAGACTGACTTCTCATCTTTCCTTAGACACTTACTAAATGTGTGGCTTTCAGCAAGTCACTTAAACACTCTAAGCCCCATTTTCCTCAATTGTAAAATTGTTAAAAAGTAAAATGCTTTGCAAATCTTAAAGCACTGGATAAACTCTACATACTTTTACTTATATTTATACAATACCTGAAAGTGTGTGGGGGCAGGTCAAGAATAGCTAAAAGCTTAAGGAGAGAGTAACAGAAACATTGGAATGAAGTAGCAACACAAAGAGAGTAGAAAGATGAATTTATATTAGTAATGAAAGGCCTATTGAGATTTCACACCATAAATTTATAGTGGGTAAATAAGCTTAGTTGTGTGACTTTTATTAGTGATAGTGAGACATCTGGAATAAGAAAATGAAGAATCAAATAATGAGGAATTTTATAGGATTTAATGAGAAATATGAAAAAATTGCCAACTTTAAATGACTATGTAAATGCAATATGTTATTAATGCTATGATTATTGTCATTATTATCCCTATTATTGTTATTATTATGGTTAGGAGGTTAAAATGGAGCTCTAAGATGAGCTATTTTAGGGTGGTTGTAATGAATAATTAAAATTATAGGATGTGGGGATTAAGGCTATGGAAGCAAGTGTGTGGACAGCTACATGGCACAGTGGGTAGAGAGCAGAGACTGAAGTCAGGAAGACTCATCTTTTTCAATTTAAATCTGGATTAAGACACTTACTAACTGTGTGACTAAGTGTGTGATTAAGTGCAAGGCACTAAATCCTATTTGGTTTCTCCTCTATAAAATGAACTGGAGAACAAAATAGCAAACCAGTTCAGTATCTGTGCCAAAAAAAAAGCCCATTTGTGGTCATTAAGAGGTGGACACTACTGAAATGACTGAATAACAACAACATGGAATGGGTCCCAAAAACAGAAAGCTCTCCTAGATGAAATCAAAAGGAACTTTGAAAACTGAATGAGAGAGATAGAAAACAAAATGAATAATTCTCTCAAAACCAAAATAGCAGAATTAGAAAAAATCTTATAATAAAGGAAACATCTCTCTAAAAAGAAAAGTGTATGATATGGAAAAGAAGCTCCAAAAATTAACCAAGGAAAATGATTTGCTAAAAACTAGAATCAACCAAATTGAAACAAATAACTCTATGAGGAACCAAGAATTAGTCAAACAAAACAACAAGAATGAAAAATTAGAAAAAGAGGTAAAATATCTCAATGGAAAAATAACTGACCTGGAAAACAGATACAGGAGAGAGAATCTGAGAATCATAGGCCTATTGTAAAATCATGATGAAAAAATGAGTCTGGACAACATTCTCCAAAAACTCATTAAGGAAAACTGCCCTGAGGTACTAGAACCTGAGGGTAAAATAGAAATCAAGAGAATCTACCCGACAGGTGCTGAAAGAGATCCCAAACTGAAATGTCCTTGAAATGTTGTGACCAAACCCCAGAGCTACCAGATAAAAGAGATAATACTTCAAACAGCCAGAAAGAAATAATTCAAATATCGAAGGTCCACAGTGATGATTGCATAGGACTTGGCAGCCTCTACACTGAAAGATTGGAGGCAGTGGAACGCAATTTTCCGGAAGGCAAAAGAGATCAGGTTACAACCAAGGATCACATACCTAGTGAAACTGAGCATATTTTTCTAGGCAAAGAGATGGTCATTCGATGATATTACAGAGTTCCAGAACTTCCTGATAAAAAAGCCAAAACTCAATGGAAAATTCAACCTCCAATTATGAGATGCAACAGTGACATATAAAGGTAAACAAGGAAAACACACAAATACCCTGCTATTTGATAAGAGCAAACTGGTTACAGACAAGTAGAGGGTATGAGTATAAAATACACAAAATGAGGATTAAAAAAATCTTTTTTAAGGGCTACAAAGGGAATGCAACAGAAGAAAGGAAATGAATGAAGTGGAAAAGGGTAAATTATGCCACAGAAAGAGGCATAAAAACTGTATAGAAGAGGAAAAGAAGGGAGGGAGATGGGAATCATATGAGCTTTTCTCTCATTGGTTCTGGTGCAAGGAGGGCATAACAACCAGTGAAGCATAGGACTCTATGGAGAAGAAACACAAAAAGTATCATTTTAGAGGGAAAGAGGGGAGGGAGAGAAGCCTCGCATGACATTTGTTCCTGTCACTCTTGGTGCAAAAAAGAAATAACATACTTCATTAAATATAAAAATATCGTATAGGCAGTAGGAGGGTGAAAAGGCTACGAAGGGGGGGGTGCTTAGTAGGAAGGGAAGAAGTAAGGGGAAAAGGGAGGAAAAGGGAAGGTGGCTGTAAGGGAATACTGAGGGAGGTGGTGGTCAAAAGGAAAACTATTAAGGGGGGAGGAGAGAAGGGGGGAATAATATGAACATTAACAGGGCCGGGAACAGGATGGAGGGAAAGAAACAGATAACAATCATAACCCTATATGTGAATGGAATGAACTCTCCTATAAAACGGAGGCATATATCAAAATGGATTAGAAATCATAATCCTACAACATTCTGGTTACAAGAAACACATCTGAAACGGAGGGATACACACAGGGTAAAGGTAAAAGGCTGGAGTAAAATATATCATGCCTCCGCTAAAGTAAAAAAAAAAGCAGGGGTAGCAATCCTTATCTCAGATAAAGCAAAAGCAAAAATTGACCTAATTAAAAGAGATAAGGAAGGAAAATACATCCTGTTAAAAGGCACCATCGAGAATGAAGCAATATCATTACTTAACATATATGTACCAAGTGGTATAGCATCCATATTTCTAGAGGAGAAGGTGAAGGAATTAGAGGAAGAATTAGATAGTAAAACTATACTAGTGGGAGACCTTAATCTCCCCCTCTCTGAACTTGATAAATCTAACCTCAAAGTAAACAAGAAAGAAATTAAGGAGGTGAACAGGATTTTAGAGAGGATAGGTATGATAGATCTCTGGAGAAAACTGAATGGGGATAAAAAGGAATATACTTTCTTGTCAGTGGTCCATAGCACATGCTCAAAAATTGACCACCTTCTAGGTCATAAAAACCTCAAAATTCTATGAAGTAAGGCAGAACAATTAAATGCATCCTTTTCAGATCATGATGAAATAAATATTATAGGCAATAAAGGGCCATGGAAAGACAGACTAAAAACTAATTGGAAATTAAACAATTTAATCGTAAAAAATGAGTGGGTCAAACAAGAAATTATAAAACCAATCAGTAATTTCATTCAAGTGAATGATAATAATGAGACAACATACCAAAATTTGTGGGATGAATTAAAGGCAGTTCGTGGGGGAAGTTTCCTATCCCTGAGTGCATACATGATTAAATTACAGAAAAGGGAGGTCAACAAATTTGGCATGCAAATGAAAAATCTAAAAAAAAGAACAAATTCAAAATCCCCAATTAAATACTAAATTAGAAATATTGAAAAACAAAGGAGAGATTAATAAAATTGAAATTAAGAAAACTATTGAATAAATAAATAAAACTAAGAGCTAGTTTTATGAAAAAAAAACCAATAAACCCTTAGTCAATATGATAAAAAAGAAAAGAAAGAAGAAAACCAAATTATGAGTATCAAAAATGAAAAGGGTGAATCTACCTCCAATGAAGAGGGCATCAAAACAATAATTAGGAATTATTTTTCCCAATTATATTCAATTAAATTTGACAATCTTAGGAAAATGAATGAATATTTACAAAAAATAAAAGTTGACCAGATTAACTGAAGAGGAAGTAAATTACTTAAATAACCGCATCTCATAAAAAAAAAATTGAATAAGCCATCAGTCAACTCCCTAGGAAAAAATCTCCAGGGCCAGATGGATTTACTAGTGAATTCTATCAAGTATTTAAAGAACAATTGATTCCAAAACTCTACAAACTATTTGGGAAAATTAGTAAAGAAGGAGTCTTACCAAATTCTTTTCATGACAAAAATATGGTACTGATACCTAAATCAGGAAGAGATAAAACAGAAAGAAAATTATAGACCAATCTCCCTCAGGAATATACATTCAAAAAATTACTTAATAAAATACTAGCAAAAAGACTACAACTACTTATCTTAAGAATAATACATTTGATCAGGTAGGATTTATTCCAGGAATGCAAGGATGGTTTAATATTAGGAAAACCATCCATATAATTGATCATATCAACAATAAAACTAATAGAAAACACATGATCATCTCAATAGATGCAGAAAAGGCTTTTGACAAAATACAACATCCATTTCTATTAAAAATTTTAGAAAGCATAGGAATAAATAGAGCCTTCCTTAAAATAATAGGTAGCATCTATTTAAAGCCATTAGCAAGTATTATATGTAATGGGGAGAAGTTAGAAGCATTTCCTATAAGATCAGAGGTGAAACAATTGGGTCCACTATCACCCCTCTTATTCAATCTGGTACTAGAAATGTTAGCAGTAGCAATTAGAGAAGAAAAAGGAATCAAAGGAATCAAAGTAGGCAAAGAAGAGACCAAGCTATCACTCTGTGCAGAGGGCACAGGATCAGTTGAATATAAAGGGATGATATCTAAAAAATAAAATTAAGAGGTGATAGAGGCATATATTGGGAGAAGAAAGGGAGAGATAGAATACAATAAATGATCACACGTAAAAGAGGCAAGAGAAAACTGTTACAATGGAGGGCAGGAGCAGGAAGGTGAAAGATAATTGGTCAACCTTACTCCCATTGGATTTGGATTAAGGAGGGAATAACATACACACTCAATTGGGTATTTTACCCTACAGGAAAGTAGGGGGGAAGGGGATAAGAAGGGGGATGAAAGAAGGGAGGGCAGATTGGGGGGGGAGAGGGTAGTTAGAAGCAAGCACTTTTGGAAAAGGGATAAGGACAAAGAAAATCAAATAAGTGGGGGGCATGATAGTATGGAGGGAAATATAGTTAGGTCTTCACAATATAACTATTATGGAAATTCTTTGCATATGCAACCAATATTGAATTGCATATCCTCCCAGTGGGGGTGGTGAGGAGGAAAGAAGGCAAAGAATCTGGAAATCAAAGTTTTAAAAACAAATGTTTAAAAAAAGGTGTTTTTACATGCAACTGGGAAATAAGATATACAAGCATTGGGGTATAGAAATCTATCTTGCCCTACTAGAAATTTAGGGGTGTCGGGGAGGGTATGAGATAACATTTTGGGGGAAGGGGTATTCAGTAGGCTCGCTATCTTGGGGTGGGTGTAGGGGAAAGAAGGGGAGAAAATTTGTAACTCAAATGCTGAAAGCTAAAAATAAATTGAAAAAAGGGTTATTGGAGGAAATGTTCTCATATGCAGAAGATATTATTGAGAAAAGCATAGAGTTCTAAAGTGTTGATGTAGTAGACGAGGAGAAAAGTTGACAAAGGCCTCAAGAAGACTAAAGATGATCTATAGAGGAATGATGGCTCTTGGTGAGATCAGTAGTGGCAAACCCTTCAAAGTGTTCTCAAATAATGGAGGGATATTCCTATGTTGCAGGTGCTGAGCAGATCTTTGAATAAATGTTATGTAAGTTAGTCATGCTTTATGCCTTAGAAAATCATGTCAGTTTTTATCAATGGAGAGTTTTAAAAGTAGAAACATAATTGCAGCTCAGAATACTGACAACCTTCTTTTGTGGATCGAAAAATTATGTTCAGAAAGACGTTAAAAGCTTTTTCCTCCCCCATTTTCCCCAGGAAGTAAGATAGGATTGAAGGGTATTGAAAGTGACATTTTGTGGTACCAGGACTTCTGCATTGTTAACATGTTGAAATATTTTTAAAGAATTTAATAGAATTATAAAGTTGACTATGATGTGTTTTTTAAGCAATTGGGGTTAAGTAACTTGCTCAAGGTTACATGGCCAGTTATTTCTGGGTGTGGTGCTAAGTATCAGAGCCCCGACTCAATCCCATGTCATCCCGACACTGGAGCTGGTGCTCTTACTCGCTGAGCCACCTGGCCGCCCCGACTATGATGGTTTTATATAAAAATTTTCATAGTAGATTGAAACTGACAGTAAAATAGTGAACAAATATGTTAGTTTTTGATGGGGAACATGTCATTGATAACAATTACTGCATTATCATTTTCATTAATGTAAATCTTGTTGTTAAAATGATCATTTTCCCCTTATTTTATTCCTAAAGATAGGAGAGTTTGTGTGGTCAGATATGATTTTATAATATATACATTATACAAACACATCATATATCATAATAAATAATATATACATTGAATTCAGTGTGTGTATGGGCATGTGCATATATGTATACACACATGCATATGTTTGTTTATGTATGTATGGTCATATATACATACATGCACATATACCGTATACCATATATGTATGTATATTTGTGGAGAGAGAGAGAGAGAGAGATGGGGGAGGGGGAGGGGGTGGACATATTCTATGGCAAAAACTAAGACCTAAACTGAATTTCTAACTATCAATGGGATAAAAGTTAAATTCAGTAAGTCAATAGAGAAGAGAGAAATAAAGAAGCAGCACTGAACTTAGCATGACTATACACTCCTTTTTTTTTTTTTAGCAACTTGACTGATAGGCAGCATTTCATCATCATTGTTGAAAGGTGCTTCATAACCATTTTCTGGAAGAAATGCAGGCAAAAGACTTACTAACCAATGTACAAACCTTAAGGGATGGTACACAGGGTAGAAAGTGGTATTGGGGGTCACACTTCACTTCTAGAATAGCTGAGACTCAGAAGGAGACTGAAAGACCTTGGGTAATTATGTATGGCCCCATAAGAAAGACGAAAGCTTACATATCCCTAGTGGATGGTGGATAGAATATTAGATTACCCTGAAGATATCCAGATATCTGAAGAATAATTAGAATTAAGAGATAGCACCAAACAGGGAGTAGCAGAGATATAATTGTCCTTACATGTATACTTCATGGTGTGCTTCACATGGGTGTGCTGGTTCATGTTTTCACCACAGATATTTTGTAATTGAGCCATCCTTTTTTATATCTGCCTTTCCCGTTGAACTATGTTTGTAAAAGAATAAGCTCAGTATGGAGGTCAGTGGAAGAAACATTATATTGTTATTTTAATGCTTTGATATTTTCATTAAATAATTGCTGTATTATTGTGTCAGAGTGCCACCAAAACATTTTTACTTATTATTATCATGTAATGTTATTGTATTTGAGTGGCAGTTTAAAAAAATGTGTTTAATTTCTAGGCCAGTTGTTCTTAAGCTTTTAAGGATCTCTAGGGCAGTCTAGTGAATCCTATAGACTTCTTTTCAGAGTAGTGTTTTCCAATGCAACAACATAAAATACAAAAAAGTTACAAAGGAAAATAATTATATGAATATATGTATGTACATATGTATGTATATATGTATGCATGTATGTTTATGCATGTATGTTCATAGACCCCAGGCTAAGAATTCCTGCTCTAGAACTTTAGCATATAATAAAGCACTAAGAACCACCAAAAAAAAAAATAATTAAAACTCATGGTCAAAAGTAAAGATAGGCTAAAATTGCTCTGTAGATATTTTTGAGGTGTATGGAGGACCTACTAAGCATTACAAGGAGACAGATTAAATCTTATCTGCTTTCTGTAAATTATCTGAATGAGCAAAATTTCTAATTTTTTTTTTGTAATTTGACTTTGGGAGAATAGATGGAAACTGGATGGAAATTGATTACTGTTTATAGCAAGATACTTCAGAAGGATATCTTTCCTGGTCAGAGAAGAAGAGTTCAAGGAAAGTTTGCCAAGCCTGAACCAAGGAAGAGTGAAAGCCACCTCTCAGCTTCCCAATGCATGGAAATCATTATTTCAAACTAAAAAGTTTCTTAGGAAAGACCCATATACTCCAGGAAAGGGACCATCTGAGTCCTGTCTAGGATATATCACTAAAATATTGCTGCAATGCCTGAGATTTTAAGTATAGAAACAAAGTAAATTGACAGAATGCCTTGAAATACCAGCACTTGGTCTCCTCCCCGTTCTGAATTCAATGGACTGGGAGGTCACAGTGCTGGTATTACCGGAAATATTAAAAATCAATTTTATTATATGTGTAGATGATAAAGAGATAGAGATACATCAATACATAGATATATAGAAGGAACCTATGGGTCAAAGATTATTTGCATGAACTCTCCTTTTGGGGGGAGATTGATTATTTATATACATATTATAGAGTATATCAATCTACTTATATTTCTGTGTTTCTCTTATATCTGTGTAGTTAGTTTAATATATCCACATAGAAAGACTTGGTAAAAAGGCTGTTTCAGATTATTAAGTACAGAAATTGATCAATACACTTTTGTTAAGTGCCTGATTTGTGTTAGATTTTGTAATAGATGCAAATACAAATACAATGAGTGAAACAACCAAACTGTTGTCTCAACGGGCTTACTTCTAATGGAGCATACAACAAATAAGACAGAGTGGTATTAAGGCAAGGACATTGACCTGGTGTCAGGAAGACCTAATATCAAAACCCTATCTCCACTGACAAGCTGTGTAATTCTAGACAAGACAATTAATATCTACATGTTTTGGTTTTTCTTCTATAAATTTTGCATGTGGAATTTATGCCATCTAAATTACTTTTCAAACAATGGTGTGTTGGTGATAGCTCACACCTCCTAGCATAAGTTGACTGTCAAATTTTCAGGATGAATGTTCACACTTTGGAAATCAGCAAATTATGGAAAAAAAGTTTAATTTATTGCTTTGTAGATTTTCTTGATAGGAAAATGTTAATAAAACTGACTAATTAAACTCAAGTGTATCAGAAAAACAGTTAGACATTTACCACCATACCCAGGTTCCAATTCTAAATCTGTGGTCCTAAGTACATACAAAAGTTTATATAAAGAGAACAAAAAGGTAATTAAGGCAATAGCAGTTAAGGGAATAAAGAAAGGTTTCACTTAAAAGGAAAAGAGAGCCTCTTGATTTGTCTATAGATTTTACTCATTTTAACATTCTTTCCTGAGGCTGAATAATAGGGGAAAACAAAATGAGATAATTCTTCTGACTGGAACCAGGAAGGAACTGCAGGTATGAATGTTTTGGTCTAGGGCACTGAAGTTTTTCTTAATTACTGCTTTCTAAAATTAGAGTGGGCAGCCACAGGAGGTAGCAAATTTCCCCCTAGCAAAACAATGGCTGGATCACCACTTGATGGGGGAATTCATGGTTAGGTATGAATTTGTGCAAGAAACTTCTGGTACATCTTCCAACTCTGAAATTCACAAAAGATCACTGGAGCTTATTAGTATTAGATAATGGATGGTTTTCATTCTTTGCTTTAGTATTGCCAGCACCTAGCAAAATAAAAATGTATTTATTCACCTATTACAAGTAGATAATCATGCAGCAATGATTCAATCTTTTTTTTTCATCATTCACTCCTTTAGAAGTCTGATAAATTCCAGGAATGACTTCTCAGAATGTTTTTAAATGCATGAAATAAAATACAGAGGATTACAAAGGAAATCAATTACATTGAAGTAATTATAAAAATATTTTAAAATAAATTAAAGGCTCTGAGTTAAAAATCTTTGATTTACTCCATTTTCCTCATTTGGAAAATGAGGAAACTGAGTACCAAAGAAGTGAAGTAATTTCCTGAAAGTCATAAAATGACAGAATCTGTACTAGTATCTACGTATACCATTTCTTAGTGTAGTGTTTTTTCCATTCAAGGTTTCTCCTTAACACCATCCCCTCATCATTTCAACAATCAAAAGGAAATCGAGAAACAGTTTGAAGTTTCAAGCTTATTTCATTTTAATTCCTTGTTTTAAATTCACTTTGTTTCTATACCCATTGAGAACTATATTATGTCAAGAAATTCTCTTGATATGACCCAACTTTGAAGGACACCATAGTTATAAAACACAATTTACATGAAAACTAAACAGAATTTGGGCAAATTGTGATGAGAAATAAAACTAATGGATGAGAAATAGCTCTCCTATTAAATCCTATCAATCGCCTTAAACATATAATTTATAACCAAATATAGCTATAAAAAGAAAAATAACAACAAAACTTGTTCAGATAGTTTTTCTTTTAAATGTACAGTAACTATTCAAGCAGACTATTCAGCCAAGTAAAATCTAATAGTTTTTAATATTATTTCAGTTGGGAAATAGGAATGCTATGATACTAATATTTTTTGTTTAAAAAAATCTTTAGTGAAAGTTGTTTGGTGTAGGAGTATACTTTTAAACTAGAAGTTTATTTTGTCAGAAAGAGCTTAGCTTTTTAAATCTTCTAAAACTAAAAATTCTTAGCAACTATATATAACTTCTGTTTTATTTTTTCTAAGAAAGGAAAAGAAACAGAAAATGTCATGTCATTAACAAATGACACATTGTATTTTCTATTCACTGTATAAATGACAAACTCTATACTTAAAAGAAAAAAGTAACATCAGTGTTGCCTCTGTGTGGGAAATTGAAAAAATAGCACCTAGATTCCATAGAATTTGTGTGATTTGTCTCAATTCTAATAGTGGTTTTCTTTTCAGATGGATTTCATTGTGTCTGAGTAATAGAGATAAAAAAAAATTGATTTGTATATAGATCTGCCAGGCAGCAGTTTGTTCAAAGGATCAGAATTTTGTTCACATTGAATTTGTATGTTGTGGTTTTCTTCTATGTGAGGAAATGAAAAATAAATTCACTATTGGCACCACCAGATAATTCAACAGTTAGTGATTCATATTTATATAACATTCTAAGGTTTCTAAAGCAGTTAAATTATTACAACACTTAGATGTAGGTAGCACAGTTATTTTCTCCCAAGTTTTACACATGAAAAACTGATCTCAAAGAAATTAGTAATAATAATGTTAGCAAGGGCTAGTTATAATATATTAATTTAAGACTTGCAAATTCAGACTTTCAGGAGCCAAGATGGCAGAGTAAGCAGTAAGTCACTCTCACTCTCCTATACTGACCTTGAAAAACCCAGAAAATAATGCCCCAGGAAAAATTCTGGAAGAGCGGAGCCAGCAAAAAGATGAGATATAACAGTTTTTTTTTAATCTTTTGAGACCAGGGAGATTAACAGGAAAGATCCCTCTTGATGGGGCTGATGGGGATCAGTACAGGAGGGGAGGTGACCCAGCAAGCCAAAAGCTTGCCTCACCTCAGCAAACTAATATGAGTTTCTGAGGTACTCCGGGCTGGCAGAGCAGACAAGTTTCAACACCAGGTCCCCCATGCATGCCTTCACACAGACAGGGGAACCAGCAGACACAAGCATGGGGAAGCACCACTTGTGCTGTGGATAGGTATCCATCAACTCCTGAAACTATCCTCCAGTGCAGGCCCCAGCAAGGTGACCTGCAATGGCCAGACCACCCCTAACCCCCACCTCAACTTGGGTACTTCAGGGTAACTGGGTGGAAACACAATAAAATGCTACCTAACATCAGCACACACCAGCCACCAGCAGCATCTCCAGCTCAGCATCAGGTAAGCTACAGCCTCTACTACCTCCAGCTGTCAGAACCTGAGACCTCAGCACATAAAACCAGAAACCAGTCACCTAATTCCTAGGGCAAGGAATGTGGGACAGTGTTCCTTGTGCCCCAGAAGCAGATATCAACTTTAAAATTTGAAAAAAGGCAAACATCATGAGCAAGAAGGAACATATAAAACCAAAGACCATAGATTCTTATTTTTGGGAAACAGTAGATCAAAACACAAATGTAGAAGAGGACAGCATTGTCACTATACATATATCTGAAAACTCGAAGGGTAATTTGAATTGGTCTCAAGTCCAAAAAAGTTTCTTGGAAGAGCTCGAGAAGCATTGTAAAAGTAAAATTTGAGAGGTAGAAGAAAACTTGAACAATTCCTTTAAAAATACAATTGACAAATTAGGGGTTGGGGGGCAGAGAAGTATACTGAAAGGAAACAACTCCTTAAACAGTAAAATTGGCCAAATGGAAAAGGAGATGAAAAGCCAACTGAAGAAAACAATTTGTTAAAAATTAGAGCTGGGCAAATGGAAGCTAATGACTCTATGAGACATCAATAATAATTCAAACAAAATCAAAAGAAAAAATCAATTAGATATGAAAACTGATAGTATTAACAAATTAAGAGGGAAATTTATGTTATATTTATGGAGAATGGAAGAATTTATGAGAAAGCAAGCGAAAGAAATATGGAGTCTGAATGCAGAATAAATCATACTATCTGCTCTATTGTTTTGGTTTGTTTTTATTTTTTTCTTTCTCATGGTTCTTCTCATTTGTCCTAACTCATTAATACAACATTACTAATGTGAAAATATGTTTAATAAGAATGTATATGTAGAGCCTATATTGAATTGCATGTTGTCTTGGGGAGGGAGTTGTGGAGGGAGGTGGAAAAAATTTAAAATCTATGGAAGTGAATGTTGAAAACTATAAATTAAAAATTAATTATAAAAAAACTTGGAAAAAAGACTTGCAAAATTATTTACATATATTATCAAATTAAATAACAAATCATAAATCACTTATTTAGGATTTACTATGCACTGGGAACTGTCAATAGTTCTGGGAGAGCTGAGATTCAAATGCAACTTTTAAGACTACACATCTATTCCTCTTGCCCCTAGGCCATGGTGCTTCTCTTTAAATTCTGTTATGTCTACTATCAAAAACTATAAGGTTCAGGACCATAGAACAGGTCACAATGTTTCTTAAAAAGAAAATATATTTGGTAACCCTATCTTTGCTTGAGTTCCATAATGAAGTAATATAATAATCAAATCTTTATTCTAGAAAATAGTGTTATATTTCATTCTGATTTTCATGGTTACATTTGTGCTGAATTCAAAGCACAGAGTTGTCAACCAATGATCCACTTGATGTTTCCACACCAAAAAGGTAATGCATTGCATAGTCCCACATATTCCCTAGAATTACTGCATTTAATGTTGGAAGTTTTCTCAGTGGTCATCTAATCATAGGTATACCTTCTGATCTCTTCCCATCGCATATTTGAGAACAGTCTTCCAGTTTACTTGAAGACTCCTAATAAAAGGAAATCCACTACCTCTAAAGGCAGCCCATACTGGTTTTTTATAGATCTAATTGTCATGAATGTTTTCTTGAGACTAAGTCTATATTTATCTCTTTGCATTTTGCACCATTGCTTCTGATTCTTTCTTCCATGTTAAATACCCACACAGAGCCAGGGGAAAAGCAAATATGAATTAAAATTTAATGCAAATATCAAAGTTTTAATACACAATTTTCAAAATCAACAGACTTAACTTCCACTCTGTCCATGACACTTAATTAGAAACTATGGAAGACACAAAAATATAGCAAATAGTTTCTGCTTTCAGGGAATTTACAATATCATTAATACACAAGAAATAAGCACATGAGAAGTTAAATAATAATATGGGAAGTAAACTATATTTCAAAAGAACATTAGAAGAAATTAAATAAAGCAGGATATGGCTAATTTACAAATTTATTGTGCAGACAAAACTGAGAATTGTTAGTTGTATTGATATGTAGCATTTAAATGTTATATAAAAAAAGCAAGAAGAAGAAGGAAATGTTCTTAGGGAATGGTTTGAAAATCAAATGTAAGAGTTCATTTAAGAAATAAGATTAGTAATATGAACTAGAGTCAGTTTTGATAAAGCCCTGGAACCGTATTCAAATTTAATCTCATTGACAGTAGAAGCTACTGAAATTTTCCTGTTATTGTTATTGTTGTTGTTGACAGTCACGATGATGATGATGATGATGATGATGATGATGATGATGATGATGATGATGACTAGTTTTAGTAGGGGAGAAACAGGATTATAGTTGTATGTTAGAAATCCTTCATTTGCAGGGGTGAATAAAATTAATTGGAGAGTAAAAGAGGATTCCATGATAGAAGGCTATTGCAATAGTCCAGGCATGAAATAACAAATATCTAAATAAGTATAGGGATTATTATAGTGAAAAAGGAATATTTGAATACAGAATCATTTAGAATAAATTATAGACACCTCATAGTAACCAATAAGAATAATCAAAGACAACTTAAAAGTTTCAATCCTTGGCATTGCATAGGGTTTCAGAAAGGATAGCAGACCAAAAACAATAAGTAATTCCAAAAAAGACAAAAGTAATGAGTGTTTTTGGTTTTACTTCCAGTTTTTCATAATTCTAAATTTGAAGTAGGAATATCTAAATATAAATAATCTGAAGTATGAGACTAGATCTCAGATGAGAGGTCTGAGCTGGGGATATTGATTTAGGAGTCATTGACATAGAGGTAATAAGACCAAGATATGTTAGGAATCTTTTGACTTTTAATAGGATATAAAGAATGAAAATGTTGAAGTTGAAAGGTATCTTGGCAATGGTCTAGGCCTAATTAGAAGCCAGAAAACTAATCTCCTTTAAAAGATAGAAAAATGGGGGTGGAGCCAAGATGGCAGAGTGAAAGCAGGAATTCACCTAAACTCTCTGAAAGACTCCTTCATATACCTCCAAAAAATGAATCTGAAAAAAATTTTAGAGCAGCAAACTCCACAAAGAGACAGGGTGTGGCACATTTCCAACCAAAGAAAACCTTGAGGGTAGGGAAAAAAGATGTGTTGCTACAGGTTGAGAGTGGAGTACAGTCTGGTGCACAAGCTACACCAGTGCAGACCTGTCTTAGTAAGGCCAGAACAGACCCCAGTGGACTGAACCATTGGAAGCAATGGTGACTCCATGACCTCTTGGTGCAGAAGAGGAGTCTGCTGGAAGTGGGTGAGAGAGATGTGATTCTCAGTGGGGTCTGTAGCCTTGGTGGCAGCAGCTACTGATGGGGCTATCAGCCCACAGACTGAATATTTGAAAGTCACTTATTTAAACTACAGGAAGGTAAGATGGCAGAGAAAACAGTAAGTTACTCTCATCCTCCCTTGATCTTGAAGAACACAGAGAATACTGCCCCTAAGAAAAATCCTGGAATAGTGGAGGAAGCAGAAATTCAGGGTGCAGTAGTCTTTTAGCGCTATCTCTGGAGGCTAGGGGATTAACAGAAAAGCTCCCCCTTGCTGTGGCTAAAGGGGCCAGTGCAAGATGGGAAGTGTCTCAGCAGGCCAGCAGCAGGCCCCACATCAGCAGACCAGCACGGTGGAGGAGCAGGCAAGTGCCAACACCAGGCCCAGAATGCCTCCAGCTCAGCACCAGGTAAAATACTAGATCATTACAACATCCAAGGACCTGAGACCCCAGCACAGAAAACCTGTAACCAGGCTTCTATCCTCTAGCACAAGAAGTCTGGAACAATTCCCCCTGGGCTCCAAAAGGAAAGATCCAATTAAAAAGGAAAAAGCAGACAAATAGCACGAGCAAGAAAAATTAAAAAAACAAAAACAAAAACAAAAGAATGACCATAGAGAAATATCTTGGTGACAGGGAAGATCAAAACACAAATTCAGAAGAGGACAACATGACCAATATACCCATACATGAAACCTCAAAGGAGAATATGAACTAGTCTTAAACCCAAAAAGTCTTCTTGGAAGAGTTCAAGAAAGATTTTAAAAGTCTAGTAAGAGAGATAGAAGAAATATTTAGAAATACAATTGACATAATGGGGGAAAAAGCACACTGAAGAAAATAAATCCTTAAAAAGTACAATTGACCAAAGGTAAAAGGAAGTACAAAAACTAACTGAAGGAAACAATGCATTAAAAATTAGAACTGGGGTGTGGGGGGCGGGGAGGTGGCTAGGTGGTGCAGTGAATAGAGCACCAGCCTGGAGTCAGGAGTTTCTGACTAAAAATCCAGCCACAGACACTTAATACTTATTATCTGTGTGATCTTGGGCAAATCACTTAACCCAATTTCCCTGAATTCCCCCCTCCAAAATTTTTTTTAATTAAAAACTAGAATTGGGCATCCAATAATGCTAAGCACATGATGAGACATCATTAATCAGTCAAACAAAGTCAAAAGAATGAAAAAATGGAAGAAAATATAAAATATCTCATTGTAAAAACAACAGACCTGGAAAATAAATCCAAGAGAGAGAACTTAAAAATTGATCTAGCTGAGAACCATGATTATAAAAAAGCTGTCACAGTCTCTTTCAAGGAGTCAGCAAGGAAAACTGCCCTATGGTCCCAAAAACCAGAGGACAAAATAGTCTTTGAAAGAATCTACCAATCAATGTCTGGAATACAGGCCAAACTGAAAACACCAAGGAATATTGTAGCTAAATTCCAGAATTACCCGATTAAGGAGAAAATACTGGAAGCAGTCAGAAAGAAACGATTCAAATATAGAACCACAGTCAGGATCATTCAGGACCTTGCAGTTGCTATATTAAATGATCATAGGATTGGAATACAATATTATGTAAGGGAAAGGAACTTTGATCCTAGGATCAACTATGCATCAAAACTGAGTATGATCTTCAGGGGAGGAGATAAACATTCAATGAAATAGGGGACTTCCAGACTTTCCTGATGAAGAGGCTAGAGCTCAATGGAAAATTTCATCTTCAAAGACAGAATCCAAAAGAGGCACAAAAAGGTAAACAGTTTTAAAAAGGGGGGAAACATGTTGTTCAATAAGGGCAAGCTGTTTTCATCCCTATGTGAGAGGATGATACTTATAAGTCTTGAGAATTGCATATTTATTATGGCATTTAAAAGGGATATACATAGACAGAGGGTGAGAGTATAAAATAAATGATAATATGATTTAAAAAACCTGCTTAAGGGTTGCAAAGTGTTTGTAATGGGAGAAGAGGAAAGGAGGCTGAAATGGGTAAATTACACCACATGAAGAGGCACAAAAACATATAGCAGAGGGAAAGAAGGGGCAGATGAGCATTATTTGAACTTTATCATCAGATTTGTTTCAAGAATGGAGTAACATATTTAGATATAGAAATCTAATGTGCCCTACAGTCAGGAGGAGGGGAAAGGGAAAATAAAAGGGAGGGGTGGGCAGAAGAGAGGGAAGAAACAATAAGGGAAAAGGGAAAGAAAAGTGAAGGGGGCTGATGGAAGGGAAAATTGAGGGAGGAAGTGGTCAAAAGCAAAACTCTTCTGAGGAAGGGAAGGATAAAGGGAGAAGGAAAAGCATAAACAGGGGCAGGGTGAAATAGGATGGAGAGAAAGACACAGATAGTAATCATAACTGTGAATGTGAATGGAATGAACTCTCCCATAAAATGGAGGTGGATAGCCGAAAAACCATAATCCTACCATATATTGTTTACCAGAAACACATTTGAAACAGGGAGATACAAACAGGGAAAAGGTAAAATAATAGAGTAGGATATATTATCCTTCAACCAAAGTAAAAAAAAATAACAAACAAACAAAACAAGGTAATAATCCTAATCTCAGAAAAGCAAAAGCAAAAATAGATCTAATTAAAAAAGATAAGGAAGGAAAATATATCCTACTAAAAGGCACCATAGACAATGAAGTAAACACATATGCACCAAGTGATATAGCATTCAAATTCTTAGAGAAGTTAATGAAGTTACAAGAAGAAATAGCAAAACTATACTAGTGGAGAACCTCAACCTCCCCCTCTCTGAACCTGATATATCTAACCTCAACATAAACAAGAAGGTAGTTAAGGAGGTGAATAGAATTTTTAAAAGTCTAGATACAGCAGAGTCCTGGAGAAAATGGAATGAGAATTCAAAGGAATATACATTTTTCTCAGTGGTACAATGCAAATACACAAAAATTTTCCATGTACTGGGGCATAAAAGTCTCAACACAATGCAGAAAGTTAGAAATGTTAAATGTATCCTTCTCAGATCATGATTCAATAAAAATTATGCATAATAAAGGGCCATGGAAAGACAGACTAAAATCTAATTGGAAATTAAATAATTTAATCCTAAAAAATGAGTGGGTTGAACAAGAAATTATAGTAACAATCAGTAACTTGATTCAAGAGAATGTCATTAATGAGACAACATACCAAACTTGTGGGATGCAGCAAAAGCATTTTAGGGGAAGTTTTATATCTCCAAATGCTTACTTGAATAAAATAAAGAAAGAGGAGATCAACGAATTAAGTATGCCAGGGAAAAAGCTAGAAAAAGAACAAATGTAAATAGCCAATTAAATGCCAAATTAGAAATACTGAAAACCAAAGGGAGATTAATACAACTGAAATTAAGGAAACTTTTGAACTAATGAATAAAATTAAGAGCTGGTTGTATGGGGGAAAAAAGCAATAAAATAAAATTGTTAAACCTTTGGTTAATTTAAAAAAAGAAAGAAGAAAACAAAATTTCCAGTATTGAAAATGAAAAGGGCAAATTTACCTCCAATGAAGAGGAAATTAAAACAATAATTAGGAATTTTTTTTTGCTCAACTGTATGCTGATAAATTTGACAATCTTAATGAAATGGATAAATATTAACCAAAAACAATGCCCAGATAAAAAGAAGATGAAGTAAAATACTTCGATAACCCCATCTTGGAAAAATAAATTGAGCAAACCATCAATGAACACCCTAGGAAGAAAATGTCCAGGGACAGACAGATTTAAAAGAGAATTCTATCAAAAATTTAAAGAACAACTAATTCCAATACTATATAGAATATTCGGGAAAATTGGTAAAGGAGTCTTTTTAGGATACAAATATGGTACTTATACCTAAATCGGTAAGAGCCAAAACAGAGAAAGAAAATTATAGAATAGTTTCCCTAATGAATATAGATGCAAAAATGTTACATAAAACATTAGCAAAAAGCTTATAGCAGCTAATAAAGAGAATAATTCACTTTGAACAGGTAGGATTTATACAAGGTATGCAGGGATGGCTCAATATTAGGAAAATTATCAGCATAAAAATTGATCATAACAACAACAAAACTAACTCAAACCATATGATTTTCTCAACAGATTCAGAAAAAACTTTTATTTATTTTTTTCCAAATGCTTTATTAACTTATAATTTACATCATTCATTTCCACCAGATTTTGAGTTACAAATTTTCTACACGTTTTTCCCCTACCCAAGGCCCCAAAATAGCAGACACACAGGATATTCCCTCCTCCAAATTGCTCTCTCCCAAATTTTCTCCCATACCACTTTTGAATTTTCCAGTGGATCTCTATGCCCCAGTGCCTATATATCTTATGTCCCAATTATATTTAAAATAATATCAATAATAGTATATATATATATTTGAATATTTGATTTTAAAACTTTGAATTCCAAATTCACTCCCTTCCTCCCTTGTCACCCACCCTTACTGGGAAGATAAGCAGTTCAGTATAGGATATACATGTGTGGCTAATGCAAAACAATAACATAGTAGATATATTGCAAAGGGCTGACTATACTTTCCTCCCTCCTATCCCACCTCCTACTTCTTCTATTCTCTACTTTAATCCCATCCCTTTTCAAAAGTGACTGCTTCCAACTACCTCCCACCCAAGCCTGTCCTCCCTTCCATCATCCCCCCTCACATTCCCTTCCCCCCTACTCTCCTGGAGGGTGAGATACCCTATTTAGTGTGTATTTCATAACCTCCCCAAGCCAAATCCAAAGGGAATAAGGTTGACCCATTCCCTTTTGCCTTCCTATTCTTCTCCTCCATTGTAACCATTTCCCTTTGCCTCCTCTGTATGAGATAGTTTACACATTCTGTCTCTCCCCATCTCCTCTCATTATATTCCTCTCTCATCTCTTAATTTCACGTTTTAAGTATCATCCATTCCTGTTAAATTGGTCCTATGCCCTCTATCTATGTATATCTATAAGTATATATACACACATTCACATGAGTATTCATATGCCCATATACCCTAACACACACACACACACACACACACACACACACACACACACATATATTTCTATTCTCTTCAACTACTGGGAAAAAGTTTCATAGGTTAGAATTATTGTTTTTCCATTTAGGAATGTTAATAGTTCAAGTTTGTTAAGTTCCTTATGATTTCTTTTCCTTGTGTACCTTCTCATGTTTCTCTTGCTTCTTGTATCTAAATGTCAAGTTTTCTGTTCAACTCTGTTTCTTTCAGCAAGAATGCTTGAAAGTTCTCTATTCCACTGAATAACCATATTTTCCCCTGAAACATTATACTCAGTTTTGCTGGGTAGGTGACTCTTGGTTTTAATCACAGCTCCTTTGCCTTCCAGATTATCATATTCCAAGCCCTTCAATCCCTCAGTGTGGAAGCTGCCAAATCCTGGGTTATCCTGATTGTTTTTTCCAAAATATTCATATTGTTTCTTCCTGTCTGCTTGTAATATTCTCTCCTTAATCTGGGAATTCTGGAACCTGGCTATAATATTCCTAGGAATTTTCTTTTGGGGATCTTTATCAGGAGGTGATAGGTTGATTGTTTCAACCTCTATTTTGCCCTCTGGTAATAAAACAGGGCAGTTTTCTTTGAGAATTTCCTGGAGGATGCTTTCTAGGTTCTTACTTTGACCATGGCTTTCAGGTAGTCCAATAATTTTTAAATAATCTCTCCTGGATCTATTTTCCAGATCAGTGTTTTTTTCCAATGAGATATTTCACATTGCCTTCTATTCTTTCATTTGTTTGGATTTGTTTAACAGCATCTTGATTTCTCATAAAGTCATTAGCTACCATTTGCTCCAGTCTAATTCTGAAGCAATGATTCTCCTCATTGAGCTTTTGAGATTTTTTTCCATCTGGCAAATTTGGCTTTTTAAGGCATTCTTCTCCTCATTGCCTTTTTGAGCCTCTTTTGCCATTTGAGTCAGTCAGTTTTCTAAAGTGTTATTTTCCACAGTCAGGCTGTTGACTCTCATTTCATAATTTTCTTGCATTGTTCTCATTTCTCTTCCCAATTTTTCCTCCACTTCTCTTATCTGCTTCTTAAGGTCCTCTGTGGCCTGTAACCAGCTCATATTTTCCTTTGAATCTTTTGGTGCAGGAGTTCTGACTTCAGTGCCTTCTTCCTGTTCCATGCTTTGATCCTTTTTATCCCCAAAATAGGAGTCTAATGTTGGAATCTTCTGTCTGCTTTGTTCCCTTGACTGGTCATATCACCCCTCAGTCACTTGACCCCTGGACTTTTTGCCACAGTGGGTCTCTGCCACCAGTCAGTGGAGCTTTCATCCCAAATGCTGGGGTTTTCTCAGTTGCTGGAGGTATTAGATGGGTGCCCTTTCTGAAGCCTCCACATCCTCTGGCAAGCTGGACACTCACCCCAGGACCTCCACCCTAGACTGCAATCCAGATCCAAGGAGGTTAAAGCAAGAGTGATTACCCCTCAGGCTGGTGCTTAGTTCCCCTACAATCTGCAGTCCAGGAGCCCAAGCTGCCACATGGTGCTGGCTGGCTGTGCCAGCACTCAGTGGCTTCTCACCCCGGGGCAAAAGCCACACTCCCACTTACTGGGTCCCAAAGTCCAGACTGCACTGACATCTCACTTTGTCCTTCACATCCATATGTTGATAATTCTGGAAAGGGCCACAGCTGCTGCTGATCTGGGGTCCCTCTGGCCTGTGGCTGGTCAGGCCAGCCCTGGGGCTAAAGCCTGGGCGTGGGCCCCAGAGAGCTGTGCTGGCTGATTCCTACAGGACTGCTGGGCTTTCCTTAGCTTCTCTGTGTCATTTTGTGGGTTATGCAGCTCCTAAGTTTTTTAGAGTCCCATTTTTACATGGATTGGGGAAGGTAGAAGCCAGAGCCACAGGGATGTCCTGCTTCTATCTGCCATCTTGGCTCCGCCCCCCAGAAAAATCTTTTGACAAAATACACCACCTATTTCTATTAAAGACACTAGAAGCATGGAATAAATGGACCCTTCCTTAAAATTCTATGTAGCATCTAACTAAATCCATCTACAACCATTATATGTAATGGGGTTAAGCCAAATGTATTGTCAAGAAGATTAGAGGTGAAACAAGGATGACCATGACCATCACTGTTATTAAATATAGTACTAGAAGTGTTAGCTTTAACAATAAGAAAAGAAAAAGAAGTTGAAGGAAATAGAGTATACAAAGAAGGAACTAAGTTATAACTCTTTGATGATGATGATATACTTAGAGAATCCTAGAGAAGCAAGTAAAAACGTACCTAAAATAATTAACAACTTCAGCAAATTTCAGGATATAAAATAAAATAAAAAATTAGCAGAGCAAGGAATATTTTATCTCTTAGATTTATGGAGAATGGAGGAATCTATAACCAAAGAAGAGGCAGAGAACATTATGAAATGCAAAATTGATCATTTTTATTACATTAAGTTGAAAAGTTTTTGTACAAAGTCAATGCAACCAAGATTAGGAGGGGAGCAGAAAACTGGGAAAGAATTTTTACAACCAGTGAATCTGATAAAGGCCTCATTTCTAAAATATATATAAAACTGGGTCAAATTTATAAGAATATAAGTCATTCCCCAATTGATAAATGGTCAAAGGATATGAACAGGCAGTTCTCAGAGGAAGAAAGTAAAGCTATCTATAGTTTATATATATTTTTAAATGCTCTAAATCCCTATTGCTTAGAGATATGCAAATTCAAACAACTCTGAGGTGCCACATCACACCTATCATATTGGCTAACATGACAAAGCAGGAAAATGATAAATGTTGGAGAAGATGGAAAATGTTGGAACACTAATTCATTGTGGGTGGAGCTGTGAGCTTGTCCAACCATTCTGGAGAGCAATTTGGAAATATGGCCAAAGTTCTATAAAAATATCCATACCCTTTGAACTAGCAATAGCACTTATAGGGCTGTATCACAAAAAGATAATAAAAATGGGGAAATGAGCTGTACGCACAAAAATATTTATGGCTGTTCTTGTTGTGGTGGCCAAGAATGGCACATTGATGGGATGCCCATCAATTGGGGAGTGTCTGAAGAAGTTGTGGTATATGAATGTAATGGGATACTATTGTGCTATAAGAAATGATGTACAGAAAACCTGGAAACACTTGTATGAACTGAAGCAGAGTGATGTAAGCAGAACCAGGAGAACATTTACACAGTAACAGCCACAGTTTGTGATGACAGATTTTGATAGACTTAGCCCTTTGCAACAATTCAAACACTTAAAACATTTCCAAAAGACTCACAATGGAAATCATCATCCACATCCAGAGAAAGAACTGTGGTGTCTCAATGCAGAGTAAAGCAGATTATTTTATTTTGTTTTGTTATTTTCTTTCTCATGCTTTCCCCATTCGTTATAATTCTTCTATACAACATGACTAATGTGAAAATATGTTTAATAGGAATGTATGTGTAAAGCATGCATATATATATATATATATATATATATCAGGTTGCAAGACTGACTTAGGGATGTATGTAGAAAATTTAAAACTTATGGAAACAAATTTTGAAAACCAAAAAAACATTAAATGGTACTCTAATATGTGGTCATTTAGACTTTGCTTGATGAACACCAATGCAAAAGATTTCACTACTTCTTTAGTCACCCATTCTACTTTGAGACAGCTCTAATTGTTAGGAATTTTTCTAAGCTTCAGACCTAAATGTTCCTCTTTACAATTTTCAACCATTAATTATAGTTCAGCACTTTGTGAAAAAATAGAAAAGGTCTGATGTCTTTTATACTTGGCAACACTTTGGATATTTAAGGATAACATCATGTCCAGGCTAAATCTCTTCTCTTGGCTAAACCTTCTTTGGTGATTTTAAAAAACAAATCATATTGGTGTATCTGTTTCCTATTGTAGTAATTTCCAGATACACTACCTACTGCAAGGAAATCCATTGTATCTTCCCTCTTAACAAAGAGAATCAATGAAGTAAAGCCAACTGAAACAGTGAACATAGTGACCAGGTATGCAGCTTATTTTTTTCTATATATTCTATCTTTAAAATAAACATTTTTTTCTCTTATACATATCATGTGTTA
This sequence comes from Petaurus breviceps papuanus, assembly GCF_028583685.1. NCBI lineage: Eukaryota > Metazoa > Chordata > Mammalia > Diprotodontia > Petauridae > Petaurus > Petaurus breviceps. The sequence goes on from NW_027185655.1 coordinate 67,691,867, forward strand.
TTTTAATGTTATTATTTTGGTTTTCATTCTTCCAGTGAGTCTTTCAATTTTGTGTAATGTAATTTCTAATCAATTTTTCTGTGTGGGGGGAGAGAAAGAGAGAAAGAAAGACAGATGGGAAGAGAAAGAGAGAAAGAGAGAGAGAGAGGGAGAAAGAGAGAGAGGGAGAGAGAGAGAGAGAGAGAGAG
>NW_027185655.1:67692154-67714048 GCF_028583685.1 Petaurus breviceps papuanus
AGAGAGAGAGAGAGAGAGAGAGAGAGAGAGAGAGAGAGAGAAAGAAAGAGAGAGGAATTTACACCATGGATTCAATTATATTTTTCTATTGTGCCATTTATTTATACTATAAAGGTTGTAAATTTTGTTCTCAAGAATTTTATTTTTCTTTTGAATCACTCAGTGGTTGATGATCTCTTTGAAATTTATCATGTTCGATGCCTCATCAGGTCTTGGTTCAATTTCCTTTATCTCATAATAGATATTAAGAGATGGTTGGATTTGATTAGATGTCTATGTAGTAATCTTCTCTTTTGTTTTATCATCTTCCATATTGATTTATTTTGTATTTAAAGTTTTCATTGAGTTTTCTCCCCTTCTAAGATCTTGATTGATTTCAGTATCTTTCCCCATATATTCCCTTATTGCTAATTTTTTTACTCCATTCCCTTTGATGGCATATCATATTAAGGTTGAGCCTCAAAGATGTTTCAACCTCCTCATTTGTAGGGAAATTTGCTTTTCCACTAGCCTTAGGCTCTGCCCCAAGTATTTTCTGTGGAGAATAGAACTGGGCCCAAGTGAATTTAAGTCCATTTTTCTCCAGTTGCTGCAACTAGAACCATATGCTAGTAACCTTATCTAGTTCACTCTTTTCTTTTTTCTGGAAGAGTGATGCTATAGCAGCATGGTGCAGCCCCTGAGAATATGTACATGAGTTTTCCTATAGTTTTACCTCTTTCACAACTAATATGCTTGCATTTTTGCAAAAAAAAATATTGCAGTGATAGAAACTAAAACAGTTGTAAGGAAATCACCGAATGTATTGAAGGGCACAAGACAATAGCTTGGTCTATATTATACCACCATAGCTTTGAGAATGGTGAGTATATCATGGACTGGCTTTCTCTGGTGTTAATACATCAGGTTATCACCTCCTTCAAATTCTTGGTGTTTTGATATATGGAGGCAACTGTAATTATTTTATTTTGAGACAGCTAGGGAGACAGTGGGCCAGGAATCAGGAAATCTGAGGTCAAATCCAACCTTAGATATTTATTAGATATGTGACCCTGAGAAACTCCCTTAACTTATCTCTGCCTCCAATTCTTCACCTGTGAAATGGGTATAATAATGGTACTTACCTTGCAGAATTGTTGTGAGAATCAAATGAGATAATTTTTGTAAGCCTCTTAGCACAGACTCAGGTAAATAGTAGGAACTACGTAAATTCATGTTTCCTTTTCCCTCATTCCTTTACTTCTCCTGTGTGTGTATAAACTCAGGATGATTGGAGAAGGGTCTAGTTAGTTCTCCATATGACCTTATAATACATATTATTGATCATGTGACCCCCACCACTCTACTGTTTTTATTTTCTTGGTTCTGCTTGTTTTGTATTTTATGTTAGTTGATGATTGTTTACTCATATTTCTGTAAATTTTGTATGGTTTGGGAAATAGCTTTTGCTAGAAAAATCCTTGAGTATATAGTGAGTCAAGGTTTTAAAAAATTGATGAAATATTAATAAAATATTAAGAAATGAATATTTATATACAAATTTATTCTGTTTCCCCAAAGCTAATTTGCTCTTGCCTAAATATCCCAGGCCAATGTTATAGAAATAGTACTTACAGTGAAGTCAGAAGATCTCAATTTAAACCTTGGTTTGCAACATAGCTGACTGTGTTCCTGAGCAAGTTAATTAACCTAACTGCACCTCAGCCTTTATGACTAAAAACAGGAATAATGTATGTTCTATATAGGTTATAAGTTTGTTGTGAATCAAGAAATTTGTAAAACTTAAAACTCTATGAATATAAACTAATATTTTTCATATGCAAGCATCAAGATGAACACAATTTTAGAAGCAAATAATTTGTCAATGAAAGATTTAATTATTGTGTTTGTCTTATAATCTTTGTAAAAATTTCCTGAAGTACATGGTTACTTAAGATGCTATTAAAGCACTTTCTTTGAAAGAAAGTACAATTAGTTTTTGCATTGAATCTAATAGTCATGTATTATCATAATGTAAATGAGATCATTTTTCTCTAATCAGTTAAGACACATTATAGGTCTGATATATGAATACTCTATGATGGCTACAATTCATTTGTAACATGCGTTTCTCTATCCTGCTAGTATTTATTAGAACCATTTTAAAAAAACATTTTACCACTTAAGTACATAATACCAAAAAATCCTTCAAATGAATCAAATAATTTAGCTGTTAGGGGTGTATTTTTAGTCAACCCATCCTGACAATTCTGCAAGGATGAAATTCTATTAAAAAAAATCAGATCTTCTGCAGGGGCTATGAAAGTCCTTTCATTATTAAAGCAATTAATTGCTACACCAGTACTTGAAAATGCCATAACAAGATCTTCTCTTTAATTTATGTGTTACATAATTCTGGGATACAAACTTAATACTTGCTTAAAGACAAAAAGTACCCTTTTAAGGATACATTGGTTATATCTATACATAGTCTCCTGTCCCACTTCTTTTTTGAAAATAGAAAGGCTTTCTATCTGAACAAGAATAATGGCAGCCCACTTCTGTTGAGCTATTTGGAAGACAACTTATTTATTCACAGCAATTCTGTGCTGATTGCATTGTGTAGCTTAACAATCCCTGCAGGAAATTTAAATGGATGAAGAATGCCTATTGTCCAGTTCATGATATATGGCTGGGTGAGCAAGTCATTCAGTCAGTACATCATTGTATTGCACTTGAGCAAAATAGGAGAAAGAATTACTGGGTTGAGTAGGAAATTATATGGCACTTACAATGATTCCAAACATTTTACTGAAAGAAAAAAATAAATAAAAACCTTACCTTTTTAAGTCCAGCATTCTTTGGGTGATGTTTTATAGTTACAAATCAGGGAATATTATAATCTCCAAAGAATCAGGATTTCTGGTATCTCATAAGGCAATAGAGATTTGCATGGTAGGAATAAATGGGTTTCAGCATACATTCAGAAATTAGTTGAATACAAGAATCAGCATTAAATATTACATCTAGATCTATGACAGAAAAAGGGAGGGATCAATCAGGTAGCTTTAATGAGAAACAACAAATAGCCTGTTCGATTTTCTGGTGCCCCCATCATGTTAAGAGAGTGGAGAAAAGCATACTGGATACATTTGCTCATTGTTGCAGATTTTATTGAAGCACATGGACAAGAATTGCATAGGATGATAAATCATGAATGCCTTGTGATTTGTACCACTGGAGAAAGTAGCCACATCAGAATAACTATAGGCATTGAAATACTGTAAGTTGTGTCTAGCAAGCTAACAAAATCATTATTATCCCCATTTTACTTATGAGGACATAGAGGTCCTTAGAGGTTGAAATCATTCAACAAGCATTTAAAAGTGATTTTTACTTTGTGTGGAGCACTGTGTTTTGTGATTGGAAATATGTAGACATAATCCCTGCATCTTCAATTGCCTAATGAACAAACAGAACAAGGTGATTCACAGACCTCTCGAGCTCAACATATCCAAAACAGAACTCATTATGTTTCTTCTTAAATGTATTTACTTATTACTCTAGAAAGTACCACTATCCTCACAGTTCCAAGTTTATAATCTAGGTATCATCCTTAGGTCCTCATTCTAATTCACCACCCCCATCCAGTCAGTTGCCAGTACTGTTGTTTCTACCATAATCACATCTTTTGTGTTTTCCCTCTTCTCTCCTTTGATGTTGACACAACACCAGTGCAGAATCTCATCATATCACATCTGGACTATTGAAACTGGTTGCTGATTGGTCTCCTTTCCTTCCAGACCATCCTCCAGTAAACTGTCAAGAGGCACAAATCAAATAATGGCACCTCCCAATTCAATAAATTCTAGTGGCCAGGGGCATTGGTATTTTAAATAACTTGCCTGCCATTACAAACTAGCATTTTTCAGAAGGAAAAATTGCATTCAGGTTTTCCCAATTCAGGGTAGATTCTCTGTTCTCTTCCACACTTCTTCTCTTATCCTATGGTTACACTATATGAATGTGAGCTACTTGTATTAAAGTTTTCCTTTATGACTTACCTGCCAGAAAATTCAAAACTGATTTTGTTGGTCAATTGTAATATTTACAGCATGTTACTTTACAAATATTAAGTTCCTCAAAAATATTTCTGAAATTTATGAATCATTCCCAAATAAAAATTAGTATCTACCTTTCTCAAAAATGTGTTGTTTTGTTTTACTCCTTATTACCCAGTTTAACATTTTAAAAACCTATTCCATATTCTGTTTTTAAATATCGATTATGTGAACATGTGTATTTTAAAGCCAATAATGAGCAGCTCTCCTGAGGACTATTTCTGTGAATAACTTTAAGAATCTAATCACAGAAATCTCTATCTATCCAACAATAAGCTGAAGCAAAACATTTAAATAACTAAAGCACAACCTTCACAACAATGACATAAAATCTTCTTGCTAAGGTGGCCACATAGTCTTAAACAAAACATATTCAGTAAGCCACAATCTCCTCAATCAATATAAAGTACCCATTTAAACTCTTCTTTTATCTTGACAGAAGGCTAGCTTCAAATCACCCTTAAGCACAGCCAGGGAAATCTGCAGACACCAGCTCTGCTGGCCACCAGCTCCTAAGCCTGCCTGAGCTGTAGCTCAGAGGCACAGAGGTGAAAAACTGAAGTGTCCAGACCACCCCTACCCCATAGGTTACTCTGTGAGCCTAAGGGTAACTCAGGAGAAACACTTAGCACCTCAGTCTTGGCCTCAGTCTAGACACCCAGAGGCTACAGCACATACATTTAACAACCAAACCCCTACCTCCCAGCCTGAGAAGTTGAGTACATCTATACCCCAGAAGGAGATATCCACTCTAAAATTTCAGGACATAGGCAATCATAATGAGCAAAAAGGAATGTGTGAAATAAAGAACAATAATACTATCCCATTATACTGAGCAAAAACAATCAAATTCAGAGGACAACATGGACTCTATACTCACACCTGAAACCACAGAAGGAATTATTAACAGGTTTCAAGCCCAAAAAATATTCTTGGAGGAGCTCAAGAAAGATTTTAAAAACCAAATTAGAGAGGTAGAAGAAAAATTTAAATCTACAGTGACCAAATTGGGAAAAAAATATCACTGAAGAAAACAAATCCTTAAAAAGTAAAATTGGTGAACTGGGAAGGGAGGTTCAAAATTTAACTGGAGAAAATACCTCCCTATAAATGAAAACTGAACATATAGAAAAGCAGCTTCAACAACTAACCAAGGAAAATAATTCAGTAAAAATTAGAATCAGTCAAATTAAAGCTAAGCACTCTATGATGCATCAAGAGTCAGTCAAGCAAAACATAAAGTTTGAAAAATTAGAAGAAAGTATAAAACATCTCACTAGAAAAACAACTGACCTGGAGAACAGATCCAGGAGAGATAACCTAAGAATTATTGGTCTACTGGAAAGCCATGATGAAAAAAAGCACCCTGGACAACATCCTCCAAGAGATTGTCAAAGAAAACTGTCCTTATGTCCTAGAATCAGATGGTAAAATAGTTATTGTAAGAACTCACCAGACTCCTCCTGAAAGAGATCTCAAATTGAAAACTCTAAGAAATATAGTAGCCAAATTCCAGAATTACAAGATCAAGGAGAAAATACTGCAAGCAGTCAAAAAGAAACAATTCAAATATCATGTAACTACAGTCAAGATTACACAGGACCTAGAAGCTTCTCCATTAAAAGACTGGAAAGATTGTAATTTGATATTTTATAAGGCAAATGAACTAGGACTGAAACCAAGGATCTACTACCCAGCAAAATAGAGCATAATCTTTCAGGCAAGAAGATGGTCATTTAATGAAATAAGGGACTTCCAGACTTTCCTGATAAAAAAAGCCAGGTCTTAATGGAAAATTAAATCTCCAATTAAAAGACTCAAGAAAGATATAAAAAAGTAAGCAAGGAAAACACAAACACACACACAAATACATGCACACACATAAGCATGACTTGGGATTCAATAAGAGAAAACTGTTTACATCCTTATATGAGAAGCAGATATCTGTCAATATCAAAATTCATATAATTATCGTGACATTTAAAAGGGATATAAACAGATAGAAGGCACCGGTATAGATGAACTAATCTGATGATAAAAAACATATTAAAGGGTACCAAGAGATTGAAATGGGAGAAAAGAATTGGATGAGGCAGAAAAAGGAAAACTATGCCATATAAAGAGGCATAAAAACTTATAGTACAGGGGAAAGAGGGAGGGAGATGAACATCATATGAACTTTATTCTCATTGGTTCTGGTTCAAAGAGGCATCAACATAATCAGTTAAAATTGGGATTCTAAAATGAAAAGACACAAAAACTCATTATGATAGAGGGAAAACAGAGGAGCATGGTATGAAATTTACTCTCATCAGTTTGGGTTCAAGGACGAAATAACATACTCCATTAAGTATAAAAATCCATTGAGCCCTACAGGCGGTAGGAGGAGTAAGGGGAGATTTAAAAGGTGGTGTAAGAAGGGAGGTAAATAGTAGTAAGGGGAAAAGGTAGGTAAAGGCGGGATGGGGGGGCACAGAGAGGGAATACTAAGGGAGCCAGTAGTCAAAAGGAAAAACTCTTAAAGAGGGGAAGGGAGAAGGAAGAAATAAAAACATAAAAAGTGAAGGGAATAGGATGGAAGGAAAGATACAGATAGTAATCATATCAGTGAATGTGAATGGGATGAATTCTCCCATAAAAGAGAGGTGGATTGCAGAATGGGTTAATAACCGCAATCCTACAATATGCTGTCTACAAGAAACACATTTAAAACAAGGAAATCAACACAGGGTAAAGATAAAAGGCTGGAATAGAATATATTTTGCTTCAGCTAAAGTAAAAAAGAAAAGCTGGGGTAGCAATCCTTATCTCAGATAAAGCAAATTTACAAATACATCTAATTAAAAGAGATAAGAAAAGAGACTATATACTGCTAAAAGGCACCATTGAGAATGGAGCAATATCATTACTTAACAAATATGCACCAAGCATTATAGCATACAAGTTCCTAGAGGAGAAGTCAAGGGAATTAGAGGAATAAATAGGTAGAAAAAAAAAGTATACTAGTGGGAGACTTCAATATCCCCCTCTCTGAACTTGATAAATCTAACCTCAAAATAAACAAGAAAGAAGTTAAGGAGGTAAATAGAATTTTAGAGAGGCTAGATATGATAGATCTGTGTAGAAAGCTGATTGTGGATAAAAAGGAATACCTTCTTCTCAATGGTATATGGCACATACACAAAAATCAACCATGTACTAGGGCATTAAAACTTCATAATTCAGTGCAGAAAGGCAGAAATATTAAATGCATCCTTTTCACATCATGATGCAAAAAAACCATGTTCAATAACATGGAAAAGTAGGCAAAAAATAATTAGAAACTAAATAATTTAATCCTAAAGAATGAGTGTTTAAATGTCTGTTTAAAACCATCAGGTATTATTATATGTAATAGGGAGAAGCTCAAAGCATTTCCAATAAGATCAGGGGTGAAACAAGGATGTTCACTATCACCCCTCTTATTCAATCTGGTACTAGAAATGTTAGCAGTAGCAATTAGAGAAGAAAAATAAATTAAAGTAATAAATTAGGCAAAAAGACTAAACTATCCCTCTTTGCAGATGATATGATGATATACTTAGAGAATCCTAGAGAAGTAAGTACCAAATACTACTTGAGACCATAAATAAATTTGTCAAAGTTGTAGGATATAAAATATACCCACATAAATCCTCAGAATTCCTATATATTTCTAAGGAAATCCAACAGTAAGGGATAGAAAGAATAATTCCATTTAAAGTTACTGTGGACATTATAAAATATTTGGGAATCTACCTGCCAAAACAAACGCAGGACCTATATGAACACAACTACAAAACACTTTTCACACAAATAAACTTATATCTAACTAAAACTAATCAGTTACTTTGGCTGGGTCAAGCTAATATAATAAAAATGACAATTTTACCTAAATTAAGTTACATATTTAGTGCCATTCCGATCAATCCACCAAAAAATTAGTTCATAGAGCTAAAAAAAATTAGTTCATAGTAGCAAAATTCATTTGGAAGAGCAAAAGATCAAGAATATCAAGGGAATTAATGAAAAGCAATTCTAGGGAAGTTGGCCTAGCCATACCATATTTTAATCTGCATTATAAAGCAGCAGTCATCAAAACTACTTGGTGCTGGCTGAGGAATAGAGTATCGAATCAGTGGAATAGATTGGGTACATGAGACTCAGCAGTCAATGACTAGAATAATCTACTTTTTGATAAATCCAAAGACCCCAGTTTTTGGGATAAGAACTCACCATTTCCCAAAAAATTCCTGGGAAAACTAGAACATAGTATGGCAAAAACTGGGCATAGACCATTATCTAACACTGTATACCAATATCCAGTCAAAATGGGTGCATGATCTATGCATAAACGGTGAAACTATAAGCAATCTGGGAAAGCAAGGAATAGTTTACTTGTCAGATTAATGGATAAAGGAAGACTTTATGACTAAATAAGACTTAAAGAGCATTATAAAATGCAAAATGGATAATCTGCATTACATTAAATTGAAAAGTTTCTATTCAAACAAAGCCAATGTAACCATGATTAAGAGCTAAGTGGGAAATTGGGAAAGAATTTTTATAACCAGTGTCTCTGATAAAGGCCTCATTTCTAAAATATGCAGATAATTGAGTCAAATTTATAAGAATACAAGTCATTCCCCAATGGATAAATGGTGAAAGGATATGAACAGGCAATTTCCAGAGGTAGAAATTACCTATATCTATAAGCATATGAAAAATGCTCTGAATCATTATTGATTAGATAAATGTAAATCAAAACAGCTCTGAGGTACCACATCCCACCAGTCAGATTGGCTAAGATGACAAAACAGGAAAATGACAAATACTGGAGAGGATGTGTAAAAATTGGAACACTAATGCATTTTTGGTGGAGTTGTGAACTGATTCAACCATTCTGGAGAGCAATCCGAAACTATGCCCAAGGGCTATAAATCATCACATACCCTTTGACCCAGTAATACTACTTCTAGGCTTGTATCCCAATGAGATCATAGAGGTGTGAGAAAGACCTGTATCTACAAAAATATTTCTTGCAGCTCTCTTTGTGCTGGCAAAGAATTGGGAATTAAGGGCATACCCATCAATTGGGGGATGGCTAAACAAGCTGTGGTATATTAATATAGTGGAATACTATTGTGCTATAAGAAATGAGGAGCATATGGACTTCATTTTTTCATTTTTTTCATTTTCATATTTACCTGGAAAATTATTCAACCTTATGCTGAGTGAGGAGAGCAGAACCAGGAGAAATTAGTACACAATTACAGACACAATTTATGTGTGATGACCAACTTTGATAGACTGAACTCTTCTTAACAATGCAAGGTTATAAGACAGCTCCAAAGGACTCATGATAGAAGAGGATGTCTACATTCAGAGAAAGAACTAGAAAAACTGAGTTTGAATGCAGACTGAAGCTAACTACCTGCTCTCTTTCTTTTTCTTGTTTGGTTTTGCTCCCTCTTTCCCATTGTTCTTTCCTTTGGTAACAATCCTTCTTTATGACCTGACTAATGTCTAATGTGAACATATTTGCAGATCCTATACTTGATTACATGATGGCATGGAGCAAGGGGAGAGGAGAGGGAGGGGAAGAAAATTTGAAACTCAAGGGATCACAGAACTGAATCTTACAAACTAAAAGTAAACAAACAAATAAATAAAGACCAAAAAAAAAAAAAAAGAAACTAGGTGCTAAGTACCTGTCAGCTTTCCAATACAAAGGGATCTGCAAATTTCATTACCATTACAGGTATCCTATCTAGAGTGTTCTTAAACTTGTTTTCTTCTTAGAGTGTGGTATAGATGTGTCTTTCTTTTTGAAGGTTCTAGGATGGTTATTGTAGGGGACTAGAATTATCACCTCCAATTTCTGATCTTTCATTGGATTAATTGATTATTGTGTTGAAAACATGATATTGGAATGTTCACAGGTTTTGAACAAGGATAGAGAGTAAGTGGTAAATTAGGCCATATTTTTGTCTCAATTCTTACTTAGGTAAGGCTAATGCTAGCCTTTAGTCATTGAATGGGCATTACATAGAACTAACCAATGCCTGGGAAAAACCTTAATTTAGAAAGGACAATGTTATCCACTGCATCCCAAGTCATTAGCACTCATCTTCACTTTTGTCTTTCCACTGGACTTTGATGACTCTGGAGAAGAGGGTAAGGCTGATGATATATTTTTTGGAAGGGTAAAGGCAGGATAATTGGGCTTAAGTGACTCACCCAAGGTCACATAGCTAGTTAAGTGTCAAGTGTCTAAAGCCTGATTTGAACTCAGGTCCTCCTAACTTTAGGGCCAGTGTTCTATTCACTGTGTCACCTAGCTGCCCCAAGGCTGATGATATTGCACAGCTCTGACTCACTTGAGTTCCATTAATACACAAATCAAGACGTCCCTCTCATGATGTCATTGGTCTTTTTCAAGAACAGAGAATGAACAATAAACAAAAATAAGAGGAATATGGAAGATACTACCTATGATGACAGGTTTTATAGAGCCACCAGGGTTCAGGGAGATATCTATAAATTGACTATTGAGCAAAATGGCACTTAACACTGATAGGATCCACTAGCAGTGAAAAATTCTAAAAGTCAAATACACCATTATATACATTATTGAACTATAAATACATCAGTTATGGAAAACATTGAAGCACATAAAATATTTTGGCCCTGACACACATAGTGCTTTTGTAGATATTTAATAAATGTTTTCTGAATAAATGAATGTATGATGACCATATTTTCATTTCGTATCTAAATGTTTCTTTTCGTCAATTATATAAAAAAGTAATTTTATTACATTAATATTTAATATAAAGCATATAGCAAAAGCAGGTTTCACATTCCTTTTTCTCCCCAGGAAAATGAGGTTTAATCAGGGTAAAACTGCCTGGTGTCACACAGCTAGTTATTATCTGAGGCCAGATTTGAACTCACGTCCTCCTAAGCCCAGTGCCTGTGAAAGGCTACACTCCCTAACTGCCTCTCACATTATCTTTTAGAATCCAGATTAGTGCTTTCATTAGTAGAGGGAACATTATTCATGGAAACTTCCTACAAAAATTCAGATTAGAGTTATAGTAGTAGAGGTTCAGCCCCTATAAGACATCAAAAAGGAGAGCAATCCCTATGAGGAAAAAAACCTACCAACCACATCACCACATAAACCAACCAGTATTGATGAGGCAGGTAAAACAGCCTAGCTGAAGTCTCTGAGAGAAAGAGAAGCAGGTCAAACTAACTGGAACATCACTTCTCCTTAGACCTTGTGATGATATCATTGCTTTTAGTCCATCCCATCAGTCATGCTCCAGTGGAGCAATGCTTGTGAAAATGAGACCTTGTAACTGCTTCCCCAGTAGCCACAGCTCTTAAAGACATAAAAAGAAAACTCTCAATATCAAAGTCCTTGGCACTATCCAATAGATCAGTATTTTTAAAGGATATAGATTTATCAGTGGAAATAACACTATAAAAGATACATTACCAAGTGTTTTACCATTGTGTCTCAAGAGCTATCAGGCCTTTACATTTGATTTGCTGACACCTCATATATGGACCCCACACTTTTGCCATTATAATGAGCTCTTTGAGTGCAGGATTTGTCTTGATTTATAGTCACAACACTTAGCACAGTGTTTTGTATACTCTAAACTCTTAATAAATTTTATTCCTTTTTCTCTTTCTTTTGTTCCTTAGCTCCCTTCTTTCCTTTCCTTTCCCTTCTCTCTTTCTTTTTCCCCTTTTCTCTGATTACTAAAAACTGAAATTGATTGTCCAAGGTCACATAGCTAGCATATACCAGGATAAGGCTTCAGTCCATTTTTGTTTGTTTTTATTTCAAGCATGACTTGATATCCATTATACAATTTTTCCTCTTTGCTTTAGCTGCTCTGGGGGATAGGGAGTGGACTTCTGATTATTTGTTTGTTATAAGGTTCTCCTAGATTAGGAAACTCTCCCAAGCAATACAAGATGATGCCTGCCTTCCTTGAACCACATTTAATATCAGCAAGATATTAAATATCTCACATAGGGTCATTTAGTCAATATTCTGAACCCATGTCTTCCTGGCTTCTAGACCTGCTGTCTCTTGACTCTACTATGCTCTCTTTCACCTTGAACAGACAGCAAGCACTAAATAGATTTTTTGTTGAATGTTATTATTTTAATGAAAGCATAGATTCATGAATGTTATATACAACTTAATTTTAAAATAAAAATTTTAAATTGTATGGGTCAAAGATAATACATTTTTCCTATCATCTCATACAAGCATTGCATAATACAATGGGCAAGATATATTCTGTCACTTTCAGTTGTAATTAGTTCCCCCAGGTCTTAATTAATAAACCATTGCCAGTATAAATTCACAATTGTCACAGGTTCTATTGCGAGGGTCAAAATGCCAACCTTTATTAATTCCTTCATGACTAGTAGCTGCAAAATGTACACAATCATGTCAGAGCAACTCCTACTCAGAATCTCTGTCATAAGGAACCTTAGAGACTTTCATGGTCCACCCACACATGAATAAGAATCCCCTGTACCAGGTAGCCAAAAAATGACCATCTAAAGTTAAAAGGATCTCATGAGCTGGGACACAGTGCTTCCCATGGAAACGGAACTCACTTTTGAATAACTCATTTTAAAGAAGCTTTTCATTTTAGTAAGCAAAGAAATTCATCACTAGTTTCACAAATAACTGTACTTCAAAGTAATGCATAATAAACACAGGGGAGTGCCAACAAAGTGGAACATGAGATATGGGAGATAAAAGGTCATTCATTACTAAAGAAGAAAGAGGGACAAATCCCCAATGCTTAATAAATGCTTTATCTATGTTTTAGGCACTGTGTTAAGAACTAGAGTTACAAATACAAGGAAACAAGATAACCTCTATAGTCAAGGAGTTTGCGTTCTATTTAGATAAAGTGTAAGACACCTTAGAGGAGGGGTGGAAAGTGAAGAAGAAGTTAGATATCTGGCCATATGGTATAGAAATGGTTAGAAAGTATAATGGATGTTCCTGGTCTCCAAGAGCTTACATTATTTTTTGCTTTTTGGAGGGCAATTGGGGTTAAGTAACTTGCCCAAGGTCACATGGCTAGTTTGTGTGTGTGTGTGTGTGTGTGTGTGTGTGTGGTGTGTGTGTGTTATGTGTCTGAGGCTGGATCTGAATTAAGGTCCTACTGACTCCAGGGCCAGCGCTCTACTCCCTGTGCCACCTAGCTGCCCCCTAGAGCTTACATTTCATGGAGAAGACCACACATATGGAAGGTAACTCTAAATTAAATAGAGTTCCTTAGAGTATAGTGGTGAAGGAAATGCAGAGGCCTTTTCTTTAATTCCCTTTCTGCTGATAAAAATCATATAGTTTCTGGGGTGAATCATTTGGCATTTGACAGTGCTAAAAACGTTGATAATAAGAACTTTATTTTCTGAATTTTAATAAAATTGTCTATACTGCCTGCAGGACTAGTTGCTAGGCTGCATCTCTGCAGAGTTTGCTTCCCAGGATAATGGCAGCCATGGATGCTAGCCAAAATTAGTGCCATTTCCTAGGCTTTGGGGCTCAGGGTATTTCACTTTAGTGCCTGCATTATAGTCTAATAAGAGATAGTAGTCAAAGTGGTGATAGTGGTTATGTGGCACATACTGCCTCCTAGGTGCACAGTGGATAGAACACTGGGCCTGGAGTCAGTATGACTTCAATTCCAATCTGTCCTCAGGCACTTATTACCTATGTGACTTAAACTCAATTTCCTCAACTGTAATATGGGAGTAACAGCACCATCTCTCAGAGTTATTGAAAGGATCAAATGAGTCAATACTTTTAAAGAGCTTATTACAATGTCTGGCACAAAGCAGGTACTATATACTTATACCCTTCCTCTTCCCCTGTCTCTTCATGATGGCTGTGAACATGAAAATCAGGATTGGTCCTCTCTGCCTTCTCTTCCTATTTGCCTATGGTAGTACTAGTTCAGATGGTAATGAGGAAGAGTTTAAAAAAAAAAACAAATGTTCAAATGAGGTGGTGCCATAAATAAGAAAAGTAAAATCCAAGAAAGGGAAAATATTGATAATTTGGCAGCAATTAAAAGAAAAGAACCAGGAAGAAGAAAGATCTTAGCATGTTAGTATAGGATAATCCACCAAAGAACCTGGGGATATTTAATTTGGAGAAGAGGAGACTTGGTGGTTGGGAATCCTGATAGCTATTTCTGGGTATTTGATGGGCTTTCATGTGGAAGGTTTAGAAATATTCTGGTTGACCCAAGTGCAATGTACTAGGTGTAGTGGGGTCAGGAGCAGTTTCAAAGTGATAGATTTTAGCTAGTTAAAAGGAAAAAAATCTTTCCAACAATGAGTTATTCAAAAGTAGAATTAACTTTTCTGGGAAATAGTGGGTCCCCTTTAATATAAGTTTTTAAGCAATAATGTAATGGCTGCTTCTTGTGTATACCACAGAAAAGGTACTTTTTCTTATTTGCACTAGTTCAAATGGCCCCCAACATCTCTTATCAGCTCTGAAATTCTTTGATTCTATAATACAGCTTGTACAGAGATTCTGAAAATACTTTCAAACTAACACTTAAACCTGATAATAAAATCTTCTTGAAGAATTCTGAATTTAGCAGAATAGGGGGTGGGATTGGCAGATTCACATCATACATTTCTAATTCAGAATAATGCTGTAAGTTTACAGCTCCAGCAATGCTTCTTGTGTATAATTCTTTCCTTTATATTCTATCTCTGTTGATATATTCACTGAGAGGAACAGGGGATGATGGATCCCAGGAACAGAAGGAATTCAGGAGAGCTTGAGACTATTTCTCAAGATGAGAAGATGGCAAGTGTAGTAAGAGGGTGAGTGTGAAGACAAGTGTTTTCTTTCTCACCTCTTGTCTTACTATTTCTTTTTTCTCCATCAGTCTGAGTTATTGGCAAGCATACTTACAGCCCCATTGAGAAATACACAACACTGCCATATGAGAAACAATACAGAGGCAAAGCAAACAAGAAATATGCTAAAACTTGTTGTTTCCTCCTACCCATTTCTCTTTAGCCACTGCATAAAGTCTTAAGTAAACCACCAGGTATGGCAAGGCTGGACAATGTTCATTTTACCCAATGGCATTTGCCTGCTAATATTAGCCAGAAGGCTCATGAGAACTTTCTAAGAGGGGCTAAGTTTAAATATTCATTAATCTATTCACACCTCTCTCCATGCATAGTGAATTGTTCACGTTCAATCTGTAGAGGAAAGATTTAGGCTCAGTGTCAATCAATCAAAAACTATTCATTAAATACTGACTATAGGCTCTGGACACAGCTAGGCATATACTTTAGACTTAGACATACTGCTGCCCTTCCTTTCCCCCATGTCATCAAAGAGACAGGAAAAGGAGTTCAGCTAGTTGTGAACTTAGACAAATGGAAAGTTCCCATACTCCACTGATATCCATGGGATATTGATGGGATATCCAGATCCAAGGGATCTGGAAGCAGATCCCTTACAAATGAGGTGGACTTCTCAAGGAATATTTATGGAAGGACATTGACAAAAGTTACACTGGAGAAACTACACATGGATGAGATTTTTATTTATTCTATCTACAAGACTACCCACATATTGGGCTCATAGATCCATCAAAGTAAAAATCAAATTAGTAAAATATTAAGTAAAGTATCAAATCAATCAAGATGTAAGATATTATGGCTGGAGTATCATTATAAATATCAAGTATCATATATAAATATCATATAGTCATTGGTAAGTCGGGGAAGAAATATGAAACCTAATGAAAAGAGAGCTAACAATACATTCAATAAAATTCAAATCCAAGCATCTATTAAGCACTTTCTTTTTGCCAGACACGAGAAATAAAAAAACAAAAGAAATAATACCAGTTTCAAGGAGCTTATATTCTATTGCATAAGATAATATACACATGCTATACCTCAAAGTTATGCATAATAAATGTATAAGAATTTCTTACACATAGATACATCTGTATGTTGTAGTACCAAGCACCCCAGTGTCCCCAGGGTGGCTGCCAACACAGGTTCTTAGATCTGCTTTTTTTTTTTTGGTTTGGTTTTTTTGTTTGTTTGTTTGTTTTTAGCAATCGGAGTTAAGTAACTTGCTCAAGGTTATATGGCCAGTTATTTCTGGGTGTGGTGCTGAGTGTCTGAGCCCGGGATTCGATCTCCAGGTCATCCCGGCACTGGAGCCGGTTCTCTTAATCGTTGTGCTACCTGGCCGCCCCTAGATCTGCTTTTCTAAAGGAAAGCAACTCAAAATGGGTTAACAATCTTGCTTTTATCAATCAAACATGTAATTTACCTAGTTCAGGGAAAAGTCAGCTCCCTGAACTTCAGAGTATACAGACAGAAGTTACAAGAAAACAGAAAAACATATCAAGCATACAGGCCTCCACCATTACATCCATACCGAGTCAGTTACTAGAGAGGGAAGCATCAACATCTGGGTTTTCAAAGCTTAGGGGCTCTCAAAAGCTGCCCAGAGTCTCATCTAGTCAAATCCCACAACACTTCTCAAAGTGAGCCCCCAAACATAGCCTCACATCAGGGCTTATATAGCCTTCTCCTGTCTCAGAGAATATAACAACCCTCTTGACCCACTGCCCAATCACAAAGTATCTCCTGAGAAACAAGACTCTCACCATGGGCTCCAGGTGTACTTAAGCCTAGGGGCAGGGAAGATCTTAAAAATGTACATTCTGATATCATATGTAAGCAGAATAAATATAATACATATGGCAGGTAAATATAATATAGTTCTGTATGACAAAAGGTAGAATATGATTTGTGCCAAAGATATACTAAAGTCATTGCTGTAGAACTTGAGGATGAAAAGAGATCCCAGTGTAATATTGAACTTGGGTTGGACCATTAGGGATGGTTTGGATAGGCAGAAAAGAGGGAAGTAGAAAATTATGTGAGCAAAGATTCAGAGATAGAAATTTGCAAGGGACCAGGGAACCATATAGATACATTTGGAAGGAACCATCAAAACAATCAAGTCCAACCCCCTAATTTTGCAGAGGAGAAGAAAGAAAAACAAAGGGGTTAAGTGAATTGCCCAAAGTCACATTGCTAATAATTGTCTGAGATTAGATTTAAATCCAATCTTTCATATGCTATGTACTCTATAATGCAATGGAGAGATATTCAGAGAATTATATCAAAACAAGTATAGCCAGGCTGGGCAGAAGGCTTAGTTTTATAGGTAACAGAAAAAAAGGTTAATCAGATAGACTTGCACAGGTATGGAGGGCTTCAAATATGAGCTTAAATTTGAGCTTAATACTACAGATAAAATGGGTATAATAAAGTTTTTTAAGTCTAGCAATGATTCTTCCCCTAGCAGGATATAGGATGAACTAGTGATGGGTAAAACTGAAGGGAGGGAGATAAATTAGAAAGATACAACAATAATCCAAATGGTAAGGTGAAATGGACCTAAGATGGTAGTAATGATAATAGAAATGAACAAATGGATATAATATAAGCAGCATTTGGAAAAGATAGAAGGGACAGGTCTTGGTGACTAAACATAATGGACAAGGGAGATGGAAAAGACAACTGTGATTCCATTTTCCCTTTTAAAAATTGTATTTGAAACTTAGCAAATACTAAACAAAATGAGTATTTCCATATACAGAGTACAAAAGATAAAAGATTTTTGAAAAACCTGCATATCTTCATTACACAAAATTTGCTCTTCCTTTTAGCTATATTGTAAATTCAAAATATTACTTTCTAAGTTTGACCTGCTTGTAAGACTCCAGTTTCCAAGTATGTGCAATATGCATAATAAAACAGCTGGTGCCAGGTCTATAATCAGGAAGATGACTTCACATGGGGTCTTGAACACTTACTAGCTATATGACCTGGGCAAAGCATTTAACTCTGCTTGCCTCAGTTTCCTTACCTGTAAAATGATATGGAGAAGGAAATAGTACATCACTACAGTATCTTTGACAATAAAATCCAAAGAGGTTACCACAAAGAGTTGTACATGACTGAAAAAACTGAACAACCACAAATATCAATGACAAAAAGAGGAAATCAAGCAGGGAAGGCTTTGCTTTTCTTTGTTTTGTTGGGAAGAGTGCTTTCTGTGTGTCTGTTTTGTTTTGTTTTTTTTTGGGTTTGGCAGTCCAGTTTTCAATGTGTAGATTTTATGACTAGCATGTGCAGGTAATTAAGAAGTTTGTTAATGGCGGGAAATGCTCCTAATCCTACCAATTCTCAACAATTAATATGTGTTTAATGACTCATGATCCTGCTGCAGAGTGCTAAAAATATGAAAGTATTTGACATAGTCATGCAAAAATGGTTTTACTAAATTATGACAGATTATGAAAACTTCAAAGGAATTTAAATATGCTTGCAAGGGGAACAGGTAACCTAGCCTTACATTTGGGTAAAGACATCCTTAGCTTTCTCCAAAATTCAAAGTTGACTGATGTGTGTGGAGGCATTTACTCAATCAGCAAGAAAGACATGTGGCTTAATTTGAGTGCAAAAATGAGGTGATAGAACATCGCTATGGAGAAATTGACTGTCATTTGAAACTGGATTTCAGTTGATGATTTTTCTCTACTTGATGAAACTGCAAGTGAGTGAAACTAAGAACAGTTTTGATACAACTAACATTTTCATGCAGAAAGGACGGGGGTTTGGGGAGTGGAATGGTGTAGAAATAATTAAGGAATCTCTTACTTTATATAAAATATTTTATGGAATTTCTAGAATTCTATAAAATATAACATTCATATAGATACGTATATAAACATCAAACAGTAGACTCTATTCTATCTAGGATCCAAGTAAAATTGATCCTTTTTTTTCTTGATTGCCTTTTGCTTAGAAGTCAACCAAACTCAAACCAAGCTCAGGGAAATGCAGACAGACAGGACATGGATTCAAATCATCTGATTTCTGAGTTGGAATCACATATCTGTCACTGTCTTAAAGGTGTTGATGTAGTAAAAAGATCCCTGGTTCTGGGGTCAGAACATCAAGTTCAAATATTGTTTCTGATCACTACAATCTGAGTGACCTTAGGCAAGCTATTTAACTTTCCTAGGACTCAGTGTCCTTTTCTCTAAAATGGAGAGTTTAAAATAGATAGAACTCTTGGATGCCTTCCAGTTCTCTGTCAATGGTTCACCAAGCCTCAATCAGTCACCTGTAAAATAATGGAATTAGAGGCAATAATCTCAGAGATACAAATCTAACTCTAGCATCCTATACTTCGCATTAATATATTTAGACCTGGGAGAAATTGTTTAATCTACCACTCTCATTTGACATAACAAGAAATTAAATAGAAGAATAACCAAATTAAATTATTTCCCAAAAGGTATTCATTGAGTAAGTAGCAGAACCAAGGCTCAAAATAAGATTTTCTGACTCCAGATATAGCACTTTCTACTTTACTACATGCCTTCTTCAGCACCATAGAGTTTATATAGTGAGGAGCAAGTCCCATCATTTCTCTGGGTTCCCGTTTACTCCTATGCAAAGTAAGAAAATAAAAATTACACAACCTGCTTCATACCATTTTTGCAAGGAAAGTGCTTTTTAAGCCCTAAATTATTACATAGAAATTATAATTTACTAATTCAACTACTTTGATTACTATCACTACTAATGATAATAATAATAATAATAATACTATTTAACATTTGTATAGCTCTTACTATGTGTGAGACACTTGAGAATTATTATATCATAGGATCCTCGCAACAACTCTGGGAGGTAGATACTATTACTTTCCCCAATCTACAGTTGAGGAAACTGAGGCAAGCCTGGAATCACACAATAAGTATCTGAAGTCAGATTTGAACTCAGATTTTCTGTACCCACCACTTGTACCCGCTATGTACCTACTGCTACATGGCAGAAAGATGAGATGAGCTCATCTTGAGGCAAATATGAGGACTTCCAAGTAAACAGGCCAAGTGCTCCACTGGTACCATTTATATTTAGGAAGAAATCAAGGAAACTTCCAACATATTGAATGGACTGGTGAACTTTCACATAGATATGGTTAGTAGTAGCATAGAATAGGCAAGTACAGATGGGTTGTTATGTGCATCTTTGGAGAAAATCCTGAAACGATGAGTTCACAGAACCATTTATGTATTTTGGTGGTTATAATATTAATGTCATCATCCTTATCTTCAATGGAGTTCAAATAGAAGCAGTGAGCATAAGTCACTATCATAATAATATTATTTTATGCTTAAGGGTTAACCAACTATTGTAAAAATGGATTAAGTATCTGCTTTAGTAAATAAAAGAATTAGGATGTAAGCTCGTATTTTATAAGCTCTCTAAAAGTTTCTTGAAGACAATTCCAATAGCATCCAGCATAGTGGGGATGATCTGCTTCAACCTGTTCCAACAAGGCCTTGATTTCTTATGCCAGGTTTCTATATTTCAAGAGTTTTTTTTTTTATTACACATAGATTAGACTTTATGAGTCCAATGATATCTATTAAAATGTTCTTGAGTATTTGTGGGTCGGGGTCACATCAGAATAATTATAAAGCCTAAGTTTGTCTGTGATGATGCTGCTGTGACAGAATAGCCCATTTAAAAATTTCTCTCTCTCTCTCTCTCTCTCTCTCTCTCTCTCTCTCTCTCTCTTTTTCTCTCTCTCCCTCTCCCTGTCTCCTTCTCTTTTCCTTCTCTCCCATGTTGTAAATTCAGGGCTACTCACAGCCAAATCCTACTATAGATAATCATGGTAGTTTTGA
This sequence comes from Petaurus breviceps papuanus, assembly GCF_028583685.1. NCBI lineage: Eukaryota > Metazoa > Chordata > Mammalia > Diprotodontia > Petauridae > Petaurus > Petaurus breviceps. The sequence goes on from NW_027185655.1 coordinate 67,713,096, forward strand.
GGTAACATCTGGTAAGCTCTTTCCCCCACCTACACCCCTGGGGGAATCATAATATCGATGCTGATCTTAGTACTAAAACCCAATTGATTGCAGCTCAGAGTTTCCAATCTTAAGAGATCTCCAAGTTTCAACCTCTTTGGTAGCTAGGATTATAGTCTTGTACCATCATACCCAGAAATCTCATGAATTTTCAATGATTTTGTATGTTGAATTTGTATTTGTAGTATAGGGATTTGTTGTCTGTTAGTTTATGAAAAATTGTGAGCTTTGTGTACATAATTTTGGCCACTTCATAATGACTTTCTAAGTGTTTGGTAGGTGCAATTTTTTTTCTATATGTATGATCTTACAGTTTTTAACCATTTTCTTATCAAATCTGTACCAATAAGTAAGTCTCTTCTCCATAAGGATGATCTTTCTCTAATTTATGGCTGCAACTTCTGGTCTTGTTGCTATCATAAACTCCATTTATGGAAACAAATTTACATGACTCAGCTATATCTTTGTTGATGTATTGCTATTTGTGTTCTTGCAGATATCATCTATAGTAGATAGCCTTTGGGGTTCACTCTTGGATCTTAGTTGTTTCATAGACTTCATATATAAGAATGTTCAGTTACATTTGATATCTGATGGTATGTAGTGATTATTGTTCTTTATATAAATATGTGAAGTGGTTTCTATCCTAGAAGAATTTCTTTAACCTGATTATCATATGATCCTAGAACATCTATCTATCCTTTTCTTATTTTGTAAGAAGAAATTGCTAATATTTCTATATTGCTTTGGGGTGATGAGTACTTTCTGAACTAACTGCCTGTTTTATTCTTCCAAATGTATACCTTTGGATTATTGTGATAACGAGTGAGACTCTTAGAAGATGGATTAATTCTTTCATGTCACCAAAGCAGTGTTTTTTTTAAATACATGACATGTCAATGAAATAACTGGGA
>NW_027185655.1:67714058-67724465 GCF_028583685.1 Petaurus breviceps papuanus
CAAGAATTGGCAAAGAATTATGAGGAATCAGTGAATGAATGGATGCAGTAATGAAAAAATGGTGTGTAAACTATGTCAAGCATTGTGCTAAGAACTGGAGATACAATAAGGAAAAGATAGTACTTGTTCTTATGTAGTACACACTCTAACTAAGGAGGCAATACATGTAACAAAGTTCAGGTATACAGTATATTAAAGGTATCAGAATTACTAAGGGGGCATTTGGCATATTCCAGAAATGCTTAGGATACACCATTAGGGCAGGTGGAGGTGCCTAATAGGGTCTGAAAGGCATAAAATTAGGAAAATGTTAAGGCCAGGAGGACCACAGGACATGGGGGACAACCAAATGATTAATATTATTGGTTTTCCATTTCAATGGAAAAATTAAAAATAGAAACTCACAAATCATTCAAGGGACATCAGCAAACATGTCATTCCACCCTGCTGAACTATGTTTTGTGGGTAGCCATAGAGAGGAGGTTGGGTGAAGGAATACCCCAGGTAAAAGCTGCTCCCATGGGAAGTTCTTTGGGATAAACAGGAAAACAATAAATTTGATGTATATAAAGTCATATATAACTGAAAATGTGATAAAATAAAGTATGTGACTTTGGGAAAATTGCTTAACTTCCATGGATCCATTTTCTCATCTTCAACATTTGAATTGCCAAGAGAGAAGAATTAGGAAAAATGGGGGAAAGATGGGGAAAAGATCAAATTTCTCTTAAGGGAAAATGCCAAATAATCAGAACTCCAAGAGTAGAATGAGTGTTTCAACAATGTAATTTTTTTCCCTCACTAAAATTCTTCAACAAATAGTTCAATGCCTGGCTTGTTTATATTGAAAAAATAATATTTTTAATAATATAAAATAAAATAATAAAATATGAATAAAAAATGAATAAAAAATATTTTCAGATATAAGCCAAATAGATTAACTCTGAAGTTCCTTAGAATGATGAGATGCTGTGATTATAAACAAGAAGGTGGGGAGAATACTGTGAATATAGTTTACTTGAATTTCAGAAACTGATTAAATACATCGAAGTATTCCTGTGAAGGTGGTGGATAGATAAGAATTAGACACCAATGCACTCAAGTAGATTCAAAATTGGTTGGATGTCCCAATTCAAAAAGGAGTTGTTAGTGAATCAGTATTGTGATCATGGAGACAAGGATCCTGTGCTTGGAGTTCTGGTGTTTTTTTCACATATTCATAATGACTTGTATAAAATCAGAGATGGCATGATCATCATATTTGGAGATGACGCAAATCTGGGAGGAATAGTGAGATGGCAGAAGCAGTATCGAAAAATATTATGAGGGGTGTTTCTAGGGCCCTGGCTCAAAATGGGTAAAAATCAGACTGCAAAAACAAAGACTCTGGAGTCCTACTACTGTGAGAGGGAAGAACCAAATTCAGAGGGAGACAGTGTTGACTCCACACCCACAGCTGAAACCTCAACAGGGAACTGGTCTCAAGCACAGAAAGCATTTTTAGATGAGCTCAAAAAGAACTTTGAAAACCAAATTAGAAAGATAGAAGATAACATTAATAATTCTTTTAAAATCAAAATTGCAAAATTAGAAAAGCATTACAGTGAAGAAAACAGCTCCTTAAAAAGAAAAATGTGTGATATGGGAAAGAGCTCCAAAAACTGAGGAAAATAATTCACTAAAAACTAGAATCAACAAAATTGAAGTGAATAACTCTATTAGGAACCAAGAATGAGTCAAATAAAACATTAAGAATGAAAAATTAGAAAAAGAGGTAAAATAGCTCGATGGAAAAATAAATGATCTGGAAAACAGATCCAGGAGAGATCATCTGAGAATCATAAGCCTACCAGAAAATCAAGATGAAAAAAATGAGCCTGGACAACATCTTCCAAGATCTCATCAAGGAAAACTGCCCTGAGATACTAGAACCAGAGGGTAAAACAGAAATCAAGAGAATCCACCAGCCACCTCTTGAAAGAGATCCCAAATTGAAAAGTCCACAAAATGTTGTGGCCAAACTCCAGAAGTAGCAGGTAAAGGAGAAAATACTACAATCAGCCAAAAAGAAACAATTCAAATGTCGTGGAACTGCAGTGCAGATCGCACAGAATCTGGCAGCCTCTACACTAAAAGACTGGAGGAACTGGGATATAATTTTTCAAAAGGCAAAAGAGCTCGGATTACAACCAAGGTTCACCTACCCAGTGAAACTGAATATATTCTTCCAGGCAAGGAGATGGTCATTCAATGATATAATGGATTTCCAGACCTTCCTTATGAAAAAAGCAGAGCTCAATGGAAAATTCAACCTCCAATTATGAGATGCAAGAGAGACATAGAAAGATAAACAAGGAAAACACACACACACACACACACACACACACACTGTTATTTAATAAGAGCAAACTCTTTCTAGACAAATAGAGGGTATGGGTTAAATTACACAAAATAACAATAAAAAAACATTATTAAGGGCTACAAAGTGACTGCAATGGAAGAAGAGGAAAGAATGAAGGTAAAAAGGTTAAATCATGCCACACAAAGGGGCATAAAAACTTAGTAGAGGGAAAGAAGGGAGGGAGATGAGCATTATATGAACTTTTCCCTCATTGGTTCTGTTGCAAGGAGAGAATAACACAACCAGTTAGGCACAGGACTCTATCAAGAAGAGACACAAAACATATCGTAAATAGAGGGAAAGAGGGAAGGGAGAGGAACTTTGCATGAGATCTGTTCTTGTCAATCTTGGTTCGAAGAAGAAATAGTATCTTACATTAAGTATAAGAATCTATTATATCCTACAGGCAGTAGGAGGGGGGAAGGACTATGAAAGGAGGGGGTGTTTAGAAGGGAGGGAAGAAGTAAGGGGGAAGGGGAGCTGATAAGAAGGGAATAATGAGGGAGGCGTTGATCATACGGAAAACTCTTAAGGAGGAGAAGGGAGAAAAGGAGAAAAACAAAAGCATAAATAGGGGAGGGAATAAGATGGAGAGAAAGAAACAGATAGTAATCATAACTGTGAACATGGATGTGATGAACTCTCCCATAAAATGGAGGTATATAGCAGAATGGATCACAAATAATAAACCCACAATACACTGTTTACAAGAAACACATCTGAAATGGAGGGATACACACAGGGTAAAGGTAAAAAGCTGGAGTAAAATATATCATGCCTCAGCTAAAAAAAAAAAAACTTGGGGTAGCAATCCTCATCTCAAATAAAGCAAAAGCAAAAACTGATCGAATTAAAAGAGATAAGGAAGGAAACTATATCCTGCTAAAAGGCACCATTGAGAATGAAGCAATATCATTTCTTAACATATATGCATCAAGTGGTATAGCATACAAATTTCTAGAGGAGAATTCAAGGGAATTAGAGGAAGCAATAGATAGGAAAGCTATACTAGTGGGGGATTTTAATCTCCCCCTCTCTCAACTTCATAAATCCAACCTCAAAATAAACAAAAAAAGAACTTAAGGTGAGCAGAATATTAGAGAGGGTAGGTATGTTAGATTCTGGAGAAAACTGAATGAGGATAAAAAAAAAAGGGTACATGGCACATACACAAACTTTACCATGTACTAGGGCATAAAAACCTAACAATTCAGTGCAGAAAGGCAGAAATATTAAATGCATCATTCTCAGACCATGATCCAATAAGAATAATATGTAATAAAGGGCCACGGAAAGACAGACTAAAAACTAATTGGAAACTAAACAACTTAATCCTAAAGAATGAGTGGGTCAAACAACTTAATCCTAAAGAATGAGTGGGTCAAACAAGAAATGATAGAAACAATCAGTAACTTCTGAGAATGACAATGATGAGCCAACATACCAAAATTTGTGGGATGCAGAAAAAGCAGTTCTTAGAGGAAGTTGTATATCCCTGAGTGCACACATAAATAAATTAGAGGAAAGGGGCTTCAGTGAATTGGGCATGCAATTGAAAAAGCTAGTAAAAGAACAAATTGAAAATCCACAATTAAATACTAAATTAGAAATACTGAAAACCAAAGAAAGATTAATAAAATTGAAATGAAGAAAATTATTGAATTAATAAATAAAATTAAGAGCTGGTTAATGAAGAAAAACAATAAAATTGATAGACCCTTAGCCAATATGATAAAAAAGAAAGACAAAAACCAATTTATGAGCATCAAAAATGAAAAGGGTGAATACCTCCAATGAAGAGGAAACTAAAACAATAATTAGGAATTATTTAGCCAAATTATATGAACATAAATTTGACAATCTTAGTTAAATGGATGAATATTTACAAGAATATAAACTGCCCAGATTAAATGAAGAGGAAGTAAATTACTTAAATAATCCCATCTCAGAAAAAGAAATTGAACAAGCCATTACTGAACTCCCTAGATAAAAATCTTCATGGCCAGGTGGATTTACTAGTGAATTCTATCAAACATTTAAAAAAACAATTGATTCCAGTACTCTACAAACTATTTGGGAAAATTAGTGAAGAACGAGTAGTAGCAAATCTTTTTATGACACAAATATGCCAGTGAAAAATTATAGACCAGTTTCCCTCATGAATAGAGATGCAAAAAAATTTAAATAAAATATTAGCAACAAGACTACAGCAACTTATCACAACAATAATACACTTTGATTAGGTAGGATTTATTCCAGGAATGCAAGGATGGTTTAATATTAGAAAACCATCAATATAATTGATCATATCAACAATAAAACTAGCAGAAACCACATGATCATCTCAATAGATGCAGAAAAGTCTTTTGACAAAGTACAGCATCCATTCCTGTTAAAAACACTAGAAATTATAGGAATAAATGGAGTCTTCCTTAAAATAATAGGTAGCATGTATTTAAAACCATAAGCAAGTATTATATGTAATGGGGATAAGCTATAAATATTTACAATAAGATCAGGGGTGAAATAAGGGTGTCCACTCTGACCCTGCTTATTAAATCTGGTCCTAGAAATGTTACCAGTAGCAATCAGAGAAGAAAAAGAAATCAAAGGAATCAAATTAGGCAGAGACCAAGTTTTCACTCTTTGTAGATGATATGATGATACACTTAGAGAATCCCTAGAGAATCAAGTAAAAAACTACTTGAGACAATAAATAAATTTGGCAAAGTTGCAGGATATAAAATAAACCCACATAAATCCTCGGCATTCCTGTATATCTCTAATGAAATCCAACAGCAAGAGATAGAAAGAGAAATCACATTTAAAGTTACTGTAGCAATTATAAAATATTTGGGATCTACCATCCAAAACAAACCCAGGACCCATATGAACAGAACTACAAAACTCTTTTTACAGAAAGAAAGTCAGATCTAACTAATTGGAAAAACATCAATTGCCCATAGCTGGGTAGAGCTAATATAATAAAAATGCATTTTCCCTAAATTAAATTACATATTTGGTGCCTTACTAATCAATTTACCAAAAAATAACTTTTATAGAACTAGAAAAAAACAGTAACAAACTTCATTTGGAAGAAAAAATGCTCCAGAATATCAAGGGAATTAATTTTTAAAAAATGCTAGGGAAGGTGGACTAGCTATACCAGATTTTAGTCTGTATTATACACCAGCAGTCAATCAAAACTACTTGGTACTGGCTGAGGAATAGAGCAGTGAATCAATGGAATAGATTGGGTACATGAGACTCAGCCATAAGTGACTATAATAATGTACTCTTTCATAAAGCCAAAACCCCAGTTTTGGTGATAAGAATTCACTATTTGATAAAAACTGCTGGGAAAACTGGAATATAGTATGGCAGAAACTGGGGATTGACCATTATCTAACACTGTATACCAAAATTGAATCTAAATGGGTGTATAATCTAAGTATAAAGTATGATGCTGTAAACAATCTGGAAAAGTGAAGAACAGGTTACCTTTCAGATTTATGGAGAGAGGAAGACTTCATGACCAAACAAGACTTAGAGAGCATTATAAAATGCAAAATGAATAGTATTGATTACACGAAATTGAAAAGCCTCTATACAAACAAAGTCAATGTAGCAAAGATTAAGAGGGAAGTGGGAATTGGGAAAGAAAGAGAATTGAGTCAGATCTATACGAATACAAGTCATTCCCCAATTGATAAAAGGTCAAAGGATCTGAACAGGCAGTTCTCAGAGAAAGGAATTAAAGATATCATTAAGCATATGAAAAAAATGCTCTAAATCACTATTGATTAAAGAAATGCAAATCAACACAACTCTGAGATACCACATCTGACCAGTCAGATTGGCTAAGATGACAAAACAGGAAAATGATAATTGCTGGAAAGAATGTGAAAAAATTGAAACACTAATACATTGCTAGAGGAATTGTGAACTGATTCAACCATTCTGGAGAGTAATCTGGAACTATGCCCAAAGGGCTATAAGTAATTTCTTATCCTTTGACCCAGCAATACCACTTCTAGGGTTGTATCCAAAAGAGATCATAGAAGTGGGAGGAAGACCCGTATGTATGAAAATATTCATACCAGCTTTTTTTGTGTTGGCAAAGAATTGGAAATTAAGGGGGTGCCCATTAATCGAAGAATGACTAAACAGGTTATAGTATAGGAATGTAATGTAATACTATTGTGCCAAAAGAAACAAGGAGCAGATGAATTTCACTTTTACTTAGAGAGGCTTATACAAACTGATGCTGAGTGAGAAGAGCAGAAACAGGTGAAATTTGTACACAATTACAGACACAACATATGTGTGACAACCAACTTTGATAGAATGGAAACTTCTGTGCAATGCAGGTCTATAAGTCAACTCCAAAAGTCTCATGATGGAGAGAGATGTCTACATTCAGAGAAAGAACTAGAAAGACAGAATATGAATGTAAATTGAAGAAAATTAGCTGAAGCAAATTTCTTTTTCTTGTTTGACTTTTTTCCTCTTTCCCATTGTTCATTCCATCTGATACAGTACTTCTTTATAACCTGACTAATGTCTAATGTGAAAGTATCTGCAGATAATATACCTGACTGTATGACACCATGGGCAGGGGGAGCCGCGGAAGGATGGGAAGAAAATTTGAAATTCAAAGAACTGTGGAACTTAATCCTGTAAACTAAAAGTAAATAAACAAATTAATAAAGACCAAAAAAATAGAGAAAATCAATTTTATGGGCTAAAGCACTGAGCTAAATCTAACAAAATGAAACTCACTAGGAAGAGATATAAAGTCTTAGTCATATGTACAAAAAGTTAATTTCATAAATATGACATGAGGGAGGAATTGATAGAAATCATTAGCTCTATAAAAGATATGAGGTGTTACTAGACTAAAACTGAGTTAGCAATGTGATGTTAAATCATAATAAGGCTGATGGGATTTGGGGTCACATTAAGACAAATGTAATTTCCAGGATTACAGTACTAATTGTCACACTATCCTCTGACTTCAGTAAATATGATCTTGAATATTGTGTTCACTTCTATGCATCATAGTTTAAGAGGTACATTGATTAACTGGAAAGTATAGCAATGGAGGTCAACCAGGAAGATGAAAGGCCTTAAGTCCAGGATATATGAGAATAGATTTGAAGGAATGCGGAATATTTAGTGTAGAAGAAAGAAGAGCCAAGGTGAATATGGAGGCAATTTTCATTTATCTGAAGAGGTATAACTTTATTTTTTTAATTCCACAAACATTTATTAAGCACCTACTGCATGGAGAGTCTAGTGTTAGGATATAGAGGTGTAATGTTAAAGAAATATTAAGTTTATTTTGTTTGGCCAAGGACAAAATAAGGAACAGTGGGTAGAAGAGACCATCTGGGGCTTGACACTAAAAACAAATAAGTAAGCACAAACCTTCCTAATGTTAAAGGTGACCAAAAGTAGAAGAGATTGTCTGATAGCACTGGAGTTCCATCTTCCTTATAGGTCTCCAGGTTGATCACTTGCTATGTCTATACTAGTGGGAATCCCTAAAGATGGCAAAGATTCACCAGAGCTCTCCCCCAAATCCCTCAAAATACCTATAAATAAGACTCTAAATAAATTCTAAGGCAATAAAACCCACAAAAATACTGTAAAACAAATTATCATCCCAAGGCAACTCGGCAGGTCAACAGGAAAAGTATGTTGCATCAGAATGCGAGAGGAACACAGTCCAACTCAGGCCATGCCAGTACAGATGGCCCCAGCAAACGTGGAGCAGGCCTTGCGCTGACTGAATCACCAACAGCAGTGTCAATTTCCAGACCTCTCAGTCTACAAACACTAGAGACAACTTAGAAGTTCAACAGGAAATGTCTGTCAGACCTGAGTGAGAGTGGAGCACAGTCTAGTGTGGGCAATACCAGCACAGTCCTAGCCTCAGGAAGGTAGGAGCAAGCCTTGGGAGTTACTGAATCAGCAACAATGGCTGCTTCCAGAGTTCTAAACTCATACATGGTAAGGGGGTCAAACAACTGGTAAGAAAGAGATAACAGGGATCTCTTTGTTAGAACTGAGGAAGGATTCTGTTGCTTTGCCCATACATGGATCCAGGTGAAAGTCCTGAGGATCAATCCTAGAGCAAGAAGGAGCATTAGCATAGTAGGACTTGTGGTAGTAGTGGAGTAGGGACCTTCCTCACAGTTTTCGGTCAAAAAAAAAAAGAGTGCTTGTGGTGACTCACAGACCATATCACAGGTGCAAAGAGGAGTATACACCTCTTCTTAGATCATAGCACTTTGGAAGAACTGAAACCTTACAAGTCCTTAGAAGCATCTCTGAAAACAAATGCAAAAAAAGCCCTTGAAACTTGAGGCAATGCTCTCTCCAACCTGGAAGCAGAATCCTACCTTAACAAAGAGTTTAAAAGTAATTTACTGAAAAATGAGCAAAGAATGGAAAAAATCTCTGAATATAGACACTTATTTTGGTGACAAAGAAGATCAAAACACACACTTAGAAGAAGACAATTAAGTCAAAGCTCCTACATCCAAAGCCTCCCAGAAAAATATGAATTGGTTTCAGGCCATGGACTGGCTGAAATGTTTTGAAAATCAACTAAGAGAAATAGAGGAAAATTTGGTAAGAGAAATGGGAGTGATACAAGAAAATCATGAAAAAAAAAAAACCAACAACAACAAGTCAACAGGTTGGTAAAGAAGACACAAAAAATACTGAAGAAAATTGTTAAATGAATATTAAAATTGTTTATACATGTAACTGATGAAAAGTAAAATACTATATTAAAATGTGGAAAAAAGTGAGAATTCCTTCTCTGTTTGGGTCTGACTAGATGGCCAATGATATCTATTTAACTCTGAAATTCTGTGCATCTGTGAAAGACCAAGGACATATTTCTGAAATACAAAAAAAATATTTTACTTAATCATTGAAAACTAGCATGGTTGATTACTCTTAGTTTGCAGTACTGCTGTGCTAAATAGTACTTTAATGGTCCAAATGATTTAATGTACCTCCCCAAACACTAAAATTTTACTAGGGATTTAGGCTTCAGGGATTAATATGCAGCAAATTATCCAGTTATCATATATTTTCTTTTTATGATTTAGATCATGATAAAAAATTATGAAGCATCTTTTTTTTTATTTTGTTACACTGACCCCACAGGGACACTTTTGATTATGGATCTCACATGGAACCTTCCTTAAACCTGCTTAAGGAAAGTATGTCATAGTCAATCATCAAACACTTTAAAAGTACCTACTATGTGCTACTCTTTGCTCATATCTTGTTATTCAAATACAAAAATAAAATAGTCCTTTCCTTCAAGGAGTTTACATGCTGTAGGAGAAAATAACTGGTACACGTAGAAATATACAAAATTTAAACAAAGTAAATACAAGATAGTTTCTGGGGTGGGGATAGCTCAGGAAATCAGAAAAGACCCCATGTCAGAGTTTCATCAGAAGGGGCATGATTTGATTAGAAGTATGTTTTAGAAAAAAAAAATTACTTGGCAGCTGTATAAAGGATGATCAGGAGAGGGAAGTGAATTGAAGAAGGAATATAGCTATCTAGAAAAGAAGTAATGAGGTCTTGAACTAAGGTGGTGACCCTTTGAGGCAAGAGAGTTGAAGGATATGAGAAATGAAACAAGATATCAAAAGATATTTTATATGTATATGTATTGTATATGTAACGTGATGTAAAGTTGTAGCAGCAAGCACCCCAGCGTCCCCAGAGTCGCTGCCACCACAGGTTCTTGGATCTGCTTTGTTAAAGGAAAGCAACTCAAAATGGGATAACAAGCTTGCTTTATTCAGTCAAATATGTATCGTTTACCTAGGTCAGGGGAAAAAGGTCAGCACCCCGAACTTCAGAATATACAGACAGAATTATCAAGACAGAGAAACAGATCAAGTAGACAGTTTTCCAAACTGTCCAACCATTACATCCATACCAAATCAATATCTGGGTTTCAAAGCGGG
>NW_027185655.1:67724565-67897373 GCF_028583685.1 Petaurus breviceps papuanus
GGGGGGGGGGGGGGGGGGGGGGGGGGGGGGGGGGGGGGGGGGGAGCCTGGACAATGGCTTTCCAGAGTTTCATCTCATCAAATCACAGAACACTTCTCAAAGTAAGCTCCAAAACAAAGCTACACATCAGGGCTTATAGAGCCTTCTCCTGGCTCAGAGAATGTAACAACCTTATTGACTCACTGGCCAATCAAAAAGTATCTACTGAAAAACAAGCCTCCCACCCCAGGCTCCAGGTGCACTTTAGCCTAGGGGCAGGGAAGATATTACAAATTTACATTCCCATTACATTCGGCCCCAAGATCTTTTCTGCCCATAGCATAGTCAATTTACTTTTGAATTAGCCCTAAACATCTCTTAGGTCACATTTTCAAGGTACAGAACTAAAGTTACCAAAGTGGCCACTGGGCCTTGAACAAACACAAAGTACATTACATTATCACCTCAATTCAAAACAAGTATCCAAATAAAGTTATCTGAGGGCCTTCCCCTCAAATAGCTCCAGCCCCTGCTTCCAAGTACAGAGAGAGGGCTGGGCAACAAAACCAAAAAGGTGGGGTCCTTGGGGGTCCAAGGCACTTCATCCCACCCACCATAGTCACAAGTCCATCCTCCCCCAGGGTCCCAAACTGTGGGATGCAGCAAGGAAACACATTCAGTGCCCCTGCTTTGCTGCTCAGTTCTTATCTTTTCCTGTGGCTGAATTCTGAACTCCTGGGTTCCTTCTCCTCCCACAGGCAGCAGCTGCTCCTGGCTTCTGCCCAGGTCTCGATGCAGGCAGCTCACCATTCCTGCTCTCAGCTCAGTGAAGTCAGCATGCAGGCTGTTCTTCTCTCCTGCTCCATGGCTCCACAGAATCACAGCTAACACAACTGGGAAACAAACAATTATCCCAGCTCCCATACTTTCCTTTTACTCTGCAGATCCTGTTCATGACGCCATTTTGTAGCAGCAAGCACCCCAGTATCCCCAGGGTCGCTGCCACCACAGGTTCTTGGATCTGCTTTGTTAAAAGAAAGCAACTCAAAATGGGTTAACAAGTTTGCTTTAATCAGTCAAATATGTATCATTTACCTAGTTCAGGGGAAAAAGGTCAGCACCCCGAAATTCATAATATACAGACAGAATTATCAAGACAGAGAAACAGATCAAGTAGACAGATTTCCAAACTGTCCAACCATTATACATCCATACCCAATCAACATCTGGGTTTCAACATCTGGGTTTTTCAAAGCCAGGGGGCTCTGTACAACGGCTTCCCAGAATCCATATCAAATCACAGAACACTTCTCAAAGTGAGCCCCAAAACAAAGCTACACATCAGGGCTTATATAGCCTTCTCCTGGCTCAGAGAATGTAACAACCTTATTGACTCACTGGCCAATCAAGAAGTATCTACTGAAAAACAAGCCTCCCACCCCAGGCTCCAGGTGCACTTTAGCCTAGGGGCAGGGAAGATCTTACAAATTTACATTCCCATTACAAAAGTCAACCTATTGGAAGGATGGTGGTGCCCTCCATAAATGTGTAAAACTTTGGAAAAGTAAAGATTTTGATGGTGAAAAAATAAATTTTGTTCATTTTTGAGATGCCTCTATAATACCCAGTGAAGTGGGACTAAAGACAGACTAGGATCAGATATTAGAGAGCAATATCTCCTTAATAATGATAATGAAACCAATGGGAATTGAGGAAGTCACAAGAAAAAGTGTAGATAAAGACAGGAAGAAGTTCCAGGATACAGCCTTGAGAACCTCCAAGTACTCTAAATTGGAGGCAAGAAATGTATGAGGAGCCAGAAAATGATATTGAGACAGTACAGTCAAATAGATAGTATAGACAGAGAAAGAAAAGAGAAGAGCATGCCAAGAAAGAGAGGATACGAGGTTTCAGGAAGAGATGGTGGTCTATTTGTCAAATACAGAGGACAAGTATTGTGAAAAGGCCCTCACATTAATAATCAATTAATTAATGTTGGAGAGAAATGTTTGATTGAGTGATTAAATTGAAAACAAGATTAAAGAAGGATAACATAGACTATTTATCATGAGATCCCTCTTCTTGAAACATAAACCCTCTCTACTTATACCCTTGATCCCACCCTCTCCTCTCTGTTCCAGAATTTATCTCTTTAATCATATTTTTCTCTCACCCTCTCTCTTCCCTCCTCTTTATTTCCCCATTCCTCCCTTCTCATCCTTCCTCTTCCTTTCTCTTTTCTCCTTCCCTCACCTCTCCTTCCTATGTCACTTTTTATGCAAATCATTTCCTGATTCGTACCCTATACACCATTGTTAGCACAGTTTATCTTGTATTTACCAATTTGTGCATATATTAAACCTCACAGTTAAATGTAAGTCCTTGAAGGAAAGGAATATTATATTTTCATCTTTATATCCTTATGACATATATTAAGCAATTAGAACACATTTATTTAAATTCAAATAAAACCAAAACTAATATAAAACATAATATTACAATATTTGTAATTTTTATCATTTCATTGTGGATACTTAATTGATCTACAAATAAATTCTGTGTGAGTAGCAATCACTGATATATTTGAAAAGGAGTTTCAGAATTCTATCCCAGTGTTTCCCAACAAAAGGTTCTCAGAACAGCCTTGAGCAAATTTTTGCTGTCTATAAAATTTTTATTCCCAAATATCCTCTGTTCTGAAAACATATAAATTTTTTAAAAAATTATTCTGCATTCTCCCTACTTTCCTCTATCCCCATATGTCCTACTATCATTCATCAGTCCTTCTGGCTCCTCGTTTCTACCTCCTATGCTTCCAAGAACAGCCATAAAGATAACTTATATGTTTCACTTGCCCACAAGGGAATTTGGTTGAGAAACACTTCAAACCCAATGCTTTAATTCCCTCTCAAATAGATATTCTGTAATTATGCCTTATATTTCGTAAATGAAAACCTAACATGAATTAAAAAGAATGAATAACATATCATATATTGTAACCGATAATATAATTTATATGTGTATATTTTATATATGCCAAATGTGTGTGGTTTACATATACATATAGGGTAAATAGTATAAATGTAGATATGTAGATATAAATACAGTACTTAAATATAGCAAATATTAAACATATTAAATATAGTATTCTCCTTTTTTAATAATATCTTTTCCAATTGCATATAAAGACAAATTTTAATATTTATTTGTAAAAAAATTTTGAGTTTCAATTTTTCTCACTCTCTATCTCAAATCCCAATTCCCTAAGATGGTAAGCAGTTTGATATAGTTTATATATTTTCAATCATATAAAACATATTTAATAATAGCCATATTGTGAAAGAAGAAACAAACCAAAAGTAAACAAATTAAGTGAAGAGTATACTTTGATTTGCATTCAAATTTCCTCAGTTCTTTCTTTGGATGTGGATATATTTTTTTTATCATGAGTACTTAGGAATTGTTTGGGATAACTGTAGTGCTGAGAAGAGTGAAGCCATTCATAATTGATCATCATATGATGCTGTTGTTACTGTGTACAATGTTCTCCTCTTTCTGCTCATTTAGTTTCCATCAGTTCATGTAAATCTTTCCAGGATGTTTCTGAAATCTTAGTGTTCATCAAAACTTATAACACAAGGGTATTGCATTACATTCACATACCACGATTTGGTCAGCCATTCACCAATTTTTTACCACCACAAAAAGAGCTACTATGAGCATTTTTGCCTAAGTAGGTCCTTTTCCCTCTCTCTCACTTTTTAAAAACTCTTTGGAATAGAAACCTAGTAGTAGTATTGCTGGATCAAAGGATTTGCCTTAGGTACTTACAAATTGCTCTCCAGAATGGTTTAATCAGTTCACAACTCCATCAAAAAAAGTATTAGTGTCCCAATTTTCCCACATCCCGTTCAAAATTTATCATTTTCTTTTTCTGTCATATTAGCCAATCAGATAGGTGTGAAGTGCTAGCTTGGAGTTCTTTTAACTTACATTTCCCTAATCAATAGTAATTTAGAGAATTTTTTTTCATATGGCTATAGATAACTTTGATTTCTTTGAAAACTACATGTTCTTATGTTTTGATTACTTAGTAATTGGGGAATAACATGTATTCTTATAAATTTGACTCAGTTCTTTATATATTCAAGAAATGAGGCTTTTTTGAGAGACACTAGCCATGAAAATTTTTTCCCAGTTTTCTTCTTTCCTTCCTTCTAATGTAGACTAAAGCACAATCTTTTGCAGAAAAAAAAACTTTCATTGTAGGATTGTAGGTAGGGAAAGTATTATCTCCCTGATTCTATTCTTCTTTTCCAAAAGGGAGACAAAATATGTTAAGTAGAATATCCCTGAGACTAAAAAGTTGAAGAAGCTATTGTTTATAATATATACTCTGCAATCAATTTCATATTTAGTGACTATGAAACTGGTCCTATACTTTGATGTAATCATATGTAACTTAGCATCATCATAAATTACCCAGCCATCCAAGAAGGCAAGTAGAGATGCAATTCTGGAAGCAAAGAAGAAAAGAAGGAAGGAAGAAAGGAAGGAAGGAAGGAAGGAAGGAAGGAAGGAAGGAAGGAAGGAAGGAAGGAAGGAAGGAAGGAAGGAAGGGAGGGAGGGAGGGAGGGAAGGAGGGAGGGAGGAAGGAAGGGAGGAAGGGAGGGAGGGAGAGATGAAGAAAGGAAAAAAAAGGATAGATAGCCATTTATATTTTTATTTTAGTATTTCTTAATTCCCCCAGTTACATGTAAGAGCTATTTTCTTTTTTTATACTTTCATTTTAAAAAATAATATTGATTATATATAAATATATTAAACATTTGATTTTAAAATTTTGAATTCCAGAATAATTTCCTTCCTCCATTGTCACCAACCCTTACTGGGAAGATAAGCAATTCAATATAGGTTGTACATGTGTAGCTATGCAAAATATTTCTATAGTGGATATATTTTAAAAGATTGACTATATTTCACTCCCTCCTATCCAACCTCCCAATTATTCTACTCTACTTTGATCCTGTCCCTTTTCAAAAGGGGGTGGTTCCAACTTCCATCCCCCCCCACAAGCCTGACCTCCCTTCCATCATCCCCCCTCTCATGCCCTTCCCCCCAATTCTCCTGTAGGGTGAAATACTCTATTTAATGTTTATGCCATTCCCTCCCAAAGCCAAATTCACTGAGAATAAGGTTGGCCTGTTCCCCTTTGCTTTCCTGATCTTCCCCTCAATTGCAACCATTTCCCCTTACCTCTTCTGTATGAGATAGTTTACCCCATTACTCCCCATCTCCTGTCAATACATCCCTCTCTCACCTCTTAATTTCACCTTTTAAGTATCATCCCTTCCCATTAAATTGGTCCTGTGTCCTCTATCTATGAATACCTGTACACATATACACACATATTCACATATGTATTCATACGCACATATACCCTCCTATATAGACATATTTATGTATGTGTGTGTGTATATATATATATATATATATATATATATTCTATTCCCTTCATTTGTTCTCAGACTGAAAAAAAGTTTCATAAGTTAAAATGATCATTTTTTCATGTAGGGATATAAATAGTTCAATTTTGATAAGTTCCTTATGATTTCTTTTCCCTATTTTCCTTCTCATGCTTATCCTGCTTCTTATATCTAAATGTCAAATTTTCTATTCAACTCTGTTTTTTTTTCATCAAGAATAATTGAAAGTCCTTTATTCCAATGAATCACCATATTTTCCCCTGAAAGAGGATACTCAGTTTTGCTGGGTAGGTGATTCTTGGTTTTAATCCCAGCTCTTCGACATCTGGAATATCATATTCTAAGCTCTTTGATCTCTCAGTGAAGAATCTGCCAGATCCTGTGTTTTCCTGCTTGTGTTTCCAGAATACTCAAATTGTTTCTTCCTAGCTGATTGTAATATTCTCTCCTTGATCTGGGAATTTCAGAACATGGTTATAATATTCCTAGGAGTTTTCTTTTGGGGATCTTATTCAGTAGGTGATTGGTGGATTCTTTCAACCTCTATTTTGCCTTCTGGTTCTAAAACATCAGTGAAATTTTCCTTGGGAATTTCATGAAGGATGATGTCTAGATTCTTTCTTTGATCATGGCCTTGAGGTAGTCCAATAATTTTTAAATTCTCTCTCCTGGATCTATTTTCCAGGTCAGTGGTTTTTCCCATGAGATATTTCACATTGCCTTCTATTCTTTCATTTGTTTGGATCTGTTTAACAGCATCTTGATTTCTCATAAAGTCACTGGCTTCCATTTGCTCCAATCTAATTCTGAAGGAATGATTCTCCTCAGTGAGCTTTTGAGATTCTTTTTCCAACTGACAAATTCGGCTTTTTAAGGCATTCTTTTCCTCATTGCCTTTTTGAGCCTCTTTTGCCATTTGAGTTAGTGTGATTTTTAAGGTGTTATTTTCCTCAGTCATGCTGTTGAATCTCATTTCATAATTTTCTTGCATCGTTCTCATTTCTCTTACCATTTTTTCCTCAACTTCTCTTATCTGCTTCTTAAGGTCCTCTATGGTCTGTAACCAGCTCGTATTTACCTTGGAAGCTTTTGGTGCAGGAGTTCTGACTTTGCTGTCTTCCTCCTCTTCCATGCTTTGATCCTTTTTCTCCCCAAAATAGGAGTCCAATGGATTCTACTGTTTTCTTTGCTTCCTTTGCCTGGTCATGTCAGCACTCAGTCACTTGACCCCTGGGCTTTTTGCCACAGTAGGACTCTGGCACTAGAGAGGCGAGCTTCATTCCAAACACTAGGGTTTTCTAAGCTGCAGGAGGTATTAGTTGGGTGCCCTCTCTGAAGCCTCCACACAATCTGGCAAGTTGGTCACACACCCCAGGACCTCCACCCTAGACTGCAATCCAGATCCAAGCAGGTTAAAGCAAGAGTGATTACCCCTCACACTGGTTGCTTGGTCGCCCTACAATCTGTAATCCAGGAGCTGAAGCTTCTACATGGGGGTGGCTACATGGCCACGGCCCCTCAGTGACTTCTCCCTCCAGGGAATAAAGGCTGACTTCACTCCCAAACTACTGAATCCCAAAGTCCACACGGCACTGATCTCTCACTTTGTCCTTAGCATCTATGTGTTGAAAATTCTGGAGATTCCCACAGCTGCTTGCGATCTGAAGTCCCTGAAGCCAGTGGCTGGTCAGGATGCCCTGGGGCTAAGACATCCAGCTCTCTCAGGGCTGGGGTCAGCTCCCAGAGTGCTACTCTGGCTGCTTCCTGCCAGCCTGTCCTCAGTGAGAGATTAGCTTCTCTTTGTCATTTTGTGGGTTCTGTCAAGAACAATTTTCAATATTTGTTTTTAAAAGTTTGATTTTCCAGTTCTCTCCCTCTCTCTTCCCCTACCTCTCTCCCCAAACCCAAACCCCTTCATTGAGAAGGCAAGCAATTTAATATAGGTCAAACATGTAAAACATGTATAACAATCAGTAATACTCACATTATGAAATAAAACATAGACAAAAACAAGATAATTAAAGTTTGTTTGTTTGTTTGTTTTTAAGTATGATTCAATCTATATTCAGAAACCATCAATTCTTTCTCTGGAGATGGAGAGTATTTTTCATCTAAAGTCCATCAGAATTGTCTTGGATCATTGTATCACTTAAAATAGCCAAGTCATTCTCACTTGATCATCTTACAATATTGCTGTTCCATTGTATATAGTACATTTCACTTTTATATCAACCCATGAAAGTCTTTCCAGGTTGTTCTGAAAGTATCCTGTTCATCATAATCACATAACACAACTTTTTCAACCATTCTCCAATTGATGGCATTTGCTCAATTTCTAATTTTTTGCCCCCAGAAATGAACTGTTATAAGTATTTTTGTACATATAGGTCCTTTTTCCTTTTTTTAATCTCTTTTGCGATACAGACCAAGTAGTGTTATTGCTAGGTCAAAGAGTATTCATGGTTTTATAGCCCTTTGGGAATAGCTTAAAGGTGTTCTACAGATTGGTTGAATCAGTTCACAACTCCACTGACAGTGCATTAATGTCTTATTTTTCCCACATCCTCTTCAATGTTTGTCATTTTCCTTTTCTGTTCTATTAGCCAATCTAACAGGTTTGAGGTACTGCCTCATAACTATTTTAATTTGCATTTCTCCAATCAAGAATGAGTTAGAATATATTTTTAATGTGACTATCGGTAGCTTTGATTACTTCATCTGAACACTGATCATATCTTTTGATCATTTATCAGTTGGGGAATGGCTCTTATTTTTTGTAAATTTGACTCAGTTCTCTGTATGTTTGAGAAATGAAGCCTTTATCAGAGGACTTGCTTCAAAATGTTTTTCACAGTTACTATTGCTAACTCTATTTCCCTTAACCATATCCCCCCACCATTTATACTATTTTATCATTTCATCCTGTCCCTCCTCAAAAGTGTTTTGCTTCTGACTGCCCCCTCACCCAATCTGTCCTCTCTTCTATCAACTCCATTCTCTTATCCTTTTCCTTTCATTCTTTCCTGTAGGGTAAATTAGGTTCCTATACCCAATTAAGTGTGTATGTTATTCTCTCTGAACTAATTCTGATGATAGCAAGTTCCACTCACTTCCCCTTACCTTCTCCTTCCTTCCTTCCACTGTAAGAGCTTTTACTTGCCTATTTTATTAGAGATAATATACCACATTATACCTCTCTCTTTCTCTTTCTCCCAGTACCTTCCTGTCTCTCACCCATTATTTTTATATTTTTTCAGATATTATTATCCTGTCACACTCAACTCAAACCTGTGCTCTCTCTCTCTCTCTCTCTCTCTCTCTCTCTCTCTCTCTCTCTCTCTCTCTCTCTCTCTCTGATTACCCTAATAATGAGAAAGGTCTCATGATTTTCAAATAAACTCTTCCCATGTAGGAAGTCAAAGAGATTAAGCTTATTAAGTCCCTCATGATTTTCCTTTCCTGTTTACCTTTTCATGCTTCTATTGAGCCTTATATCTGAATATCAAATTTTCTCATTTAACTTTAGTATTTTCAACAACAATGCTTAAAATCCCACTATCTCATTGAATGTCTATTTTCCCCTGAAGGATTATACTCAGTTTTTTGGGTAAGTGATTCTTGATTTTAACCCTACCTCATTTACCCTTCAGAATATCATATTCCAAGCCCTCTGATTGTTTAATATAGAAGCTGCTAAATCTTGTACCATCCTGACTGTGGCTCCACAATACTTGAATTGTTTCTTTCTGGCTGATTACCATATTTTCTCCTTGACCTGAGAACTCTGGAATTTGACTATAATATCCCTGTGAGTTTTGTTGTTGTTGTTGTTGTTTTGGGATCTCTTTCAGGAGATGATCAGAGCATTTCTTCAATATGTATTTTACTATCTGGTTCTGGAATATCAAAGCATGATAGCTCATACTCTAAATATCAGAGCTTAAAAACGTATTGAAAGATGATGCCTCGGCTGTTTTTTAATCATGCTTTCTGGTAGTTCAGTAATTTTAGAATTATCTCTTCTGGTTCTATTTTCCAGCTCAGTTGTTTTTGTTATTTCTTTGTTTGTTTGTTTTTAAGATATTTCATGTTGTCTTCTATTTTTTCATTTGTTTGATTTTGTTTTATATTTTCTTGATTTCTCATGAAGTCATTAGTTTCCATATGCTCCATTCTAATATTTAAGAAATTATTTTCTTCAGTGAACATTTAGTCCTCTTTGCCCTTTGAACTAGTCTGTTTTTATTTTCTTATTTCTTATTTTTTTAGTGTTTTTGCATCTCCTTTATCAAGGTGCTGACTTCTTTTTCATTATTTTCTTGTATCACTCTATTTTTTCTTCCCAATTTTTCCTCTACCTCTCTTCCTTGATTTTCAAAATCCTTTTAGTTCTTCCATATCTGATACAATTTCAAATTTTTCTCAGAGGCTTTGGATGCAGAATCTTTGACTTTGTTATCTTCTAAGTGTGTGTTTTCTTCTTCCATGTCACCATATCTACTTTCTATAGTCTGAGGTATTTTTTTTTCAATTACTTGTTCATTTTCCCAGTCTATTGCTTCATCTTTCTCTTTTAAAGTAGGGCTCTGTTAAGGGAATGGGAATATAAAATCTTCCTTACCCCTAGGCCCTTTGTTAGGTTTAAGTGTACTTGGAGACTGCAGAAGGAGGCTTGGTTTTCAGGAAGGCCCACTCCTTGGTGCTCTGTGATTGGGCAGTGGGTCAAGAGGGTTGTGACATTCTCTGAGCCAGGAGAAGGCTATGTATACCCTGATGTGGGATTTAGTTTTGAGGCTCACTTTGAAAAGTATTGTGTGATTTGACCAGATGAGACTCTGGGCAGCCATTGAGCTGCCTGGCTTTGAAAACGCAGATGTCGATGCTTCCCTCTCTGTTAACCGTGACTAAGTATGGATGTAATCGTCAGACAGTTGGAAGCCTGACTGCTGAATTTTTTGTCTGTCTGCTTGTAATTTCTGTCTGTATACTATGAAGTTCAGGGTACTGACTTTTTCCCATGAACTAGGTAAATGATATGTTTTATTGATTAAAGCAATATTGTTAACCCATTTTGAGTCACTTTCCTTTATAAAAGCAGATTTAAGAACCTGTGTTGGCAACCACCCTGGGGATGATGGGGTGCTTGCTGCTACAAATGGCATCATGAACAGGATCTGCAGAGTAAAAAGAAAGTATGGATGCTGGAATTATTGTTTGTTTCCCAGTTGTGGTAGCTGTGACTCTGACAAGCTGATGAGGTATGGGCTCTAGGAGCCCCCTTGAGCTCTCCTTCAGTCCTTGAGGTACAGGCTCTGGGGACCTCCCTTGGACTCTTGATTAAGTTCTCTCATTTGATGAGGCATTTGCATGAGGCAATTAGCCTTACATTGTGGCTGGGCCCAGACCTCTAGCCTAGTTACTAACTGCTAACTACTAGCCTAATTACTAGCCTAGCCCTCTATTGTTCATCTACTTCCCACCCATGAGGCTATCAAAATATGAATACACCCTTGAACTGGCCTAGCCCACCATTGTCTGTAGCCTACAGCTACAGACCTCCCTTAATTTGACCTCATTAACTCTTCCTGAAGACCCTCCCCAAACTTGTCCTCTAGACCAACCCTAGATTCTTCCCACAACTTTCTGCATACAAGACACCATCTCACACCATGTGATGTGAGAGTGCCAGAGAGCACCATGGAATAGGGAGAGCACTATAGAATAGTGAGAGAACCATAGAATGCCATAGAAGAGTGAGAGCAGCATAGAATTGTGAGAGTGCCATAGAATGATGACATAGCACAGACTTACTCTGTGTCTAATTCAAGCTAACTTTTAATAAATTTTACTTTTCTTTGGCTGAGAAGACTTGAGTCAAATTCATTCAGCAGGACCCAGCATCTTGGTATTTTAGGGTCTCCAGAGCAACCCTAACCCTTTTAGTGGGTAACCTCTTCAGAGCTATGGAACAGGAGAAAAGACCGGCCTGCATGCTGACTTCACTGTGCTGACAGCAGGAATGGTGAGCTTCCTGCATCAGGACCTGGGCAGAAGCCAGGAGAGGCTGCCTTCTGTGGGAGGAGAAGGAAGCCAGGAGTTCAGAATTCAGCCGCAGGACAAGATAAGGACTGTACAACAAGGCAGGAGAACTGAATGTGTTTTCTTGCTGCAGCCCACAGTTTGGGACCCAGGAGGAGGATGGAATTGTGTCTGTGGTGTGTGGGGTGAAGTGCCATGGACCCCCAAGGACCCCACCCTGTTGGTTTTGTTGCCAAGTCACCCTTCAGGATTTGGAAGCATGGGCTCGAGCAGTGTGGGGGGAAGAATACCCCCTTCCCCCCAAGAGAACTTTATTTGGACATTTTTGTTTTGGATTGAAGAGATATTAATGCAATGTACAATATGTGTTTTTTTAAGGCCCTGTGGCCACTTTGTAAAACTATGTATGTTGCAAATACAGGAATGGGAATTTGAGATCTTTCCTGCCCCTAAGCCCTTTGATAGGTTAAGTGTACCTGGAGCTTCGTTTTCAGGAATGCCCACTCCTTGGTGCTCTGGGAATGGGCAGTGTGTCAAGAGGGTTGTGACATTCTCTGAGACAGGAGAAGACTATATATACCCTGATGTGAGATTTTGTTTTAGGCCTCACTTTGAGAAGTGTTGTGTGATTTGACCAGACAAGACTCTGGTAGCCTTTGAACCACCTGGCTTTGAAAACCCAGATGTTGAGGCTTCCCTCTCTGGTAACTGTAACTAGGTATGGATGTAATGGTCAGACAGTTGGAAGCCTGTCTGCTGAATTGTTTCTCTGTCTTCTTGCAACTTGTGCTTATAACTTCTGTCTGCATACTCTGAAGTTCAGCTTGCTGATTTTTTCCGCTGAAATAGGTAAATGATATGTTTGATTGATTAAAGCAAGATTGTTAACCCATTTTTGGTTGCTTTCCTTTATAAAAGCAGATCTAAGACCCTGTGTTGGCAGCTCCCCTGGGGATCTGGGGTGCTTGTTGCTACAGGCTCTGCTTCCAGGGTGAAGAGAGCACTGTCTCAAGCTTCAGGAGTTTTGTGCAACTGTTTTCAGAGATACTTCTATGAATCTGTAAATTTTCAGTTCTTCCAAAGTAGAATGACCTAAGAAGAGGTATTTACTACTGCTCTCCTGACTTGTGTTCTGCTCTGTGAGTAACCACAAGCAAACTTTCCTGTCCTGATACTGTCAGCTGTGTCCCCCTATTATTCTGCTGCAAACTCTGCTATGCTAGTAATCCTCCTCACCCTGGGACAGCCACTCAGGACTAGGACCTGGATCAATGTATGGACAAAGCAACAGATTCATTGCTCGGTGCTAACTGAAAGACTAGTTGTTCAACCCCCTTACCCTCTGTGGTCTAAGAGTTCCTGAAGTAGCCACTTCCACTGCTGCTGCTGATTTAGTCACTCTAAAGGCCTGCCTCTGGTTGACTGTGACTAGGCCTGGACTTGTGGGGACTATACCGTATTATGCTCCACTCTCATCCAAGTACAGCAGACTTTTCCTGCTAACCTTATGAGTTGTTTTTGTTGTCTGTGGGCTGAGGATCTGGAAATTGCCACTGCTGCCACTGATTTAGTCACCCTAGGCTTACTCTGGGTTTACTGGTGTCCAGTCTGTTCCTACAGCCTGTGCTAGACTGTGCTCCTCTCTCACCCTGATGATACAGATATTTCCTTCTGACCCTCTAATTTGTCTTGGGATAGATATTTATTTCACTCCTTTTTTGGGGTTTCTGCTGCTTTAGAATTTGTTTAGAGTCATTATTTTTTCAAATGCTTTATTAACTTCTGATTTACATCATTCATTTCTGCCAGATTTTGAGTTACAAATTTTTCCCCCTTTTTCCCCTACCCAATGCCCCAAAATAGCAGTCCCACAGGATATCTATCCCCTCCTCCAATCTGCTCTCTCCCATATTTAGTCCCATACCCCTTTTGACTTTTCCAGTGTATCTCTATGCCCCTATGGGCTGTATATCTTATTTCCTAATTACATGTAAAATAGTATTAATAATATATATTTGAACATTTGATTTTAAAACTTTGAATTCCAGATTCATTCCCTTCCTCCCTTGTCACCCACACTTACTGGGAAGATAAGCAGTTCAGTATAGCTTGCACATGTGTGGCTAATAAAAAACAATAACATAGTATATATATTTTAAAATACTGATTATATTTCCCTCCCTCCTATCCCACCTTCCACTTGTTCTATTCTCTACTTTGATCCCATCCCTTTTCAAAACTGGGTACTTCCAACATCCCTTCCCTCCAGCTTGCGCTCCCTTCCATCATTTCCCCTCTCATCCCCCTCACCTCCTACTCTCTTGGAGCATGAGATACCCTACTTAGTGTGTATTTCTTTCCCTCCTCAAGCCAAGATCAATGGGAATAAAGTTGACCCATTCCCTTTTGCCCACCTATTATTCCCCTCCATTGCAACCATTCCCCCTTGCCTCTTCTATATGAGATAGTCCACCCCATTCAGTCTCTTCCCATCTCCTCCCATTATATTCCTCTCTCACCTCTTAATTTCATGTTTTAAGTACCATCCCTTCCTGTTAAATTTATCCTGTGCCCTCCATATATGTATACTTGTAAACATATATACACACATTCACATATATATTCATATGCCCATATACCCTCATATATATTTCTATTCCTTTCAACTACTGAGAAAGTTTCATAAGTTACAATTATTGTTTTTCCATGTAGAAATGTTAATAGTTCAACTCTGATAAGTTCCTTATGATGTCTTTTCCCTGTTTACCTTCTCATGCTTCTCTTGCTTCTTGTATCTGAATGTCAAATTTTCTGTTCAGCTCTGTTTTTTTTGTTTTTTAGCAAGAATGGAAAGTCCTCTATTCCACTGAATGACCATATTTTCCCCTGAAACATGATACTCAGTTTGGCTGGGTAGGTGACTCTTGGTTTTAATCCCAGCTCCTTTGACCTCCAGAATATCATATTCCAAGCCCTTCGATCCCTCAGGGTAGAGCCTGCCAGATCCTGGTTTATCCTGATTGTGTTTCCACAATATTCATATTGTTTCTTCCTGGTTGATTGTAATATTCTCTCCTTAATGTGGGAATTCCAGAACCTGGCTATAATATTCCTAGGAGTTTTCTTTTTGGGATTTTTTTCAGGGGGTGATAGGTGGATTCTTTCAACCTCTATTTTGCCCTCTGGTAATAAAACATCAGGGAAGTTTTCTTTGAGTACTTCCTGGAAAATGATTTCTAGGTTCTTACTTTGATAATGGCTTTCAGGTAGTCTAATAATTTTTAAATTATCTTTCCTGTATCTATTTTCCAGGCCAGTAGTTTCGTTTTGTTTTCTCCCCATGAGATATTTCACATTGCCTTCTATTCTTTCATTTGTTTGGATCTGTTTAACAGCATCTTGATTTCTCATAAAGTCATTAGCTTCCATTTGCTCCAGTCTAATTCTGAAGCAATGATTCTCCTCAGTGCGCTTTTGAGATTTTTTTTTTTTCCATCTGGCAAATTTGGCTTTTTAAGGCATTCTTTTCCTCATTGTCTTTTTGAGCCTCTTTTGCCATTTGAGTTACTCTATTTTTTAAGGTATTATTTTCCTCAGTCAGGCTGTTGACTCTCATTTAGTAATTTTCTTGCATCATTCACATTTCTCTTCCCAATTTTTCCTCCACTTCTCTTATCTGTTCTTAAGGTCCTCTATGGCCTGTAACCAACTTTTATTTTTTTTTTGAAGCTTTTGTTGCAGGAGTTCTGACTTCCCTGTCTTCCTCCTGTTCCATGCTTTGCTCCTTTTTGTCCCCCAAATAGGAATCTAATGTTGGAATCTTCTGTCTGCTTTGTTTCCTTTGCCTGGTCATGTCACCCCTCAGTCACTTGATTCCTGGGCTCTTTGCCACAGTAGGACTCTGCCACAAGCCAGGGGAGCTTTCATCCCAAACGCTGGGGTTTTCTCAGCTGCTGGAGGTTTTTGATGGGTGCTCTCTCTGAGTTCTCCACACATTCTGGCAAGCTGGACACACACCCTAGGACCTCCACCTTAGACTGCAATCCATATCCAAGAAGGTTAAAGCAAGAGTGATTACCCCTCAGAATAGTGCTTGGTCCCCCTACACCCTGCAGGCCCAGAGCTGAAGCTGCCATGTGGAGCTGGCTGGCTATGCTGGTGTCTCAGCAGCTTCTTGCCCTGGGGGAAAAGCTGATGTACTCCCACTTACTGGGTCACAAAGTCCACATGGCACTGACCTCTCACTTTGTCCTTAGCATCTATGTGTTGATAAATCTGGAAACGCGCACAGCTGCTGCTTATCTGGAGTCCCTCTGGCCAGTGGCTGGTCAGGCCCACCTTGGGGCTAAAGCCTGGGCCTGGAGCTGGACTGGGCTCCCACAGAGCTGTGCTGACCAATTCCTGCCAGGCTGCTGGGCTGTCCTCAGCAGGAAGTTAGCTTCTCTGTGTGATTTTGTGGTTTCTACAGCTCCAATGTTTGTTTAGAGTCCCCATTTACATGGATTGGGGAAGGTGGAAGCCAGAGCAGCAGGGAGGTCCTGCTCCTACTCCTAAAGAATGATTTTCAATGCTATTCCATAAGTTAAGTTTTTTAGTAAAACTTTCTGTTTCATCTTTTAGGAGAAATATGTTACAATTTTCCTTGAAACTAGTAGTTTACATCACTGAGTTTTTTTTATATCCAAATAAATAACAGTTTTGAAAGCTATGTCATTATGAAAGAAATTAACAAAATCAGATTTTTGGGGGCAAAAATATGTAATTTCATATGTCAGTTTCAATAATCTGTTTAAACTTTGCTCTCTTGATAGCCACCTTACATCCATATATAGTAATAAACTTTTATAATTGGAGTCCATGTCTTTCCAAAGGTTTAAAAACAAATAGCTGCTAATTGCACAGCTTTTAAGGAGCTTAATGATTTTAATATCATCATGAAGCACAACATCTAACTCTGGTGATTTTTTTTTGGCTATGATTTACTTCCAATGGATCATGTAGTGAGTAAAAGTGATACCATTACCACCAGTTAAAACTTGCTACAAATCCAACATTCTCACTCATTATTGCTTCAACACCATCTATACATACTCTAATGAAATTTTTCCTCTGTAAACGTGCATTTGTGAAAAAAATCATAAATATGTGAATTCATTCTTGTGTGCATTTCCTAAAGAAAACAAAACAATAATTCTTCATGTGTACTTCTTTCGTAAACATATCTTACATAAAGTAACAACTGTGGCATTTTAGAAATAGCAGTTGTTTCATCTAACTGAATTGCAAACTTTGGACTGCCCCCAAGCCTGATAATAGGCTGCTGGAGTTGTTCATTACTAATTTCAGAAATTCTTTTGGAAACCATATCATTTGATATAGAAATTTTACAAATTTCATCTCCATACTTTTTACCATGAACTATTTTTGACATTTTAATAGCAACAGGTAGCATGAGATCTCCTATTGTGTCTCCTATGATATAGGGCTTTTTTTGGAATTAAATATAAAATTTCATAAGATGCAAATAAATACATTTTTGTTGAGAGTAATGAATTTCTCAAACCATTATTTTTCTTTATTTGAAAGTTTTAAAAGTAATTCTTGGTATTAAGATGTCATTTTAGTTTGGCTCTTTTCATGTCCCCTGTAGCAAAAATTTCATTACAAATTAAACAAAGAGGTTTTCCATATCAGGATCATTATTAGAAGTAAATGCATATTACAAAAGTGATTTCAAATTTTTCTCCTTGTCAGTGTGGGTGTATTATCACCTATTAGAAAAGACTTTGCCACATGATCATCAATATTTTTACCTCTTTTTTTCTAAATATCCATAAATGAAAAAATATTTTTGTCCTAAAATATAAATATTCTTAATACTTTTTTCAAATAAATGCTAGCTTAATATATGAAATGACATCTTTGTGCTTAATATTTCTTTAAATTGATGTTCACATTTACATACCCATACAGTGTTGATGGCAGAGAAATATTATTAAAGTAATTTTGTCTTTACTTGCTGCAATTAAACATTTATGTTTCTGTAAAAGAAGAAGATATAAGCAATTTTGTAAATCAAATATTCTAACACAACACAATCCAAAGATATACTAATTTGATGCTTACATCCAGAGGAATGATGATAAAAAATATTGTCGTTATTTTCCTTAATTAAACTATTATGTTTCTGTAAGAGCAAAGCACTTTGTATGAACAGTAAATAAAGCATTGCAATTCATAACATACAACATTCTTGAATCTGAGCCTAGGTGTTTCTAGCAGTGTCCACTGGCATTTCATGGTGTGAGAGCACGCACAGTGCAAAGTGTGCATGCTGTGTGCTCAGAACCATGGCTTCAGTGAAGTTGCAGGATGCATCACAGGCAAGCTCTGCCAAAAACACCTCTGACTCATTATTCATTTGATTTTAAAATAATTATTGATCTTTGATCTTTCAGAAACCTTTTACTGTTGTCAAATGTTTTGCAACTCCCATATTCAGATACATGACCCTACCTGGGACTGCAAGCCACTGTTTAAAAAGCACTAGTCTAGTAAAGTATGAGATAATGATGTTGGGGCATTATTTAGACTATTAGCAGTGAATAAAAATGGATCAAGAGGGAGAATAAAGACACCAACTTGACAATTCTTCAAACAGAAACCATAGTGCATATGAATCCCACTATGAAAATAGGGTTAGAGTAAGGGAAGGGAATAAGAGAATAGCTCTCCTTTAAGGTGTACCACCCACAATAAAATCTGACTAGGTTTTACTTAAATTTGGATCAGATAACTTGCACTCAGAAAAGGTCTCCCTTGGTGGTACTTTTAATGTCTCATTGACAGATAATCTGGGATACAAGTTATTGTACTCATCACTTTCCCTTATAGACATCCTCTAAACATAAGAAATCCCTTGCCAGTCTCTTACTAATTCTCCTATGTGTTTCTCCAATCTATCTCTTTCTTTTCAATCCCATAGTCACAAAGTTCATGACTTCGTCACCTCTTACCTGAACTCTTGAAGTCAGTTTCTAAGTGGTCTCCACTTTCCATTCATCTATACAACTTCCCAATTGATATTCCTAAATGACAACTCTGAACTTCGTCACTCTTCTGCTCAAGAAGTTTTGATCGTCTCATATGTCTTCTATGAGAAAATTCAAGCTTGGACTAGCATTTAAAACTCCTCACAATCTGGATTTTTTTTTATAGATTAATTTTGCACTGGGTCATAGAGATCCACCATGCCCTGCTGGGAAAGTCAAAGGGGACATGGGAGAAGATATGGGAGAGAGCAGATTGGAGGAGGAGATATCCTGTGGGACAGCTATTCTGGGTCAGTGGGCAGGGGAAAAATGGGGAGAAAATTTGTAACTCAAAATCTGGCAGAAATGAATGATGTAAATCAGAAGTTAATAAAGCATTTGAAAAAAAGGAAAAATAAAGAAATTCTCCCTTTTACATAGCAGAAGTCTTTCCCAATTGCCCTTAATTTTAGTGTCTCTTTCTTTTAATTCTCTCTGATTTATCCTGCATGGAATTTGTTTGTACATATCTGCATGTTCACACATATTTGCTCTGCTATTATATTGTGAGCTCCTTGAGGGCAGGGACTATCTTTGGGCTCTTTCTTGTCTGCC
This sequence comes from Petaurus breviceps papuanus, assembly GCF_028583685.1. Lineage (NCBI taxonomy): Eukaryota > Metazoa > Chordata > Mammalia > Diprotodontia > Petauridae > Petaurus > Petaurus breviceps. Next base: position 67,743,716 of record NW_027185655.1, read on the forward strand.
AAGTATTTAGCACATTACCTGAAAAATAGTAGGCACTTAATAAATGTTTATTCACTGAATGAGTACTCTGCTTTTAGCCTGATAGAATATAAGCTTCTTGAGGATAGAGACATTTCATTTTGTCTCTACCTTTAAAATCTTGCACATTTCCCAGATTATGGCAGGCACTTAATAAATGTTTGTTGAATTGAACTGAAACTGAAAACAAATTAATTTAGTAAAAGAAAAGACTAAATTCTCAGGAAAACCTTTACTAAAACCAATAAAATCTCCCATGTATCCCTAGCACTTTAATTTCTTTCTCTGGTTGGAGAGTTACCCAACACACTGAAGGTTTTTGTCTTTCTTTTGATATTTAAAAAATCCAGACTATATGTTTCATCCATTCTATTTTTTCCTATGTGAATTATGAGACCAATCTCTTTCGAGATTAGGTATCAATTAGGTGGCCATGCTGTATTCCATGGTCTTATACAATCTAGACAGCGCAGGGGGGAATTATAGATTGAGTACTGCTACTGGAGTCAGGAAGTCCTGAAATCGAATTTAGCATCAGACACTTACTATTTTGTGACTATGTGCAAATCACAACTTTTGATAGCCTCAGTTTCTTTAATTATAAAACAGGGATAATAATAGACTCTGACTCCAGAGTGCTGTGAAAATTGATACTATGCCATCTGTAAACAGGATGGCCTAGTGCAGTGGTGTCAAACTGAAACAGAAATAGGGTGCCAAACCACAGAGATCCTTCCAAGGTGCAGATTATCTTAAGAAAACATAAATCATCTATGTTCTTTTGTATTTTTATTTTGTCAAATGCTTCCCCATTACATTTTAATCTGGTTCCACTCTTTCCAACGGGTCACATGCTTGATACTTCTGATCCAGAGGGTTTCATCCTCTATATAGAATACCTTTTCCTTTAGATTTAACTCAAGGAATTCCTCCTGATAATTACAAAACTTTTTGGTGAACAGCCATTGCCCAGACTTCTCTTACTTTATATTAATAATCAGAAGATCATTAAATAATTGTGTCTAATTGAATTTTTTCAAGGAACCTTGAGTGATTTTAACATATTCAAGAGACTTCTCATTAGAGAAGAATCTTTATTGTTTTATCCTATTGAGCCAAGTATGTGTTTGTATGTATTGGTGGTGGGGAATAAAAAAAAAAAGTAGACAGAAGGACCATGAATCCTCAGCAGATTTCAACCTATTCTGGGATTATAATAATGTGTTCCACTGTAGAAAATAATTTGCAAAAGTTTGCATTTTCAGTGAGCATAATCTGTAGATGAGTAGATCATTTTCTATGGGCTTTATAAAGAAGAGTAAGTAGGTGAATTATTAGGAATCACTTTCTTGTCAATCACATTTTCTGAGAAGCAATGTCAACCTTAATGTTTTTCATTATTGTGCTATACCCTCTCCCCCAATGTACAACACAATCTTTTGCTGCTTCAAAGATTTTATATCACTGCCAGCATGGATTTCTTCTATGCGTACTTTGATTCAGCCACTCTTCCAGATCTCATCCTCTTAAACATCATTATTTTTTCCTTAAAACAAACAAAAAACAGAGGACAAAACACATTAAGGTGTTAGAGTACAAATGTGGTATTCCCGCTGTTATTTGCAATGAAAATAGATTAAAATAAAGATAAATCTGTTTCATTTTCCTATTTGTTATCCTCTTCCAAGAATCATCCATACATATTCTTGTGAACACTAATGTATTTAGGGCTATGAAAATCTGTTACTTAATTATCTAGCAAATATTAAGTACTTACTGAGTGACAGGCCCTGTGTTAAACAGGTGGAAGGTAGACGTCACAGTAAATATAACTTTAGGCCTAGAAAAAGGAAAACCTGACATAAAATCTTGCCTGAGACATATTTATCTGCTTCAGTTTCCTCCGCTATAAAATGAGGATCGTGATACCGCCTACCTCACAGGGTTGTTGTGGCAATCAAATGAAATGATATTTGTCAAGGACTTAGGCCAATGTCTGGCACATAATAGGCACTTAATTGTTCCTTAACCCCCAAGCCTGCCAGGAGATTACAAAGAAAGGCAAAAAATTTTGAAAGGTCATTCTTCTCAAGGACTTCAGAGTTTAATAGGGAAGACAACATGCAAACAACTATCAAAAAAAATTGAGAGATTTGTAGAATAAGTGGAAAGGAGGCAACTTAGAGTGGATGCATGAAAATTAAAGATGCCTTGGGAAAGCATAGTGCAGAAAGTGGCATCTTAGTAAGACTTTAGGAGAGCCAGGGGAAGTAGGAGACAGAGATGAAGAAGGGCATTGCAGACAGTGTGGGGGGCAGCCAGTGAAAATGTGCAGTCTGGAGATGGAATATAGTGCTTAAGGAAGACTAAGGAGGGCAGTGTCACTGGATACAAAGTACACAAAGGCAAGTAAAGTGTATCGGTGGAAAAGTAGGAAGGAGCAACTTTACAAGAGGCTTTGAAACACCACCATAGGATTTGGTATTGGATTCTGGAGGTGATAAAGAGTGATGGAGATTATTGAATAAGAGAATGATATAGTCAGACATTCATTTTAGGAAGGTCAATTTGATAGTAGAGTGAAGGATGTGTTGGAATGGAGAGATATATGAGACAGGGAGAACAACCAGGAAGCTATTGCAATATTTTGGGCATAAGGTGATGAAGGCTTTTGCTAGAGTGATGACAATGTCAGATAAAGGAAATGGGTATGCGTGAGAGATGCTAAAAGGGGTGGAAACAACAGGACTTTAATACTGATTGGACATGAGGGGTGAAAGAGTGAGAACTTGAGAAGAAGCTCAAATTTGGAGGCCTGGGTGACAGGGAATATGTCTATTCCAATGTCTTTACCCAACTCTTGCTCTTTGATAACATATAAGAGCAAATTATCCCTCTGGGAAGACTTCCAGATTGATTTCCTCAGGGGAAATTTTTATATTCCTTGTTTTGTTTTGTTCCCCAGAGTATTTTGTCTACATCTTTTGTCTACTTCACAGCTTATCCTTGAATTTCATTATTTGTATTGTATCCACTTAGGGGCAGCTAGGTTGCCTAGTGGATAGAATACGAGACTTGAAATCAGGAAAACTCATCTTCATGAATTCAGATCTGGCCTCAGATACTTACTAACTTGTGTGACCCTGGAAAAATCACTTCAACCCTGTTTTCCTCATTTCCTCTTCTCTAAAAAGAGCTGGAAAGGAAATGGTAAACCACTTCAATAGCTTTGCCCAGAAAACCTCAAATGGAGTCACAAAGCATTAGACACAACTAAACAACAATCTTATCCACTTCTACAATTCAGTAAATTTTAAGATTCTCAAGGCAGGGACTGAATTTTTTTTCCCTGATCTTGCTTCAATGCCTAGCACTTTGACTTACAGATGGCAGGTATTAAATAAATGTTTTTGAATGACATCAAATGTTCACTCAGTATGCTAGGATTTATTCTGAAGACAAAAATCAGGCTATGATCATATCTACACAATTAACTTGAAGACATTTTCAAATGAATCCAAGCTATATAATCAGTTAGGATAGAACATTTCAGTTTAGATTGAGCTGAGTGACTCAATTATGTAAATGCAGTAATGCCTCACTGGTTTCACCCCTGTTTTGTGAATGTTATATACGTGCAGATAAATACATGTTATCAAAAATGTGTTTGTATATCTTAAGGCATTTCCTTGCAACATGAGGGACTTTTATTCCACAGACACACACTTTTTAAAGTAGCCTACTGCATGGAGACTTCAACATAATAAATGTTTAATACATGGCTATAGATTTGATTTTTCTTAAACTACTTAGTGAGCTATTTAAATGAATAATACAATTTATGAAAATTTACTCGTGCCTTAGGATAATGTTAATAGAATAACACATTGAACCCCGTTCACATATTTGCAAGAGAAATGCCTTCAAAATATCAATGAGTTCAGATTAAATGCTGTGCTTATCACTTTACCCACATGAGGCTAATTTTGGAATAAGTTGGAGAAAAAGAAGGTTATTAAATTTTAGGATAAGAAGAATTTGAATGTAGTTTTTTTTTCACTATCTTGTATAGTTTGCCACAAAGGCAAGAAAAAAAGTTTAGAGATATGGATAGTAGGAAAACAATAAAATAGAAAGAACAAATTTAAGTCTTTTCAAAACTCCTTTGTTGTCTAGCATCTAAATTGTCATTTCCATATAAACTTATGATAAGAAACCATTCAAAGCAGTTATAGTGGTTGATTAAGATCCATTGGGACCAAAGTACCAAAATTTGGCCAGGTGGCTAGATAGATGGATGGTAGGGACTTACATGCTTTATCATTTTCTTTGCTGGCCATCCCTTCCAAATGCCAAGTAACAAACACTCAAAAGGCAGGCAAGTCAGCTTAACTAAAGCACCAGAGTACTCTGAAAGAGAAATGGGAGGCAGCTAGAGGAATTCTTGTCTCAGCTACCACTGGGGTGGGATCCTATAGGTCTTCCCAAAGGTTGTTCCTTGTTCCTCAGGACATCCATCCTGGGCTAGCTGCAGCATTTGGCCTGGAATGACCTCTGGTTTCCAACATCTTGTTCTACCAACCTTTGAAAGACCTAAGGTCGGAGACTCCTCTCCCTTCACTTAGAATATAAAAGAACAAACCCAAGGGCCAAGAAATGAGCCACATGACCCCAGAAGAGAGAAGCCTTCAGGTCCTATCCCTTTGCAGCATAGTCTTTTACTGAACACCATGAGCTAAGACATGATCTAAAGAATCCAAAAGTGCCAGTATGGAAGAAAGATGAAATAAATGAATCTGAGATTCCTTTCTGAATGCTTCTGCTAATAGTCCAAGAGCCTCCTCCTAAGCCTGTGGTTAGCTGAGAAGAATCAGGAATGGAATATCTATCATGTTACATAGTTTCTCCCTGTTATTTCCTTTACCGGTCATCACAATTTTGCCAGATTTAAGCTCCCTAGACTCTTCAAGTAAAGAGATGCCTTTCCAGGTCCTCTATAGTATGTCATACCTCCATTACATGTTTATGTATGTATACATGTTCAACACACACTAATAATTGTATACACATATTCATAAAGACCTGTATACATACATATACATGCACACATGACCACATGCATGTTTCTGAGGTATGCGTGTGTTATGTATTTGCATGTGAATATGTTGATGTACATAAATATGAATATGCACACCTAAACATATAGATATAATATATGTGTGTTGTGCAAGTACGTGTATGTATGCATGCATGCATGTATCATGGACTTTCAGAACTCCGAAGCTTTTCCATGAAACAAAGGTTCACCTGCTTAACAAAAATGTTTTCCCAGTGATGCTGTGTACCTTTGGGTGATGAAATATCACAATGAGCTGTTCAATTTGGTAGCTTTTTCTTGTGAATAAATGAATGAAGCATTTATTAAGTATTATATATGTGCAACCAGAGATACATGTAGAAAAGACATCTTCGGGGAGGAGGAAGGAGGTGGAAGTATAGGGCAGACTATATCTAACAACAATTATAAGATCCTATACTTAAGCTTTAAGAGACCTCAGAGACCACCTACACCAACCCCCTCACTTTATAAATGAAGGAACTCAGGTCCAAGAAGATTATCTGTTTTACCCAAAGTCAAATAGATAGTATCAGGGAGAAGTTATTAACCTAGGTCTTCAGACTTCAGAAACAGTGTTCTTTCTACTGTTAAGCTATAAAAACACATCTCGATGTAGGATTTTTTTTTTAATATAGAGATTGTAAAATAAATGACACTATGAATGCATAATGAAAAACAGTTGTTGATAAAAGCTAAAAATCAAAAAAGAAAGTTAAGGAGTCTTTAAAAAATCTACATTTTTTCAAATACTAAACAATAATTTCACATATTAATTCTACCAACACCCTATTACCCACTGAAGAAAATATGGAGAAAGGAATTTTGGTGTGGACAGGGGTGAGTGGGACAAGATTGTGCAGAGTCGAACATGTAGATGGGTTAGCTAAGGGTCACCTCTTCATCATAAATTGGGGGAAAAGATTATCTGCTCAATATTGCTATGGGCATTTTTCTAGATGTCTTACATGGATAACGGAGGAGTATATGGCACAGCCCAATTTTCTCTTCTACAGTCACATGATTGGCCCACCTTCTTATCTCATCAAAAGCATCTCTGAAAAAAAAATTAATAGTTCTGAATATATTCTTTATATAGCTCCCCAGTTCTTTCATTCAATTCATATTAGCTCAGTTCAGTTTAGTTTAGTTCAGTAAGCATTTACCAAGCATCTATTCTGTGTCATACACTTTGTCAGACCCTGGAGATTCAAAGGGGAAATGAAATGATCTCTTCCCTCAAAAGAAAAAGATATATGCAAAGTAGATAACGTAATAATTGGAGAGGAGATGAAAACAATTGTCAGGGGATGAGAAAGGGTCTCATGTAAAGAAGTGACCTTTAAAGTGAGCCTTGAAGGGAGCTTGGAATTCCAAGATATTGGTATAAAGGAGATCACTTTTGTAAGGTACAGAGTTGAGAGATGGAATGAGAGGAAAGCAAGTATGACTGAAACAAATGGTGGTACAGTCTGCTCAGACTTGCCATGTGCTATGCCATTACTATGTGCAATGCCATTTTTTAATCGTGTTCTTCTTCTCCAGAAGTCAACAACTATTTATTCAGTCAATCAGCATATGTTAAGTGTTTGCTATGTGTTAGGCATTGTGCTTAGTGCTGAAGATGCAAAGAAAGGCAAAAACACTTTCCCTAAAAGAGTTCCTATTTAATGCCTCAAAGACTGTGATATTTTATCAGTCCCAAACATATAGCATTACTGAAACATTATTCTTTAAAAGATAAGCCTTTGTTTCAGGAAGATTCTTGATGTTGTTTTCTTTTTAAAAAGAAACTTTTTGCAACTTTCCCAAAGGCAATGTAGTCTTTTCTCTGCCTCCTCTTCAAGTCTGGGTTCACCTGATTGTCCAAGATATTTGTATAATTGCAACAGCTCTGTTGGTTGTCCATCCAAAAGCACATCATAATTCTGACTGCCTTTATACCTGAATTTATTCTTATCTGATCTTTGCTTTGGATTTTACCACCACCTTCTTTCCTAGCTTACTTCTGATATTACTTTTCTTGGGCCTAACACCATTTAATTCTTCCTTGAATTGTATTCTCTTCATGAGTTCATTTCTCATTTTACTTATTCCTAATATCTGTTCCTCATGCTGTTAGCCCTGGGTATGAAGAGAATCCATACATTAGCTTCCCAAGTACTTCCTGTTCATTTATTCACCAGTGTGTTCACAATGTTTTTCTATCCTTGACTAGATTTAGATTTCTTTTTAAATATGGAGATGGTAAAATAAGTGACACTATGAATGCTTACCCAAAAAAAGGACTTTAGCAAAAGCTAATAATCATAAAAAGAGATGCTTTTTGAGAAGAGGAGAAATGCTATCTGAGACTTCAATCCTTGTAGGCTTTAAGCTAACACCCACTTTTTTAGTTTTGCATGTGAGTTGAATCTCTTTTCTAAAAATAAGCAAGAGTTTTGACATTTTAATTTCATTCAAAATCCTTACAGTTGCATGAGCCTAGTAATGAGAAACATGGTTTTATAAACATGGGCCTTTAAGAATCCAAGTGAGTGCAGTATTTCAATATTAATGCTATCTTGTCCTTGGAAGTTGATTACATTTCAAATTTAAAACCTTTATTATTTCTGTAAAATTTACTCCTTTAGGTAAAATTTCCCAGTGTGCCAACTTAAGTTTCTTTTATCTAAATGGTTATGTGGCTATTGTGACTATAAACAAGTAAGAGCATTATCAGTATTCATAAATTCAAAAGGAATCAAGAAATTTATAATAGAAAAAGGGACAACCCCATTTTTCCCAGAGACATGGATTAAATATAAATACTAGTCATTACTAGACTACTATTAAGTCCTTGAGAAAAGAAATATCTAATTATACACTTAGAACCACAGAATTCCTCATATAGAGGCATAACCTACTTTGTGCCATTAATTGGTTTTGTGAAAACAGGATATTTGGGTAGATGTTGCTTGAGGATACAGGGAGTTAGTTCCAATGGAATGATAATATAAACAGGGAATCAAGAACATGATATTCATTAATGGGTCCTTCCCTTATAAAACTCTATTAAATATATGCATGGATCACCTGGGGACAAGAAGAATGACTTTTCACTTCTGTATTGTGAAAATTTTATGCAGATTTCTAAGTGAATGGGTTTGCCTAGCATCAACATAATAGTAATAATAATAACTAATATTTATGTAGCACCTACTATGTGCCAGGCACTCTACTAAGCATGTTATTTAAGATTCTTTAAGATTATCTTATTTAATTCTCACAACAACCCTGAAAGGTAGGTGCTATTATTATCCCAATTTTACAGTGAAAGAAACTGAGACAAATAGAAATTAATGCTTGTCCAAAGTCACTCAGAGAGTGAGTCCAGATTTTAAGTCACATCTTCCTGACTGAAGAATCAACACTCAAACCTAAAACCTCTCAGTTTTATCAGGTAGGTACACCTGATACATTTTAGGAAACTTGTGTGGATAATAATTTCATTGACTTAACTGAACATGTATTTACTACCTTTTAGGTACCAGTCCCTATCTAAATGCTAGGGTTACAAAGATAAAAATGGGGGAGGGGAGCAGAGTCAAGATAGAGAAGTAGAAACAGGAATTCCGAGAGGCTCCAGCTTCTACCTCCTCCAATTCATGTAAAAAATGAATCTAGACAAACTTTGGAGCTACAGAACCCACAAAAATGACAGACAGAAGCTACCTCCTGCTGAAGACAGTGCAGCAGGTTGACAGGAAGGGGCCAGCACAGCCCTCTAGAGGGGGAGCCAAAACCAGCCCCTGTGTGAACCTGAGGTTATAGACTCAGGCCGGCCTGACCAGCCACAGACTGGAAGGACTTCAGATCACTAGCAGCTGTGGCAGCTTCCAGAATTATCAACCCATAGATTCCAAAGAAAAAGTGAGAGTTCAGTTTAGAATTTGTGGGAACAGGGAGTTCAGGAGTGTGATCTGGCCATTGCCCCCAAGGGGGAGAAGCAGCTGAGACTCTGCGGCCATGCAGCTTAAGAACTGGTGGCATGAAGTTTGTAGGGGATGAAGCAACCAATCTGAAGGGTAATCACTCTTGCTCTAACATGATTGGATCTGCATCCCTGTCTAGGGTGGCAGTCCAGGGGTTCATGGCTGGCTTGCCAGAGTGTATTGAGGCTTCAGAGAGGGTACCCAACTAACACTGCCAGCAGCTGTGAAATCCCCAGTGATTAGGATAAAGCTCCTCTTTCTGGTAGGAGAGTTCTACTGTTGCAAAAGTCTCAAAAGTCAAGTAATTGAATGGCAACATGAGCAAGCAAAGGAAGCAAAGCAAACAGAACAATCCAACATTAGATCCCTATTTTGGGGATAAAAAGGATCAAAGAATGGAAGAGGAGGAAGACAACTAGGTCAGAATTCCTGCACCAAAAGCTTCTGAGAAAAATATGAGCTGGTTATAAGCTGTAGAGAAGGTTAAAAAGGATTTTGAAAACCAAATAAGAGAAGTGGAGGAAAAAATGGGAAGAGAAATGAGAATGATGCAAGAAAATTATGAAATGAGATTCAACAACATGACTGAAGAAAATAACACCTTAAAAAGATACTAACTCAGATGGAAAAAGAGGCCCAAAAAGGAAATGAGGATAAGAATGCCTTAAAAAGCTGACTTTGCCAGATGGAAAAAGAATCTCAAAAGGTCAATGAGGAGAATCATTCCTTCAGATTAGATTGGAGCAAATGGAAGCTAATGACCTTATGAGAAATCAAGATGCTGTTAAACAGACACAAACAAATAAAATAATAGAATGAAATGTGAAATATCTCATTAGAAAAACCACTGACCTAGAAAATAGGTGCAGGAGAGAGAAATTAAAAATTATTGGACTACTTGAAAGTCATAATAAAAAAATGAACCTGGAAATCATCCTTCAAAAATTCTCAAGGAAAATTTCCCTGATGTTTTAGAAAGACAGGGCAAAATAGAGGTTGAAAGAATCCACTGATCACTGATCAGGATAAAACAGGATGTGGAAGCTTCTATAGTGAGGGATCAAAGGGCTTGTAATATGATATTCCAGAGGAAAAAGAAGCTGGGATTAAAAGAAAGAATCACCTACCCAGCAAAACTGAGTATCATGTTTCAGGGGAAAATATGGTCATTCAGTGGAATAGAGGACTTCCAAGTATTCTTGATAAAAAGACAGAGTCAAACAGAAAATTTGACATTCAGGTGCAAGAAGAAAGAGAAGCATGAGAAGGTAAACAGGGAAAAGAAATCATAAGGAACTTATCATAGTTGAACAATTCATATTCCTACATGGAAAAACAATAGTTGTAATTTATGAAACTCTTCTCTGTATGAAATAGTTGAAGAGAATATAAATGTGTTTATATATATATATGTATATATATTTGCACATATACATATATATGTATTTGCACGTATACATACATATATGACTATATAGGATGGTATATGGGTATAAGAACACATATGTGAATGTGTGTGTATATGTATACATATAGGACACAGGACTAATTGAATAGGAAGGGATGATACTTAAAAGGTGAAATTAGGAGGTTAGAGAGGAATATAATGAGAGGAGATGAGAAGAGACAGAATGGGGTAAATTATCTCATATAGAAGGGGCAAGTGAAAACTGTTACAATGGACGGGGATAACAGGAAGGCAAAAGGGAATGAGTCAACCTTATTCTCATTGAATTTGGCTCAGGGAGGGAATGACATACACACTTGTAATGGAAATGCAAATTTAAAGATCTTCCTTGCCCTTAGGCCCTCTGGTAGGCTTAAGAGACTCTCAGAACCTTCATTGATTTGAAAATATACTCTGCCTCCTACTAATCTGAATGTGGTCACATGGAGCTGTGGCAGGAGGCTTGGTTTTTAGGAATGCCCACACCTTGATGCTGTGTGATTGGGCATTGAGTCAAGAGGGTGGTTACATTCTCTGACCCAGGAGAAGGCTATATAATCCCTGATGTGAGGCTTTGCTTTGGGGCTCACTTTGAGAAGTGTTCTGTGATTTGATCAGATGAAACTCTGGGAAGCCGTTGTTGAGAGCCCTCTGGCTTTGAAAACCCAGATGTTAATTTGGTACAGATGTGATGGTTGGACAGTTTGGAAACCTGTCTACATGATCTTTTAATCTGTCTTGATAATTCTGTCTGTATACTCTGAAGTTCGGGGTACTGACTTTTTTTCCCCTGAACTAGGTAAACGATATATGTTTGACTGATTAAAGTAAGCTTGTTAACCCATTTTGAGTTGCTTTCCTTTAGCAAAGCAGATCTAAGAACCTGTGCTGGTAGCCACCCTGGGGACACTTGGGGTGCTTGCTGCTACAACATTAAATAGGGTATCTCACCCTCCAGGAGAGTAAGGGGGAGGGAGATGAGAGGGGGTATAATGAAAGGGAGGGCAGACTGGGGGGAACGGAAGTTGGAAGCACACACTTTTGTAAAGGAACAGGATAAAAGTAGAGAATAGAACAAGTGAAGGTGGAACAGGATGGAGGGAAATCTATTCAGCCTTTCTCAATATATCCACTATGGAAATGTTTTGCTTAGCTACACATGTACAACCTATAATGAATTGCTTATCCTCCCAGTAATGGTGTGTGACAAGGGAGGAAGGGGAAAGAATCTGGAATCCAAAGTTTTAAAATCAAATGTTTAAATATATACATATGTATATATGTATGCATGTATATATATATGTGTGTGTGTATACATATATGCTTGTGTGTGTGTGTGTGTGTGTGTGTATATATATATATATATACTATTATTACTATTACTTTATATGCAACTGAGAAATAAGATATACAGGCACTGAGGCATAGAGATCCACCGTGCCCTACTGGAAAGTTGGAGGGGGATGGGGGAATATACGGGAGAGAGCAGATTAGGGGAATGGGTATAACAGTGGGATCGCTGTATTGGGGTGGTGAGTAGGGGAAAAATTGGGGAGAAAATTAGTAACCCAAAATCTTGTATAAATGAATGATGTAAACTAAAAAATAAAACAAGAGAGAAAAGAGAAAAAAAAGATAAAAATGTAAGAGTCCCTTCTCCCAAAGAGTTTACAACCTCCCTCTGACAGCGTTGGAGGGGCAGGTAAGAGAGTGAGGGATAAAACATATACAACTATAAATAAATACAAAGTTTTACAAGGTAGGATAAGCACTGGTTCATTATTTCATTTATACACTGAACACTTTCAGCAAATTTTCAGCAATTTATATAGTGCTTGGGGACTACTTAGAGCATTCAGAGTTTAACTGACTTGTCCAGATTTACACAGGCATGTGTCAGAAGTAGGATTTGAAACAAGTTTTTCATGGCCCTAAAGGCTTACTTTTTATCCAGTATACTATGGCTCCATCTACACAAAGTAATGTAATATAACTTAGAGAGTAATGAGCAAACTAGAAGTTAAAAGGAGAAAATCAAGAAAAGATTCGTGTAATATTTTCCTAAGGCTCTTTATTTACACAGATAGAAATTCCTTCTATGTGAAAAAGGACATAGCTATTTATCCACAGCTGGGATGGCTAGTACGTTAGCCTGACACAGTTGCATCTTAGTCTGACTTTGAAAAGAAAAGACTGGGGCAGTACTGGAATGATTCAGAATCAGACTGCAAATGTATGTGGTGAATGGAGTTATTGTAAACCAGCTGAATCATTTAACCTCAGTTTCATGATCTATATTAGAATCTCTAGCCTTCTCTAAGTTAAGCTCAAGCATTGTCTCCTCCGTGACAACAGGAAGATCCTGGGAGCTACTAGTGTTTTTGTCCCATAAATTGCCTTGCATTTATTCACATCCACTTACATTGGTACATGTGGTTTTCCTTAACATGACAAAAGCTCCTCAAGGGCAGAGACTGTTTTATTTTTGTCTTTATGTTGTTGAAATCTAGTATAGTGCCTATTGAGTAATAAGTACCTAATAAATGTGTTGGTTACTTCATCTGTAAAATGAGGGAAATGGGTAAGATCATCTCTGTGTTCCCTAGAATATCTAAAACTTGATGATTCTATTGTCAGGGTGAGAGGTCATGAACTGAATTGATCAGTTATCCCCACCCCATGTAAAGTAATAAAATGTTACACCAACTAGGTGAAAACACATTTAGATTGAATCAAATCAAAGACATTCTAAAATGCATACAGAGAAGTTTGTCCTAATTGGATGAAAGGCTTGTTCATGCCCTATGGAGGTTATAAAATAGCACCACTGAGAAGGAATTGATTAGAGGTGAGGATTGGAGGGTACCTTAGCCTGATGCTTGGTCAAAAATGTTCCACCCTGGGGGCGCCTAGGTGGAGCAGTGAATAGAGCACCTGCCCTGGAATCAGGAGGACCTGAGTTCAAACTCAGCCTCAGATACTTAACACAAAAGCCAGCCATGTGACCTTCGGCAAGTTGCTTAACCCCAATTGCCATCCAAAAAGCAAAAAGAACCAAAATAATGTCCCCCCCTAGCCAGAGGAGTAACAACTGAACATCGGAGAATTTTTTTGGTGGGGGGTGAGGAATTACATAGTACATACCCATTTTCAAAAGTTAGTTAAATGTGACTGATGAATTTCTATCAGTGGATAATATTGCCATTGGGTGCTTATGAGATTAGAAAAGCAAACTTCCAAACACTCAGGGCCAACAGTGGAACTGAAGGCCCCTGAGCTCTGGGGTCCTGACCTGCCAGTGCAGGTGGGGGTTGAGAGAATAACCCCAGGGTCTATCTGTTCTATGTGTTACACAGTAAAACTGTGGGATGATCCCTTGGAAGAAAGGAAATGCAAAGGGCTAGTGAGAGGAAAACAGAGGATACATTGTTCTCACACTAAAAACAAGGGAGTTAGTGAGATTTTTTTATGGAGAGAGAAAGCTACCCTTGATACCATTTGGACAAGAAGCAGAGAGGTGTGCATGAGGACCAAAATCAAAGGCAATTATGCTACCTACTCTTTATTTTTAATTAATTTTTATTGCAGGCGTAAGTATCAACAAACAAAAAGATAAAGAAAAAGATTATATTAGGTACTGTTGTTATTGACTTTGTTTCATTTTAATATGAAGTATAGGTGTGTCTTAAATTTAAGAAGATTACAACAAAACAACTCTCCTGTGATTTTTGGTTTCTCTGAACATTAAATAAAATATATTTTGTTGGTTCCCTTTTTTGTCTATTCCTTAACACCCATCAACTTACCCTCCCACTCCTACTCCTGAGAAGTCTTTCCTTGTAACAAATGTGTGTACTGAAAAAAAAAAATGAAATCAACATATTTGCCATGGCTGGGAATGCAAGGCTCATTTAGCATCTCTGAAAGTAAACTAGAGATTGGGAAGAGGATTATCTTAAATGAATCCAAATGATAATAATAGATCGAATTTAATAGCACTTTAACATTTGCTAAAGCAGCATGGTGGAGTGCATTGGGATCTGGTCTTGGATGCAGAAATATTTTGGATTCAAGTACTTCCTTTGATATCCACTGGTTGTGTGAATGTGGACAAATCACTAAACCTCTCAGTGCTCCAATTCAACTCTTAAATTTTAAGTTGGTAGGAGTTTACTAAACTGGGAGTCCCCTGTACCAATGAAATCACAGGTCCCAGCCCTAATCATATTTCCTTTAAATTTTGCAAAGTACTTTAAAATATTATCCCAGTGGCAGGGGTGCACAGGAAGCACATTCCAAATAGAATATCAGAAAGTCTCCTTTGGAACTTTGTAAAAGTAATGATTATGATTCAGTTCAAATGTTTCTTATTTGAATTCCTTTACACTTCAATCAAGTTTAATTGTGCCCTAAAACAATCTGTGTGTGCTGAACAGCAGTGAGAAATGGAACACTGCTGGAAGAGACCATAGGGAAGATTTGGGATGGAGAGAACATGGTATTTGATGGACAAGTCTCTGCCTTCTCTTTCTTGTATAGTGATAGTAAAAAGTTAACCTGAAAGCTACCAAAGGGAATTCTGTGCATAAGAAAAAAAAAAAGATTGTTTTTTAGTTCCTTGATACCCTCTGGCTCCTGACTTAGATGACCTAAGGAAATCAATATCCTTCCTGTTACTCAGGGCTCTCCAATAAAGTTCTTGATCATTAATCTATCCTACCCACTATTCCCGTGCTCTATACAACAAAAGTTGCCTAATTTTATCTACTTCTTTCAGGATCCTATTAGTCTTATAAGGCAGAAACCAGCCAGTCTTATACATTATACTGAAGTATCTATCCATTCCTGCACATCTTCTTGGATATTTGACTATGTCTTGCCATGAAATCAAAACAGGAGGTCACTTAATGTTCTGGGAGAATGATGCCTCTGTTTCCATTAATGTTGCAAGATTCCAGTGATGAATATGGAACATTCACCTGTTATCCTTTGCTCTCATCTATGACCCAACTTTTTTTTGCTCACCTTTTACTCAGGTTTTGTCCTTTGTAGTCCCTTGTTTCTACAGTGTCGAAGCCTGCTCATAACCCCTGTACTCCTTTCCAACATCCTGTACATGACGCTTATTTCTGTATCTTCAAGCCAGATCTTATTAAGTCTTGTAAATGGACAATTGAGCACAGAATTAAATGGGAGGAAAAGGAGGAAAGTGAACTAAGTTTCCTTTAAGAAAGAGGACCGGCCCCGGCGTCGGGAGACCCGGGATCAGTTCCAGCCTCAGATACTTGGCACCCACACAAAATAACTGGCCGTGTAACCTTGAGAAAATTACTTAACCCCAATTGCTTATCAAAAAAAGAAATTTCAAGAATACAAAATTTCTCCTTGAAATAAAGGCACTTGAAGTGTAAGTGTTGCTGTATGGTCAAGAATCATAGAATACAGACTTTCAAAATATTAATAGATGTTGATGCATATCAACATATGGTAGCAAAGGAAGACGAGTCCCAAGATGTTCTCTCCTCCCTTTCCATTTTGGCAGTAGCCTTCTGGAGATATCTGAACCAGAGATTAGGCAGAAAGGAAATACTATGGTGTTTCTTGAAAAAGTGTATGCAGTCACTGCCCTGGAAGAAATCAGAGAAATCCTCAGTTCCCAGAATGAGAGAGAAAGATAAGAGGCATTGTGCTCACCACTAAGTATACTGTGATGAAGACAACAGAATCCCCCATATCTATTGCCCACACAATAGTTATCAGGCAAACGTGGAAATGTTCTTATGGGGTTTTTGATGGACCAGTTTATTGGCATTAGTGTCATGATATTTTAGATCAATCTAGAAATAAAATACTAATCATGCATTTCTTGTGTTCAAGGCTGTAGGGAAGTTATGAAGAATTGAGGTTCGTGTCCTGGATTTGAAGGACAAGGACCTCTAATTGAATCCTGGCTCTTCTTTACAGGGGACATTTAGTGAGGAGAATAGAGCACTAGACCTGCAGTGAGGAGCATTTTGGCTGCAATTCAGGTTGCATTGTTAACAAATTGGGTGAATGTGGATAAGTCATCTAACCACTCTGAATCTTGTTATCCTTATTGTAAAATGAAGACAATATCAATTTTACCTATCTCAACAGTTTAAAAGGAGGCTAGAATGGGATGCTGCATGGAAAACCTGTAGTCATTTCTATTGCATATTAAGTGAAGGAACTTGGGTAGGGCACTAATTCTTGTTGGGCTTCAGTTTCCCTATTTACAAAATAAAGCAGTTGTATTAGATAATTTCTTGAGATCTTTTTCTTTTCTTCTAAATAGGCTCACATGATCCTGGGAAAACAGGATATAAATAGTTTTTTGTTGTCGTTTTCAAACTGTTCAAGACAACAATGGAAAAGATACCATGGTGCTGTATGTGCTACCACCAAATTAATTGTCCAGATGAAAATTCAGAGTTCAAAGTAGGGAGATTTTATCGGATGCTGGAGTGGAGCAGAGGATCAAGGAATGAGTTAGATAGACAAAGTAAAAGAATGATAGCCCAGCATATGGAAGAACACTGGCAAAGTAGGAAAACACAACACATTTTTGGATATAATTAGTGAAAAAAAATCCTTTAGAGAGGAGAGATTCTGAAAATAAGTATTTAAGTACATAGATAAACAGCTTGGTTAGGGGCAGATTTCAGAAAACCTAAAACAGCAGGTTAAAGAGTTGGATCTTTGTTCTGTAGGAAATTGGGAACTCTTGAAAGTTTTTT
This sequence comes from Petaurus breviceps papuanus, assembly GCF_028583685.1. NCBI lineage: Eukaryota > Metazoa > Chordata > Mammalia > Diprotodontia > Petauridae > Petaurus > Petaurus breviceps. The sequence continues at coordinate 67,761,029 of NW_027185655.1, forward strand.
AATTCTGAAATCAGTATTAGTGTGTGCAGGACAGAGTTAAAAGGAAGGAGTCTGGAGATACAGATGCCATTTAGGAGACAGCTGCAGGTGTACAGATATGAGGTGAAAAGGAATTAATTATGTGTGGAAGATGTTGGAATTTTGAGACTACAGTGATACTAGATTTTTATTTTGACAAAATAAAAACTATTTTGTTCTAGTCAAAACTTATAAAATCACATTTTCATGAGATTTTCTTAATCTTATGAAATCTTAATCTCCACCAGATTTTGTGTTAGAAATTTTCTCCCCGTTTTTCCCCTATCCACCGCCCCAAAATAGCAGTCCCACAGGATATCCTCTCCTCCAATCTGCTCTCTCCCATATTTCCTCCCATACCCATTTAGACTTTTCCAGTGGATCTCAATGCCCCAGTGCCTGTATATCTTATTTCCCAATTACATGTAAAATAGTATTAATAATAGTGTGTATATATATACATATAAATATATATATATATTTGAATATTTGATTTTATAACTTTGAATTCCAGAACCATTCCCTTCCTCCCTTGTTACCCACACTTAGTGGGAAGATAAGCAGTTCAGTATAGGTTGTACATGTGTAGCTAATGCAAAACAATAACATAGTAGATATATTGTAGAAGACTGACTATATTTCCCTCCCTCCTATCCCACCTCCCACTTATTCTGTTCTCTATTTGATCCTGTCCCTTTTCAAAAGAGGGTGCTTCTTAACCCCCCCTACTTTCCTGGAGGGTGAAATACCCTACGTAGTGTGCATTTCATTCCCTCCTCAAGTCAAATTCAATGGCAATAAGGTTGACTCATTCCCTTTTGCCTTCCTATTCTTCCCCTCCATTGTATCCATTTTCCCTTGCCTCCTCTATATGAAATAGTTTACCTCATTCTGTCTCTCCCCATCTCCACTCATTATATTCCTTTCTCACCTCTTAATTTCACCTTTTAAGTATCATCCCTTCATGTTAAATTGGTCCTGTGCCCTCTATCTATGTATACCTGTAAGCATATATACAAACATTCACATATGTATTCATATGCCTACATACCCTCATGCATAGATATATATGTATATATATATGTGTGTGTGTGTGTGTGTGTATGTGTGTGTGTACATATTTCTATTCCCTTCAACTACTGAGAAAAGTTTCATAAGTTACAATTATTGTTTTTCCATGTAGTAATGTTAATAGTTCAACGTTGATAAGTTCCTTATGATTCCTTTTCCCTGTTTACGTTCTCAAGCTTCTCTTGCTTCTTATATCTGAATGCCAAATTTTCTGTTCAACTCTGGTTTTTTCAGCAAGAATGCTTGAAAGTCCCCTATTCCACTGAATAACCATATTTTCCCCTGAAACATGATATTCAGTTTCGCTGGGTAGGTGGCTTGGTTTTAATCCCAGCTCCTTTGACCTCCGGAATATCATACTCCAAGCCCTTTCATCCCTCAGTGTAGAAGCTGTCACATCCTGGGTTATACTGATTGTGTTTCTACAATATTTAAATTGTTTCTTCCTGGCTGGTTGTGATATTCTCTGCTTACTCTGTGAATTCTGGAACCTGGCTATAATATTCCTAGGAGTTTTCCTTTTGGGATCTTTTTCAGCAGGTGATAGGTCATTCTTTCAACCTCTGCTTTGCCCTCTAGTTCTGAAACATCAGGTGAATTTTCTTTGAGAATATCTTGGAGGATGATTTCTAGGATCTTACTTTGATCATGTCTTTCAGGTAGTCCAATAATTTTTAAATTATCTCTCCTGGATCTATTTTCCAGGTCAGTGGTTTTTCCCATGAGATATTTCACATTGCCTTCTATTCTTTCATTTGTTTGGATCTCTTTAACAGCATCTTGATTTCTCCTAAAGTCATTAGCTTCCATTTGCTCCAATCTAATTCTGAAGCAATGATTCTCCTCGTTGAGCTTTTGAGATTATTTTTCCATCTGGCAAATTCAGCTTTTTAAGGCATTCTTCTCCTTATTGCCTTGTTGGGCCTCTTTTGCCATTTGAGTTAGTCTATTTTTAGGGTAGTATTTTCCTCAGTCAGGCTGTTGATTCTCAGTTCAAAATTTTCTTGCTTTGCTCTCATTTCTCTTTTCAACTTTTCCTCCACTTCTCTTATCTGCTTCCTAAGGTCCTCTATGGCCTCTAACCAGTTCGTATTTTCCTTTGAAACTTTTGGTGCAGGAGTTCTGAGGTTGCTGTCTTCCTCCTGTTCCATGCTTTGATTCTTTTTGACCCCAAAATAGGAGTCTAATTTTGGAATCTTCTGTCTGCTTTGTTTCCTTTGCCTGGTCATGTCACCCCTTAGTCACTTGACCACTTTCTTGCCACAGTAGGACTCTGACACCAGACAAGGGAGCCTTTGTCCCAATCACTGGGGTTTTCTCAGCTGCAGAAGGTATTAGATGGGTGCCCTCTCTGAGGTCTCTACATGCTCTGGCAAGCTGAACACACACCCCAGGAACTCCAAGACTCCTAGACTGCAATACAGATACAAGCAGGTTAAAGCAAGAGTGATTACCCCTCAGACTGGTCCTTGGTCCCCCTACACTCTGCAGACCAGGAGCTGAAGTTGTCATGTGGCTCTGGCTGGCTGTGCTGGAGTCTCAGAGGCTTCTTGTCCCAGGGGCAAAAGCCACGAACTCCCACTTACTGGGTCCCAAAGTCCAGACTGCACTGACCTCTCACTTTGTCCTTCGCATCTATGTGTTGATAAATCTGGAAATGGCCACAGCTGCTGCTGATCTGGAATCCCTCTGGCCAGTGGTTGGTCAAACCTGCCCTGGGGCTAAAGCCTTGGTGTGGGGCTTTGCTTGGCTCCCAGATCACTGAGCTGGCTGATTCCTGCCAGCCTGCAGGGCTGTCCTTAGCAGGAGGTTAGCTTCTCTGTTTCATTTTGTGGGTTCTGCAGTTCCAAAGTTTGTTTAGAGTCCCCTTTTTACATGGATTGGGTAAGGTGGAAGCAGGAGCCACTCAGAGGTCATTCTTCTGCTCTGCCATCTTGACTCTGCCCCCAATATAATATTTCTTTAAACAACTATCTTTGACTATAGGTTGCAGGTATGGTGTTGACCACCATTGGTAAAATGAATTTTGTCATCTGGAAGATTCGAAATTGATGAAATCACAAGGGCAATCCCTATTCTCAATCAGAGAAAAAAAAATTACACTCATTAAGTTCCTTCAATTTGTCCCAACCAGTACAAATAAATTTTTATTCTACTTATATTTTATATCCTTCAAAAAAGACACATATTTTGAGCAATAGAGGTAATGCTAATTATTAAAAGAAGCTTTGCAAAATGACTTGTTATCAATTATTTTCTTATCAACAAATTTTTGCAGGAAAGGAAGTACAGCATTGAAAATAAGGCCAGCATTTGAGATAAAAATTGGGCTCAAATGCTAATACTAGGTATATAACCATGTATAAATCCCTTAAGAATTCAGTGCCTGTGGCAACTTCGTAATTGTATAATATAGACCAACTCTTGATCTGTACTTGTAAAAGGAATTTTCACAGTGGAAGTTTCCATGTATCAATGAAATCATAGATATAAAACACCAAGTAAAAATAATGTTTGTACAATTCATATTGTTTATATATCTGCACAATTGAAATGTTTGCACAATTACATTTTTCATTTATGTCTTTTGCCTAACTCCTTGAATTCATGTCTTTTATTTGTAAAATATGATCTGTGATTCACAGAAAAGCCTCACAATAATTGACTGAGATTTTAAAGAAAGATTTTTCTTAAATTAGACTTTTGAAAGATAATCATTCAGATAAAATTATTTGATAAGTAATAGAGTTCCTTTCTCTAAAGAAATATTCACATTAATATATTTCAGTCAGTGGTATTTCCTATTGAAGAGTGTTTGGTGTTCAACAACTTGAGTTCTGTGATGACTCTTTGTTGATTCCTCAATATACTTTTGTTTAGCCTTCTTCAGGAAAGGGGGAAGTTGCTCTGAATGTGGTTGTTTTTAGCTCTTCAATGAGGTTTTGTCTAAAAAAATGCATTGATATCCAAGTCATGTAACTGTTGGAAAACATTGAAAGATTACCAACACAAATATTTTGGTATCTTACCAAAAATAAATGCCTTTTCTGAAAACACAAACATTTTCATCAAAGTCATAATTCCTCTGTGATAGCCAATGTTATTTTAGGGGGTATATTATACAATGACAGCATTTGTAGAACTCATAAGGTTCAGAATTTAGAAGAAAATATAGGTTCTAGGGAAAAGTTTTCTTCCAGGTCTATAGATGATGCAATATGAGTTATATTCACCAGAAGATAAACTTACAGGAAATTCTCCATATGGAATCTTTGTGTACAATGAGGAAATTAGTTGAATAAAAATTAAGAAAACATATCTTGGAATACTCTTGCTGTGGTTGGTCATTTTTTAAAACATTCTGTTTGTTTTCTCTGTGTTCTCTCAGGTAAGCACATTAGAAACAGCAAAGCAACTTAGTGATGTGTAAATGAACATTGCCTACTTACATAAACGGTGATGAATAGTGAAAAGCTGCTTAGAAATCCAAATCTGTATGGGGGGGGGTGCCCTAGCATTTGTGGTGGGGGGAGATAGACTGATGTTTTTAAACTTTTAAATCACTATGTTCTAAGGTTAAAAGAAGGATGCAAAACCCATTGTGTACTTGTGGAAGTCAGAAATCAAAAGGCTTTTAGGCTGTTTACCTTGTACTTAAAACAGTTCCAAGTATACCATGAATGTTCACTAAATGGGTATGGTAACTCCCACAAATCTTACTCTAACTAGAATAATTGCAATCATTCTATATGCTTGAAGGACAAATTGCTAAGATACATATAGAGTGGTAAATATGACCTAGTACAAAACTACTTTAAGCCTGATGTTAACTTTTTTCCAAAAAATAAATACCACCTTTGAAATTTCTCAGTTTTTACACCTAACTGAACATAATAATAAGCCAAGATTCCACTAAAATCTCTGTTTTGTACTGGGTTTAGCCCACTTGTGATGCTGAATAACTATTACAAAATCCATCTCTTGACCAGAAGGAAAAGTTTCCTTATTTGGGATATTAGCCTTAACATTTTAAATAATGTTAGATGGCTTGACTTCAGGAGTTATTGCCTTCCTTGTCAAAGTCTTGATGAAATCCAAACTTCTAAATTGAATTCAATAAGCATTTCTTAAGTGTCTACTATAGACAGAGTACTATGCTAGTTGCTAGAGATACAAAAATAAGAAAGAGAGACAGTCACAGTTCCCAAGAAGAATATATTCTATTAGAGGATACATTGTGCTAGGCTGGACTTGATTTAGGCCACTTCCTTGGAATTAATCAGTCAGTCAGTCAATAAATTCAGTGTTTGCTCTATGTCAGCCATTGTACTAACCCTAGGTATACAAAAAATGGAAAAGATATTTACTCCAGGCAAATATTCTTAGCAATTCTTGTTGGGTATACTCCATTCCTGGGTAGGAGACTATCCAGAAATCAAAACCTTGTTTTTAGAGACCATCTTCTTGAGCAAAAGTTAACTCCTAAAATCTGTTTTTCTCCTCTGAGGCCCTTATCTTTTTCATTTTTTAACAGATAAAGCCAGTACATATACCCCTAAAGTCTGCTGTTTCTTGTCCAAAATTTTATGATGTATTACAATATATTCCATTACAAGCAGTATAGCTCGTGCCCACATAAATAAGTCAGAACTGTGTGGTAATCATTTCTTTTGATAAATCATGGAAATTCTTAGCTATACAAGCCCTGGACATGTAACAGTGCTCTTTGTTATTACAAGATGGACACATTACTGCAAGAGGTCCCATCAGCACAGAGTCACCAAAAATTGTCTATTTTTCTAATTTTCGAGTATATTTATATGTATAATGGTGTGTGATTTCATTTATGTGTATACAACCCTCTCCAACAAAAATCCCAACTTCTTCTTGCCTTAGTATAATTTGCACATACTGTCTATTTGATGAAAACATTCTTTGGACCACAAATAAGCTTACACCTAAAATAATCACATAATACCTTTCCATGGGCTATGACTCAAACACTTAACAGCTTGGTAGGATCTGCCATTCCAAGGCATACACTTTGAAAACCAGAGGAAACTCAATGTCACAATGAGTCATTGGAGACACATTTTAATGTAGTAAGAAAACGAGAGAGGAAAGAGAAAGGCAGAATCTATTGGTAAAAGCTAATATGATATTACAGGATAAAAATAATGCAATACAGTACTCTGCAATTTAAGTTCAAGTCAGCCAGAAACAAATTGATTTAATTTATAAGTAATCTATATCTAAATCATTTCTAGCTTGGAGAGGAACCTATGTAAAATTGTATAGCTCCCTATGCCCTCTAATATTAATCTCTGACCCAAGATTTCAGGTAACAGAAACATACATATACATATATACTACATATCACAAACACACACACACACATATATACACACACACACCTTATGAGAGAGAGACAAAGAGAGAGAGAGAGAGAGAGAGAGAGAGAGAGAGAGAGAGAGAGAGAGAGAGAGAGAGAGAGAGAGAGAGAGAGAGAGAGATCTTAAAATATAGCCTGAGATCTGAGGAACCAAATTACAAACTCATTCATTTCTCCTGGACTGCAAAAGAATTCTGACTGTTCATTGATAACAATCATAGATGAATAGAAAGGGGTGGGAGGCAATGATGTGAACCAGACTTTAAGTATTAGGATAGTTGCCATTCCTAATTCATTCATCCAATAAAAGGCTCCCTACTCTCCCTTTTTATTCCCTTATACATCATTCATCTTTTGAAGAGGCATTTCCAAAGGGTCTCCAAAAACCTTTAGAAAAAAAATTCTTATTTTTAGTTATATGACAAATTAGGTTTTAAAACATTTCCACAATGGCATACTGGATAAAAGGCCTACTTGTAGTCAGGAAAACCTGGGTGCAAGACTGAGCTCTGATGGTACTAGGTGTATGTTCATTGTCACCAATAAGTTATCTAAAATGACAAATTGTAGAGCTGGTGCCTAACTTGCTTTTGAAAAAGGAATTCCCTTTTTTTAGTGACATCATTGGTCTCCTCCAAATCTGCTGCAGGAAAAAAAAAGTTGTGAAGGAGAAAAGCATCACCAGAAATTCATTATCCAACACTTATTTACTATCCCTTGCTATCCATAAACATAATTAAGAGTTGGGATGTGTGGATACTAAGTGATAAGTGTTAATTAAATTTCAGGCTACTAGTCTTTCCTCAAAAGCTCCTCTTGAAAGTTTATTGCTCATTGAGCTAGGACTCAAACAATGTAATTTGTGTTATTTAAATTAGATTTTAGTGCATAGTCTGGATACGTTTTTTTTTATAAGAAGAAAGTAAAGCTTTAGCATAGAGACTATTTTTCAGGCAAGCTTAGTCACCCAGTAATTTGGGAAATTCAATAACTTTCAGTCATATTTACATGCATCAGTAGAATTTACCAACATTTTATTAGATTATATGTAAATAAAGATTTATGTAATCATGTCAAAAATTGAATCTTTTCCACACATTTTATTGAAATACACTGCATTTGCACAGCATGTTTATTCCATCTTGCTAAAAGGATGCTGTTTTTGTCACCCAATAATCATGTAAATTGACAAAAACTGTGAATGATCATATAAAAATATATTCAACAACATTAAAGAATAAATAGAATTCAAGGGTTGTATCTGGTCTGTTAGTTCTCAATGGCTTCTTAGATTGTGGACTTAATGACTCTCCCATTTCAAGCATCTGCTTCTTTTATAAAGCCCAACAAACCTATTCAGCATCTTTTCAGGTTGGACTCCACTATGTAAAGAAAATTTTCCTTAATGACACAAAATTGAGAATTTAATCTTCTACTAACAAAGTATATATTGCTCAGAATATTCTCTGTTATCCCAATCATTAGGGGAGATGGAGCATTTATTTACTTTTCGCATAAATGCACCATGAAGAATGTCACTGATAACCCACAACACAGACAAAAATATTAGGTGTACTTTTTTTTCACTATGCTATTTATATTTAGAATATTGGAGATCTATTTCAAAAGCAGTCATGCCTGATCTCAGTAGGCAGCCAACATGGATCTCATTGTATAAAGATAAAATGTCAAAAGGTAAAGAAACAAGATTCTTGCCCTTTCTGTGATCACTATTTTTGAGAGCTGTTATTTTCTCTTTTTTTTCCATCAATAAGTGTATGAGGTCCTTCCTGGTTCTCATCATTCCAAAATATATGACTGGTAAATGCCATAAGCAGTCTGAAAGCAGTCTCAAGATACAGGAAATAGCTCCAATACTTGGGACATGCTATAGTCTCCTTTTGTTCTTAGACAAGATAGAGCTAAAAGAGAAATTCTGACACCCAGGGAAAAGTGTGTTCAGTGGATAGGGGGAACCTGGAGACAGAGAGGAGTCTAATATATAAGCACTCTTGATTCCTATGCATGAGTGAGGTGGATTGGAGAAAAAAAGATGAGGAATTTTTAGGAATAGGAAAGCTAGAGTATTTGGAGGGGACAGAGATTGAGATGGACACAATTATATGCAGTGTTGGAATTTATTGAGGAAAGAGAGATTGACCTGGAAGTCTAAAAATCACAAGCAAAAATGATCCTGGCAGAATGGAATTAATTCCAAAGGAGGAAAAGTAATTGCTGAGAAACAGTAGCAGAGGAAAGTTTTTTTTTTTAATTTTAGTGGGAGATTGGACTGTGCTAACTATTCTTCCTCATCCTGTGAAGCAAATGCTGTGAGAAAAGGATTAGGCCACTGTTGAGATGATTCCAAGAGATGTGGTGTCTTGAAGAGAAAGCTAGGTTTCAGTGAACAAGAGAGGATGGAAGGAAAGTGATAGTAAAAATATAAGATGAAAAGGAAATTCACTCTCAAAAGAGGAGTGTATTAGAGGGCTCAGTGGAAAGGGAGAATGAAGAAAAATAAATACTTGAAATATCTGAAAGTATGGGGGACAGGTAGCAAGGGAGTCAGTAAAAGTTCAGGGATTAGAGGAGCAGGAATTAGAAATTGGCTAGACATTGTGGATGAGGAGCACTAAATAGGAAATGCTAAACCATCATGCACATGCTTTGTCCCTATTATTAGAATATAAGCTCCTTAAAGTCAAGGATTGTTTGACTTCCATCTTTCTATCTCCAGTTTTTACAATAATACCTGGCACATAGCACTTAAATATGCCAATTAATTAATTGTACTGGTGTATCTCCAGATATTGACTTCAAGGTGGAACCCCCTTAGTTAATGGTATCAGAGGAAGGGAGATACACTATTTGTTTGGTGAGAACATAAACTCTTATCACTGACAAATTTATTGAATATTCTGTGCAGAGCGTTGTACTTAGTCTAAGGGACACCAAGGAACATGTTTTTCTTTTTCTTTTTTTTTTCTTTTTTGGAGGGCAATTGGGATTAAGTGATTTATCCAGGGTCACACGGCTAGTTTTTGTGTTAAGTGTCTGAGGCCAAATTTGAACTCAGGTCCTCATGACTCCAGGGCTGATGATTCACTGCGCCACCTAGCCACCCATATCAAGGAATATGTACAGAATATAGTCCAAAGTTTCAAAGAATTTACCATGGGAGAAAGGTACAGTGTTTGGCAATGCCATTTTCACTAAAAATTATCTCTAGTCTAATCAGTTACTTGTTTGCTGCATCCCATATGGCTATGGGTCCCAAGCGAGGTAAAGAATGTTGGCAAAATAGTCAGATGTCCATGGAGCCCTGTTAGTTGGCAGACAAGTCAGAAAACAGAATTGGGTTGTCAGGCCACTACTAAAGGAAATGGAGAAAAATGCTCTCCCAGATGCTGGTGTGCGAAAGCAAAACCTCAGTCACCTAATTTTAAATCTAGCTATAATCTAAGGACAGCCAGATTTTTAAAATTTGTAGCGTAAACTATTAACACTACTGATCCTTTCAAATTCTAACACAATTAAATAAGAACTATGAGCTAGAAGTAGAATAAAAAAGGTAAGAATAAATAAAATAAAAGGTAATAGAGGCAGAAAAGGAAAAAATAAATAAATTGGATAACCATATAAATTTTACCCTTACCCTCCATGGCTGGCAAAGGAAGAGGTGAATTCTACCTTTTAAAAATCAAAAGTAATACATAAAATTGCAGTAATAATTTGTTTGATCCTGAATACATTCCTAGTTTTGATGCTTAGTAGAGTAATGAAACCTACTTCTAGTAACTTATGCTTCACATGTGGTAAATAGAATTGATATAAAGACCATGTCAAGTCAACAAGGGTTATATTGGGAGTAGACCTCATTAACTCCTTTCAATCAACACAACTGAATAGTCACCTTCATGGTGACTATGCTTTCAATCTAAGGAAATTAAACAAATGACTAAAAACATCACAAGATTGAAAATCTGTCATACATATATATATATATTCAATTCATTCTTCCTTTTCTTCTCTGCTTATCATAAGAGACAATCATACATTTAATTTTAAAGGTCTGCAATTACAATGGTGTAAGTATATTTTATGTTAAAAACTACTCATCATGATCTTTGTAGACTATCTTTATTAGTTGTTATGACAAGATCTGTGGTTTATAATATCTAAAACTATGTTAGCATATAGCATATTTGAGGCAAGTAAAAGGAACCTTACCCTCACATTATGAGGGGGGTAGGGTAAGGGAAAAAATAGGAAGAGCTTACCTGAAAACTTCACATTTTAACTAATTCTTAACTAGCTGATAACATCTGTAGTTTCTTTCCTGTTGAAAGACCCCAACAGTTTTCAGTTTCTTCTCAATTTGGTGCTCTAGAGCAAAGCTCCTCTCATCCCAACTGAGTTATGTCTATGGCCAACCCACTCCCCCAAGTCCCACCCCCCAAAAAACTAATTTAACTAGTTTTTTTCTTGCAAGACAAGCAAATGCTCTTTGGTCAATACAACCTAGAAGACTTTCAAGATTTGTAGGACCTTTAGAGCAGTGATGCCAAATTCAAATAGAAAAAACAAGGCCACTAATCTGTAGATAAGCCTGCTGGCCACATATTCACTCAGTTTGAAAATGTATGATATCTATATTTTATTGTATTTTTATTTATTTTGTTAAACATTTTCCAATTGCATTTTAATCTAGTTCGGGAGACCATTGACCTTGTATTTAACACCTCTGCTCTAGAGCACTGGCTCTGATGAAATACCATTCTGTGACATGTAAGGGAAACCATATATATGGCCTTTTAAGGTTTGTAAGGTGCTTTACACACATAATCTCCTTTAATCCTCACTACAACACTGTGAGGTAAGTGTTATTATTATACACATTTAGCAGATGAGGAAACTGAGGCTGAGTGAAGGTAATAAGTATATGCTATGGAACTTGTACTCAGTTCTTTCTGACTCCAAGGCTATCACTCTATGGACTATACTAAGTTGCTTCTCAGCCACTGGAGGAATACATCAGGAGAATACTGTATAATTTTTTTAAATGCACATTTTTAAGTGACAGCAACTGTCATCCTAAAGGAACATATGCTTATTTCCTTTCTCCCCATGGCAGGCATTATTCTAAGCATCATACAGAATGAATTTATCACCTTTTAAAACACTCAACATGAAAACTCAGACAATTAGTCATTTTACCATTTATTCCTTTAACTAAATGAAATAAAACATATTCACAGCAAATGTCATTACTGTTGGGAAAAGAAGGACGGGACAATCTATTCTCCTTAAGGAAGGTATATCCTAAAACAGTGTCCTTCATGTTCAAGGCCTTTGTCTAAAAAGGAAGTTTCTTCCTTCCTTAGTCAGTGCTTATTTATTTTCCTTAATATTCTTTCAAGAGGGACTTTTATCAAAGCTTTGTGAAATGCTAAGTTAATTACACCCTGCTGATCAGCATTATCAGTTCTTTTATTAACCTTTTCAAAGAAATTTTAACTGGTTACAAAAACATGTCTGAGGTCCCTAAAGAGGAAAGAAGTGTAAAAATGATTTAATAAGTTTAAGACAACTTTAAAAAAAAGCTTATTTCACAATTCATGAAAGTGCAATTTAGAAAAGCTGAGAAAGTCCCAGAGTTTAAATTGAAGCTGCCCGAATAAGTGTTCCAGAATAGAGTAGTGAGTGATAATACAAATTACTATGCAAAGACTGACCTTGGAATTCCTTTGTTTTATTACACAAGTAAGAGGTGATGTGAACAGAAAGGGGAAATGGTGTTGGGAGGCAGAGAGGAATAATTCAGCAACTCAAAATAAAAGAAGAATGTGAAAGGTCAAAGAAATACCACCTTATGTTAAATTCATTCCTCCCTTTGATTCTCAGGGACCTTTGTTTGTCTGCTCCCTTCAGTTTCTAATTTAAATTATGACGAATTTTTCAAATGTACTGGTACTTAAAATTCCTTTTTTAAAGTAAAAATTAAAGTTAAAAAAGTAATGCCTTTTATTATCAGCTATAGAGTGACTTAGTGACTGGAGAGACAGCTTTAAGACCAGATCTTCAAGACTGATTTTTCCCACATGTCATTCTCTGTGACACTGGGAAAGTCAACAAACCTATTGCTGTTTTGGCAGCATTGTCTCTAAGACTTTAAATTGCAAAGAGGATGCCCACCTGCATTAGTAAAGGAAGTTTCTTCACCTGGAAGATCCAATTAAATGATGGGTCTGGTCCTCATATCTACTGACAGATTAACTTTGAATATCAACATAGACAACAATACTTGTTTTCCTTTAAGAAGTGCACGTTCTTGGGGCAGCCAGGTAGCACAGCCCTGGCTAAGAGCACCGGCCCCAGTGTCAGGAAGACCTGGGATTGAATCTGGGCTCAGATACTTAGCACTACACCCAGAAATAACTGGCCCTGTAACCTTGAGCAAGTTACTTAATCCCAATTGCTTTAAAAAAAAGTGCACATTCTATTTATATGTATAGATGGTGAACAGGTATTTGCCCATTTAGACACTCAAAGGATACTTATTAGTTTTCAAACATCTATTTTCCTACAATCAATTTAGGTCCTGAAATGTAAAAATGATTAAAGGTCAAAATTGTATTGTCATTGAAGATGCTATCTACATTCAAAGAAAGAAATAGAAATATATAGAATGATTTTACATATTTCTGTGTGTGTGTGTGTGTGTGTGTACACATTTGTTTCTAATAGTAACCATATGGGGGGTAGAGAAAAAAAAGAATATTTATATGATCATTTTATTATGATGTGGATACAGAGGTGTCCTAAGGGTTAAAATAATATTAAAGGTAGCTTTTTCATTACCTTGGGAGGCCCTCTGGAGCCTGAGACCATCCTAAAATAAACTTTCCCCTTGTCCTGGACCATAATCTTCCTTGTCACCCCTCATCCTGGGTCATAAAATTTCTCCTGTCTCCCTTATCTTGTGTCATCCATCTTCCTCATGCTGTGCCTAAATCTCCAACCCCCATTAGAAACCCTAAAGTTATATCATCATCCTACAGGCTGTGTAATTTTCTGTGTATATGTCTTTTCCTTGTCCTATATCATTGTCTTTGTTTAGCTCCTTGCTAAGCCTCAGGGCTTCATGTATTTGTATTAATAAAACTTCCTTTGACTAAAGAGAAGGTCTGATTGAATTCTTTCAAAATTTGAACCAGCCCTCCCAACTATAAACCTCGACAAATACATATTACAAAAGCATAGCCAGTTGTAAATAATAGATTTGCATTTTCATGTAGAATTGTTTTATTTTTTTCTACTACATTATGAAAATGATTTTTTATTTCTTAAGTTCAGAATAAAAATAAATATTTTTTAAAATATGATTAAATCATAGCATAGAATGTTGTCATACTGTCTAGCCCAATGCTCTGGTTTCAAATATGAAACTGAGGATCAGAGATGCTTAGTGACTTGCCTAGGGTCACAGTTAATCAAGTATCAGAGGTAAGAAATGGACCCAGATGTTCCTGACTCTAAGTCCAAAACACTACACCATCAAGGAGGCACTTCCTTCCTTTATTCCCTCCTTCCCTCTTCCTTTCTCCCTTCCTTCCTTCTTTCCTTCCTTTCATCCCACTTTCCTTCAAGGTGGTTTAACTCTTCAGTTGTCACTAGTTGAAACTAACATTCCCTTTGAAACACCTTGATTAATTTAAATTGGTGCCCAATCAATTGATGAATTGTAATCACATTATGTCTTGCAGGGATTGAAGGACAAAGAAATACATACTATAAACATATGGGAAAAAATTATGATGATAATTAATGCTGTCAGGACCTAACTGAACCATATCAGAGATATCGAGGGCGTTGAAGATAACTGCCTGGATGTCTTTCTGCTTTGATAATTCTCATAGTAATTATTCTACTTTACCTCAATTATCTTTCATATGTTATGGGCTTGAAACACAGGAGCAAAAAATTCAGCATTTTCATGCAGGCAATAGTGGATATGGTAAAGAGATTAAAATTTAGGGGCAGAACCAAAATGGCAGAGTAAAAGCAGGATCTTGTTTGAGATCTCCCCCAAACCCCTCCAAATACCTGTAAAAGTGACTCTAAACAAATTCTAGAGTATCAGAACTCACAAAATTACAGAGCAAAACAAATTTCCAGTCTAAGACAACCTGGAAGGTCAACAGGAAAGTTCTATTGCACTAGACTGGGAGAAGAGTTAAATACAGCATGGTCCATACCAGCACAAATGTGGCTGGAGTAGGCCTCAGGGGACTGAAATACTGGAAGCTGGGGTAATTTACAGACTTCTCAACTCACAAATGCCACAAAACAACTAGAAGGTCAATAGGAAAACTTTGTTGGACTTAAGAGGAACACTGTCCTGGCCCAACCCCAGGGTGAAGGAGGTGGCAGCAGTGGTAGTGACAGCAGCAGCAGCAGTTGCTTTCAAAGCTCCTGGCTCATAGATGAAAGGAGCATAGATTGGCTGATCACAGGAAGATTGCAGGGATTTCTTTTCTGGAACTGAGGCAGGATTCTCTTGCTTTCCCTTGCTTGGATCTGTGTCTCAGTCCTCAGTGATGTTCCTGGGGTGAGGAGGAGTGCTGATATGGCAGTTTGTGACAGTGGTGGAAAGGGAATCTTCCTCACAGTTCCAAGACAGAAAAGAGTGCTTGCAATCACTCACAGAGCAGACCACAAGCCAGGACAGGAGTAAATACCTCTCCTCTGATCATAAAAATTTGGAAGAACTAAAAATTTACAGGCTCCTAGAAGTATCTCTGAAAAAAGTTGCACAAAACTCCTGAAGTTTGGGACAGTACAGCTCCCTCTCCCCACTGGAAGCACAGTACTACTTTGACAAAGAGCTAAAAAAGGATAACAATTTCAAGTAGTTGGATGGGAAAATGAGCAAACAGCATAAAAAACTCAAACTGTAGAATCTTACTTTGGTGACAAAGAAGATCAAAACATACAACCAGAAAAAGACAACAAAGTCAAATCTCCTACATCAGAAGCCTCCAAAAGTATGAATTGACCACAGGCAAAGGAGGAGCTCAAAAAGGATTCTGAAAATGAAATAAAAGAAGAAGAGGAAAAATTGAGAAGAAAAATGAGAGTGTTGCAAGAAAATCAAGAAAAAATGAGTCAAGAGCTTGCTAAAGGAAACCCAAAAAACTACTGAAGAAAATAACACCTTAAAAAATAGACTAATCCAAATGGGAAAATATGTGTAAAAAAAAAAACTAATGAGGAGAAGAATGCTTTACAAAGTATAATTGACCAAATGGAAAAGGAGGTCCAAAAATTCACTAAAGAAATAATTCCTTCAAAATTAGAATGAAGCAAATGGAAACTAATGACTTTATGAGAAATCAGTAAAGTGCAGAACCAAAAGAATGATAAAATAGAAGATGCTGTGAAATATCTCATTGGAAAAACCACCTACTTGGAAAATAGATACAGGGAAAATAACTTTTAAAATATTGGACTACCTGAAGGCCATGATCAAAAAAAGGAAGATACATATCATCTTTCAAGAAATTATCAAGGAAAATTGCCCTGATGTTCTAGAATCAGAGGAGAAAATAGAAATTGAAAGAATCTACTAATCATGTCTTGGAAGAGATCCAAAAAGGAAAACTAGGAATATCATAGCTAAATTCCAGAGGATAAGGGGAAGAGGGATAATAAAAGGGAGGTTGTATTGGAGGAGGGATAGTAAGAAGCAAACACTTTTGGAAAGGGACAGGGTCAAAGGAGAGAATAGAATAAATGGGGGTGGCAGAATAGGATGGAGAGAAATATAGTTAGTCTTTCACAACATGACTATTATGGAAGTGTTTTGAATTACTACACATGTATAACCTATATTGAATTGCTTGCCTTCTCAATTAGGGTAGGTGGGAAAGGAAGGAGGGAGAGAATTTGGAACTCAAAGTAATCTATCTTGCCCTACAAAAAAAGTAAGGGAAAGGGACTAAGAGGCGGGGGAGGGTGACAGAAGGGAGGACAGACTGGGGGAAGGGATCATCAGAATGAATGCTATCTTGAGGTGGGGTGAAGGGAGAGATGGGGAGAAAATTTGGATCTCAAAAAAACAATTAGGAGAATATTGATAACTAAAAATAAATTAATTCATTAAAAAAAAAAGAAATGGTGAGCAGGGGAACTTCAGAAAAACCTGGAGAGATTTGTATCAACTGATGTTGAATCAAGTGAGCAGAACCAGGAGAACACTACACAGTAACAGCCACATTGTGTGATGACCAAATTTGATAGACTAAGCTCTTCTCAGCAACACAATGATTATAAGACATTCCCAAAAGACTCATGGTGGAAAATGCTATCCATATCCAGAGAAAGAAATATGGAGTTTGAATGTAGAGTCAAACATACTATTTTCTCTCTTTTTTTTTCTTTCTCATGGTTTTCCCTTTTGTTCTTATTCTTCTTTCACAATATCACTAAAGAAAAACATGTTTAATATGATCATATTTGTATAACCTATGTCAGATGGCATGCCATCTTGGGAAGGGGGGATAGAAAAAAGGGGGGGGGGAATTTATTACCTAGAATCTTATAAAAGCAAATGTTGAAAACTAGAAATTAATTAATTATTTTTAAAGACATTTAAATTTGGACTGATTATTTTCTGAACAATCAAGATACTATATATCCCATCTCACACAAAGAGATCATGTTAACTTTTTCCATCCCAAATATTCAACATCTATTACCTTCCAAGGGCATTAAACATATGCAGGCATCACTCTCTGTAATGCTGCCCTAATAATTCTAATAGTAAGACTCCATGATAACTTCACTTAGCCAATATTTTGACATTCCATGTATTAGTGATAATTTGAGAGCCAGTGGTGTTTACACCCCAGAAAGATAGTTGCATATCAACTGAATCTTGGGAAATATATGTAAGAATTTATATCTCGATATAAAAATGATGAAAAACACAATTCTTCATTATTATTAACACATTCCTTGCAACCCTGCTAAGAGAGATAGTATAAGACATTACCCAGAAAGATTTGGTAACTAACATATGATTACAGCCAAATCACTGTCAGAGACAGGAAAGAGCCTTAGCTTTGGAATCAGAAAACCTTGCTTAAATCCTGCCACTGATATTTACTTACCTGTGTGACTTTGGGAAACTCATTTCCTCTCCTTGTGCCTCAGTTTTCACATCTGAAAAATGAAGCATTTAACTAGATGATCTCTAAGCTTCCTATAAATTTTAAGATTATGATACTATGAGCTCATTTTCTTATTCCAGATCTAATGACCCTTCCAGAATACCATACATGACATTTAAAGTATTTTAATTATTCTTTTACCATATTTATCCCATTTGTGTACAAATTTCTCAAAGGACTTAAAGAAATATATTCATATGTTCCAATTAGGAAGTAACTAAGTAGATTCATTATCATTGTCAGGAATTTCTAGTATAGGAATTCCTTCTACTCATTAAGAGAGAAATTACTCTATGCCAATAAATCAATTTTAAGGAGTTAACTGAGGCTTTCAGGTTCTAAGTCTTTCCTAGCTTTCTGCTTTCCTTCTAATCTTGGGTGCATTGGCTTTGTGCAAAATCTTTTTTAATTTAATGTAATCAATATTATTCATTTTGCATTTCATGAGGTTGTCTATCTCTAAGAGGGATTTATAAAGAATGAGAAGTCCTATGCTGTAATTTCCTGTCCAAAAGATCCTACAATGGGAAAAGACTTGGTAGTACCCTTTAACAACCATTTCTCTAACACATTATAGACTAGTTTTAAGTCGGTTAAGTAAAGGCAAGATGTGATTATTATATGAATCTGGAGAGAAAAATACAGGTCATGCCAGAGTTGGTTATATATAATATTGGCCACTAGGAGAAATCAACCAGGAGAAAAATATCTTAAAAGAGCAAACAAGGAGCTTTGGGTTTTAAAACATTCTAATAACAAGTTGCTTGAAAACAGGCTATTTCTCTAATAATCTGCACTCCTTTAGGCATGAAGGTATCCTAAGACTCTGCCTTGTGTCCTTGTCTTTACTTCTCCTGGTTTCAATGATCTTCTCCATGCAAATGATTCAAGATTTTGTGCATTTTTCATTTATCCTTCTCCTGAACTTCCACTACTGCCTACTCAAGTAAACATTGCACCTAGAGGTTCCATCAAAATTTTAAGCTCAATATGTTTGAAACGGTACTCATTATGTTTCCCCTAAATTATCCCCTCTATATAACTTCCCTTTTCTCTTTCTGGTACTATCACTCTACCAGCCACCTTAGAGTCATTCTCAGCTTTCCACGATGAGTCCCCTCCCCTGATTCAATCAATGTCCAACTTATCTGAATTCAGGCTCCTTAATGTTTCTTGTTTCCATTTTCTCTTCACTCAATCAGCCTCCACCCTCATTTTGGCCTTCATAACCTCTTGCCTGAGCTATTGCAATAATCTTAGGAAACTTTCTACTTCCCTACTTCTCCCTCTCCAGTCCATTCTTCCCATAGCTGCTAAATTGATGATCACAAGGCAGAGGTCTGACCATGTCAAGCCTTCTCTGTTAAAAAAAAAAACTTTAAAAGTTATCTTTGGACTATACAATGAATCACAACTCCTCTCTTTGGTGTTTAAAACTTTTCACAGTCTAGCTATATCTTTTCTTTCCAAACTTATTTCATGTTACTTACAAAACCTTATATTCCAGTCAAATTCATCACTATACATGAAATTTCTTGACCTGCCTTGATTCCTTTGTATAGGTTCCCTGAAATGCTCTCACTCAAATTTTCTCTCTCTGGGAATTTCTCCATCTGGGAACTCCCTTCCAGGCTAATATCAGGTTCTTTTTCTTATATCAGGCTCTCCCTGATTTCCCAGTTGTTAGTACTCCCACCTTTTTCTCCAACAAAAATAAAAATTACCTAGTATTCACTATGTTTGTAAAGTTTTTTTATTTGAATTTAAATTTACATTCTTTCCCTCTCTCTACTCCCTCTCCAACACATTGAAAATGCAAGAAACACAATAGCAATTATACATATATGTATTTAGATATGGATATAAAATATGTTTCAGTCATGTTCCCCCCCCCCAAAAAAAAGAAAACGAAAATATAAAGGGGAAAATATGCTTTACTCTACATTCTGAATCTATCAGATCTCTATCTAGAGCTGGATAGCATTTTATGTCATGAGTCCTTCAGAGTTGTGGTAGAACATGGTATTGGCTAGGATTTAATTGTCCTTACAATACTGGAGTTACTGTAGACATTGTTCTCTTTGTTCTAATCCCTTTATTTTCTGTCAGTTCATTTAGGTCTTCCAAGGTTTTTCTGTAACTTACATCATTTCTTATAGCAAAATAATATTCCATCACATTTATATACCATAACTTGTTCAGTCATTCCCCCAGTTGATAAATATCCCCTAAGTTTGTCCAATCCTTTGCTACCACAAGAAGAGCTGCTATAAATATTTTTGTACACATAGGTCCTTTTCCTTGTTCTTTGATCTCCTTGGGGTATAGACCTTGTAGCAGTATTACTGAGTCAAAGGGTATTCACAGTTTTATAGCTCTTCAGGAATAGTTCCAGATTGTTCTCCAGAATGAAGACCAACCATCAATGTACCCATTTTCCATCATGCTTCACAGCATTTGTCAGTTTCCTTTTCTGTCATCATAGACAATCTGATAACTATGAGGTAGTATCTCAGAGTTGTTGTAAATTGCATTTCTCTGATTACTAGTGATTTAGAGAATTCTTTCATATGACTATTGATAGGTTCGATTTTCTCTGAAACCTGCCTGTCTATATCCTTCCGTGAATATGTAATCTCTTTTTTGTGGGGAGAAATGAATCTATTTCTGCTGAGTTGCCACCAGCAATACTTTTTTTTAATTTAATTTGCTTTTTTATCTTTAGTTTTAAACATTTATTTCCATAAGTTTTATAATTTTCCTCTCTCTTCCCTCTTTATCCCCTTCCCTTCCCTTGACAACCAGCAATCTGATATAGACTTTACATATACATTCCTATTAAACATATTTTCACATGTCATGTATAGAAGAATTATAATGAAAGGGAGAAACCATGAGAAAGAAAAAAAAAAGAAAATAGTCTGCTGACACCTAATCTCTACATTCAGACTCCATAGTCCTTTTTTTTTAATGTGGATGGCATTTCCCATCATGAGTCCTTTGGGAATGTTTTTGGTCCCTGCATTGCTAAGAAGGGCTACATCTATAAAAATCAGTCATTGCAGACTGTGACTGTTACTGTGTAAAATGTTCTCCTGGTTCTGCTCACTTCACTCAGCATCAGTTCATATTAATCTTTTTAGGTTTTTCTGAAGTCTGTCTCTTCATAATTTCTCTTTTTAAAATTAAATTGTTTATGTTTTAGTTTTCAAAATTCATTTCCATAACTTTTAAATTATCTCCCCCACCTTCTCCCCTCCTTCCCCAAAATGACTTGCAATCTGATACAGTCTCTACACATACATTCCTATTAAACACGTTTTCAAATTAGTCATGTTGCATAGAAGAATTTTAACAGATGGGAAAAACCACGAGAAAGAAAACAAAACAACAAAAAAGGAGAATAAAACAAAACAAAAAAGAAAATAGTCTGCTTTGTTCTGTATTCCAACTCCATATTTCTTTCTCTGGATATGACTGGCATTTTCCATTGTGTGTCCTTTGGAATTATTTTAGGTCCTTGCATTGCTGAAAAGGGCTAATTTTATCAAAATTAGTCATCACACACTGTGGCTATTACTATGTAAAATATTCTCCTGGTTCTGGTCCCCTCAGTCAGCATCAGTTCATATAAGTCTTTCCATGATTCTCTGAAGTTCATCTGTTCATCCTTTCATATAGCACAATAGTATTCCATTACATGCATATACCACAACTTGTTCAGCCACTATTCCCCAATTAATAGTCATCCCTTCAATTTCCAGTTCTTGGTCACCACAAAGAGAGCTGCTATAAATATTTTTGTACACAATCTTGATGTACGTTCCTCTGTATATATTGAACCCCCCAGTAGAATATAAAATCCTTGAAAGCAAGAACTACTATCATTCTGTATACTCATCACCCACTACATAATGGCTATCAAATGGAATTGAATTAATAAAAGAAAATTAGCTTTCTAGTCTAGGAATCAAGGACCATCTTTACATAGCTAAGCAAAGGTTATTATAACATAACAGAATCAACATTTGGTGGACAATTGGAAGTATTGGTGAATGATGTTAGAAACTTCTATCTGAAAGGTCTCAGTCTACTTCATTCTTAAAACTTTAAATGAGAACTATGTCATTTACTGGTAGTATGTGTATCTAAGAAAACTCATCCACTATTTCACATTACTAGGATATCTTTTAGTGCAGAAGACAATTTAGGTATTGGGAGAAAATATTATTCACTGACAAAACAGTGAATCTTTACTTGTTAAAATTTATGATACAGTAATACAAATGCAGCATTTCCTGTTACCAGAATAGCTGAGATTTCCCAGTGGATAT
Organism: Petaurus breviceps papuanus; assembly: GCF_028583685.1. Lineage (NCBI taxonomy): Eukaryota > Metazoa > Chordata > Mammalia > Diprotodontia > Petauridae > Petaurus > Petaurus breviceps. The sequence continues at coordinate 67,783,078 of NW_027185655.1, forward strand.
TAATTCACTGATTGAATTTAATATTCATACTGCATCACCCCCTGTGTTTTGCATTTTTATGCCTCCACATTTCACCTTAAATCTGAAGATCATTTGTACATTTTATGAGGCACCAAAGGTCTTCAGGACAACATTAAGGAAGCAGAGGCAAGCACATTTCTATGCTAATTTAACTCAAAAATAAAAAAAAATGTTCAAGTTTATATTTATATTTTTTCAAAATATGATCTGTGTAAGCAGAGTGACAAAGTAGGTAGAAAGCCAACCTTGAAGGCACAAAGACACATATCTCACCTCTGATATATACTGACTATATGACTCTGGACACCTAATCTCTCAGTGATCTGGACAACTTTCTAAGACCATAAATTGAGAGAAAACTATGACCTGCATTGGTAGATGGAATATCCTCACCTGGGAGTTCTCTATACCAATGAATGTTAGGTTCAGTCCCTAACTTTATGAAAGCCCATATCCCATTCCTATTCCTATTCTACCATATGATCTGTTATCTTCTTATAGAATAAAAATGTAAATTAGAAAATTATACTCTGAAGATTTATGAAATACAATACTTGTTCACCAGCCATAATAAATTCTATCCCTGTAGACAATTTTATAAAAAAATGAAATACATCAAATCCATAAATCTAAGGGTTTCATTAAAAGTTATGAAAAGCATTTACATTGCCCAGAGAAGTCTAGGGGCAGGGAGAAGATGATGTTGTACTGGTCAATAACACCCTAAATCTTACTTCTAAGTTTCCTTAAGCTTTCTAATTTGTAATCTCTTCATGGATGAATGGTATAGTCCCTGATCATATTACTTTTATTACTTGTGATTTATTATTATTACATTTACTTTAAAAAAAACACCCTTCCACTTGAAATTATTTCATGGTTCTCTTTGCCACTAAGGTTTCTTTTTTAAAAAGTGGTTTGATTATAGCAGGGCATAGAAAAAGGGTTAAATCACTGGGAGGATGTCTTAAAACTTAGAGTCCTGGGGTCTTTGCCTCTGAGATGATTTGATGGCTAGGCAACATCAACCCAAATTCACAGGTCTGACTATCTCCATTCCTTGCTTGAAAGCTTGTGAAGAGGTCTGCTTTGACTACAAAATTAAAAAAAAACACAAATATTTGTTGTTCTACACAAGCTAGATTCTCTACCTTTTCAGACTCTTTACATGATATTTCCCCTTTGTAGTCACTAGGTCTAGCTTACTACACTTGCACTAAAATTGTTCCTTAATCTCCTGTCTTTGCCCATGTAATATGCTATTTCCTCCTTCTTCACCCTATGTGAGAATGGCCATGCCTCATTTCTTAAGAAGAGTTTCCTGAACTTCACACTGAAAGGGATCTACCACAGTTTTCATAAAGCAATCTAGAGTCATTCTACCTGTCTATTCTTTCATTTTTTCTCATCTTTCTTAGTAAATTATAAGCTTGTTGAAGGCAAACTACTTTGTGCTGTTTTTAATTTGTGTATTCATAAATCCAATCACTGTGCCCTGCTTATTTTAGGCACTTTATAAATATTTGCTGAACTACTTTTAACCCAGTTCCCTGAAGCAAAAAGTTTAAGTAGATATGGTTGCCTAATGTTTTTAAAGCTCTGTAATGACATTGTTCAATCAATTAACTAATCAACATGCAATTATTAATACCTGCTAATCAAGGTACTGAGGATATGAAAACTAGAATAAAATCACCCCTGTCCTTGAGTAGCTTATATTCTCCTATAAAGCTGTGAATGAGCAGCTTTCCAAAGGATGGGTGCTGTGAATGGTTTTCAAGGTTCTAATTGCATCGTATAGTGAGCTCTGTATTTATTCAATAACAAATCAGAGCAAAACATTCATAGAAAATCAAAATGTAGCATTTTCAATGTTACAACTTATAACAGAAAATCAAAATACAGTATTCACCATGTCACAACTCAACAACTTATCACTAAAATGGCCACATAGTTTTCACCAAAGTGGTCACATAGTTTTAAACAAAGTACATTCATTTTGTCAATCAGAAAATCCATAATTCAATCACAAAGTACAAAAGTCAAAGTTCTCCACCCTTATGTCACTGTAAATCATGATCTTTTCAGTCAGTACACAGTATTCAAGTAAAGTCTTCTTTCAGCTTGACCTAAGGCTGTCTCTCAACTCCCATGGTTCCTCTTACATGGTTCTGGCTACAACTGTCACCTGGGTTCTAAAGCAGGAAGCTCCCAGTTCCTTGTCTAGTCTTCATCCAGTTCCTGTTCCATATTGAAATTCACAGTGCCCAATCCACCACAAGTCCTTCACAGTTCCTGTTTCTGGGAAGACAAAGCTTGGCAGAGCCACGGTAATATTCATGCACATTGCCAGCACCATCATCAATTCACTCTCTTCCTGTGAAATCAATTCAGACCCACCAACAAGGTCTGAGAACTCAACACAAATCATAAACATAGAAATCAACACAATCCCACAAACAAAGTTCAAGAGGTCAGCATAAATTATCAGTAAAGTCCTAGGACCTCCAAAACCCTCCTCCAGGACTTCTGTAAACATACAACCAGAAAATCCTCTTTCAAGGCTTCCAGTAAGGTCCCAGGGTTTCTGTACAAAGTATCACAAATAAACATCAACACAGACAGAACAAACACAATACCTGGATGCCACAAGTTTTCTCCTTCTTGACTCTGACACCACAAGAGTTCTCTTCTCAGTTCTGCTGCCTCAAGCCTCAGCCTCTCCTTATACATTATCATTAGCTCCTCCCCTTCCTGTTGAAGGAGTTCATGAGTTCTAGGTTTCAGAGGTTCTGTTTCTTAAGAGACTTGATACAAGGCCCAAAAGAAACTTGAACTGAAACAAGGTGTTAATTCAGTAGCTGAAACAAGGTGTGAACTACTTCTGTGCTTGCCATTACGTCTACTAAGAGAGACATCATTTAGACTTATAAGCATATATAAAATATATATCTAAGATGCATATGCTCATGTGTAGTATATTTGCACCCATTTATTATCTACATATGTATATGGGTCTTATCTGCCTCTGAGGAAAGAGGGAAAGATCCAGGGAGTTCCCAAATCACCATCAGGATACTTGCAGGGGTCAGATGCACAGATAAAAACCATATGGGATACTGAACTATATTATTCATTTTCTCCCTCAAAAATTGCTGTTCTGGGGGCAGAACAGTTTCAAAATAAAAACTGCACCTCTTGTCACTAGCCCTTTAATAACACCAACCTTCCCACTACTCTTGGTTACACATAATACCATAACCAATAGTGAATATCAAGTAAACCCAGCCAAAAAATAAATAGAAGTCAAGAAGCATGTGAAAACTGCAATATCCTAGAAAATACATAGGAGGGGATGAACTCTTCATACAAAAATAAAATAAGATTGTAACTGAACCAAGAGAGAGCTCTTAGTTTCGTACAATGGGAAAGTGTCTAAATTCTCCAGGCAGGCAAGCTAGAAATCAAGGATATATTGAGAAGCCAAAATCCCGTCAATGCCTTCAGTTTTTTAAGTCTCTATTCCTTTCCAAAACAGCTTTTATACCAGATCTTCCCCTCATTTCAGTGTCTTACTAATCTTCTGAAAACTTGTCAGCATGCAAAATGCTCAGTAGCATTCACCACAGGCATGAGAGAAAGCTCATTTATCAAATAAGCACAAGCTAATTTGTAGCAGGAGGGTGAAAAACAAGTCACTAATAGCTGGGGGCATCAGGAAAGCTCTCATGTTGGAGGTGGTATGTCAGATAAATTTGGGAATAAATTATTTTATTTTATATGCTTTCCTAAACTATAGGTAATTACTAAAAATTCCTTTGAATTCTTCTTCATGGCATAAGTTAGTGTTTAGGCATTCACCAACACTCTAGGAAATGTGATAAATCATCAAGGAGAGGTTGTACACCATTCAATTACATCCACTCCCTGGTGCCCACTTTCCAAACATTCTACTCAAAGAAGCATAGTCAATTATTCCACCACTAATCAGTACATTCCAGTGGAACCTGGGTTCAGGAAACATGAAAACAAAGGTATTTAACACTCTCACATTTACAGAAGCAGGGCAACGACAGAAAACTCCACAATAGCCCACATAATAGCACAGTTAAAAGTCTACTTTCAGTGAGGAGACCCATTATGTTAATATTTTTAGGATAAGAAAATATCTGTCTCAGGAAGAGAAAACCATGCATCATGACGGCAAAATAGCAACACTTAAACTTTGTATAGCACTATAAGGTTTGAAAACACACACAGAGATACATACACACAAATATATCTGTACATATTTATGTACACACATATGTATACAAACATTCTCATTAAAGTCTCACAATCACTCTCTGAGACAAGTATTGTTATTACCATTTTACCAATGAAGAAACAGGTTTGGACAAGTGATTTCCCCAGGGTAATACAAAGTAATATTCTCAGTAACTACCTGTGTCAGGATTTGAACTGAGATATTTCTCAGTGGATAGAGTTCCAGACTTGGAGTCAGGAAAACCTGAGTTCAAATCTGGTCTCAGACACTTAATAACTTTGTGACTCTTGGCAAGTCATTTAATCCTGTTTGTCTCAATTTCCTTATCTGTAAAATAAGGTGGAGCAGGAAATGACAAGCCATTTTATTATCTTTGGCAAGAAAACCTCAAGTGGGGTCACAGAGAGTCAAACATGACTGAGAAACAACGGAACAACAATATTCCTGATTCCAGATCCAGCATTATATGTCCTGTGCCACCATGATGCTCCTAAATAAAAATGTACCTGATAACAGCGGTAAATAAGTACTGCCAATACCTATATATTCTCTTGCCACTCAAGTAAGTTCCCTTTACTAAGGCTGGATGGGATCTGTGACTATCTCCCATCAATTTGTTCACACAATGATTTGCTATTTAGAAAAGGAGATTACATTGAAGTATGAAAAGCAGAGTTTTTGTGGTCTTTCTCCCTCCCTCAGAGGGGGAGAATTTAGCTTATTATTTGCTAAAGCTTCAATAGATGGAAAAAGTGAAACAGCAACCCAAGTTCTCTATGCAACGTAGATCCTGAACATAATGTTTACCCTTTCTAAAATCAGTGTGAGTTGCTGAATTTACTCTTGACCACAGGCAATCTGCTACTTGCTAGACCACAACTTAGCTACAGCACAAAGATTCACAAGGAGCAGACATAAGTCTTCCTAAAACACTAACAAATGAAAAGGGATGAGAATAGAAAGATAATGATGTCTTCCCTGCCAGAAATAGCAAATTGCATCTAAGGTGATTCTTCAATGCTAAATTGCAGAATTTCTAATCATTAAATAACTAGAGAAAAATTAGACTAAGGTGATAGAGAAATTAGCAGTTTGTTCTCTTTCTGAAAAAGGAAACTTTTTATAAATCAGATTTCTTGGCTATTAAATAAATGTAAGAGAGATGGGAGGAAAGCTAACTTCTAAAGAGATTTATGCTCCAAATAAATCCGCACTTCAGAAACAAAATGAAAGGATATAGAAAAAAGTTTTCAAGAAATTTAAAATTGAACAGACTATCCTAGAAAATAGTGGAAAGAAAAAGGGAAATAATGTAGAATGTAATAGGTTTAAATTAGTCTGTCCTGATGATGATTCTGAAAGGCTTGTTTGGGTTTCATAATACAGGTAAATTTTCATCCAGGGACGATCTTTTCCATGTGAAATATAGGTCTGGAAACTCCTCATTTTGTCTACATTTTTTTTGGTTCTGATCTTAAATACTCCCCACCCAGAGTGTTTCTATATAAATAGCAAAACACACAAAAAAAATTATACGATACCATGAATCTCCATTTAATTATGCTTGCTTTAAAAAAAGAGTAATAATAAATTCCACATGCTACATTCAAAACTGTACTGATTACCTGTGCTTCCTTTGAAACTTCCTTTTGTCCTTTTCTTTTTATTACCAAAAAAGCTTCAATAGTCTTTTTTTGTCTTCAGTAATGTTAACCAACCTATCCACTGCAACCCCCTGGCACTATTAAAACTGTAAAGGGTCAAAAAAAAAAATCCCTGTAACAAATTATCGTAGTCAAGCAAAATAAATCCACACATGGTCTGTGTCCAAAAACATATGTCTCTTTCTGCCCCCTTGAGTCCATTATCTCTCTTTCAGGAGCTAGGTAGCAAGTTTTATCATGTAATAGAAGATTATAATTTATTATGTTACCTGGTGACATGCTTTCTTGTTCATTGTATTGATCAGAGTTTTAAATTTTGTCAAAATTGTTTCTTTTTATAATGTTATTGCATCAATTGTTCTGTTCACTTTCTTCTGTGCATAAGACTTTCTGTAAACTTTTATTTTTTACTGATGGTATAGTGAGATTCCATTATATTAATATGATACGTTTTTTTTTTCCATTCATTCTTCTATTATCTGGAAATGACTTTAGATTTTAATCCTTTTCTTTTTTTTCCTTTTAGAGCCCCACCATGAGCAGTTTGTTTTGCTTTTAATCATTCTACCCCCATGATTACCTTTCCTCTTAAACCTTCCTCCTCTTCCTCATTGTTTCACTGTCGAGTGTATGGTATTCCTAAATGATACTCATTATACTTTTTTTTATAACTTTCTTTATGCTGTCCATCAGGGTTAAGTGACCTGCCCTGGATCACACAGTTAATATGTGTCTGAGGCCAGATTTGGACTCAGTTTTTCCTGATGCCAGAGCCTGTGCTATATCCACTGTACAATCTAGCAGCTCTGTTGTTGTTTTTACAAATTTTTCTGTAGGTATGTGATTTTATGTTCAATTGTAAATATATGTTTGTATAATCATTTCGCCTTTGTTTCAGAAAAGAATGTGGTAATCTGCAGATCATTGCATTTACCCCCTTCCTTCCTATGTATTTACTCTTACTATGAAGTCCTTTATTACTTCTTATCCTCCCCGCTTTTTCTTCTCTGAGTTCTTAGAACAGTGCCAATCCACCTTCATATCTTCTCATTTTCTTATTTAACTCCATCAATTTCCTTTGAAGACATTAAAGGCTGAAAGGTCTCTTTTTCCCCATTAGAAAGTTAGTGCTACTTCATCATAAATGCCCTTTTAGCTCTGGACTCTTACATTTATATTTCAGCTACTTCTCAACTCTGGTTTTTTCATCATTAATACTTGAAAATCCTCTTTTCTACTAAAGGTACATTTTTTTCTCTGTAAGAATTATTGTAATGGCAAGCAAAGGAGTATCCTTCTTTCAGTTATTCAAGTACTTAGCTCCTTGTTTCAGTTATTTAAATACTTACCTCTTAGTTTCAGCTATTCAAGTGCCTTTGAGCCCCACCTGCTATTCAGAGGTGAGAGGAACTTGCTGATGCAACAGCAAGGATGGAACAGGAAGGAGCAGAGCATATAAAAGCAGGAGAAGGAGCTGGAACCAAGCAGAACTGAGAGGGAGAACATTTGTGGTGTTAGCACTCTGTCCATCCTTTCTATGTGGATTTCTGTTTGTGTTACTTTGTCAGACAGAAGCATTCTGTCTTTTGAATTGTGTTGTTTGTCAGACAGAAGCACTCTGTTGTCTTGTGTTGATTTCAGAGACAGAAACTGAATTGATATGATAGTGCCAGTAATGTGTGTGAATATTGTTGTAATTCTGCTAAGCTTAATGTGTGTAAATATTGTTGTGGTTCTGTTTAAGCTTTGTCTTCCTAGAAACAGAAACTTCAAAAGGATTGGAGTGGACTAGTCACCTTGATCTTCCATATGGAACAGGAGGTGGAACAGGAGCTGCCAGCTGCCTACCTGTGAATCCAGGTAACAGCTGGGTCAATTCAGGCAAGAGCTGGAAGTGTGGAAGAAGAGGCATGCAGTTTGGAAGTCATCTCAAGTCAAGATGAAAAGACTTTTACTTGGGTACTTACATTATAATGTAAAGCCAAACATAAGCAGCTTTCTAGAGGACTGCTGCTGTGAACAGCTTTCAAGGTTCTGCTTACACAGTATAGTGAACTCTCTATTTATTCAATAACAAACCAAGACAAAACATTCACAGAAAAAAGTACAGCATTCAGAATGTTTTCACTTCACAACTTATCACTAAAATGGACACATCGTTTTCACCAAAGTCGTCACATTGTTTTAAGCAAAAGATAACATGCATTTAGTAAGTCTTTCATTTAGTAAAGCCTTAATTCAATCACCCTTAATTAGGCAACCCTCCTTAATTGACACAAAGTACAAAGGTCAAAGTCCTCCATCCATGGAGTGCAATTAAGCTACACTATCATCAGTTACTACTAAGTGACCTCTTAAGGGGTAGAGGAAAGTACAAAGGCCATCCACCCTTAGGTCACAAATAAGTTACAATCTCAACTGTCAGCATTAAATACCCAAGTTGAAGTTTTCATTTTGACTAAAGGCAGACTTTCTGCTTTCATGGTTCCTCTTCCATGGGCCCAGGTCCAACCAGAATCTACCAAACCATCACCTGGGTTCAAAGGTAGATGGCTCTCAGTTCCTTGTCCAGCTCTCCATGCAGCTCCTGTTTCATATTAAAGCTCACAGTGTCTAATCCACCTCAAGTTCTTCACAGTTTCTGTTCCTGGGAAGACAAAGCTTAATCAAGCCACAATAGCATTCATTGCCAGCATCTTTCTCAATTCACGTTTTGCCTGGGAATCCAACACAGCCCCAAAACAGGCAAAGTACTGATACCACAATCATGCTTCCTCTGGCAGCTCCAGCTGGCCCTCAGAAATCTTTGACAGCTCCGGCTAGTTCTCAGAAGCTCTAAGCAGAAGTTTCAGTTGGCTCTCAGAAGAAGCTCCACCACCATAACAAGCACTGTTCTTGAAATCACTTTCCCCTTGAAGTTCTGGGAGGTTCTGGAAAAAGCTTTGCCACCATAAGTTATGTTCTCAAAATCAAAATCAATTTCTCTCCCTGGGCCTTTCCTCTTTAGTCGCCAGGCTGCTTGCTCCAATAAGTTCTGACTCTCTAGCTTGTGCCCTTCCTTATATGAGTCATTACCTCCTCGCTGTTCCAGATACTTCTTGTTACATCAAGAAGTCTTTCCCAATGTGGTATTCACAAGTTCTGGGTCTTAATACTTAAGTTGAAACTAAGTGCTAAGTACCTGTTAGCTTGCCAATACAAGGGGAAATCTAAAGATTCCGTTACAATTACATGTGGCCACCCTAGTAATTACTTATGTTATATTGTTGTGAATGTTGTACTTTGGTTTCTGGAATGTTTTGCTTTAGTTTACTGTTGAATAAAGAGAAAATTCACTATACTATGTGATCAGAAACTTAAAATTATTCACAGCAGCAGTCCTCAGGAGAGGTGCTCATGTTTGGCTTTACAATTATATATGATCAGCTTGGCAGGGTAAATTTACTTGGATTTTTTTTTTCCTTTTGCTTATGGGGGGGGGATGGGAATGCAGGGCAATTGGAGTTAAGTGACTTGCCCAAGGTCACATAGCTATTGTTAAGTGTCTGAGGCTGGTTTTTAACTTAGGTCCTCCTGAACTCCAGGGCCGGTGCTCTATTCACTGAGCCACCTAGCCACCCCAATTATACTTGATTTTAGGCATAAGTCTTTTGCCTTTTGGAGTATTATATTCTTATATGTCCTTTTGTTTAGAGGAGAAAATGCCACATTTTGCATGATCCTGCAATATATTTTCTTTAATACAAAAGTTCTGAATTTTGGTTATGACTTTCCTGGTACTTTTGCTTTTGTGCTCTATTTCAGGAGAAAACAGTGGATTCTTTCTGATTTCATATTGTATTCTTATGATTACAGCTTGAGCATTTTATGTCATTTTTTTGCAATATGTTGTCTTTTTGAAGCATTTATTCTCCTTTCATTTCTTTCCTCTGTAATTTTTATTTCATTTTTTAAAATAATCTACCTAATTTGGGGCGGCCAGGTGGCTCAGCAAGCAAGAGCACTGGCCCCAGTGTCAGGATGACCTGGGGATCAAATCCGGAATCAGATACTCAGCACCACACCCAGAAATAACTGGCCATGTAACCGTGAGCAAGTTACTTAACCCAGATTGCTTTAAATAATAATAATAATAATAATCTACCTAATTTCTTCTAAATATTGTTTTAATCCTTGTAAAACACATTTCCATTTGAGCCTCTATTTCTTGTCTTTATGAAAATAATTTCTCCTTTTAGGGTACATTTTAGGCATATCCATAGCTACAGTAATTTTTTAAAGTACAAATCAATACCTTGTTTACTTTACTCCTTTCTCTAATGTTAGTTCTTGAATTTGGGATTGGTGCCAAGGCTAGATTCTGCCTCCTATGGCACTTTTAGGTTGGAGTGGTCAGCCAGGTTTCTTCTTACTCAGGACCACCTGTTTTCCTATATAGACTCCAGTATACCAGAGTTAAACTCAACTGATTCTTTAAAGTTCAGAACACTATATCTTCAGTGCCTTCTGTGATATTCCAAGGGAGTACTAGGGACTTTAGATCCCTAGGCTCCCTGAATTGTGTTTTTGCCCTGGTTGTTGCCACTCCTGGTAACTTTCAATGTTGTCAGTTTGGGTTTCCAAATAGCCTGGGGATTTTAGACCTCATTGAGCATTTCTCTGTTGCTTCTAGACACAGAGACTTACAGGCTACATGGATCTCCTTCCTATACCTAGGTGCACTGACAAATTACTAGCTCTTTTTTGCCCACACAGGTACTGGTCTTGTTGGAAGCTCCCTTCCTTAATTAATGTGGGCTTTCGACAGAATTTTTGTGTAGTAGTATTGTGGTAGAAAAAAAATCAATTGCTCTGATTTCTTATTAAATTGATCAATCCCTCTTTGTTGAAAAAGCTAACTCCCTTCAGATAGACTTCTTAACTGGACATCCTCCTAATTTTCCAGATGAAGAAACTGAAACTCAGTAATGTTAAGTGATTTACCATTGGTCCAACATAAGTAGTAAATGTTAAAGATGGAATTTGACTTCAGGTGTTCCTGATCCCAAATATAACATGACATTTTCAATACCAACTACCTCCCCAAGATATCCTTAGCTTTGGAAGGTGTTGACCACTTAAATATGCCACAGAGAATAAATGTGTAGAAAGTTTAGGAGTAATTGTAGTGCCAGTGCAATATTCACAGCAAAAATGGTGGCTATGAATATGCTGGCACAGATTAAAATATAACAGACTCTCCATATAGAAGACAGAAGAAAAATATTTATTCAGATACCAGAAAACCAAATACCTACTCCAAAAAGTTGAATCCATCATAGTAACAAAGAAATTAACACACCATAACACAGCACGAAGTCACACCATCCTTTAGCCTTCTCCAAAACACTCACAAGCCAAGCTGTCTTCTTGCCTGCATCCTCTCTCTCCCAGTGTGCCAGCTGCTCTAAGTCCCAGCTTCCTGTGGGCTCTGCTCCACCCTTCACCAAACTCCCCCCACCACTGTCTCCACATGATTGCATTCAGCCTATTAAGGGCGGGGCAAAGGTCTTCAAATTACCATTACCATTACATTTGACCCGAAGATCTTTCATGTCCCTTACGTAGCAAAAAATGTTAACAATACATTCCATTACATACAATAATTGGAATTTAGGGGTAACTGATATCAAAAGAAATTTACAACAATATAACAGGGATAACAGAAAATAAGCACACAAAACAACATATCAGTGTGGGGGCTTGGACACAAGCACCCCATAATTTCCCCCTCAGACAAATGGAGCTCAAAAGTTTGGGGTAAGTGATGAAGGTTTCTTCCTCCATAGCTACTTCTTGCTGAAATTGGACTGTCCCTTCCCTGAGAGGTCCCACTCAAGAGGTCAGGTCTTTAGCTGGCATCCAGAGCTTGGTCAACACCAAGTCCTGGGGTGACACATCACCGTTCTGGATAGGAGGTGACATCTGGCTTAAGTAATCAGACATCTACAGGTGGAAGGTACTAAACCTGCAGAAAACAAATCTAGAAAACAAGTTTAACAGACAAAAAGCTAAAAAAGAACAAGGAGAAAATAACCAAAAGCTGGATAGATATAGGGTCAGCAATGCTTCTAGAGTCCATGAACCCACTATCATAGCCTCATTCCCAGTAGAATATATGAGTTCATGGTACAATTTGGTAATCATCCTCTCTTGAATAAACAACAGTTACAACACTATCTTTCCCATGTACCATAAGTTCTGCAGCCTTTGGAACATCATCTGTCTTCCACTTTACCCATACTTTAGCTCCCAATTTTATTCTATCAGTAGAACCAAACCTGTCAGTTCCTCTGATAGTTATTTTGGAAGGAGCATCCGTTTTCACAAGGTGTATTGTTTCTCAAGGAATAATGATCACTTGAAATATTCTATCATTTTTACACAACTGTATAGGCTCTTCACCAAAATTTTGGAATGTCACAATATTTTCTCCTTGATAATTAGAATCTATTACTCCAGCCAATACATATATTCCTGAAACTACTGATCCTGATTTAGGTAATATCTATCCAAAATGATTTTTAGGGATTCTCATACATATTCCAGGGAAGATTTTACTTATTTCTTTTGTATCCAACCATGGATACAGTGCTGGAACTCAATATTTGGGGCTTTATGTATTTGTTGTCCTCTAATTTGCACATTTTGGGTCATCATTCTGGCTAGAGGTGTACTTCTTCCCAATGGTCTATTATTCAAATTATATAAAGTGGTGAACAAATTACCTTTTCAATAGTGATATGAATTATTAGTACTTAACTTCCTTAATTGTTCTTCCAATAATCCATTCATTCTTTCAATTAACCCTGATGCTTTTGGATAATACGGAATATGATATATCCATTCTATATTATTTAATACACAATATCTCATTTCATTACCTTTGAAATGTGACCCATTTTCACTTTGAATCTGCACTGGGGTTCCATAATATAGACTTATGATACAGAGAGTTTTATAGCTGTTTTTCTGGGTCACATTATTACAAGGACAAACCACTAGCACACCTAAATAGGTACCAACACAAGTACATATAAATTTGCATCCTTTATCTTGCAGTAGAGGACAAAGATAAGCTATTTGCTAAATTTGGGGTGGAGCTTTTCCCCTTGCTATATCTCCAGTTACTACCCAAGGAATGATCAGTTCCTTTTCTAGTTGACATATAGGACATTTCTCTGCTACCTATTTTAACAATGAATGTGAGATACTAACCCCTCAATCTCATGCCTACCAGTGTGTGGCCTGGACTCCTAAATGGCCAACTATTTGATGGACCCATTTTGCTAGTACTGGATCATCAGTTGGTGTCAGACTAGGGACAATATGTTGAGCAGCAATCTTTGCTAGTCAATCAACATGTGCATTGTATTCACATTCTGGCATGGTAAGGTCCATGTGAGCATCTACATGAAAAACTGACAGATTAGTAACCAAAGACATGTCTTATATATCTTCCCATAATTCTCTTCCCCAGACGTGTTTAACATGAATTTTCCATTTAGAATGGACATGGGCATCCATTTAGCTAACCCATTAACTAGCCCATGAATCAGTAAATATATGACACTGTCCTCCTTGCTTTATTTTAATGGCTTGCTGTACTGCCATAAGTTCAGCATATTGACTACTTCCACCTACCCAGTGCTTTCCTTAATCTGAGTCTAGCAGAATGTGTGACAAACTTGAATACAATGGTTCAGGAATATCTGTAGAGGCAGTTCTTAATTTTCTCTTCCATCTAACAAGACGTCCCTTTTCTCATCACATTTTGTATAGTTCATTAGTTGGAATACCATCAATTCTTCCAAAATCTGCCCCTGCTTTCAATAGAGCAGTAAAAATTTCTTTTCTCATCAATCTATTCTGACTCTGAATTTGCTGGCTATTTACTCTTCTTTCTTGAGGAAATTTATCTTTTTCCCATGCCCCTAAGCCACTTAGTTGTAAAATATTATCTAGCACCCCCAAAAAGTGGTTCCCTATTTCACCAATTAGTAGTCAGAATTAGGTGCTTATAAGCAGGAGGAACCATCTTCACTATGATATTTCTATGAGAAACTGCTAAGGGGATATCGTGACACACATTTGCATCTTTGACCATGATAGCAGTCTTTGTTACCTCCTCCTTTAACTTTCTCATACAGTCCTTAAGCAAATATCAGGGTCTCTCTCCACTAGTCCACATAGAATCGGTGGGACACATTTTATTGCATCCATCTGCTGCTAAAGCTAACAGATTGGTCATTAGTCATATTGTTACATCCTTGCATATGGTAATCCCTACAAGTTTGCTCTACCAAAGAATTCTAATATCTATAAATTTCAAACAATCCATTCTATCTACCCATATTCCTCCAGCTCTTTCATTACTGATTCTCACAATCTGAGACACTAACGATTCTCCCATCCTCGAGATAAGTTGACTTCATATATTAGTAACCTCCTGCTGAGTGAAATCCTCAATTTTCTCCTTGAACTTTGGTTGGCGTCCCAGATTCTCCTATTTTCTTCTCAGTATGGGGCAAACTTCTGCTCTTGTCTCCTCATTTAACTTTGCTTCATTTTCCTCCCACATATTCCCCTGGCAATTGTCATCATGGCAACTAGGCTCAGCCTATATTAGGATGGCATGCACATTCATCTTATTAGTTTTTTTTTTTCTTAGCTAAATTCACAGGTTTTTTTTTTCTTCTACTACCTGAAATCCTCCAGCTTGCTCTTCTTAAGGAGAGCCCAAATGCTGTAATACAACCAATTCTCTTCCCATTTGATTTTTTTTTCTTGGAGCCACTTTTCTCTGCCTTTACATATAACATGATAACTTGTTAGTAAAACCCAGCCTCTTCTATACACCCCTTCCAGTTCCCTTTCTGATTTTATTGGTGTTCCTTGCAAACATGCTTCTAAATCTTGAGGTTGTCCCTTCTGTAGCCTTATTTCCCAGTTTTCACAGAGCTCTGTACTTTTAGCCCATTCCCTTCCTGGGGAGGAAAAAGGTAAATCCTCCTATCCTGGCATTTGTATTTCTTCTTTTAAAGCCCTTCTGCCTCCAAAGAAAGGTCTGATATTTTGCAATCCCATCCTCAATACCAAATGTAATTCCACTGCAATATTCACAGAAACAAAGGTAACTATGAATATGCTGGCACAGTTATGAATTGCAAAACATAACAGACTCTCCAGATAGAACACAGAAGCAAAACATTTACTCAGATCCCAGAAAACCAAACCTTAACACCAGAAAGTCAAATCTATCCTAGGAACAAAGAAGTTAATACACTATAACACAGAAAGGAGCCACACCATCCTTTAGCCTTCCAAAAAACAAACACAGGCCTAGCTGTCTACTTGCCTGCATCCTCTCTCTCCCACTGTGCTAGCTGCTCTGACTCCCAGCTTCCTGTGGGCTCTGCTCCACCCTTCAACAAACTCCTCCCACCACAGGTTTCATGTGGTTGCATTCAGCATCAGGGCAGGGAAGATCTTCAAAGCAGGAACGATCTTCAAATTCCCTTAGGTTTTTTAAGGGGCAGGGAAGATCTTCAAATTTCCATTACCATTACAGTAGTGTAGATAGGCAATGCAAAAGGATATATATTTTTGTACAATTACCAATAAATGTCATGTTTAAAAAGATTCATTAATTTCCCCTGAGGCCACACTAGAACATGGCATCTGCATAGAAGCTTAGAGTTAATAAGGTCCAGAGAAATTATCCAGCCCATTCTTTTACCCTGCTTAGGAATTCCTTCTGCAAAACCATGGAAAGATGGTTATCTAGCTTTTTCTTAAACACCATTGACAGGAAGGTACTTCCCTAATCAGGTAAATCCTTCCACTTTCATATAGATCTAAAAATTGGAAAATAGTGTTTTCACTATGCCTGGAATATCCTCCTTCCTCACCTTCAAAACTCAGAATCCTAGGCTTCCTATAAATTCACTTTCTACAAGAGTCCTTTCCCAAGTCCCCTGTGTACCCTGCTTTCCAACAGATAGCTCCTCCAACCCCTTACTACTCTGTGGGTTATTAGAGATATGCATACTGTCTCCCACATTAGAATGCAAGCTCCTTGAGGATAGGAACTATTTTTTTTGTATCACTAATGCCTAAGATAGTGTCTGACATGTTGGAAATTATTAATAAATTATAAGAAAAAGAATTTAGATTCAACATAATTTCTGTCCATTGGTTTTAGTCTAATCCGACAAAATTTTACATATTGTATCATCTTTTTTATAGAAACCCTACAAATATTTGAGGGAAACTACTGGATCACCAAGTATTCTCTTTTCCAGGATAAACCTTGCTCCAAATTAAGTATGTTCTTGAAGTGCTTCCCAGGTAACATGGTTTCATTTTTAATCCTCATCCTGACCACTCTTTCCCAGATGCACTCCAATTCATTACCGTCTCTCATTAGAGTAGTCTCCATAACTACACAGATCATCATAGAACTTGGCCTAATCAATGCATACTACACAGAGAATAGACTTATTTTTGAACACTTACATCTAGGACTTAAAGCCTGACACAGACAAAGGGATTTGTTATTTCCTGCATTGTGTGATCTCAGAGCAATAAGTTCCAGAGTCTGTTGGCATGGAGACCACCATATAACAAGGTAAATTCCCATGAAAAACAGTAGGAGCTAATGTTGTTTCTGCTGAACAATTTTCAGGTTCCCAAATAAGAAGAATCTGGTGGGTTAACACAGTGCACAGAGAAGCAGGAAAAGCAAAACAAAACTGGCTAGGCATCTGTGAGGAGGTAAGGGGGGAGAAAGAACTGATCATTAATATGCAATAGAGCACACACCTGTACACAAGCCCATCATTTGTTCTTTCTATCTGGAGCGGAAATATACTTAAATATGTTTACCTAGTGTTTTCACAATGTTGAAAAATAAAAGTAATTTATATCAAGTATAGATTAGAGAACTGAAAATTAAATGTAGTAAATAATTTGAAAAAAGTAATCTAAAAGACATATTTAACTTTATTAGATACATAATGCATTAAATAGTCATAAAAAGTAAATTATGAGGTATTGAAAATAATAATTCAAAGATTTAGGATAATTTAAGTCTTCAGTACAGTATTGTTCTTCATTTGTTAATATGTATCATCATCATCATCATCACAATAACAGGTAACATTTAGACAGTTCCTTGTTAAGCACTTTTCAATTTTTAGCTTATTTGATATTTATAACATCTCTGGGACATATGTGTTATTATCTGCACCTTATACATGAGGAAACTGAGCTAAGCACAGATTAAGTGACTTGCCCAAAGTTCACCCATCTTGTAAGTGTCTGAGTACTAAGGTCTTCCTGACACTGGACCTAGCATTCTATCTACTGTGCCATACAGTATATATTGTTTATATTTATATATACATAGACATAAACAACTTTAAAATAGCACAAAGATGTTCAGGACACTCCCTATGTAGGCAGGGTATATATTACATCTGGTTTAAGATATATTGAGTTTGAGGCAGCAACAGGGGCATCATGAACCAAATGAAGGTAGAGAGATGGGGATTTGGAACTCAGGAAATATGTTACAGCTGGAGATAGAGATTTAAGATTAAGTTTCATGGAGACAATTGAAACTAAATATGAATAAGATGTATTGTGGTTATTCTTTATAAAATAGTATATATGTGTATGTATGTACATATGTATGTATGTGTTTTTTAACTGAAAGGTTTAAACCCCTTCTAAGTTTGTTTCTGAATATCACTAACATCTATTAAATTCCTATTTGAATGCTTCACTGTGATATATAGCTTACTCTCAGTTCTCAAAGGCTTTGCCAGTGAAATAAAAGATCCAGTAGGTCATACTAAGCTTCCCACTGACAGAGAGGGTATGTCTGTTATCTGAGAGCCAGTCAAACTCAGTACAGAGAAGCTTTTTAAAGTACCAATCCCATTTCAAAGTTTATGACTCAGATAAATAAAGGTAGTTTTCAAGCTGATAAAATCATGAACATTTCAATTAGCATATTTATGATTACTGAGTTGTTTTCTGGCTCTAAGAGTAGGGAGTTCAAGTCATAAACTAATTAGAGAAGTCTGGTGACATACACTAACTAAGATTCAGGGGGAAAAAATGTGAATTCTAGAGTATGAGGACCTGGGTTCAAATCCTGCTTCTAAAATGTCCTATCTGTGTGACCTTGGGTAAATCATTCAACCATTCTGGCCCTCACCATTTTCAGTTGTAAAATGATGGTTAGGTTAGAGAGGAACTGAAGCCCTACAAGTTCCAAATTTATGATCTTAGGGTCTTTGAAAGACTAAACTGAATACAGATCAATGTGCACGTGTGTGTAGATTTATATACATATATGTATAGATATATACACATGTATATACACACCCATACACATATCACATATAAGTGTGTATATATACACATACATATACAGACATACATACTTACACTGGCCACACACAGACACACACACACACACATATATATATATATACATATACATAATTACATATGCAGCTATACACACAGAGCATATATCTATATTTAATGAAAAGGTTTTGCCTTTAATAGCATTCAGCAGTTCTTTCATATACTAATGCTTAGTGTTATGAAATAGTCAGAAGTTAGAGAAGAGACAACCTGCATCAAAAGATTGAGTCATCACATTTGCCATAGCTCATTGACAAGATTTTACGAGTGATTGGTCAGTAGTTTCTAGGTTTCTATCTCCTATAATTTTCATAATAAAATCAGAACAAATCAGTTCTATCCAACTTTTCCCTGAACATATCCCATTATGAATTGTAGACTGTGGTGTATATACTAATGAGGATTAGTACACAAAAAATGGCTTTTCTTGGAGAGAATAATTAAGTGGTCTCTAATAGGCTATAGCACACACAAGTATACTTAGCAAAATCTTTCTCTCCTCTGAAACAATCCGAGAAGGTCACATCCGTTTTTTTTTTATCATTATGGAGATCAAATAGAAAACAAACGAAGGCATTTTTAAATATTCAGAAAGGTATTTCCACTACCATATTATTATAGTTGAAGAGAAGACATTGTTCATACTCCTCAAGAAAATACAATATAAAATGTTCCCACACAGAAAAGGAAAGTCATTTAGGCTGAAGAAGTCAGTGTTTAACTTGTAATCATCATGGAAGACTTACATGTGACCATCTCTGAAAAACAACTTACAGTCCATATTCTAACAAAGTTTAGAGGGGAAAATAATGTCTGAAGAAGAAATATTAGGTTGTGCCTTTCCTTTGAGAAAACAAAGTGGAAAAAAAACATTAAAAACATTTTAAATGAAAACAACACAATTTGAAGAAAGGTTGGAAATAAAATGAAAGAACTTTCCACTAAGGAGGGGGATAAAAAGAGAATCTACATAAATCACAAAAGAATTCTTTTCCAGAAGCAACAAATGTGTGGTACTTTGCATTAAAGGAATAAATGATATGAAATGTCATAGTAGATTTTTAAAAACAAATACGAATGTCTAGAATGAAATAAAGTAGAGCTGTAACTAACAATCTTTGTGCTTGGGGCAAGTAGCATCAACTGTACCATGGGCAAAAAGTAACAAAAGGGCTCAGTGGAGAGAACTCACTTGGCAGCTATATTGAAGTTTCTAATCTGATTAAAGACTGAAGGTCCTCTCAGAATACTCTAAATTCAGCATCTTTAAGGAAGGTCCCACTCATCCCACCCTAGTTATGGCTCTGAAAAACAGTAAATACATGGATGGAGGGAATATATTCCCAAATGAAAACTCTTGTCAACCCAAAATTATTACTTACAAATTCTTACTCTTGAGAAATAAATAAGAGAGGTTCTCTGTACTTTGGTTGACTGGCCCTCAGATTACCATTTTAAAAGGAAGATTAAAATGTACATTAAAGAAAGGGAAGAGCATATGAAAAAAGGAAAAAGAGGAAGGCAGAAGAGAAGAAAGAAAGAAGTATTTGCTAATTCAGTGCAATACTGAATCAAACTTACCTCAGAGATGAGAGAGAATTAACTGTCACTGATTCAGCTCAGCAAAGTATGAAACAATATACTATATTCATATTAATAGTTTTAACTAATGTCTCTAAGAAAATGAATTTTAAATCTGTCTCAAGTTGTAACTTCTTTCCTAGGTTCCAGTTTCACCATCTCCTTTTTGTGCTCATTTTTACATTGTGTCCCTCCTCTTGCCTCAAATCCAATATACTACACCCCCCCCAAAAAAAAACAAACTTACTGCTTTCCCAGGAAAAAGCTATGTAAAGTGTTCTTCACTTCTTTAAATGCTATTTATTTCCAGATTTTTCCAGTTGTAGCCTCATTCTCTTGGATACTCACAATCAAATCCTGGAGACATCTTTAACTTCCATCATCTTCCCATGTCAATGACATTCATTTAATCACCAGTTTTGGTGATTTTCACTTTATGTGGTATATCACATGTATACATCTGCCCTTCTGTTTCCATTTACATATCAATCCAGAACTAAATCATAGTTAAACTAGTTTACCTAAGTCCAGTCCTCTCCCTCCTGCAATGCCATTAATAGAAAACAACTCGATTTTTGTAAGATTTCTTTGTGTACGCCATGGTCCTTTTCTTTTCTTTTTTTTTATTTTTGGAGGGAGGGAAGACAGGTCAATTGGGGTTCAGTGGTTCAGTGACTTGCCCAAGGTCACAATGCTAGTAAGTATTAAGTGTCTGAGACTAAATTTGAACTCAGGTCCTCCTGACTCCAAGGCCACTGTCTATTCACTGTGCCACCTAACCACCCCATGCCATGGTCTTTTTAAAGATATTCTATGATTCACTTTTAGAGGTTAAAGTACAAATGTCATAGTTAAGCATTCAAAATTCATCATAATCAGGCCCTAGCATAACTGTCTAATCTTATATCTCCATATCCCTTTAAATACATGTAATATACATAATTTTAATATTCTTTTTTAAATTTTGAGCTCCAAATTTTCTTCCTCCTTACAAGAAAATTGCATTAAATATACTTGTGAAATGATGCAAAACCTATTTCCACATTAGCCACATTTCAACCAAACAATCAATGGATAAATAAATGAAAGGAGAGAGAAAATTATACTAGTACTCCTAGTTTATCAGTACTTTCCCTCTGGAGGTGGATATTTTTTTTTCAACATGGATCCTTAGGAATTATGTTGATCATTGCATTCATCAGGCAAGACAAAATTTTCATAGTCAATCATCATTACAACATTGTTGGTCACTTTCAGTTTGCTTTCCATCGGTTCATTTAGGCCATGTCATGTGTTATTGTTGTTGGGTTTTTTTCTCCTGAAACCATTCCCTTTATCATTTCTTACAATGAAAACAGTACTCCATCACAATCATATGCCACAACTTTTTAAGCCAATTCCCAATTGATAAGCATGCCCTCAATTTCCACCACAAAAAGGAGATACTATAAAGATTTGTGTGTGTGTGTGTGTGTGTGTGTATATATATATATATATATATATATATAATTTTCCTTTCTCTTTGATCTCTTTAGGTTACAGATCTAGTAAAGCCATTGTTGAATCAAAGAGTATGCACAGTTTTATAGCCCTTTTAGCACATCTCCAAAATGTTCTCCAGAATATTTGGACCAGTTCATGTAATAGTAATGAAATTTGAAGATACATTTGTATTGCCAAGTACCTAGTTTCAAATTAAGCCTCTGTTAAAGAAACGGAAGTTATTATCTTCTGTTGCTGATGTAACAGGAAGGGGCTGAACAGGGAGGAGCTATACTATATTTAAGGAAGAGCACAAGCTGCACAGTCAGAATTTCCTGGCGTAAACACTGTGGAGGCAGAGTAGCTACTGCTGGACTGAAGACTCAACTGAGAATTGAGAAGAACTGAGAAGAGGAATGAGAATTGAGAACTGAGAGAGAATTTCTTGGAGCAAACCACATGGAGGCTGGATAAAGTTATTTTGGTTTTGCGAATGGAGTTTATGGTGCTGAAGATTTTTGAAGGCCAGATGGAGCTGCAGAAAATGGAGGAAGTATGACTGTGGTGCTGGTACTTTGTGCAAATGTTGTTGTGACTTTGTTAAACCTTTATTCCCAGGAATAGACACTGTGAAGGATTTGAGATGGACTGGACACTGTGAACCCCAAGGTGGAGTAGGAAATGCATGGATAGCTGGACAAGGAACTGGGAGCTGTCTGCCTTTGAACTCGGGTGGCAGTTGGTTACATTCAGGCAGGAGATGGATCCATGAAAGAGGAACCATGGGAGCTGAAAGCCTGCCCTGAGTCAAGATGAAAAGACCTCTCTGTGGGTATGAGTAGAGACTGATGAAATTGACTGAGTAGTAACTGATAAAATTGTAATTTACTTGTCACATGGAGGTAAATGGTTTTTGTATTTTCCACTACCCCTGATACTGAGTAGTGGATACTGAGTAGTGACTATTGATGTTGTAACTTAATTGTACCCCGTGGGTGGAGAACTTGGACTTTTGTACTTTGTGACCCTCAAGCCTCTTTAAGGATGATTGAATAATTGGGTAAATAAATAATTGTAATTTGTTGAAAACTATGTGACCACTTTGGTGAAAACTATGTGGCTATTTTAGTGCTAAGTTTTTGAGTTGTGACATGCTGAATACTGTATTTTAATATTCCATAATAAATTGCAACATTGTGAATGCTGTACCTTGATTTTCTGTGAATGTTTTGCTCTGATTTGTTATTGAATAAATAGAGAATTCACTATACTATATAATCAAAACCTTGAAAGCTGTTTACAACAGCAGTCATCTGGAAAGCTGCTCATGCTTGGCTTTAGAGTTCACAAGACCAATAGTTTATTAATGTACCTATTTTCCTTCATCCCCTCAGCATTCTTCCTTTCTGATAGGTGTGAAGTCATATATCAGCATTATTTTCAGTTGCATTTCACTATTTCAATAGTGATTTAGAGTATTTTTTTCCATATTACTATAGATAACTTTGATTGTTTCCTTTGGAAATTGCCAATCAGAGAATAACTTATTTTTATAAATTTTACTCATTTCTCTACATATTTGAGAAATGAAGCTTTTATCAGAAAAAGCTGCTGTAATTAAATTAAATATTGCTTCACTGTCCATATAATTTCCATGATTATCTCTTTTAATTAAGTCTTTTTTATTATTTTTGCTTTTGCTTTGTATGCAATTATGATTGCTACTCCTACCATTTGTTTTTACTTCAGCTGAAGCATAATTGACTTTGTGCCAGTCTTTTAACTCTGTGCATGTTTCTCTTTCAAGTGTATCTCCTGTAAGCAACTTATTGTTGGATTCTGGTTTTGAATCCATTCTTTATTCACTTCCATTTTATGGATGAGCTCATCCTAGGAACATTCACTATTATGATTGTTATGTATTTCCCGCTATCCTATTTTTCTATGTACCCATTGCTCTCTCTTTTTATCCTGTCCCTCCTCAAAGGTCTGTTTTACTTTGGACCACTGGCTCCTCTAATCTGCCCTCCCTTTAATCATCCTCCCTCACATATCTCCTATTCCCTTCCCTTTCTATTTCTCTATTGGGTAAGATATATTTCTAAACATAACTGAGAGAATATGTGTGTATCTGCATATAGATAGATTTATGTGTGCATATATATATATGTATGTGTACATATATGTACACGCAGACATCCATATATCCTTCCTTCTTCCAATCAATGCTGATCAAAATGAGATTCAAGACCTACCTACTACCTCCACCACCATCCTGTACATTGTAGAAGCTCTTCCTTAATGCATATCTTTTACATGAGAAAAATTTCCCCATTATACCTCTCCTTCTCCCATTCTCCCAGTGTATCCTTCTTTCTCTCCCCTGCATTGTCTTCTTTTGGAGATCATTCTAACATATTAGACTCATGCCCTCTTCCTATGAAGAATCATACTAACTGTCCTAATAATGATAAAGTTCTTAGGAATTACATGTATGTTTAAATTTATTGAATTCCTTATGATTATTTTTTCATGTTTACATTTTTTATGCTAATCTTGAATTTTCAGTGTGAATGTCTAATTTTCTATTCAACTTTAGCTTTTTCTTCAAGGTGTTTGAAAGTTCTTTTTTTTTAAGCAATCAGGTTTAAGTAACTTGCTTAAGGTTACAGGGCCAGTTATTTCTGGGTGTGGTGCTAAGTATCCGAGGCTGGATTCGATCCCCAGGTCATCCCAACACTGGAGCTGGTGCTTTTACTCGCTGTGCTACCTAGCCACCCCTTCATGAAAACTAACCTTTTTTCTCCTTAAGGATTATAATCAGTTTTTCTAGGTAGGTTATTATTGGTTGTGATCCTCACCCTTTACCCTCTAGAATGTCATATTCCAAATCTTCCATTCCTTTAACATGGAAGCTTCTAAAGCTTGTGTAGTTTTGACTATGGTTCCATGATATTTGAATTGTTTCTTTCTGGTTGCTTGTAATATTTGCTACTTGATCTGGGAGGTCTAGAATTTGGCTGTAATTTTCCTAGAAGTTTTCATTTTGGGATCACTTTCAGGAAGTAATCAAAAGATTGTTTCAATTACTATTTTATCCTCTAGTTCTAAGATATCAGGGCACTTTTCCTTCATTCTTTCATGAACTATGGTGTCTAGACTCTTTTTATTTTAATCATGGCTTTGAAGTAGTCCAACTTCTTAAATAATTTATCCTTGGCCTGTTTTTCAGGTCAGTTGTTTTTCAAGTGAGATCATTCACATTTTCTAATACTTTTAATTCTTTTGACTTTTTTTATTTTTTGATGTTTCATGGAGTCATTAATTTCACTTGCCCAATTCCATTTTTAAGGAATTATTTTCTTCAGTGAGTTTTGTACCTCCTTTTCCATTTGGCAAAGTTTATTTTTAAAGGAATTCTTTCTTCAGCGAATTTGTGTACTTCCTTTTCTATTTGTCCTCTTCTGTTTTACAAAGAGTAAATTTTCTTCAGTAAATTTTTGTGCCTGTTTTGCCTTTAGGTCAATTCTATTTTTTTTAAGATATCATTTTCTTTAGTATTTGTGTGTCTCTTTTATCAAGCTGTTATTTCTTTCTTTTTTTTTAAAGCAATTGGGTTTAAGTACCTTGCTGAAGGTTACACAGCCAGTTATTTCTGGGTGTGCTGCTAAGTATCTAAGCCTGGATTTGATCCCCAGGTCATCCCAACTCTGGGGCCAGTGCTCTTACTTGCTGTGCTACCTGGCCTCCCCTGTTATTTTCTTTTAATGATTTCCTTGCATCACTGTCATTTTCCACAATTGCTCCTCTACCACTCACCTTTCTTTTTTTTTTTAATTAATTTTAAGCATACATTTAAAAACTTAAATACACAGTAAGAGAAGGAAAAGAAATATAAATTTAAATACTGAAACTTAAATACAAAATGAGAAAAGAAAAACGTTGCTATTTGTACAAGAGAACTTAAAAAACAATTCAAAATATACAGCAATAAATTTCCATTTCAAGGGAGCCTATGTAATAAATACTACTCATGTTCAGAGCTTTTCTTTGCTTTGCCTCCTTATGAGTTTTCTTTTGTTCTTTGCTGTGCACTTTTGACTTTGTTCTTTTTTTTCCCCTTTACTCCCCCAAGAAAGTATAATTAAGCATGGAGATATAGGTGATAAACATATATTCATACATACACACATACATACATACATACATACATGTAAATATATGCATACTTACACACACATACACATCTGATAGGTAAGTCTAAAATAATATTGATTAGTATTGCTGACATATAGTATAGTTTCGCTATTTTCTCTTCTGATTATTCTAGTTTTAACTTTGTCTGAGATCATGATTACTATCCCTGTTTTTTTCCCTAATAAATTCTACTCCTAATGTTTTATATTTATGTGTATCTTAGTTCCTTTCCCTCCTCACTCCTCTACCTTAGTTCTACCTGCTACCTTGCCCTCCTGTTACTTAACTGACTCCTCCTTCCAAGGATCCCTCCCTTATCCTTATTCCTTATCCCTTATTCCTGTTCATATAAATACCCTTCTATTAAGTGCTCCCTTATCTTAATCCCTCAGCTTCCCCTCTAGAAATCCCTCCATTACCTCTCCCTATCCCCTTGGCCTTTATTTCTTTCTGAATTTAAAAGACTTTTATACCCTTCTAACCTCTTTAACCCATTACCAATGAAATTAGGGTTTCAGAACTACTAGCCCTCCTCCCCCATCTAATTACTGTCTCAGTTCTTCTTCTCAGATATCATTTGTAAGAAAAAATAATTACTCTTTTTACTTGTTCTTAAGCAGTTTTACTTTTTTAAAATTATACCATACCCAGGCCTACCCAAATCTTTCTTACAAACTACCTAATTAATAATAAGACACTTAGATATATGATTTACATTTCCTCTTATGAAAGATAATCAGTATGCCCTTATTGGATTTCATGTAATTAATCTTTGATATGTACCTTATATTTCTCTCAGATCTTATATGTAAAATCTTTTTTTTTATTAATTTCAGGGTTTTTTTTAAAACAAATCCTGAAAGTATTAAAATTAATTAAATGTCCATTTTTTTTTCATTGAGAGTTAAGCTTAACTTTGCTAGGTATCATATTTTTGGCTACAAACCCCATTTTTTGCTCCTCATTATATACTGCTCCAAGACCTGGGGTCTTTTAGTTTCACTATTATATCTTGTGTTATTTTAATTGTGGCATCACTTTATTTAAAATGTTTTTTTCTTCTTGCCCAAAATATTTTGTCCTTGAGCTGGAGTTTTTTTTTTTAATTTAACTATTATATTGCTATAGGTTTTGCTCATAGAATCTATTTCAATTGGTGGTAAATGGATTATTTTTCCCATTTCTACTTTTCCTTCCTCTAATGTTACAGGATAATTTTCTTTTTTTGTATTATTGTATAAATATTCTTTTTTATTGTAGCTTTCAGGTAGTCTGTTTGTTCTTATGTTCTCTAGATCAGTTGCTTTTCTTATAAAATGTCTCACATTCTCTTCACATTTTGTTGTATTATTTCTTGGTCTCTTAGACCTTCACTGGCTTCCTCTTGCACAATCCTAATTTTCAAGGAGTTGTTTTCTTCCTTAAGACTGGGGATCTCCTTTTCTAGTGTTGATTGAATTTCTTTTTATAGTCTCCTTGATTTTCTTGGATTGTTCTTATTTTTAAAAATTTTCCTCAGTCTCTCTCATTTGGTTATTAAATTCCTTTTAAGTTCTTCTATGAATTCTTTTTGGACAGGTGACCATTTGTCATTATTCCTTGAAATGGGAGAGACTTTTATTGAGTTTATTAACTTCCTCGAAATATGAACTCTGGTCTTCTCTATTCTCATAATAAGTTTCTCTGGTTGGATTCTTTCTTCTTTGCCTGCTCTTTTTTTTGGAAGCAGTTTATTATTTTTAATCAATCACCTCTAGTCTTGGGCTATGTGGAATGATGACTCTGGTCACAGATGGTCCTTCAGTCCTCCCCTCTAAATTGAAACTGAAACCAAGAATTCTTTCCTCCTGTAAGTACCTACAGCCAGAAGTATCCCCACCAACTGCTTCTGCACTCACTCCACATGTGTTATTTCCTTCTCATGCAGGATCGTGTCTACATAGTGCGGCTGGGGCTGGCATTTATTATCAACAGAGGTTCCCTCAATCTTCCCTGAGTCAGATGCCCAGATCACCACAATGTCCAGTACATGAAAGTTCCTGTGACTGAAATGAGGTCCCCTCCCAACCCAGCTAGTCCCTGAAACTTGATGTTTCTGTGGAACTAGCCTAGGGGTGTTTACTCTTTGCAGGGACCAAACCTTGGTCCTTGGATGTTTTTTTCAGATCTCCTGAGATTGTCCCAGGAGGACCATTGTTCTACCTCAAGTCTTGATTATTTCTGAGATTCCATGTTTTCCCTGAGGAATTATTTTGTCTTGTCTGTGGGGGAAATCTGGAGATTATTTATACTCCTCTATCTTCCGAGAATGCTCCTTCATTACTCTCTTTCTTTAATTATTCCATGAATACCAATTCCCCCAATATGGCTTAGGTCTAATTTGGACTTTTTTTCTTCATGTCTTTACTTTTACCAACTTTGTCATTGTTGTCTTCTTCTGAGTTTATATCTTAGTCTTCCCTGCCACCACAATAGGTTTTAAAGTCAAGTTGTTCATTTCTGCTCATATTTCCCGCTTATTTTTTTTGTTTCTGAACTTTATGTTAAAGCTGGGGTCTGCTCACCTCAAAATGGGGAGGTACTGTCATAAGTTTAAGGGTTTTTTTTTCTCTTTTTTTTTTGTTTGCTGCAGTTTTCAAAGCAAGTTCTATAGTCATAAAAGTTTTCCATGCTTTCACGGTGATGGTGGTATGATGTTGGGAAAGGTGTATTCCCTGCTCTACTCATCTATTTTCTGGTCTTTACCCAGGAAATGCTCTCGCTCCTCTGCAGCCAGAAGTGCTAGCACTTCTCTTGACCTTGGAACTGTGACTAGTTCACTCATCGTCCTGCACAAGCTTGTAATGGCGAGCACAGTAGCTCATACCTTGTGTCAGCTATTGAATTAACACCTTGTTTCAGTTCAAGTTTCTTTTGAGGCTCATATCAAGTCTGTTAAGAAACAGAATGGGTGGACCACACAAATTGTGAACCCTAGAACTCATTCACTCCTGCAACAGGAAGGGGAGGAAGTGATGACCATGTATAAGGAGAGCCCCAGGCTAGAGACAGAAAAACTGAAGAGAGAACTCTTTGGGTGGCAGATTCAAGAAGGAGAAAACTTGTGCTATCCTGGTACTCTGTTTGTCTGCTCTGTCTGGGTTGATGTCTGTTTGTGACGCTTTGTACAGAAGCCCTTGGACCTTACTGGAAGCTCTGAAAGAGGATTTTCTGGTTGTATGTTTACAGATGTCCTGGAGGATTGGCTGTGCTGAGGCAGGCCAGGAAGGCAGTGGCACGCAGAGGCAGGCTGGGAGGAGGCCTGATCAATTTGGGGGGCAAGTCGTCCCACCAACCACAAGGGCAACTATCAGGCCTATCACCAAAGGGCTGGGACTGGAAAAAGCAAGGTAAGAACCAAATGCAGAGCCCCTGTCCAGAACAGCAAATACTTCTGGGACTACCACTCCATAGCCCAGACATTTAAAAAAAGGCCCTATCAGGACCTCCGCCTGCACCAACCCACTCCCCCTCTCACCCTGAAAACATAGTAAATATTGCCCCATGGCAAAACCATCAAAAGTAAAGGCTTGGGAAACTTAGAGGAAGGGCATGGCTAGGGTCCTGCCTCAAAATGTGTAGAAAGCAGACTACAAAGACTCTCAAGTCCTACTATCCTCAGAGGGAGTAATCAAACTCAGAGGGAAACAATGTGGACTCCAGACTCACATTTGAAACATCAACAAGGAATGGGTCCCAAGCACAGAAAGCTCTCCAAGATGAGCTCAAAAGGAATTTTGAAAACCAAATGAGAGAGATAGAAAATAAAATGAATATTTTTTAAATCAAAATTACAGAATTAGAAAAACATTATAATGAAGAAAAACAGCTCCTTAAAAAGAAAAGTGTATGATATGGAAAAAAGAGCTCCAAAAACTAACCAAAGAAAATTATTTGCTAAGAACTAGAATCAACCAAATTGAAACAAATAACTCTATGAGGAACCAAGAATTAGTGAAACAAAACAACAAGAATGAAAAATTAGAAAAAGAGGTAAAATATCTCAATGGAAAAATAATTGACCAGGAAAACAGATCCAAGAGAGATAATCTGAGAATCATAGGCCTACCAGAAAATCATGATGAAAAAATGAGCCTGGACAACATTCTCCAAGAGCTCATTAAGGAAAATTTCCCTGAGATACTAGAACCTGAGGGTAAAATAGAAATCGAGAGAATCCACCTAACACCTCCTGAAAGAGATCCCAACACTGAACAGTTCACAAAATGTTGTGGTCAAACTCAAGAACTACCAGGTAAAAGAGAAAATACTTCAAGTGGCCAGAAAGAAACAATTCAAATATCAAGGAACCACAGTGAGGATCAAACAGGATTTGGCAGCCTTTACACTGAAAGATTGGAGGCAGTAGAATACAATTTTCCAGAAGGCAAAAGAGGTTGGGTTACAACTACCCAGTGAGGCTGAGCATATTTTTCCAGGCAAAGACATGGTCATTCAATGATATAACAGATTTCCAGACCTTCCTGATGAAAAAGCCAGAGCTCAATGGAAAATTCAACCTCCAATTATGAGATGCAAGAGTGACATAGAAGGTAAATAAGGAAAACACACACACACAGACACACACACCCTGATATTTAATAAGAGCAAACTGTTTATAGACAAGTAAAAAGTATGAGTATAAAATACAAAAAATGATGATTTAAAAATATTTTTCCAAATGCTTAATTAACTTCTGATTTATATCATTCATTTACACCAGATTTTGAGTTACAAATTTTCTTCCCAATTTTCCCCTACCCAGTGCCCCAAAATAGCAGTTCCACAGGATATTCCCTCCTACAATCTGCTTTCTCCCATATTTTCTCTCATACATGTTTCAACTTTCCGGGAGAACTCTATGCCCCAGTGCCTGTATATCTTATTTCCCAATTACATGTAAAATGGTATTAATAATAATAAATATATATATATATGTGTGTGTGTGTGTGTGTGTGCGTTTGTGTGTATGTATGTATATTTGAATACTTGATTTTAAAACTTTGAATTCCAGATTCATTCCCTTCCTCCCTTGACAACCACCCTTACTGGGAAGATAAACAGTTCAGTATAGGTTGTACATGTGTGGCTAATGCAAAACAAAAACATAGCAGGTATATTGTAAAAGATGGACTATATTTCACTCCCTCCTATCCCACCTCCCACTTGTTCTATTCTCTACTTTTATCCCATCCCTTTTCAAAAGTGAAGTGAGTGCTTCCAAATTCCCCCCCCAGCCTGCCCTCCCTTCCCTCATACCTCCTCTCATCCCCTTCCCCCCTAATCTTTTGGAGGGTGAGATAGCCTATTTAGTGTGTATTTCATTTGTTCCTCAAGCCAAATTCAATGGGAATAATGTTGACCCATTACCTTTTGCCTTCCTATTGTTCCCCTCCATTGTAACCATTTTCCCTTGCCTCTTCTATATGAGATAGTTTACCCCATTCTGTCTCTCCCCATATGCTCTCATTATATTCCTCTCTCACCTCTTAATTTCACCTTTTAAGTATCATCCCTTCCTGTTAAAATGGTCCTGTGCCCTCTATCTATGTATACTTGTAACATATATATACACATTCACATACGTATTCATATGCCCATATACCTTCATATATAGACATATATATTTCTATTCCTTTCAACTACTGAGAAAAGTTTCATAAGTTACAATTATTGTTTTTCCATGTAGGAATGTTAATAGTTCAACTTTGATAAATTCCTTATGATGTCTTTTCCCTGTTTACCTTCTCATGCTTCTCTTGCTTCTTGCATCTGAAGGTCAAATTTTCTATTCAACTTTTTTTTTTCAGGAAGAATGCTTGAAAGATCTGTATTACACTGAATGACCATATTTTCCCCTGAAACATGATACTCAGTTTTGCTGTGTAGGTGATTCTTGATTTTAATCCCAGCTCCTTTGACCTCCAGAATATCATATTATAAGCCCTTGGATCCCTCAGTGTATAAGCTGCCAGATACTGAGTTTTCCTGATTGTGTTTCCACAATACTCAAATTGTCAGTTTCTAGCTGCTTGTAATATTCTGTCCTTTTGAGGGGAATTCTGGAACCTGGCTATAATATTCCTAGGAGTTTTCTTTTTGGGATCTTTTTCAGCAGGTGATAGGTGGATTCTTTCAGCCTCTATTTTGCCCTCTGGTTCTAAAACATCAGAGCAGTTTTCTTTGAGAACTTCCTGGAGGATGATTTCTAGGTTCTTACTTTCATAATGGCTTTCAGGTAGTCCAATAATTTTTAAATTATCTCTCCTGGATCTATTTTCCAGGTCAGTGGTTTTTCTCATGAGATATTTCACATTGCCTTCTGCTCTTTCATTTGTTTGGATCTGTGTAACAGGAGCTTGATTTCTCATAAAGTCATTAGCTTCCATTTTCTCCAATCTAATTCTGAAGCAATGATTCACCTCAGTGAGCTTTTGAGATTCTTTGTCCATCTGGCAAATTTGGCTATTTAATGCATTCTTCTCCTCATTGCCTTTTTGAGTCTCTTTTGCCATTTGAGTTACTCTGTTTTTCAAGGTATTATTTTCCTCAGTCAGGCTATTGACTCTCATTTCATAATTTTCTTGCACCATTCTCATTTCTCTTCCCAATTTTTCCTCCACTTCCCTTACCTGCTTCTTAAGGTCCTCTATGGCCTGTAAACAGCTCATATTTTCCTTTGAAGCTTTTGGTGCAGGAGTTCTGACTTTACTGTCTTCCTCCTCTTTCATAATTTGATCCTTTTTGTCCCCAAAATACGAGTCTAATGTTGGAATATTCTGTCTCTGTTGTTTCCTTTGCCTGGTCATGTTTCCCCTCAGTCACATGACCCCTGGGCTTTTTGCCACCAGACAGGGGAGCTTTCGTTCTAATCCCTGGGATTTTCTCAGCTGCCAGAGTTATTAGATGGGTGCCCTCTCTGAGGTCTCCACACTCTCTGGCAAGCTGGACACACACTTCAGGACTTCCACCCTAGACTGCAATCCAGATCCAAGCAGGTTAACGCAAGAGTGATTACCCCTCAGACTGGTCTTTGGTCCCCCTACACTCTACAGGCCAGGTGCTGATGCTGCCATGTGTCACTGGCTGGCTGTGCTGGAGTCTCAGAGGCTTCTCGTCCCTGGAGGCAAAAGCCATGCACTCCCACTTACTGGGTTCCAAAGTCCAGACTGCACTCACCTCTCACTTTGTCCTTCACATGTATGTGTTGATAAATCTGGAAATGGCCACAGATGCTGCTAATCTGGAGTCCCTCTGGTTAGCCCTCCTTTTAGCCCTGGGGCTAAAGCCTTAGTGTGGGGCTGGGCTCGGCCTCCAGAGCACTGCGCTGGCTGATTCCTGCTGGCCTGCCAGGCTGTCCTTAGCAGGAGGTTAGCTTCTCTGTGCCATTTTGTGGGTTCTGCAGCTCCAAATTTTTTTCAGTGTCCCCTATTTACGTTGATTGGGGAAGGTGGAAGCCAGAACCGTGGGGAGGTCATGTTTCTACACTGCCATCTTGACTCCTCCCCCTAAAAAATATCTTATTAATGGGAAGAGGAATGAATGAAGTGTAAAAGGGTAAATTATGCCACACCAAGAGGCATAAAACAATATAGCATAAGAAAAGAAGGGAAGGAGTATTATATCAGCTTTTCCCTCATTGGTCCTGGTGCTAGGAGGAAATAACAGCCAGTTAAGCATAGCAGTCTATGGAGAAGAGATGCAACACATATCATATTAGAGGGAAAGAGGTGAGGGTGAAGAGCTTTGCATGAGATTTGTTCCTGTCACACTTGGTGCAAAGAAGAAATAACATACTTCATTAAGTATAAAAATATCCTATAGGAAATAGGAGGGGGAAAGGGGTATGAAAGGGAGGGATGGTTAGTAGGGAGTGAAGAAATAAGGGGGAAGGGGGGGAAAGGGAGGGGGTCTTATAAGGCAATACTGAGGGTGGTGGTGATAAAAAGGAAAAATATTAAGGAGGAGAAGGGAAGGGGAGAAAAATATAAACATTAACATGGGAGGGAAAAAGATGGAGGGAAAGAAACAGATAATAATCATAAATGTAAATGCGAACGGAATGAACTCTCCCATAAAACGGAGGCAGATAGCAGAAAGGATTAAAAATCATAATCCTACAATATGCTGTTTACAAGAAACACATCTGAAACAGAGGAATACACAAAGGGTAAATGTAAAAGGCTGGAGGAAAATATAGCATGCCTTAACTAAAGTAAAAAAGCAGGGATAGAAATCCTTATCCCAGATAAAGCAAAAGCAAAAATTGATCTAATTAAAAGAGATGAGGAAGGAAACTATATCCTGTTAAAAGGCACCATTGAGAATGAAGCAATATCATTACTTAACATATATACACCAGGTTGTATAGCATCCAAATTCAGAGAGGAGAAAGTAAAGAAATTAGAGGAAGAAATAGATAGCAAAACTATATTAGTGGGAGGCATTAATCTTCCCCTCTTTGAACTTGATACATCCAACCTCAAAATAAACAAGAAAGAAGTTAAGGAGGTGAACAGAATTTTAGAAAGGGTAGGTATTATAGATCTCTGGAGAAAACTGAATGGTGATAAAAAGGAATATACTTTCTTCTCAGCAGTTCATGGCACATACTCAAAAATCAACCATGTTCTAGGGCATAAAAACCTCAACATTCTGTGCAGTAAGGCAGAAATATTAAATGCATCCTGCTAAGATCATGATGCAATAAAAATTATATGCAATAAAAGGCCATGGAAAGACAAACTAAAAACTAATTAGAAATTAAACAATTTAATCCTTAAGAATGAGTGGGTCAAGTAAGAAATTAAAGAAACAATTAGTAATTTCATTCAAGAGAATGATAATAATGAATCATACCAAAATTTGTGGGATGCATTAAAGGCAGTTCTTAGTGGAAGTTTTATATCCCTGAGTGCATACATGATGAAATTAGAGAAAAGGGAGGTCAATGAATTGGGCATGCAATTGAAAAACCTAGAAAAAGAACAAATTCTAAATGCTCAATTAAATACTAAATTAGAAATATTGAAAACCAAAGGAGAAATTAAGAAAATTAAAATTAAGAAAACTATTGAATTAATAAATAAAACTAACAGCTGGTTTTATGAAAAAAACAATAAAATTGATAGACCCTCAGTCAATATGATAAAAAAAAATAAGAAGAAAACCAAATTATGAGTATCAAAAAATGAAAAAAGGTAAATCTACCTCCAATGAAGAGGAAATTAAAAAAATAATTAGGAACTATTTTTCCCAATTGTATTCACATAAATTTGACAATCTTAGGGAAAAGGAAGAATATTTACTGCAATGCAAGTTGCCCAGATTAACTGAAGAGGAAATAAATTACTTAAATAGCCCCATCTCAGAAAAAGAAATTGAACAAGCCATCAGTTAACTCCCTAGGAAAAAATATCCAGGGCCAGAAGGATTTATTAGTGAATTCTATCAAACACTTAAAAAACAATTGATTCCAATACTCTACAAACTATTTGGGAAAATTAGTGAAGAAGGAGTCCTACTGAGTTCTTTTTATGACACAAATATGGCACTGATACCTAAATCAGAAAGTGATAAAACAAAGAAAGAAAATTATAGACCAATCTCCATCAAGAATATAGATGCAAAAATTTTAAATATAATATTACCAAAAGGTCTACAGCAACTTATATCAAGAATAATATACTTTGATCAGGTAGGATTTATTCCAGGAATGCAAGGATGGTGTAATATTAGGAAAACCATCAGAATAATTGTTCATATCAACAATAAAACTAGCAGAAACCACATGATTATCTCAATGTATGCAGAAAAGGCTTTTGACGAAATACAACTTCCATTCCTATTAACAACACTAGAAAGTATAGGAATAAATGGAGACTTCCTTAAAATAATAGGTAACATCTCTCTAAAACCATCAGCAAATATTATATGTAATGGGGATCAGCTAGAAGCATTTCCAATAAGATCAGGGGTGAAACAAGGGTGTCCACTATCACCCCTCTTATTCAATCTGGTACTAGAAATGTTAGCAGTAGCAATTAGAGAAGAAAAAGAAATCAAAGGAATCAAATTAGGAAAAGAAGAGACCAAGCTATTACTCTTTGCAGATGATAAGATGATATACTTAGAGAATCCTAGAGAATCAAGTAAAAAATTACTTGAGACAATAAATAAATTTGGCAAAGTTGCAGGACATAAAATAAACCCACATAAATTCTCAGCATTCCTATGTATTTCCAATGAAATTCAACAGCAAGAGATAGAAAGAGAAATCCCATTTAAAGTTATTGTAGACTTTATAAAATATTTGGGAATCTACCTGCCAAAACAAAACCAGGACTTATATAATCACAACTACAAAACACTTTCCACACAAATAAAGGAAGATCTAACTAATTGGAAAACTATCTATTGCTGGTGGCTGGGTTGAGCTAATATAATAAAAATGACAATTTTACCTAAATTAAATTATTAGTGCTATGTCAATCAATCTACACACAAATCATACACACAAAAACTAGCCATGTGACCTTGGGCAAGTTACTTAACCCTAGTTGCTCTCCAAAAAGAAAAGAAAAGAAATGAAATGAAAGAAATTATTCCCTACAGTGATTAAAATTTGTCTTCTCTGCAACTGTGCCTCCTTATTCCTACTTTAGCTCTCTTCCCAGTGCAAGAAAAAGTCTAATCCCACTTCCAAATGGCAACCCATTAAATATTTTTTTAAAAGCAGTTATAATGTCTGGGGATGAGGTGGAGTGTTTCTCTTAACAATTAGGTTTTCTGGGTTATAGTTCTACTTCAGTGTTCTAAGAAAGCAATGACTGAATAGTATGTCTCAGAGCTTTGAATCGGAAGTGTGATTGCAGACAAGGACTACTTAGTGCATTGTTTCAGTTAATCAAGTATTTAGCACCTTATGACACTTCTTCAAGTGCCTTTGAGTCCTGCCTAGGAGGGAGTAACTTGCTAACACAACAGTAAGGGTGGAAAAGGAAGAAGGGCAAATGGAGGAGAACAAACTGGAACAGAGCAAAACTGAGAGGGAGAAAATTTGTGGTGTCCAGTAATCTGTTTGTCTGTTCTGTCTGTGTTGATTTGCCTTACTTTGTCAGACAGAAGCATTCTGTCTGTTGATTTTTATACTTTGTCAGACAGAAGCCTTCTGTCTATTGTTTCTGTTACTTTCAGATAGAAGGACTCTATCTGTTGAATTGTGCTACATTGTCAGAAAGATGCACCCTGTCTGTTGACTTGTGTTGATTTCACAACTGGAAGTGAATTGAGATGATAGTGCTGGCAATGTGTGTGAATGTTGTTGTAATTATGCTAAGCTTGATGTGTGTAGATATTGTTGTGGCTGTGTAAGTTTTTTGCTTTCCAGGAACAGAGTCTTGGAAGGGCTTAAAGTGTACTAGTCACCATGAGCTTTAATATGGAATGGTGACTGGATGAGGAAGTGGATGAGGAGCTGGATGAGGAGCTGAGAGCTGCCTACCTATGAATACAGGTGATGGTTGGGTAAATTCAGGCAAGATCTGGGAGCATGGAAGAGGAACCATAAAATTTGAGAGCCAGCCTAGAGCCAAAATGAAAATACCTTTCCCTGGGTACTTAGTGCTGACCGACAAGATCATGATTTATTGTGACCTAGGGGTGGGAGAACTTTGTATTTTGTACTTTTTACCCCTGAAGGATGATTGAATTCAGGATGATTGGAAGCTAGTCTCCAATCAAGATGAAAGAAGATCTTCTGACCCACAAGATAAAGACAATGTGACCTAGAAGTGGGAAACCTTTGTACTTTGAATCTTAAGTATGATTGCTCCTTAAGGATGATAGAGTTAAGGACTTACTGAATGACATCTTTTGTTTAAAACTATGTGGCCACTTTAGTAGTAAATTGCTATGTTATATCATTGGGAACGTCGAACTTTGGTTTCTGTGAATGTTTTGCTTTAGTTTACTGTTCAATAGAGGATTCACTATACTGTGTGGTCAGAACTTGAAGCTATTCACAGCAGCAGTCCTCTGGAAGCTTCTTGTGCTTGACTTTACAAGTAGCTGCTCATTTGCATACGACAGACTATAGAAATGTGGAGCAAATACAGACTAATGCCTTTAAATCACATATCAAAATTTGAAATATTAAAGTTAATAATTGGGGAAATATGAATGCAAGATTTTGTTTATGAAATCACTGCATATAACTTGGTTATGGCAATATGATAAAATGATATTTTTGTTGGCAACCATAATAAGATGACATCCCCCAGAGAACACCCAAGTGATGAGCTAAGAAAATAGAAAGTTAAAAGAACAAACTACATAGCTCTGTCAAAAATAGGTAATCTGTTCCTTTCACTGTCATGTGTTGTCAGGAAGATTTGGTTGTCCACAGAAACTGCTGCTATCTTTTTACTATTACTCGCTTCTTTTAAAAAAAGTTTATTTATTTTATTAAATATTTCCCAATCACATATAAAATTCTTAACAATTGGTTTAAAAAAAAAATTTAGTTCCAAAATCTCTTCCCCACTGCTACCTCTTTTCCCTCCTTGAAAAAGCAAACAATTTGATATTGACAATATATATGAAGTAATACGAAACATGATGCCATATTAGCTATGTTGCAAAACAACAGACAAAAATAAAAAGATAGTTTTAAAAAGTATGCTACAATGTGCATTGGGAATTCAACCATTCATTCTCTAAAGTGGATACCATTTTTCATCATATGTCCTTTGGAATGTTTTGTACCATTGTCCTAATCAAAATAGCTAAGTCTTTCATCGTTAAGCATCATTACAATGTTGTTATTGCTGTGTTCAGTGTTCTCCTAGTTCCACCCACTTCACTTTACATGAGTTCATAAAAGTCTTGCTAGGTTTTTCTGAAATCATCCCTCTTGCCATTTCTTATGGTATAATAATATTCCAACATAAGCATATACCACAACTTGTTCAGCCATTCCCCAATTGATGGGTATCCCCTTGATTTCCAATTCTTTTCTACCAAAAAGAGTTGCTTCATATATTTTTGTATGAATAGGTCCTTTTCCTTTTCTTTGATCTCTTTGTGAAAAAGAACTGGTAGTGGTATTGCTGGGCCAAAGGGTATGTGCAGTTTTATAGCTCTTTGCATGTAAGTCCAAATTGTTCTCCAGAATTGTTGGACTAGTTCACAACTCTACCAACATTACAGTAGTGTCCCAATTTTTCACATTCCTTCTAGCATTTGTCCTGTTCTTTTTCTTTCATGTTAGCCAATCTGATTGATATAAGGTGGTATCTCAGAATTGTTTTAATTTGCATTTTTCTAGTCAGTAGTGACTTAGAACAGCTTTTCTGTAACTATTGATAGTTTTGATATGTTTTGAAAACTGCCTGTTTATATCCTTATCAATTAGGGGATGTCTCTTATTTTTATGAACTTGGCTCAGTTTCCTATGGACTTAAGAAATGAGACCTTTATCAAGGAAACATGTTATTAACATATTTCCCCAGTTTCTTATTTCCTTTCTAATTTTGATTGCCTTTGTTTTGTTTGTGCAAAAACTTTCTATTTTCATTTAATCAAAATTATCTTTCTTACTTCCTATTATCCTCTCTAGCTCTTTTTTGGTCATGAACTCTTCCTTGTCCATAGATCAGACAAGTACATTTTTTCATGTTCTCCTGATTCAATTATGATATCACTTTTTATGTCTAGATTATTTATCCATTTTGACATTATCTTGGTATACAGTGTGAAATGTTGGTTTCTGCCTAGTTTCTGCCAGATTACTTTCCAGTTTTAATAGCAATTTCTTTCAGAAATTTTGAGATCTGGTGCGGCTAGGTGTCACAGTGAATAGAGCACTGGTCCTGGAGTCAGGAGGACCTGAGTTCAAATCCATCCTTAGACAATTAACACAAAAACTAGCAGAGTGACCTTGGGCAAGTCACTTAACCCTAACTGGCCTGCCTTCCCCCTCCAAAAAGAAAAAAAAAAAAGAAATGTTGAGATCTTATCCCCAAAGTTTGAATCTGTGGATTAATGAAACATTAGATTACTATGGCTACTTGCTACTGTTTATTGTGGACTTTATCTATTCTACAGATGCATCACTCTATTTCTTTTTTTTTTTTAGGACTTGAATTTCTCTTTATTCATACAGAGTAATGGTAGCTCAAATAGGCTGGTGCTCCAGGACATTGTGGTACAGAACATGGAAGGAACAGCAGGCAGGGTTGTGGTCACAAGGGGAAAGTTCAGTCCCTGGAGTGGCTGCCAGCATGGGACGGGTGCAAACTGCATGCAATAAAGACGGGAGGGACAGGTGCCTAAAAAAAAAATCAGAACAGAGCCAAGGGCAAGAACAAAGCCACAGGTGCCCACCCCCTCTCCCCCAACCCCACCCCACACTTTCACCAGAGGCCACCTTCAGAACTGGGAGGGGGCAGCCACTTAGCTATATTCTCTCTATTCTCATCTCCCCAACTACAGACACGCAGACAGAGCGGCCCCCAAGGCTCTAGTATCAGGGGGTAGCACCGAAAGTTGATATGTGTACAAAGTTGGTATAGATGAAAATTCCTTGTTGACACAGGATATCCTCTGTTCAGTTCCAGCCCTGGGTGGGAAAAGTCCTTAGTTTGGCATTGATCTAAGCCAACTACTCCTGCTTTGGGTCCTGGGGAAGGCTCCCAGAAAGGGGGTAGAGGCAGCTTTATAGTTCTGGAGTAGGGGGCTGGGTTGCCCTCCTCCCCAGCTGCTATCCTCCCAGGGCCAGGATACTCCCTGCCCCATTTTGCTCAGTAGCCAAAGGTCTCTTGGGAGGCATAAATCATGTGGAGGAAGCCATCTTCATCCTTCTCCTGCTCATTGATCTCTGAGATGGGTGTGGAGACTCTCACCATGCTGTGCTGGTTTACCAGCAGAAAGAAGGCCTGAGTGGGGTTAAACTGGAGTCTTCGCCAGATGATCTTCACTAATTCACTCATGTTGACATGGTAAAGGACAAGGAACTTGGTCTTGTCCAGGACAGGCAGCTGTTTTTCCCCTTTGTACCGCTCAGTGATCACTGGGATCTTACTGGGGTGCTGCTTGCGGATCTGCTGCACTTCCTTGCATCTGTCGGCCAAACCCCAAGCACAGAATCAGACGATCTAGACATGGGTCCAGGGCACCCCCGCCTGGGTGGAGAGGCAGATTCCGACGGCCAGGCTGGGGTGGGGCGGGTGCACCCAGCGACCCTCGCCGCAGCCCAGGCTCTCCCCTGGCGCTGAGCCAGCCCCCTCCCCCGCCCCCATCACTCTATTTCTTGGTCAGTATCAAGCTGTTTTGATAATTACTACATTGTACCGTAATTTGAAATCTGTAACTGCTGGACTGTCTTCTGTCATGTTACTTTTTTTTCTTTTTGGAGGGGGGGAAGGTAGGGCAATTGGGATTAAGTGACTTGCCCCAAGTCACACAGCTAGTCTTTTGTGTTAATTGTCTGAGGCCAATTGAACTCAGGTCCTCCTTATTTCAGGGCTGGTGTTCCATTCACTGTGCCACCTAGCCACTCCCATGGTTTTTTTTTTTTTTTTACATTTATTCCCTTGATATTTTTTGCCTTTTATTCTTCCATATGAATTTTGTCATTATTTTTTCTAGTTTCTAGTTATTTGATTGGTATAGTGATAAATAAGTAAATTAACTTAGCATTGTCATTTTATTATATTGGTTTGGCTTACCCATGAACAAGTAATATTTTTTCACTTACACCTGTATTTTGTTTAAAAAGCAATTTGTAATTTTCTTCCTATAATCTCTAGGTTTGTCTTGAAAGGTAGACTCCCTATTACTTTATATTTTCTGCAGTTTACCACTTATTTCTGAAAAAAAAAAAGAGTAGACAAGAGTAAGGATGAGAAGAGAAAACTGAAGAAAATTTTCTGAATTTCTCATCTTTTGCTGAGAGGTGAATAAGAAGAATTTGGCAAATGAACAAAATTGGAGAGGCTTTCTATAAATGTAAAGAAGATTCACTATATTTTCCTAAATGAACTACTTCCGAAATGATGCTGCTTCAGTTGAAGGTATCAGCTAAGAAGGTAGAAGTGACAGATGCTATAGCTGTTGTCAAGGACTGTAATGTAATGCCAAAAGAAAGGCAACTTCCCAAGGTTCAGAATACCAGCATAGGTGCCTTCTATTTTATTCAGTGACAAACCAAGAACAGAGAAGATCAAAACATGACATCATTCCAAATTACAGCATTTACTAAGTGTGATTAAATAATCTCCAAGTACTACCCCACCCCAGGACCTTCCAATCATTCAATCAATTACAAAGTCCCTGTTCTAAATACTTCTCCACCCCTAGGCTATACCTTCATTTGGTCCACCACAAAACCCCTCTTCTCAAATGGAGATTAGTTTCCAAACATAAGTAAAGTACCTTCATTTGTCAATCACGGAGCACAATAAGGTCAAAAGTTCCCCACTCCTGGATCACAATTGAATCTACCCCAGAGTTACATCAAGTTTAAACACAGCACTTAATACCCAAATGGAGGTCTTTTCTTCATCTTGACACGAGGCAAGTTCTCAGCAATCTTAGTTCCTGGGGAGACAAGGCTTAGCAAGGCCATAAGATACATTGCCAGTCCCTTCATGAATTTATCCTCTGTCTGTAGAACAGTCCTAGAACCCCTGAACACATTAGCAAAGCCCTCTCCCAGGATTTCTGTAAACATCCAACAAGAAAATCCTTCTTCAGGGCTTCCGAACCAACAGAAAGGTTCCCAGACCCCTGCAACAACAGCACTGTCCTTCACCAGTGGACAGTATTCACTCTCTGTCTGCAGGACAGTCTCAGGACTTCTTAACCAAATGCCAGGTTCCAGGACTTCTTCAACAGGACAGTCTTTCACCAGTGGACAAATCTGGCAAAACAACATCAAAACAGACAGACAAAGTACCAGCAAAACAGCCATGTCTCCTCAGTCCTTGGCAGCTCAGGGGGCAGGTCTCAAAAGTCCAGGGCAATTCAAAGCGGCCACCAGCAATTCTCTTAGTCTCTCTCTCTCTCCACGAGGTGCTGCTTCCAAAAAGATCTTCCGCCTCTCTCTAGTGTCTCTCCAAATCTACCTCACCAGCTCCTCCCAGTTCAGGACTTTCTTTTCACATCAACAAGCCCATCCCACAGGTGGGATTAACAAACTCTGGGTTTTAACACAATCAATTTGAAAACCAAGCCAATACAGGGGAATCTTTAATTGCCATTACTATCACAAGGACCAAGTTCATCTCAGCAGTGGAATAACTTAGAAGGAGAACATCAGAGAAGAAACTCAGAAGAATGACTCATCCAGCTAAAATGTTATACCCAGTGGGCTTGTGGTTGTTGGAAAGTAGATAGTCCAGCACAGCATGAATCAGCTCAATTATCATTTTTTAAAAATTGATAAACTCAGCAGGCAATTTTTATGTACAATTCCTGAGACAGAAGTTGTAGATTACCTTGACCATATGTATTCCCCATATGTGGGCTTTATAATCCTGAGACTTGAGTATGTGCCCACCTTCCCCACCAACACAGTAGTAACTGGTGAGAAAGTGTGATCCAATTTTATGGTCACAATATTATTAAAATGTAATATTCACATTAAATTTTTAGTAAATATTTAGGGCTGAGTATTTATTACTGATTTCTTATTAGAAAATATAGGGGTGGAGCCTCAAGTACTATAGAATTAACACCATGATAGTAGATGTTGCAGAAATTATTCTCCCTCAAAGGAAACTCCATTCTTCTAGCATAGAGACAGGTCAAAAGGGAAGAAGTCATGCTTTTGAGAAGAGTTTGTAGGGTTTAAATCATAAAAATATTATATGCAAAAAAACAAAGACTACTTCCTCTAAAGCTCTGCTTATACATCATCATAGCATGGAAGAAACTGA
Source organism: Petaurus breviceps papuanus (assembly GCF_028583685.1). Lineage (NCBI taxonomy): Eukaryota > Metazoa > Chordata > Mammalia > Diprotodontia > Petauridae > Petaurus > Petaurus breviceps. Next base: position 67,826,748 of record NW_027185655.1, read on the forward strand.
GTCTAAAAGCCTATGGAAGTAGAGTGTGTTATAACAGGTTCTACAAGGCTGAAAAAGAATTAAACTATGTAATGTATCTTCATTGTTTAAGTTTTATTCTAGACAGGTTTGAAGAAGCTCATCATTAAAGTGGTTTCTCATACTGACTAAAGCACAGATATGTGAAGCACTGAGGGAAGGCCTAAAGTTATTGAAATGGAAATTTTAAAAGAATGGAAATAATCAGCATCACTAAAATTACCAACACATCACAGAATCAGGAATAGAAAGTGGTTCATGGACTGAGGAAGGCCAGCATTCAAGTCCCACTTTCAATTTTGCTGATTATGTGAATCTGAGCAAGTCACTACACTTCTCAGCACCTCGAACAACTCTCTAAGTCTTTAAATTTCAGGAAACACTGACCGGCATTCTTGCAAAAAAGGTATTCACTAGTAGTTTTCCTATACCACAAGTTTAGTGAAAAAAAATAATTACGATATTTCTTTCTAAGTCACATTTTGTGACTTTTGGGAGTCAGGAAATGATAATGAATAATTATTTTTCTATAGTGATTGAAAGCTTAAGAGAAAACTTGAAGAGAATTTGTATTTTTTTTCCAATTCTTCATTTTACAAATAAAGAAATGTTAGCTCTGAAAGTTGTTTCTTCAAGAAGTGGGAGTAGGGAATGTCAAACATGTCTGTCATGAAAAAAGTAAAAACTATTTTATTTGTTTTTGATTTTTTTCATGACAGACATATTTATAGCTCCTAGTAATTCCTTGGAACAATAAAAAATTTTCAAGAAATCTTTCAACTAATGGAATACTAGAACTGGATAGAGTTTTAGAGATTATTTAGTACAGTCTGCTCAGATCAAATCATCATGATGTTGTAAAGTTGTTAAGGACATTATACATTATCTAGGTCAACCTTTTTCATTTTATAGATGATAAAATGGAAACAAAGAAATACAGTGACTTGCTCAAAGTCATACAACTAATAGGTGGAAGAGCTGGGAATCAAACATGTAAATAGCACTCCAAACCCAGAATTCTTTTTACTATACCAAGGAATTATTCTCATGTGAGAATAATTCCTCCCATCCCCTTTCACTGTCTTGGGAATTTCACTGTCTTCTTACTTATAACCCTGATTATATGAGGTAGTGAGTTCTACCCACCCTTCCCCTTTTATTACCTAGTATATTCCTTTCCCCTTCTCTTTTATTTCTTTTTTTTAAGATTATCTTGTTTTAAATTACTATCAGATACTATGTCTTATTTAATTCCCTCTATTATTCTTGAAGACCTAAGCTTTCTGATCCCTCCCACTAGAATATTAGCAATTCATCATAACATACAGAGTCACTTTAAAATGTTCAAATGTATTTTCTAATTTGTATTCTCTTGACTTTTATGTTTGCATTTTAAAGATTCTACTCAGCTCTGTTCATTTTATCAGAAATATTGGGAAGTCTTCTATGGTGTTAAAGGTACATTTTCACCCTACACCCCCCTGCATACACAGTTTTTGCAGGTTTGTTAGTCTTCTTTTTAAACATTTATTTTATAAGCCCATTCCTTTTCCAAGCTCCCCTCTTTGGTTTTGTAACATATGCCAAGGCTTGTGTTGCACTGACTGTGAATTATTGGTTCTTTTTGTTCTAGTTACTTCCAGCATTTTTCTTTAACTTAGAAATTCTGTATTTTGTCAGTAATATTGATTGAAATTATCATTTGGGTTACTGATATCACTTTTTGACTAGATGTTACAAGTCTAGGAAGTTTTCATGAATTATTTCTTCAAATGTGATCTCTAGAATTTTTTTATCATAGTTTTCAAAACCTTGTTAGTCTGATGATTCTTAGATTTTTCTCCTGGACAAGTGTATTTGTTTAAAAAAAATCTCAAACTCCTATTTTTTAAACCTTTTAATTTTGTCCTCGTAATTTTTTTTTGTTATCTCATGGAATAATTTCTTTCTTTCTGATCCATTCAAATTTTCAGGGATTCTGTTATTTAGGTAAAGTTTTGTACTTCTTGTCCCAAATTTTTTATTCTGCTTCCAGTTGTTTCCTTTTTAAAACTTATTTAATTTCTGGAATAATCAATTTGTTTTCCCTCTTGAATTTTAATTTCATTATTCTAGGAATTCTAGTAGACTTTTTGGAAAAGCTGTTTTTGTTTGAGGCTTTGGTCACAGATGTTGTGAATTTATTCTCTTCCTAAAAGTTTGTGTCTTAAGTGTTCCCAGATGCAAAAAAGTTTCTTTAATATTGATATTATACTTTGGCTTATTTGCATTCCACCTGTATTTTCTTAGTTGGGGATTTGTGTGATGGCTACTCTTATATACTTCTAGAAGAAATCAAAGCCTCTTTTGTTCTGGATGTATTATCTAAAATCCTGCCATTTCTTTGTTGGAACATCAATGCTATATTCTTTAGGGATCTCAAAGGCAATTCAAACTAATTACAAACTTTCAGCACACTAAGCAATCTGATCTAGAGTACAGAATGAACATTGCCCTAACTCTCTCAGTTTTGCTGTCCTTCAATACTGGTATGAGTTTATTATTTTTAAATAAAATTATTTTTTTAATTTTAACAAAATCATATCATAAACTTAAATATTGGAACATAAATACAAAGTTAGAAAGAAAAAAAAGCATTCCATGTCCATAGCAGAACATGAGAGGATTCAAAATATGTAAAAATAAATATTCATTTCAAGAAAGCTTCTATAATAAAAATACTTGTGTTGATAATCATTCATCTTTTCTTTGCTTACTCGTAAGTTTTCTTTTGTTCTCTGCTGTGCACTTTTTTTTTGTTCTTTTTCTTCCTCTCCCTACCACCCTCCAGAAGGTCACAATAAAGTTTAGATGTTTTCGATAGCTAGAATTATATACATACCCTGCCCCATACCCCAGAAGGATTCAACAAAGTTTAGATATGTTTCTCTATAGCTATAGATATTTACATACACACACACACACACACACACACACACACACACACACACATATATATATATATATATACTTTCCCAAACCTATTCTTCTCCTGATTTTTGTTTTTATATATGTGCATATCTCTTGTTTCCTATCCTTCTTGCCTCCTCTAATTCACTTCTACCCACTACTTTGCCCCCCTTGAGTCTCCAACCCCCTCCAATAATCCCTCCCCTCTCCTCCCATTCCCATACATCTAAACACCCTTATCTGGCCCCCTCTTATCTATTACCTCACCCTTTCCTCTAAAGATCCCTCCCTTGTCTTCTGCCCCTGCCTATACCCTTACTGTTTTATTTCTCCTTAATTTAGAAGACTTTTATACTCTTCTAAATATATATGTATTGTTCCTTCTTAAACCCATTTCCTGATGAAAGTACATTACCAGATCTACCAGACCTCCTCCCCATCAAATTCCTCTGTATCAATTATTTCTCTTACACTTCGTTTGTATAAAATAATTACTCTTTTAAGCTGCTTCTAAATGGTTTTTTCTGAAATTCATATCATACTCAGGGTTAACCCAATCTTTCTTAATAACTATCCAACTATTGATAATCATATTAGGTGTGAATTTTACATATATAAAAAGTAAAGTCTGTCCTTAAGGAATCCATTATAATCAGTCTTTGTTAAGTACATTATTATTTCTTTTGGTTCTTGTATGTTGAATCTTCTATAAAGTTCAGGATTTTTTTTTAAACAAAGTCTTGAAAGTATGAGAGTTTATTAAATGTCCATTTTTTTATTCATGATAATTCTTAAATTTGCATGGTATGTTATTTTTGGCCAGAGCCCCAGTTCTTCAATATGCTGTGTTCTAAGACCTACAGTCATTTAATGTCTCCACTGTTAGGTCTTTTGTAATTCTAATTGTGGCACCACCATATTTAAATTGTTTTAATCTTGAAGCTTTTAAGTTTTTTTTTTCCTTGAGCTGGGGGTCTTAGAATTTGACTATGATATTCCTATGAATTTTCTTTATAGTATCTCTTTTAAGCAGTGATCAATAAATTTTTTTTCTATCTCTATTCTCCCCCCTCCTTGTTCTATGCTTCAAGGACAATTTTATTTGATTCTTTCTTGTATTGTTGTATCAAGATTCTTTTTTTGATCATAACTTTCTGTTAGTCAAATTATTTTTATGTTTTCTCTTCTTGATCTATTCTCCAAATATGTTCTTTTTCTTATAACATATTTCCATTTTTCTTTTATTTTTACATTATTCATATTTTCTTTAATAATTTCTTGATCTCTTATAATTTCACTAGCTTTACTTTGTCTAATTCTAATTTTCAAGTTATCATTTTCTTCCTTAAGATTCTGGATCTCCTTTTATAATTGATTGAAACCCTTCTTGGGTTTTTTTTTATTATTCTTATTTTTTTTAGTTTTTTTTCCTCCATCTCTGTCATTTGATATTTAAAGTGTTTTTTAAGATCTCCTAAGAATTGTTTTTGGGCAAGTAACCAATTGACATTATTCTTTGGAGTTTTCTTAACTTCAGTATCCCTCTCTGAAGATGAACCCTGGTCATCTCCATTCCCATAATAGTTTTCTATGGTTGGATTCTTTCTCCTTTGCCTGTGCATTATTTTTGTGGTAATAGCTTAATTTTTATAATCATCTCTACCTCTGAGTTGTGGGAAATGGTGCCTCTTGCCCCAGATCTTCAGTGTTCCCCTCTAGCCTGCAACAAAAGCCAAACCTCCACCTCCTGTAAATGCCCACAGTCAGGGGTTTTCTGCCCCACTTTTGCATTCACCAGGGTTGCTTCTCAACCCTACTGCTCTTCACAGCACATATGGGTCTGGCATTCCTTGTCAGCATAAGTTCTCTCAATCTTCCTGAACTTAGACACCCAACTCCTCTCACTATCCCAGGGGTAAAAGTTATGATGGCTGGGACCCAGACACCCTTTTCAAACCAACTGCCCCCAGCGATTTCCACTTGTTAAGATGTTTACTGTTTGCTCTTAAAATGGAACCTAGCCTGGAGGTGTTTACTCTTCACAGGGACCAAACCTCATCCTGGGATTTTTCTTCTGATCTTCTCAAATTGTCCCAGCAGGACCCTGGTTATGCCCCTGTTCTTATTTATCTCCACCTACACTTTTTGAACCTAAGGTGCTATTTTTACTCTTTTATGGGGAAAAATCTTGAGAGCTAGGAATTTTCTGAGCTACGCCACCATCTTCCCAGAATCCTCTGCCTGGTTTGAGGTTAAAGAGAAAGAGCTGAAGTTTCCAGGACTTTCTGGTTCTCCCCTTGTGTGAATTTCCTTTTGCTTCTATAACCTACACAGCTACAGGCTCTAGGTTTCCTTGGCTGACGCCTCATTTCCAAGCTGGAAGGTTTCTACATGCTGTGTTTTCAATGGTCTCCTTGCATAGTGACTGAAAGTCTCTGGATGTCTCTCTGTGTGGACTCATGCTGGGAAAACACATTTAATGAAATTTCTTCTGGATTTTTTAATTATTAATTGTTCTAGTATTCTTTTTTCCCATCTTTTCCTGAGTACTTGTAAGGGAGAAGGGCTGCTTTTTTTGTGAGAACTCATCCAGCTTTCCTAAATTCCACAATACAATCCAACAAATATTTATAAAGTATAAAATGTATAGTGAATTGAACCTCTCAGGATAATGTAATATCCATGAGGGCACAGACTAATTCACATTTGCATTATGTCCCTAAGACTAGAATATTGTTTTTGACCTAATAGTTTAAATATTTGTTGAATTTCTTTATTTTACAAATGAGGAAACAGACCCAGGGAGATTAAATGATTTTCCCAAGGTTGTAAAGTCAATAAGGAGGAGAATCCAGACTTGAGCACTGTCATTTATGATTGGAATTCCTGAAATCTTTCTGTTATACCAGAGGAACTCTTCCATGTGTTAATTGACTAAGTGACATGGAGTGGTGAATAGTAACAGACAAGTTATATCTCTCCTTCAAATATAGAAAATTTCTCTCATACCCTCAGAGTGAAAGTTAAGGATTCAATATTTCAATCAATTAAGAATCCAATTATCAAAATCTATATATCATATGAAAATACTATATACCTTTGGCATTTGTTAAAGAGGATAGCAGGAATGTGAGTAATCATTTAGTCACTCAGATACAAATCTGAATTTCATGCTAATATTTATTATAATAAAGCTAATTCTATTTTTATGGGGACATGAGTTAGAAAATATGTCTCCAAAAGATCTAACTTTAACAGAAATAAAGAGAAATTCTACTACTTAATATTATTATTAAGACTTCCAAAATGTATTTGTCATACATTTTATTTTCTAACTACTATCATACTCTGACAGTTCATCTGTGGTATTTTATAGGGTGAACTTAGCAAAATCCACTAAAGTAGAATCATTGTTCAATTATAAGATATTTAATAGCTCACCTTCATTTGAACTGGAAATGTATTAAAACTCATCAGTTTCCTTGTCCTTTCATCATCATGAACTCAATACAAATCTAGTGAACCCAATTCAGAAGGTTGACTGATGCTGCTGAGTTCAATTATAGAGCATGTCCCAAAGCCATCATCATGACAGTTAAGTACAAATCAATATTCCCAGTACTTTGTGAATTGTGAGACATTCTGGATAAAGAGAAAATACTGTTCACCAAATCCACTTGCATGATACTTCTAATTAGAGCTCATCAATAGACTGATAAGTCTTAACTCCTGAATATTTTTTTCATCTGCATTCACCAATACCTGTCATTGTAGAAGCACAAGATGAATCATTTCATAACTTTCAGACAGTATGGTAAAAAAGAGCATTAGATTTGGAGGTAGTAGACACAAATAGGTTTCAATTGCTGTTGTAACATAGTTGTCATAGTATACTAGATGTGGGACCATTAACAAATAATTTAAAATCCTTGAACCTCAGTTTCTTCATCTATAAAATTAGGATGATTCTCATACTATTTACATCCACAGAAGTTTTGGTAAGAGCCTGGTAAATTTTAAAATGTTATTGTATGCTTAATAGCTGTGCAACTGTGAGCAAGTCACCTTTACACTGTTCATTTCAGTTTCCTACTCTGAAAAATGAGCTAGAGAAAAAAAAATGGTAAAACAGTCCAGCACCTTTGACAAGAAAACCCTAAATGGGGTCATGAAGAGTTGGACATGAATGAAGTGACCCAACAAAAGCAACAACTATATTCAAAGACTCTTAAATAGATCCTTAAGACTAAAGTCATAGATTAGTTTCCCAGATGTATCAGTGGAGAGAATTGAAAGGCCTACACTAATGGAAGCATGGTTCTAAATGTCTTCCCCTCTTATGGGTATTAACATTTAATGATAAGAATGAAATCATTTATTGTTTTATAATAAGAAATTTAACAATATTCATGCATCATCTGATTTTTTTACATAGTAATGTAGTAATATCTCTGTTCTTTTGTTTCATTTTACCATGAAACTTTACCTAGCTTCTTGATAGATCCTTTTGAGTTGGAAAGCCTTTTAGTATTAGCCCAGCAATTGAAAGTATGGTCCCTGATCTTGTCTGATTAATTTTCATAACTCATTGTCCAAAGTTAGACCACAGGATTTAGTTTTGGAGTGAAATATTTAGTATTCTAGTTTCCCTTCATTTTCAATGATCCCAGGTATGTTCTCTAAAGACAGAGGCTAACATGGTCCTTTAATACTTTAAAGGCCTAAAAGTATTCCCTGATCAAATGAGTCTGGGAAATGATATCACAACATGTTCCATTATTTAAGAGTAAACAAAGCTTTATAATAACATGTTTCACTTAAAGGGCATTAGTGTTCATGCTAAAGAATGATTACATGAGATAAATGAATTGATAATCTCTCTTGAACAGTGACCTTAATGAGTATTTGAACAGAATTCTCATGGAAAGACAAGTACACACACACACACACACACACACACACACACACACCAGAAACAAGGAATCCATGTATAATTGAAATATTACTTGCAAAGTCTGATTTAAAAGCCAATAGCAATATATCATATGATCATTTCATTAAACTAACAAGCACTGCTCTTCTCCATATTCTTTTCCTCCTCTCTTAAGACCTTCTTAACCCTCTAAGATACATCTAAGTCAGAGAAAAATTACATGAGATCAGACTGTTGAAAGATCATAATTCCTAGATTTTAAAGCAAAAAGAAATTGGAGTACTGGGTATCATTTGAATAATGGCAAGAAAGGACAATACTGAATTCTGTAAAGGATTTAGGGATAGAATTGCTTTTAGGCATTATGATCATTAATCACAGAAAGGCTTCTAAAATAATAGCCATTTTATCGACATCATATACTTAGTGATGATAGCTTCCTGAACAGTTGAAGTTTTCAGGCTTGAAAATTCTCAACTTGATGGTCTCTTGGCGAATGCTATAGCCACTCTGGAAATGAGAGCATTTACTATGCATGAGAGAAAGGTAGAACAAAAATGTGGACAAGATCAAGGTATTTGCAGATTATATACAGCAAAGGCATCCTATTCTAAGACTTAATGGAACACTGGTCTCAGAAGGATGTTTTTCTTTTCCTTTTATCTCCCCACATAATCTTCATGGAAAACTTTATATATCTCTATTTGAATGGTGCCTTATTCTCCCTTTTGCTATAAAAGTGCCATGGATGATACTGTTAGAAAATACTGCAGGCTACATGTGCATGGATATACTCACACTATAAACTAAAAATGTTGTTCCCCATGGCCAGGTCTACACATATGGGAACATATCACATGATTTCTTATAAGTCCTTTTTCCAGACTCACTAATCTTCATTGTGACAGAGAAAGAAAATATAAGTATGTGAAAATACATCTCTTTTTTTTCTACATAATTTCTGACCATGTTGGTAACAGTGGACATCTCTGTGGGTACGACCTTTAATTTTCAATGACTACAAGTTGCATTATTTTGCAAAAGGCCATCTATTTTTCAAAAATATTCTCCCAGTTTCATTCCATACTTTGTTCATCAGATAATACAATGCTGTCAAAAAAAATTGCAAAGGAATGAGGCATGGTATGTATATTTATATTAGTAATTATTTGTACATTGATTCAACTCAACAAGCATTTCTTAAGTGTTTACTAGATGCAAGACAATGAGGTGCTAGAGAAATAAAAGACATTAGCAAGTATATGTATGCAGGAGGAAGAATAGCCAAACTGGGAAGTTACCAAAGGGATAGACTATGTGACACATGGAATTTTAAAAGAACTTTAGTTATTTAGTTTTATTAGTAAAGCTTCAAGAGCACTGAATAGGCTATTTAGAGTATTATTGTGGAAGGGCATGTTTAAAACTCAAGATAAAAAGATGTGAGTAGCTTGTGATATATACAAACGCAGGGGGTGACCACAATAATGAAATCAAGGTTAAAAAAATAAAAGCACGATTATTTCTCTCTTGCTACCTATTATACTATCTTTTCCCTAATCATATTTCAGATACTATCTGGTTAAATTCTTATGCTGGCCTGTCATATTTATCTCTTTCTACTATATTATAGTTTTAGATACAAGCCTCTCTAAGGTCAAGAAGAAATAGCCAAGCCCAATACTTTGCTTCAAAAAGAAACATTTACAAGGAATAAATTTTAATAGCTTAATCATCAGTTTCCTTTACAGACATCCTCTGCTGTAATTAAATAAGTCGGCAAATAGGGGAGGCCCTATGGATTAGGGGGAAACATATTATCTACATAAACATTGAAAGAAGTATGAAAGTTTAGCTTGGAAAAAAAGATGTGTAAACATTATGGCAATTAATAACGTGATGATAGTTTTAAACATGTACACGTGGCTTCTGTAGAAAGAACTAGAACTTTTGATTGAATTTAAGGAAACACTCCAAAACTTAGAGTGATTTAAGTGTATACTAGATTGCTTTAAGGACCACTGAAAGTCTTCAAGTGGCTTGCCATGGATGTTGTTGAGATTCTTCAGGCTTTAGTTAGGCTAACATGTGGCCCATGTGCCTCCAAGGGACCTTGCATCACTATAATCTATGCTTTCAAGATAATAGTTCACCAAAATGATTTGACAGACAATTGTTATTAGTAAAAATTAAAGTTGCATCAATTTCTCTGATGGTAATGAAATAAACCCTGGTTTTAAGAGATAAACACTTCCTTTATTGCAATCCTATTATCTCTAGTGGATTACTGTTATGCTATTTAATCAGTAACTTATTCTTGTGTTTAATTCTCCTACTTGTATGGTATACATTGAGTTTCAAGAAAATTACCAGTTGGTTGAACCAGCATCAATTTATATCAAGTTAAAAATAATTACTCTTGTTCTGGAACTTCAGAGGTACAGTTTGAACCTATCCAGGCTGTGTAACTTGACCATAAGGATTGGGACAGGGATCACACATGTAATTTCATTGTAATGTGGACATCTTGAGGGAATAAACTCCTTCTACCAATGCAGATCCCTGTATTCTTAGAAAAAAATATATTCTTAGACTTGATTATAGTCTTGAGACATCAAATGAACTGTCTAGATTGACATAGCCAGCACATGTCAGAAGCTAAGATATGATGTGTATTCTGAGATTAGTGGAAACAGGGTATATATTCTTGTACATTTCTATAATAATTCTATGAAGTCTGAATTTTGGGTGAAGGACAATTAGGAGGGTGGAATTGAGAAGAGTTATGTAATTTTAATAGCCACATGCACAGTCATTTGGAGTGGGTAGCAGTTAGTTTCTGGGTAACCAAATCAGTATTAAGAAGCAAGGTAGCCATACTTTAGAGGCAGCTGGATGGCTCAGTGAATAGAATGCTAAGGCAGGAATTAGGAAGACCTAATTTCAAATTTGGTCTTAGAAACTAGCTGTGTGACCCTGGGCAAATCACCTAACAGCTGTTCAATTTAATATACTGGAGAAGAGAATGGCTAACCACTCCAGTATCTCTGCCAAGAAAACCCCAAATGGAGCCACAAAGTTTTGGACATGATAAAAATGACTGAACAACAACAAAAGATGAGGAAACTGAGGCAAACAGAGCTGCATGATAATCATTTTTAGTTCCTCCTTAACTATAGTGTTCCATGACTCACAAACATAAAAAGAGGCAGGATAGTGTAAGTGTAAGATTACTGAGATTGAAACCAGGAAAGCCTGGAGTCAAATGCTGCCCCTAACATTTATTTATTAACTATATGGTCTAGAGTTAGTCACAATCTCTATATGCCTCAGGTAATTCCTTAGGGTTCACTTTCCAAGGCATAAGGTTGTTCTCTTCTTGGTAATTCCTTATTGCTGATAAAAATCTTAGATCCTTTGCACAATTAAGCTAGATAGATCCTATATATAATAAATAGATATAGATATTCTTTTAATCCATTGGCCTAAATGCATAATAATAATTTTGGGCCACCAAAATAACACCAGTTACAGACCTTAGTCAGATTTTAAACAACTTAGATTTAGAGAAAAGAATTATATTTTCATATACCTAAGGTTTTTTTTTTTTGCATTCCCCATTTTACTATCTTGTACCCCCTGCCTAAACACACACACACACACACATATATTTCATAAGTGTGGATACTTCCTGCCACCAATGTAGATTGCAGTTCTACACATTGGTGATGTTCATGAGTTACTGTAGCTTTAAAAAGGAGGATTATCACATGGGGTTGACTTTCTACTGAGGGGCTTCCCTGATCCTAGCTAAATTAGTGTCAGGTGATGGTCACACACTGGGTCCACTGCCTAGCAGAACTTTATTTAAATTCTTTTCTGACTTGAAAGAACCTACCAAAATTTGTACTCTGCTTGTATAATCTTCCTGAATCCAAGGTCACCTTCATGCCGCAATGAGACATTGGACTAGGGTGTAGGATGATTTGTTTATGTGTGTATTTATATACACACTAATATACATTCAGATGTTGACAGACTATAATCCAATGGTAAGATATATTTGTATTTGTATACGTAATATCCACCAGTAAAAGATATACATGCCTCCATTAATATTTTATCTAGATGATGAAGATCTAGATGTACAGTAAGACATTCAGCCATATGAGTGGTCCTTAACATAAAAGAGATTGAAATCATGTATAGATGAAATATTTCTAGAACCATAATGGAAACCATGTTTCCCTACTCTACTATGTTATTCAATTCCTTTCTTACTGTTGTGGAATGCATTTAAGAATATAATAACATTTAATTAGCCTGGACTAACATACCACACACTTACTTTGAAAGAACAGCGCCATTCCTAAGTAGGAGGCATTATGTTCCAAGAGAACATGATGTGAAATATAATTCACTTGTGCATCAAAGCAATAATACATACACTGAGGTGACATAGCCAGAAACAGCACATAAGGTCTAGAAATAGCATTCAGCCCTTACCAGTCATAGTACAGCCTTTCTATGGAAAGAATGGCTTGGTACAAGTCTATCTCTTCAGGCACATCTACAAATAGAGAGAGAAATAATTAGTAACATCCCCAAGAAGATCTTTCATGGGGACAGTGTAATGTCATGCCAAGGAAAGGCAACTTCCCAAGGTTCAGAATACCAGCATAGGTGCTCTCCATTTTATTCAGTGACCAACCAAGAACAGAGAAGATTAAAACATGACATCATTCAAAATACAGCTTTTACTAAATGTGATTAAATAATCTCCAAGGACTACCCCACCCCAGGACCTTCCAATCATTCAATCAATTACAAAGTCCTGGTTCTAAATACTACTTTACCCCTAGGCTGTACCTTCATTTAGTCCACCACAAAGCCCCTCTTCTCAAATGGAGATTAGTTTCCAAACATAAGTAAAGTACATTCATTTGCTCAACCATAGAACACAAAAAGGTCAAAAGTTCCCCACCCCTGGATCACAATTGAATCTACCCCAGAGTTACATCAAGTTTCAGCACAGCACTTAATACCCAAATGGAAGTCTTTTCTTCATCTTGACAGGAGGCAAGTTCTCAGCAATCTTAGTTCCTGGGGAGACAAGGTTTAGCAAGGCCACAAGATACATTGCCAGTCTCTTCATTAATTCATCCTCTGCCTGTAGAACAGTCCTAGAACCCCTGAAAACATTAGCAAAACCCTCTCCCAGGATTTCTGTAAACATACAACAAGAAAATCCTTCTTCAGGGCTTCTGAACCAACAGAAAGGTTCCCAGACCCCTGCAACAACAGCACTGTCCTTCACCAGTGGACAGTATTCACTCTCTGTCTGCAGGACAGTCTCAGGAGCTCTTAGCCAGCAGCCAGGTTCCAGGACTTCTTCAACAACAGGACTGTCTTTCACCAGTGGACAAATCTGGCAAAACAACATCAAAACAGACAGACAAAGTACCAACAAAACAGCCATGTCTCCTCAGTCCTTGGCAGCTCAGGGGGCAGGTCTCAAAAGTCCAAGGCAATTCAAAGTGGCACACAGCAATGCTCTCAGTCTCTCTCTCTGCCTCCACGAGGTGCTGCTTCCAAAAAAGTTCTTCTGCCTCTCTCTTGTCTCTCCAAATTTACGTCACCAGCTCCTCCCAGTTCAGGACTTTCTTTTCACATCAACAAGTCCATCTCACAGGTGGGATTAACAAACTCTGGGTTTTAACACAATCAATTTGAAAACCAAGCCAATACAGGGGAATCTTTAATTGCTATTACTATCACAGACAGTTACATGAAATTGATTGATAATTATTATTTTTATCTTTTTTTTGATTGTGGAGGGCAGGGCAGTTGGGGTTAAGTTGCCCAAGGTTCACACAGCCAGTAAATGTTGTGTCTGAGGTCAGATTTCAACTCCAGGGCTGGTGCTCTACTCATTGAGCCACCTATCTGCCCCTTGATTAATAATTATTAGCCATTTTTATTATTAACTAATATTATTTTAATCTATTATGTTATTGTTATTATTTATTGCTGACTACCCTATCACACTTTAAGACTTGCAACGTTCTTTATCATACACTATCCGATTTGATGTTTTCAGTAATTTTGTGATTGAGGTACTGTTGATATTTGTTTTATAGAAGTAACAGAGGCTCAGAGAGATTCAGAGACTTGTGCAGAGTGATATACCTAGTAAGCATCATAGAGAGGGTTCAACTAAGGTCTTTCCACCCCAACTCCAGCATTTTTCTCCACATGATCTTTGAAAAGATATGTCTTGCCTGTGTAGTCAAAGACAAGAGACTTTTCTCTCTCTGAGATAGAAGGGCAATGAAATGTGACAGACCTCTTAAGCTAGTGTAAATCTGACTTTGAACTTGCCATCTTGGTAGGAAAAAATAACATAAAGGAAAGGTGTTCTTAAACATTTAGACTGATGCAAGTGTCAGAGATGACAGAGCAAAATGATCCACAGAAGATTGGAGATAACACTTTTTTTCAGAACCAAAAGTGAGGAAACAGATTTAAGGACAAACTTAAACTTGTCCAATGATGAAGGGAATGTTTATATAATATGGATTAAAGAAGATAATAAGCTTCCCATGAATGAGACTAGTCGATGGAATTCCTGCCCCCTGGATCATAACTGACAAAGTCTGTAAGTCATTCTTTGAAAAGATATGAAGTGCTATAGTTGAAAGAGGGAAGTAGATTTAGCTTCAGAACACTCTTGTTTAAACTGGCCTCTCCCATTTCTTACCCCTGAGTCTCTAAACTAATGACTTCATATCTCTGGGTTTCAATTTCCTCATATATGCTATGAGCTAGGCTCTTGAATTTTGAGGTACCAAGGACCCCTTTTGAAGTCTGGTGAAGTATATCAACATCTCACAATAACATTTTAATGAATAAAATAAAAATGCATGGAAATAAAGTTATCCAAATTAAAAAGTTCCCAGATGCCAGGTTAAGAATGAATGGGCTAGATAATTGAAAAGGAGAGGATTTTTTAGGTTTATTATTAAAGGACTACAGTGAACTCTAGGTGAAGAAATATTCCCTACCAGCGCTGATCATAAATTTTTCTATAACATTTTATTTGAGAGTTGCCTAGAGCACTAAGGGTTAAGTGACTCATTCAGGATCATAAAGTCAATATGTGTCAGAGGTCAGAATGCAGTACAAGGTTTTCTGACTCCAAGGAAGGTTTTATATTCACTCTATCATGCTATCTTTCTACAATATACAAAACATCTAAGATGTGAAATGTATGACCAGAATCTGTAAGGACAGGGAAAATGTAGCCCCTTAAATAAGATTAAAATAAAATAAATAAAATAAGAAAAACTAGAGAAGTAACTTTTTGAGAGATGTGTTGAGATTGGGCTACCAAATGGAAATGATAATAATGACTAGGATTTATTTATTGCTTTAAAGTTTGCAAATATTTTATACATGTCAACACAGTTGATCAGTACAACAACCATGTTAGGTAGAATTTATCATTATCCCTATTTTACACAAAAGAAATTTGAGATGCCAAAAAGGGAAGTTTCTTGCCTAGGATCACATAGCTAATATGTTTCTGAGGCAGGATTCAAAGTCAGGTCTTCCTGACTTTAAGTTTCACCTTCTATCTATAATACCATTTAAGCTACTATTTCCTGGTAGAGTTTTTTTTTAAACTAGTAGATCACAATGTAGGTCTAGAATTGGGAAGGGAGATTAAGGCTAGATGTTTTTAATTATAAGTCTGAAACATAGAGATAATGACTCAATCTATGAGAGATGTTGTGATTATGTTGTAATTATCAAGAACGCATAGAGAGAAGAGCTGAGAGAGCACAAGACATAGTTTTGATGGGACCTCATGCTTAAAGAGAAAGAGATGCATAATAATCCAGAAAAGGTTAAAAGGAACAAACAGGCATCAGTAGAACCAGGAGAGTCAATTGTCACATAAGTCAAGGGTGGATTATCTTTCAATTATTTTTACAAGTAACTTGAATTAGCATTTATGTGTCATCAATTAAATATCCAAACAAGCAAACATAAATTTCTTAGAGCTGGATGAGATCTCAAAGTTCATGGACTACAACTCCCTCATTTTTCACATGAAGGAATTAAGTCCCAGATGAATTAAGCATATACTAGTGATATACCAAATAATTATATGTGTGTGAGTGTGTTTTATGTGTGAAAGGTAATCGATTGAATTTGTCATATTACTACAATACACACTGTTAAATTTCAAAAGACCCTGATATTAATCCACAAGATTAATAAAAATCAAGAGAGACACTCTCAGTTAAGCTAATTTCAGAATACTGAGACTGTTCAGATATTCTTTGTAATAAATTAATCATCTTTATATATTCATAGGAGAAATTTCTTTTTTGGGAAGTGAGAGTTGACATAGATATTTGTGTGGCTCTTGGATGTCAAGGGCTATGCCTGAATGACAATTCTCACCATAGCTACAATGAGTAGGTTATTAATACAGCAGAGGAGTTAATTTGTGTTACACTATTAACCACTTCTGGACATGAATTTGGAATAAAAGATTATAATTAGGAACATATGATAAAAGGAAGAAAGTAATTTATCTTGATGGGCAATGACAAATATATAGAAAATTATTTTTCCTTTTCCAAAATAAAAAGCCTTGCATTAATTACTAGTAACAGTTTAATTTCATTAACAAAGAAAATATCAGATATCATAATATGATATTATATTTTACCTACAAAAGATAAGTACTAAAAAGACTATATCTAAGATATACTGAAAATCACCTCAAACCATCAATCAACAAATGAATATTTACTTAGCAGCAGATGGTAAAAATTGAGTTAGGGTCTCTGTGGTTCAGAAACTACAGAACCTGCCCTATGAATATAACCTTGAGTTATTAAACTTCCAATCTTGTGATTTTGGGGGGGGATGTGGGGGGAGAAACATGTGATTTCATCTGTGGTGAAAAGTCACAGGGAGGAAACTGACTCTTCAGATGCAGATTCCCATCTATTTGTAACTTAAAAGGTTTAAGGAGTTATCTGGAGCATTGATTAATTAAGTGAATTGCCCTAAATACTTACGGTCAGGATGTATCAGAGATGGAACTTGAACCCAAATCTCCATCCATTGTGTCATAATTCCAAATTGCCACTCCAGCCTTGTAATAAACATATAGACTTTGCCATCCAAAAGGTCATATAGACTAAAAATATAAATGAATTCAGTAAAAATAATAAATATATAGAATCTTGAATGATATATCAACAATAAGTTATTGAATGAAAGTGAAGTGTGTTCAGTAATAATAGCTAGCATTAAATAATGTGAGATTTGTAAAGTGGTTTACAAATGTTATTTTATCTTTATAACAATTCTGAAAGGAAGGTGCTATTATTATACTCATTGTATAGATGAAGAAACCAAGGGATACCAGGTTATATGAAATGCCTAAGGACACAAAACTATTAAGTACTTGGCTATTACATATCGGGTTCAAACTGAGGTCTTTCTTCTCTTTCTATGCAGCACTCTATCTTCTGTGCCACATAATTGCCTGCCTCTCTACTGTATTAGGGAAAGATGGTAAGCATAATTGTGCTTTCACTAATTATCCACTGTTATGGCACTTTTTTCTCTTTTAAAAAAAAATATAATCAAGAGGAAGCTATACCTGTTGATAGATGGAATCACCTTAGCCTTTAAGGTACTTAGATAAGCCTTCATGATAGTCTTCTTTTGATTCCTCATCATTGCAAAGGTAACAAAAGGCTCTGGAAGCCTAAGATTTCCCTTAATTTGGAAAGGCTGGTGACACCCAGTTACATCTGTTATGTGAAGAGCAATCACCGAAAAATTGGGAGACATTCATTCAATCCCAGAAGATTGTCCACCAGGTTTTAACTTTCATTTGTTCAACAGGCACTCATGAATACAAGTACAGAACAGTTATGAGCTAAACTGACTGAACAAGTAACATACAAGGAAATCATAGACCCTAGAGTTTTGAAGTGTGCATTAGTAAAGAGTATATTGTGACCCATATGCCAAATAGCTATAAATGTAGTAACTTATGCACTCATGGCATTTAGAACTCAAAAGTCTTCAGGGATAGTTTAATTAAGGAAAAAAAAAACATTTGACAAATGAGAAATTTGAGGTCGAAAGAGGATAAAAGACTTTCCTCAAGTCACAAAATTAGCCGCAGAACACATAGTAAAATCCAGGTTCCCTCAGAACACAATGAGGAGCAAAATTGTAAGCAAAGTATTAAAGAATCCAGTAGTACTTAAAAGAGATGGAGAAGACCAATGATGAAGAATGTTACCTACCTTCTGACAGAAAGAAGATATGTTAAATATCTTTGGATGAATGAAACTTCTTTGGACAGTGCCAATATACTTTAGTATAATAGTAGATAAAACATTGAACTTAGAATCAGAAGACCTGAGTTCAAATATGGACTCAGGCATTTACTAGGTGTGTGATCTGGGGCAAGTCACTTAACCCCGTTTGCCTCAGTTTCCTCATCTGTAAAATGAATTGAAGAAGGAAATGGCAAACCACTCCAGCATCTTTGTCAAGAAAATCCAAATGGGCTTATGGTTAGACACAATTGAAATGAATGAACAACACAACAATGACAACAATAATGAATATATTTTGCTTAACAATGCATATATACTACAAAGGCTTTGACTTTTTTGTTTTTCTCCAATGGGGTGGGAAGGAGGAGAAAAAGAAATGGCTCTAACACAGGCTCTCTATCCACTATCCACTAAAATATTATTATCCCCATTTTGAAGTTAAGGAAACTGAAGGAAAGTACCTTTCACGTGGTCCCATACCTAGAAATGAGTAAAGCTGATATTAAAATCCAGCTTTCCAGATTCAAAAATCTAAGGCTAATTTTTTTCATTGTAATGTATTTCTTCTACTATTACAGTTTGAAGTACTCTGCAAAGTGATATCCAAAGAGAATTGAACAGACATAATCCATTGACTCAAGGTAGCTTGTGTTCTAAAAGAGAAATTGGAATATGAACAGAACCACTGAGGGTATAAGTTATATAAATAAATTGATTAATTTCAGTGTTTGAAAAGCCCCTAAACTGTGAACCCCATGAAAACAAATGTTGTGTCATATGTAAACTACTTCTTTGATCTCAATACATGGTATGATGTTCTGCACACAGTAGTTGTCCAATAAGTTTGGTGCATTAACAAGGGAGTGTGGAATAGGGGAATGAGTGTTGGAGCTGGAATCAAGAGCAGCTGAGTTTAAATCTTAGCTCCACTACTCACTGCACCTTGGGCAAATCAATCAGAGCTTCAGTTTTCTCATCTGGAAAATATGATGGTTGGATTATTTACTTTGAGGTCCCTGTCATCTCTATGTATGTGATCTTATAAATGAAAATATGTCTGTAATGCTTCTATCAAGTAGTAAATAAATACAAAATAGTCCAGAGAGAACTACCAATATCACTTCAGAGAAGCTTCTTAAAAGGGAGAGGAGGCTAAATAGAGATGGTGGGGAAGCATTGTTTGATTCAGAAAATGTCAATATCTATTAAAATGACTGTAAGCATAAAGCTTCTTCAGGTGGCACCTTAGGTTTGCTGTGTATCCAGGGGAAAAAAAATTGAGGTAGTAGTGGAGTGAAATTTGAAAATTGTGTTTTTCCCCCCTGGGAGGGACATTGGTTTCAGATTTTAATAGAATAAAAGAGAAATGAGATAATTGTGAGCATTTTATCCAGGAGATTTAGGTTTTGATTGATAGGGTAAAAGAAAGCTCTTGAAGCCTTAATGGACAAAGAGTGCTCTCCAGAGTTTTAATAAAACAAAGATCTATCTGTGATCTGGAAAGACACTTTTCCCAGCCCTCCCCCCCTCCCCCAACAGTAAAAAGATCTAGCGCAATAAAGTGGGATTTCCCCCACACCTTCCCAAATTTCCCACCTGCTTCCCCCCACACACATATCTTCCTCTCCAAGTTACTCTGGTGGTTCATAAAAGAGAACGCACAAGATCTGTTGTGAAATAAAAAGAACTGATGCTTAGCCCCTGGGACTTTGTTTCCATTTTCTCCAGGAACAAGATTTGGAAATGAAATCACTAGAGCCCCAATCCGCCGAGTGTGGAAATGGGGCTAGAATGCACCCCCCACCCAACACAGACACACTCTTTAAGCTGGTCCGACACCCTCTCCTCTAAGAGACGGGGTCCTCAAACCGCACAGCTAAGGCATCTCAATCGGGTACAGAATCAATTATCTTCTTTTCTACTGTATCTTCTCCCCCAAACCCCACCCCCACCCCAGTCCCTGGCAACCACACATAGTCCCATTTTCTTCTCAAGTGCCCAAAGCCAGCTCCTTTAAAGGACAAAGTGGTAAGCACCGCCCGTGGTCCCGAAGGACCTGTCAATCCATGGGGCCGCGCAGCTGTGATTGGCGAGAAGGACAGCGTTCCCTGGTACCTCCCTCGCCCCTATTCGGATTGCCAGCGGTCTTTTGGTTTGGATTTTGCTGGAATGTGGAGAGCGGGCTTTGGGCTGACGCCTGAAACAGGTGCAGGAGCGGACACAGAAACTGGCGGTGGGGAAACCCTGCAGCAACCTCTAGTCCAGTGGGCTCAGAACCCTGAGGTGGATCTATCCTCTTTCTTGGCGTGGACAACTCTGCTAGAGCTTCAGCGAGCTGTTATCCACAGAGAAAAGGATTCACAGATCCCTACTCTCTGTCCTCATCACCCTGCCTTTCGTTGGTGACAGTGTATAAATCACCTGCGCTTCTGCCACCTCTGCCTTTCTCCTCCATTCATTGTACTGGGGGATAAAGAGATCCTATTGGAAATTGAAGGTGCAACTGGCTGTTGGGAGCTGTCTAAGGTTCTGAAGCAATCTCAGGCACATTCTTTTTCCAGAAACTATTGGTAGTTTGTGTTTTCCATCACGTCCCTTCTTTTCCCCATGCCTTGGATACCCCTGCCTTCAGTAATGTAAATGACTGATTAGAACATGGCCCACGTGAAATATTTTCGGATATCTGCTTCGGGATTTTACTTCTGGGAAGCAGCTGTGTTACTCAGGTAAGTCCACTTGTAGGTAGCAGTTGGGCAGATGAATTCCCTCTGTCTCCCATCTGAAAACAACCACTTTGTTTCTGGCAAAAACAGAGACTGCTCTTACTATGTAATACTGGCTGAAGGTGTCTCTCCTGCCTCACTTATTTTTCTAGCTTAATTGTCTCTGAGGTTTTGAAAGAAAATGAAAAGGAGCTGGATGATTGAATGTAACTTTCTTCTAGTTGTCTTTGTCTAGTGATTACTGAATTTCAGTAGTTGATCTTTACCTTTCACAGTCATTACTTTCCTTTGCAAGGGAGGTATCCTTAGAATACTTGATCATCTGGAAACTCTGGATTGTCTATTGCTTCCCCAATCCCAGATTTCTTATGTAGTTTTCCCTTTCTAAATGGGTTCTGAACCCATTTCAGTTTTCCAGACCTGCTGTTTTATATACAAAAGTTGTACAAAGTTTGATAACTTATTGTGGATAACTTGACATTTTTAAATGTATAAATTAGAGTTCAGGAACATTTCTCAGAAAAGGACAATTCTTAAGTGAAGAAAAATTCTGATACCTAGAATAATAGAAGGGAAATTAATGTGAAGAGGTCTGAATTCTTTGTAATGGCATTTCCCTTAAAACAAGTCTTTCATTTTTATTTACCAGGTCCAGAACTGTTTAGTAAAAATATTAATCTGATATTACACTTCTTCAAAAAATTAGTCTTAAGAAATAAGCCTACGCTGTGGTTCAGTGAGAATTTGTTGACTACTAGCTATTTCTTACAAAATTCTTGCTCCTTTTAAAAACCTTGCAAGAAGGAGGAGGGGTAAGAGTAGGCAAATATTGTGGAAGCTTTATCATCTTTTGGGTTCTTAATTTTACATTACAAATGATCCAGTCCTACTTATGAAAGTACTGTATGGTGCTTTCCTTACACCAATTAAAGGTAAATTTCATTGGTGTGTAATATATCTTTTCAGGACTAATGAACTTGCCATATTACTAACTAGAATTTT
Organism: Petaurus breviceps papuanus; assembly: GCF_028583685.1. NCBI lineage: Eukaryota > Metazoa > Chordata > Mammalia > Diprotodontia > Petauridae > Petaurus > Petaurus breviceps. The sequence continues at coordinate 67,848,755 of NW_027185655.1, forward strand.
GTTCTATAATGATTTTTCTTTGCATTTAAGAGCATGCTTATTATCAGTTTACTTTTATTTCTTAGTGTTGGAAACCTTTGAAATATACTTTAAACGTGTTGAAGAAATAATATCAAAGAATGTAGGAGAGGGGGGCAAGCAAGTTTGAATGTAAGATGAAAGAATTAGAGCAAATATGAGTATGAACTTTTAATATCATTGCATATTTTATTTCCAAAATGAAAGGGTAAGAATATGTGGGGCAGGTGTTTGAAGCACAACTTCAATTCATTCTTACAAATTTCATACAACTTCATGCTTCCTTGAAACTTATAACCTGTAGTATTTAAATGGAATAAGAATACAAAGCTTTCCTAGTTAAGACCATTAAGATCTACTTACTGTATTAGAAATCAGGTGATATAATGAGTTTTTATAACTGGATATTATTTTACTTTTATACCCTAACATTAACATGTGTCTTCTTTCCCCAAGAAAAAAAAGTGAAAAATTTTTAAGGAAATTTACATTTTTTTCTGTTAGAAACATTTTTATTATTTGGAATCGGGAGGGCAGGATTACTAAACTTTCTATAGACAACTATATTTTGTGAATATCTGTAGTGACACTTTATTTTTGCATGCTATTGGGTCAAAATATCTCTTCAAAGATACCCTTAAATAACTGGGTTCCATGATCTTTATTAAAATAATTGATAATATGTATAAATTGGTTGTATCTTGTGAAAGTTTTTTTCTGTTACCTGAAATTACTTTAGTCTTAAAATGCACCTATTTAAATGATACAAAAGAAATTTCTACACATATGAAGGTACAGTGTGAAAGTACTGATGACTTTGTTTTTGTTTTAACTTCTTTATTTTTGTTTTTGCATGAATATGAACATATTTTCATGACCATGTTACAGGTTCGTATTAGAGTAGTCCTTCATCCATTGAGAAACTTTCAACTTCAATAAAAAATGAAATATTTGCTGATACAGGGTGACCAAAGAAGTACAAAACACCCTTAAATAGTACTGGAAAGGAAAGCTCCCCCTACTGGCAACATTGTATAAAAGTGATTTTCATAAAGAAATAGTTCTCTGACCATACACTTTGAAAAGTAACTACATTTTTTCCTGATATCATCATTCATAGAATGATGAAAACAACAACAACAAAACATAGTTGTCCCATGCAAAGTTGTGTCCTAACCTTCAGTACTATTGATTCATAACAATTTAATTGAAAACTCCACTTTCAAAGATACCCTTTTCAGAATAATTAGGAGCTAACTCATTTCAAACTATAAAGCAGTAGTCATATGTATTAACCCATAAGGAACTTAATGGAATAAACTTTTGATGATGTCATTGTTGATCCCTACATTATGGGTGTTACGGTATTTTATTACTATGACATTCCCCTACTTTTTCAGGCTATTTCTTAGCCTATAGGGTGATTTTGTCCATCTTTGTGCCGATTTAATATTATGTTTGACTTATTCTACTAAATAATAAACTACTATATATTTTTAAATATTATCAGGTTAGGAAAATGTAATGAAGAAACCTAATGTATTTAATGTTAATTTTATGCCCTTTCTGTGGTGATATTCAATTCATTTATGGGTGTTTCCTTTATATTCCTTGTATTTTTAACTATCATAATGATCTCCAAATTAGGAATTGCTATGCAAAGGTATTTATCTCCCCAAATGTCTTTCACAGCTCCACAAACACTCTGTATCTATAGGGTTGGGTGGGGAAGGTGGGAGGTGGTCCCATTAACTGAATCTTTGAAGCAAATAGAGATTCTAACAGGTGGTAAAAAGGAAAATCATTCCAAAACAGATGAAAAATTGAGTTAAATATAAGAAAATAACAACAAAAATAATTTGATTGCATCATAGAGTATGGAAAAGAGTAATAACCTGTAATAAGTGTGGAAAGGTAATTTGGGGACAGACTAATTTAGAGCTTTAAAATTCAAACAAAAGAGTCTATGTTTAATTCTCAATCTCAAATGTGGAGTCCCTGAAGTTTATTGATGGACAGGATTCAAGATTGTAATGCGCAATATATTCAGGCCTGAACTTTAGGAATATCAGCTTGGCAGCTATGTGGACAATGGTTTGTTTTATAGAGAGACTTGAGGTGAGAAAGCAATGTAGGAAGTTAAAGAAATTTTCTAAGTTGAGAGATGATGAGGGCCTGAGCAAGAGCAGTAACTTTGTGGGCAGAAATAAGGGAATGTAGGTGAAAGATGCTGTAGAGGTGAAAGTAATTTGTCCACTGGTTTTATATGTGAAGTGAGAATGAGTAATGGACAATGACAGAGTAGATATTAATTTCAGTGACTGGAAGAAAAGTGGTGACTTCAACAGAATTAATGAAATTTTGAAGAAAGGAATTTTTGGGAGATGAAGGATTGGTTTTGTACTAGAAATGTCAATATTATGATATCTGAGGAACATCTGGTTAAAAATATTCAACTGGTAATGATGTGAGACTAGAGCTCAATTGACAAAGGGCATGTTCAGATGATTAGATAATGAAAATTTTCTCTATATATTCATTCTTCATTAAATTCCTCTACCATCCACCAGGGATGAATTCTCTGAGAACCTGATAGTTAGTATGCAATACCAGAGAGAATAGGGACATAATAGATTAATTAAAATAGTAAGGTCACCAATATATGATCCACAATTATCTCCCTGCTTGCTTGAAATTTTCATCATTGTGGTCACAAAACAGCAAACAGTAAAGAGAGCCTTTGGTTTGTAAAGGACAGATGAACTGCATAATAGGAATATGTGTGTATGTGTGTGTGTGTGTGTGAACTTCACAACATTCTTGAGGGCTAGCACTAAGGAGCAGGGTAGGCTTGAAAGAATCTGTTTTAAGAATGGTATGTGCCAGGTTGTAAACTATTTTTGGTTCTGTTAAGATCAATGGAAATATTCCTGGTAGAAGGGAGGTGAAATAAGGAATCTTTCTGTGTGAAGAGATTCGTATAACATTATATAATGTCTAGAATTTCACTAATGCCACTGCTTAATTATCATATGAAAACAATTTTCTATCTCCTGTAGATTAGCATGCTTATAATAGAAAAATATAGAGACTGATGAGTTAATGAAGTAGCCGAATTAATAGTTACAGGCTTGGAAAAAGAAAATGATTTTAATTTCTTCCACTTTATTCTTTGATTTTCTTGAAACTATACTCTGTTCCCTTCCTGCTCCAATTCAATCTTCACATCTACCAAAATTATCTTCCTCAGGCACAATTCTCATAACTGTTTCCTAAATCAAAAACAGAAAAGCTATTTCTTGACAATTATAATATCTAGGCTCTTCAACCTGCTTTGTAAGGTCCTCTATTTGCTGTCTCCACTATATTCAACCAGCCTCTCATTTTCCCTTTAAAACATTGCTTAAAGAATCAAAATAAACTGCTTGTCTCAATCGGGACACAACTTACTTTCCCTCATTATGTCATTTACATTGAGTTTTAAGATATCTGAGGAGCAAACTTTCCTCTCCATATATGAGGAATACTCTTTCCTATAGCAACCCTTCCTTAGAAGGATAAAAGGTTTAAATTGTAAGGATGTAAGATGTAAGTATTACCTTATAGTGTACCACAGGAAATTTTTCTTGATAAATCATATCTGAATACCATAATGCTTACATTCTCAATTTGTGTGACATAACTTTTATGTATAGCTATTTTCTTCTTTTATGTGTTTATATTATATATTAGTTTTGCATATACTTTATCCTACATAGTATAAGATAAGCTAAGATGGTCTCTGAGATCCTTTATGATTGTGTACATGTATGTGTGTGTATAAACATGGAGTAAATATATATGGGTGCCTGGGTATAAGTGTCTATATCCTCCAGGAACAAACAACATGCCACTAGCACATTACCTAGAAGAAACTTGCTGAGTGACTGAATTCTGATTATGTGGTGTTTTCCTAGTCTGATATGGCCCTGGGAATGAATAATATGCCCATCATTAATACATTGCCTTAGCTAAATTTATAGAATCTCCTTATGGTTGTCATGGATATAGAGTCATGGGCATTTCAGCTGCAACATCTACTCTGTGACTGTAGGAAGCTCCACAACTAACAAACATATCTCTTGAGGCTTTGAAGTAGAATTGGAAATGTTCAGAAGCATGAATATAGCTACAAACCAATAATCCCCATGTAGTAAGTATCTCTAATGTACCTAGTACTGCATGACAGTGACTAACTAGAAGATCTGGCAAATGTTGGGAAAGAGTTGGGTAGATAGGTGTGTCTAGGTTGAGGAGACTGGAAAATCATATGAGAGAATTTGAGTATAGCACTTATTTTGTTGCATTATTATAATGCACATATTGTTATATATCCACACACAGTTCTAGACTTTTGTTTTTTTATGACTCTACTATAGGTTCCTGGACAGAGGAGTAAGGTAATTTTTAAAATTCTCTTTTAGAAAACTCAATCTTACTGCATTATGGGTAGGTGGATTGGAAATGAAAGAGTTGGAATGGAGATTGAGATTAATTTGAGGGACATTGCAAAGGAACAATAACAAGAGATTCTTGTGATTTCGTATAAAGATGAGGGAAAATTTCAGATAACCCAAAATTTTCCAGCCTAGATTACAATAACAATATTGTTGTATCACCAACATAAATGAGATAACTGGGAAGAAACAATATATTGAAGGTATAGGGGGATTCAGTTGTGGTGATATTAGAACATTTCATGGAAAATCAGTCAATCGATCCAGGTAGCTGGATGAATATTTTGTAATCCCAAGAGAGAGATGAAGTTTGAACAGTCAGCTACATAAATTTATCATTAAAACCACCAATGCACATAAGTTCATAAAAGGAGAAATAATAGAGAATGGCATACTGGAACACATAATATAGAAGGACACATTGGTTGGAGAATGGGAAGATGTAAAGGAAATGGGGAAAATGAGTGGCAAGACAATCAGGTTCATAGGGTTCCAAAAACACAGAGCCAATTTGTCTTAGTATAACTATAAAGTTCAATGAATAGCATGCAAGGCACCAGTGGAATATTCAGTTATTCCAAAAGCATATAAGATATATTGCTGTGCATGTCATTTTCATCCCTGGTCTCCCATTTTGCCTGGTGGAGGGAAATAAAGTCATACATAAAAGCTGAATACTTGGAAGGTGCCTTTGTCCAGAGACTAGATTGGTGCGGATATTAAGATACTATGTAGTTTTATCTTGCAATAGAAAGAGGAAACTAGAATCTCTTACAAATGAACTTAGGGCAGATGTTAGTGAAATTCCTTTGTAGTAAGGGTCTGAAATAATGAATATTCATAATTCTTTTTTTCTACCTACATATTCCCTCTTTGCTTTGGGAAAGAAACCTACTTCAGGTAATCAGGAGACCAAAGTGTTAGACCAAAAGAGGAGAGCTTTTCAAGGAAGTGTAATCACGAATGTCAAGTGTTAAAGAGATATCAGAGTTTGAGAGCTGAGGAAAATTTATTATCATATTTGGCCAGAAGGCACATATTAGTGAACAATAAAAAATGCAGTTGGGTGGATTGGTTGGAGTGAAAACAGATTGAAAGAATAAGGAGGAAGTGGGAAGAGAAAGCAAAACCAGTAGATGAGGAACACATGGGCAAAGAAAGTTGAGTCACAAAGTTATTAAAAATTATGCAGATTTATATAATGTTTTAAGGTTTATAAAATGTTCCTGTCACAACTTCCTATGTAGCAAGTATTGTTATGTAATACTATCTCAATTTTCAGACCAAAAACTCAAGTTCAGAAAGATAAGGACCTGAATAAGTTACATAACAAATAGACATCTGAAATAGGACTAGAATTAATGTCTTCTTACTTTGAACAATATTATAATCACTAAAAATTTTCTGCAAAAAAATGGATAAGAGGGGTGGCCAGGTGGCTCAGCGAGTAAGAGCACTGGCCCCAGTGTCAGAATGACCTGAGGATAAAATCTGGGCTCAGATACTTAGCACCACACCAAGAGAAATAACTGGCCATGTAACCTTGAGCAAGTTACTTAATCCCAATTGCTTGAAAAAAATTGCATACACTCTGGGGGTGGCTAGGTGGCACAGTGAATAGAGCACCATCCCTGGAGTCAAGAGGATCTGAGTTCAAATCCTGCCTCAGACACTTAACACAAGAACTAGCCATGTGACCTTGGGCAAGTCACTTAACCCCAAATTGCCCTCCAAAAAGCAAAAAAAAAAAAAAAAAAAGAAAAGAAATGGATAGAGAGTTTGGTGTCTGGGAAATGTTATAAAGGCACTTTTTATTTAATTTTTAGTATGTCTTTATGATGAGGAGGTAAAAAGGAAGATTTCCATAAAAAAAAAGCGTGAAATATGTAAAGTAGAGGGGGCGGCTAGGTGGCACAGTGAATAGAGCACTGGCCCTCCCTGGAGTCAGGAGGACATGAATGCAAATCTGGCCTCAGACAAAACACACACACACACACACACACACACACACACACACACACACACACACACACAAACTAGCCATGTGACCTTGGGCAAGTCACTTAAGCTCAATTGCCCAGCATTTCTCCCCTCCAAAAAAAAAAAAGATGTAAAGTGGAGAGTCAACATTAGTAGAGACTGGGTCCTTTAAAAGATGGGAAGGGGTGAGGTATGGAAATTAGTAAAAGGGTTAGTTCTAGAGTAGGAGAAATAAATGAGATTCAGAAGAAAGAAGGCAGATATGGGTACCTTTGGAAATGATGATAAGGATACAAAAAGAAACAAAATAGGTGCTCACTCATTACTATAAAGCATGAGACAAGATATATATTAAATTAGAGAAGATGAATATATAGAGGCAAAAGACATTTTGACCATCAGAATTCTACATTAATTTTTTTAAACACACCATCACAATTTACAATGAAGAATTCAAGAATCCAAGGTCATAGATCTGACAATGTTGTAAATTTGACACAATTCTGCCTACGTGTAGTTTTTATATTTTTCTTATTCTGAAAGTCAAAATTATAATTAAAAGGATTTAACCATAACTTTATATATTATCAAAATATACAACTTTCAGTCTAGCAGAATATTGGTGTTCATAATGTAGTGATTTATAAAATAAAAACCTGAGCTAACTCATATTTTTAAAAACTCAAGTATAATATGGGTACTGACTAGATCAAGCTCCTAAAATTACAATACTTGCCTCTTTATTTTCATCCATTGCCTAAACTCCAGACTAAAACTGTTGTTTCCATATGATGGCTAAACTGCAATCCCTATTAAAGGACCTGCTTCTCTTGACTCTGTTCCTAGTGGACAAAAATCTGTGCCACAGAAATCACCTGCATAATTAGTACCTTTATTACTTGAAGTTTCAGCCAAGAGGTCAAGAACTGAGTATATATAGAGGAAACCCAAGAAATAGTCACACTACCGAATGTCACAGAACATTCCTTCTAGGAAAAAGAATTACAAAACTTAAGAAAATCTCTCTCCTCCCCACTCCTTTCTTCGCCTTTCCATTTTGCTTCCCAACTGATATACAGACATAACCATATGGCTAGCTTTGTGTTTCTCTTTTGCTATTTGCAGACCTATAAAAGTTGTGTCTTAACTACATTTCATATTTCCTCCGTTGGCTAGCATGATTGTCTCTATATAAATGGTTGCAGCTTTTAATTCATGCTATTAAGTTGAAAAAATGTCAATAACTTATTAGAAAAAAAAATTGTTTCCTTTTTGTTAAGTTGTTGCATATGATAGGTAAATTGTCATTTTCAAATTCAACATGATTTTATGATACATCTCTAGTGGGAAATGTGCTAATATCATGTCATATATACGTAAGGATAAAGATAAAAAGGATAGGCTTTCAAAGAGGTTATTTCTTGAAATAGGTCCAAGTGAAAGATTCACAGAAATTGAGGTTAGAAATATGAGTGTGGAAGTCTCACAATTCTAAAAAAAACTTTACTCAGTTTTGCCTAGAAAATGTTTCTGTGAACCCTTCCTTCTCTTTGGTCTTCATGTTGTAGTTCTTATAGTAATAAAGCAAAGAACAAAGTTTCAGTGTTCAGGCTTTTTTGAAATGCAGATAAGTGATGATTATGAGGCAAAGGCAGAACAAATGACAAAAGGAGGGAAACTGCCAAAAATATTTCATTTAATTTGATTATTTTCACAACATATAATTTCATAACAGTTCCTTATCAACATGTACTTGGAATTTGAGTAAATTAGGATAAATATTTTCTAAAATGTTGAATATATTCCATGTCAACCTGAATGTGTAAATAGTCTAACTCCATCATGAGAGAGAAAGCATTGGGAAACTAGGCAAAGTTTTTTTTCTTAAAAAAAAAAAACTTCAAAATGATTTCTGGCACAAAAGTTTTGTCTTCATATCTTCTTCTTTGGAAACAAATTATTTCTGGATATTTTTATTAGTAATACTTTTTCTGTTAGTGAAGATCAGGCAGATAGGTAAACAGGGGCTAGAACATTTGATCTAGAATCATGAAAACCTGATTTCAAAATCAGCATAAGTCATTTATTAGCTGTGTGACTCAGAGCAAGCCTCTTTACTGCCTCAATTTCCTCAAATGTAAAATGGGGACAATAATAATATCTAACTCCCAGGGTGATTATGAGAATAAAATGATATAATATTTTCAGCATTTTGAAAACATTAGAATGCTATATAAATTCTAGCTATTGCTAAGAAATTGATTTTCCAGAACAAGAACAAAGAACAAACTCCTTTAAAAAAATGATTTACTAGATTTCAATCACATTGATAGTATGCTAGGTGAGGTTTAGAGAAAAAAGTTCTTGACAATCACTGGGTAATAAAGGGGTTACTGAAGATCTTTCTAAGTAAAATGAGATGAATGCCCCTCACCTTACTGTGATTCTAAGGAAAATCTAATGAATATTTGAAGACATCTTCCCATGAAGTTTCAGGAAGAGTCATTAGATTCCCCCCCTCCCACCAAGGTATAAGTGAAGAAATTGATTTTAAAAATTTGTATGTCATACTTACTACATACATAGCTCTGTACTAGGTACTTTGGGGAAAATCTATACATATGTTTAAGCATCTAGTTATGCCATCCCTCTCTCAAATGTCTCCTGTGGCTCATTATGCCACTTTGTTCATTATAGAGAAAAAGTCTTTCTGTGGACTCCAGGAAAGAATATGGAACAAGATATATTATAAGAGAGATATAAAACAAGAGATAGATAGATAGAGATGTACATTTAAATGCCTAGTTTCCCAAAATCCACCTAAAACAACACAACTAAAAATCTTTAAAGAAAATAAATTCATATTCAAGGAAAAGGAATAATGGAAGAAATGAACAAGGGAAAAAAATTCCGACCGGGTGAACAAATTTTATGAAATAAAAGGTACTGAAAATAATCATAAAGGAAAAAAATAAATCACTTTTTTTTCACCAAAGCTGGATACATCACAAAACTCATCATGACATATGATAAATATATTAAAGTAAATTCTTAAAAGTCCTGACTTCACTAAAATAAAGAGCTCTTTAAAAAGCAAGGTAAAATAAAACTTATATACACATACATACATATGTGCATATATACATATTATATGTGTATATATACATATAGATACATTCATACATTTGTAGGCCACAATCTAAAAAAAATCATTAAATGGTATCTGATCAATATATACACGCCTGGGTGGAGACAAAAATTCATTCCCAAATAAAATTTGGGAAAAAGAACAAATTATATAAGCAATGAAAAGCATATTAAGTATCATTTGGCAAAAGGGTATCACGTATTTTTATTTTGGATAGGACTTGTGATGTCATTGGAGTAAGAAATTCTAGGCGAGGGAATTCCCTCTGGTAGTACAGATCAGCACCTGCACTCTATCTTTTAGTCTCAGAAACTTAGCTAGGGTTCTTCAAGGTAAATGGATTTGCCCATAGTTACAGAGCTAGTATGTGTTATAGTTGGAACTTGAATCTAAGTATTATTAAATTTGAGGCCACCTCTATATCCATTGTATCTTACGCATCAACAAACTGCCATATGAACGTAGACACACACACACACACATACCAAATGGTTTAAGTGAATTCAATAAAACATTTAAAGAACAAATAATCTCTCTATAAATTATTTTTTTTTCAAAATTAATTTGGCATTCATTCTCTAAGTCAAATATCTTGCAAGGAATGGTAGAAATTATATATATAGTCATTGGTTAATATTGATTGAAATTAGTGAGCAAGAAAACTTAGTATTACATTTAAGCATTTATTAACTCCAAGTTGGATTTATGTAGGAAGATCAGGATTATTCAACATTTTAAAAAACTATCATAATAAAGCATGTCAACAGAAGAAAAGTATTTGATAAATGACTGCACTAATTTATGACACCAAATGCCAAAACACTATGAAGATGAAAGGACTTTAATATGATTACAAATTATATTTTTAACACCAGGGTCAGAATTATGCTAATGAAGAAATATCATTCACTTTCCAAATTATACTCTGGGTAAAGAAAAACTGTCCCTTTTTGTCATTATTATTTAACCTTTTTTAAAAAATAGCTAAAATAATAAATAAATTAATTAATTAGCTAAGAAAAAAATTAAATAAGTGAATACCTTAAGACAAAAATAATAACTTAGCAGAATAGTGGAATATATGAGAAATCCACAATTTACTAACAGCTATTTATTTTTAAAAATTAAAAGATGATGAAAATAGTAAATAAATTTTTCTCAAAATTTTATTTTTACTCAATACAAGAACTCAAATGCATAAAGAATAACAAAAGACCAGAAGAAAAAGCATGTAATTTCTTTTACTGGTGTTTTTCATTTTTGTGTTTATCTAATTGTTGGGTTTTCACTTTTATAAGGTAATTCCTTTGTTTCTTCCTTAATAAACTTTCCAGTGAATTCCTTCTAGAGGTTTGAAATCTGTTCATTATAAACTTGTTATTGTTCATATGAATTATCAAGCTTTTTTGTACTGAAAATCTCCCACATTATTGTTTCTTCATTACTCTCATCAGCTGACCTCACCTCACATTTTGCTAAGAATGCCACTCTCCATGAACTCCTTCTGTGTACATTTTGACATCATTCCTTTTTCTCTCCTTTACCCCAATTGTTGAAGAAGTGAGCCTTCTCATCACCAAGACCAAGTCCTCTACTTGTGCCTTAATCTCCATATTCTGCTCTGAAAATAATGGCCCCACAATAACTCTCTCTGTCTCTGATATGTTCATCTTCACTTTGTTTATTGACTTATTTCCTGTAACCTACAAATACAGCCAAGTTGCCCTCATCCTCAAAAAAAAAAAACAAAAAACCCTCCGTTGATTCTATCATTTCCTTAAGGTATTATCCTTTATCTCTCCATTTTTTTTCCACAAAGTACTAGGGGAGGAAAGAAATGCCTCTACTAATTGCCTCCACTTCCTTTTCTCTCACTTCTTCTGTTTTTTTTCCTAATTAATAAAACATATGAAAATGGTTGTGGTGAAGCTTATGGTTGTTGCTCTCTGTTTTTGATTGGACCCATAATAATACTGGTGCAGGAATTCCTGATAAGCAAACTCCCTCTGCCAAATAAAATCAACACCTACCTAGTCCTGAATTTGTAGTTTTAGAGAGGTATTTGGGACACTGAAAAGTAAAGTGACTTGCAACTCAGACTCCTACAGTCTATCTTCTATCTTCATCACTCACTTGAAACTTCCCTCTCAAAGTAAACAGTGATGAAATTTGATGGGCTTTTCTCAGTCCTCATATTTGTTGATCTCAGTGCAGCATTGGGCAATTTTAATTCCCTCCCCTCTGAGTTTTCATGAGACTTTTCTCTTGGATTTCTTTCTACATTTCTAGTCTCTCCTTGATGTCTGATGATGGCTCATCATCCATATCCCACCACCTAACAGTGATTATATTCCAAGGCTCTGCCCTGGACCACCTTCTCTTTTCTGTTTTCTATGTTGGTAATCTCATAACCTTCCATGGTTTCAGTTATAATATTCATGTAGGTGATTTCCAAATTATTTATCTAAGTTTAGTCTCTACTGCCATCCAACCTCCATCACTAACTATCTGTCAGACTTGTAAAACTCAGTGTCCTGCAGGCATCTCAAAACCACCATGTTCAAAACAGTTTTAACTGTGTTTCTCCCAGATCCCATCCCTCTTCTTAACAGTTATTTCTCTCAAGGTTATCATTATCCTTCTAGTCACTCAGAATCACAGCCTTTGAGTCATCCTTGACTCTTCATTCTTATTTGTCCTTGCTGCCATATCTACGGAGTTGTCATATCTTACCATTTTCATGTCTTGTGTCTCTTTCTCTCCATCACTATAATGACCTTCCAAGTTTATTCTCTCTTTATCTCCCATCTGGGCTGTTGTGATAGCCTCCTTAACAAAAATTATCTTGAAAAAATATTAACATAGAAGAACAACAGATTATGTAAATTAGAGGGAGATTTATGCTTCCAAATGTCTCTATAATAAAGCTATAATTATAAAAACAGTACCACAGATCAAATAATTTTAATTACATCAACAGAAAATATCCAACATTATCTAGAAACAAATGGATATAGTGGACTAGACTTCTTAAGTCATTTGAGTTGTTTCTGACTCTTAGTAACCCAATTTGGGGTTTTCTTGGCAAAGATACTGGCATGGTTTGCCATTTCCTTCTCCAGTTAAATCTGCAGATAAGAAAACTGAGCAAACACCATTAAGTGACTTTCTCAGGGTCACGCAGCTACTAAGTCTGAAGCCAGATTTGAACTTGTGGGAAGATAAATTTTCTTGATGGAAGATTTGGTGCTCTATCCACTGCATGACCTAGCTGCCTCATAGACTAGACTAGTGCTGTATAAAATCAAGCTCATATTTTATGAAGAAAATAATTCATTGTGCAACTTAAAAGGACAGTGTATTATAAAGACCACTGGATTAGTAGCTAGAGGACTGATATTCTTATCCCTAGTCTGTTATTACCTATTGACTTGGGACAAATGGTTTAAAATCTCTGGGCTTCATTTTCTTCTTGCTAGATGAGGGTTTGGATTACATAATCCCTAACATTCCATTTATCTCTAATTCTGTCATTTCATCCTAAATTTGTTGGAATAATTGGATAGAATCTGAATAAAAGAGATTTGCAGACCCCTACTTGACACCATTACACCACAAGAAATTTCGAAAGAATTATCTCTTTTTCAATCATTGGAGAGAGGAGAGTCTTCTGCAATGGTGAAGAAGGAAAATTTCCTTAAAATCTTTGACTTAGACTAAAGGACAAAATATAATACATGTATCCAATTACATATAAATGTAAAATATACAATAAAATATTGTGCATCCTGAAGAAGCAAGAGAAAAATATATTAGGGATTTTTAAATGAATATATCTTATAAAAGTGTGACATCTAAAATTTATAAGGAACTCAGTCAAATTTATGAGACATTCTTTAAATGGTGAAATGATATGAATAGTTAATATTCAAGGAAAGAAATACCTCATGCAAAGGGTTCAATTCTGATAATATGAGACTGGCTCATAATCATCAAATTGCTATAGACATTACAATAAAACTCACTGTTGACCCAACTACATTAAAATAGACATGATTATACCATGGCAGTAATGCTGTGAATTAATGTGATATTTTTGGAAAACATGATGGAATAGAAGTTATGAAAATTTAATTTCCATTGATTAGGCATATTCTCCAAGAGGTTGTAGGTGAGGGAAAACAATCTGTACAAATATATTTCTATCAACATTATTTGTGATATTGAAATAGTAAAGGAAAATGCCTAAGGGAATGGCTAAACAAATTATGGCATATGAACACTGTGGAATATCATTAGATGTAGGAATACAAATAAAGTGATGGGAAGGAAAGAAATCAAAAGAAAAGGAAAATATGCACCATAACTGTAACTATAGAAACATCCAGAGGAGTTTAAGAAAACAAACAAGATGATTTTGTTGCTACCTTATTAAATTTTATCTTTTTAAATCTTTTATTTTTGTATCCTGAAAAGGACATAAATTAATGGCTAAGTTTACAGTCTTGTTTGTATTTTTCTTCTTTCCTTTTGTTCTTTTTTGTATGTTTTAATATTTTTATATGAAGCTAAAATTAATTATTTTGGGGATGGCAGTTTCTCTTGCCTGGGATTTGAGACCTCAACATTATATCATCCATGCTTCTCTATTTCTCCCCTCCATTCACTCTATGATCTATCCAAAATGTGTTCTCTCCTTCCATCACTCCCTGGGACTTCCAATCTCTATGTCTTTATTCACATTTTCCCTTTATTGAAAGTGTCCTTCCTTCCCTTTGTCATCTATTGAGCTTAAACCTCTAAATCCACCTCTAATGTCCTCTCTCCATCTCTCCCTTTTCCATTTCTCATCCATTTCAGAGGATGACCCCCTTTACATCTTAGAGAACACCTCATTTTAGATGTCTCTAATGCATGTCATATGTGTGCATTAATCTATATAGATACATAGATACAGGTATATGGATAGAGATATATCTATATCTATACATTGATATCTATCAACATATCTATAATACATATGTACACACAGAGACTATATATCTATACACATATATACATACACACACACACACACACACACATATATCTGGAAAGTAACTAGAAATCTTCCACTAAAGTTCAAAATGGGCTGCTAGGGGGCATAGTGCATATAGAACCAGGCCTAAAGTCAGGAAGCCTCAGTATCCTGAGTTCATTTGGCCCCAGGCACTTAGAAGCTGTGTGAACCTGTGCAAGTCCCTTAACCCTGCTTGCCTCATCTGTAAAATGTTTCCTCATCTGTAAAATGAGCTGTAGACACAAATGGCAAACCACTCCAGTAGCTTTGTCATGAAGGTCATGAATGAAATGATTGGACAATTACAAAGTCAAATGAGAGAATAGGATATTTGGTGTAGAAGTTAAAGTTGAAACCCTCGGGGTAGAATTGGTCACTGAAGAGGCAATACAAGAGAAGAAAGCCAAATACCAAATCTTCAGTAATAACAACTTTTAGACATTTAAGAGAAGGAAAGCTATCCAGGACAGGTGATAGGGAAAGGATAGCTAAATGCATGCCAGGAGCATATATTGGAGGAGAAGACAAGACTTAGGCATTGCAATGTAAACTATTTGAATTTGCTCAATACAGCCTACTTCTAGTATCCAGTGCTCTTTTCTTCCTACTGCCCATGGTAGTCTTTTCTATTCAATTGGCTGAAATGTGTTATATTTTCTCATCCTTCTATCCCCCCCCTTTATAATTACCTTAAAACCTTCAAACATTTCTTTGTATCTTGTATACTAATCTGGGACAAAGGGTGATTATAAATTAACATTTATCCTTTTAGTTAATATATTTACATTGTTAGAGGTTATATGGGAGAAGAGGAGGGACAGAAATATTATGAAAAGATAAGCCAATCATTTTCCTGAATTCATAACACACAAAAGCAGCTGTCTACTCAGCTTACATGCAAAGTGGTTTTTCTTATGTTCCATGCTAACCTTCACACTTTCAACTTCCTTATTCCATGAATTATATAATAAAGCTGTCTTTTCCACCTTTTAGGAGTGGGAGGAGGGAAGGAGATTGGGAAAGGCATGTAATTATATTTTTAATATAAGAAACTCCTGATGAGGAAATTCATTCAGCATTGTTTTGTAACTAGAAGTCTTAGAAAATTTCCTGGAGGTAATGAAAGGGTTAGTGACTTAGTCAGGGTCACAAAGCCAAGTATATGTGAGACTATAGAATTGAATCCTACTTGGCCTTCCTGACGGCTCTCCATCCACAAAACCTCTTGCCTATTTCTATTCTTCATTTAATAAATATCTTCATAGCCAGGATGCCACCCTTCATCCTGTATAATTGTATGTGTTTTAAGAAATTTGTAAAGAGTAAACAATCTATCAGTACAGAGTGAGAGGAGGCAAATTTAGAAAGAAAACTTAGAACTTAGAAAAGAAAGGAAAAAGAGATAAGATAGTAGGCTATTCAATAGAAGAAGCATTGTGAATATGCCTACTTTATGGGTGGAGGTTTTTATTACTAATGAGATAGGGAAAAATATGTCCTTTGAAGCATGAGGAAACTACAACCTGGACTGAGTTGGGCATAAACATTTGACCAGAAAGAATCATGCATGTGTACTTATGAATATGCACACACATACACACAACCTCTGTCTTTCCTTCTTCCTTTTTATCTCTCCTGAAAAGTGCATAGAATGCAAGACCTGGAGTTCCAAAGATCTGAATTTAAATCCAATCTTAAACACTTACTGGGCATGTGGCCCTGAGTCAATCATTTAATCTTTTTGTCTCAGTTTATGCATTTGAAAATGGGGATAATAGTATCTACCTCAAAGGATTGTTGTGAGGATCAGAAAAGATTATAATTGTAAAACAATTATCACAGTGCCTCACACTTAGTAAGTTATATACATATATATTTATATATATATATATATATATATATACACATATATATGTTAATTATTAGCTATCATTCCTTCTAACCTATCTTTAACTCCCTGTTTCTCTCTTCCTCCTCTCTATGAGAATGAGGGAGATGTGGAATCTAGGCTGGATTTAGAAATGGAGTAGTCACTTGTTTGGGATTCAGGTTGAAAATTTTCCTGCTAAGAAATCTCTAAGAGTTATAAAATGGATGGGGTTAGATTCTATAAGTATCCTTTGTACCTAGAATTTTCTGCAGGTACTTTTTGTTCCTCTTGGTTGTAAAGGTGACTGTAAATATTTGACAAGATTGTGATATTTTAGATGATTCAGTAATAACCCTTACACCTTTTTAAAAATTTAGGAAGAGTTATGTTATATAATATAGTATCTGGCACTATTAATAAATGATTCTTTGTTGATTTGTAATTATATTAAACATACATTTATTAAGTTCCTATTATGTACTCAGTAACATTTTATATAATAGAATAGAAATTATGTGAACAACTAACTTGGGAAGGCTAAATATATATTAAGAGTTATGTTGGTTATTCTAATCAAATAAAATGACTGTAAAATTTATGTTGTATATGATATTCATAATTAAGATTGTGCTACATAGTATCTAGCCATAAATAAGAATCAGTGTGTACTATTACTGTTACTTTAGCTCAGGTAAAACAATCATTGCTTGATTCAATTGGAAAATGCTAGAGTGATATCTAGGTGCAATGGAATGGAGAAGAATTTATTAAGTGCAGTGGTAGAGTAGGAAACTGTTCTGAAGACTCAATAAAAACCTCCTACCCCATTAGAAGAGAGCTCCAGGTGGTAATACTCTTAGTTTTCCTAAAGAGCATTGTCAATAAATTTTGGCAAAGGATGCATTAAAAACCTGGCTCCATTCACTATGACATTCATCACTAAATAGTAAAAAGAACATAGGAATCAGGACCACACTGACAAAAGGTTCTTCACAGACAGGGTGGGGGAGATAGAATCAGAGAAGTTGACAACACCTAATTCTTATCTCTCAGCACACAGATTACCCATGATTTAGAGGATAGAATTGTGAAAACATTATGTTCCTCCCTTTCTCCTGGCTTTAAGGATCCAAGTATCTATCATAGTATGTCAGAGCAGTTCCTTCCTCAACTATTTCTCCCAAGATTAAATGTGTCTGGAGAATCACAAATGTTCCATTTCCCCAACTTTTACAAGTATTGGATATTATGAGCCTGAGTAATAGAATTTATTGGAAAGCCTACCATTAACCACTCCACAGGGTCTAATTTTTATTTTAATTAGAGATTGATTGAGCTTAACAAGTAAAGACCTGTGTAGGAGATAAGGTAGATAGTAATGATCAATGATTCATACCTTAGTGTGGATGAGTTTAATCAGATTGCTTTTTTCTTCACATCCTGATGAGATACATGCTGGAGGAGAAAATAAATCTTTTGAGATGATTGAGTGGGAAAGTATTCAGGAAGCAATTTTAAGTCACAGGGCATGGTGAAAGAGGGTAGGTTGGGGCAGAATGCATCATTATGAGACAAAGGACAGTATTTGCTCATTAACTTGTGGAGGATAGTGGGTGGAGGAAGGACTAGGAAATGGGGATAATCTACTTAAGATAAGCCTTTCCCATTCCCCTTTACCAAGAGACCAAGGACAACTTCCTCAATTCTCCTCTGGGCCCAGCAGCCTTTTACCTCTCATGCTGCCCTGTCAAAATTATTGATTGAAAAAGAGATGAACAGCACAGGTCAATAGTAGAAGTATTCAAAGACATACTTGAGCTTCTCAGGTTTGGCTCTGGGGTCAAATATAGAAAACAGTTCTCAGGAACAAATACAAAAATAAAAATATGCGGTCAACAGAAAACAATTACAGAGGAGTTTGTTGTATGACAGTGTATAAAACCATGTAAGTATAAAAAGATGGCCATGGTGATGCAAACAAATTTATAGTATTAGAAAAGATAGGAATAGGGACTGAAACAGTGATCACATTAGCATAAGGGACTCCTTCTTCCAATGCAGGATGGTGCTAGAGCCTGGAGAGTTTAAGTACTTTACCTAGGGCTATATAGTTAATATGTGTCACAGATAGGGCAAGATCCTAAAGGCTTCAGAATACTTTGGCTGTCTGAAAAAACTAATGGGATTTTCAAAGACCATGACACATCTTTATGACATCTTGGAAGTTCTACTGAATCACAATGCCCCTAAGTTTTAGAAGAGCACAATCAAATACTTAGATAGTGGAAACAGAAGAAAAGGTTTGAGAGACAGAAGTTTCATGTCATTTTTTCATAGGTTACAAAGCCAAAGTTGCATTAATATGTTTGCTTATGGTTGTTACCAAATCATTTAGTGCACACAAGTAATAGTTATGTACATGGTAATCTCATGGTTTAATATGGAAAAATACAAATTCTTAATGTGCTTTATTTACTTCCTTACAGGAACTAGTTCTGTCACTGAAATAATATTTCATGAACCACATATAAAATCTTTGATTTCATTGGTGCAGGTATTTCTTTTACTGACACACATTACAATCCCATAGCAGGCACACTTCATGATTTTGGTGGCCAAAAAATTAATCACCCTCCAAGTCAATCTCCTGGTGCTGACTTGCCTTTTATAAACATGATTTTGCTTATGGCAGCCAAACAGATTATTACCTTTTTTGGACTCAAAGCCTTTCAGGATGGGTTGGATATCTCAGAGCTTATGATCCATTGACAAGGCTTCCAAGAAGTAGAAAGAGTTGTGGAATTGGAGACAAAAAACCTGGGTTGAAGTACTGGCTCCACCACGTACTATTTGTGTTACCTTGAACAATTTAATAAACTTTATGGGCCTCAGTTTCTTCAATATTAAAATGAGGGAGTTGTACTAAGTGACCTTAAAACTCCATCCCATCTCTAAAACTATTATTGTATTGATTCAAGGTGACCTGCATACCACATGAAGCATCAGATTATTATTAATCCAGCAGAAGATGCACATCTGAGCCTATAATCACTTAGAGATTTTGGCAGAGCCAAGACCCTGGGCATATTTTTCCTAAGATTAGTCTATGCCCCACACTGACTTGTATTCTTCTTGATTATACTTGATTTTGTTATTAACTGGAGTGGGGAAAAGAATTTACTCTCCTTTGTGAAGATTTGTGCCCAGGGGCCTATCATAACTAATCTCAGGATCAAAGAAATTTCCTTAGGAAATGTCTACAGCCCTAAGAACTCATGGTGATCTAAATGTTAGTTGACAGTATCTAACAAAAAAAGAAAAAGATTATGTTCTATCTCTTGTTCCATCAGCCCTACTGGAAAATAAAGTATATATCTGATGATAAAGTTGGTTCTTTGTGACATTACTTCTGCACATGTTAATAAAGTTTCTCATTCTTGGACAAGATTTAGAAAAAAAACAATTTTTTTAATTATGCATTATTGATCTAGACACCCTCAACACTCAGTTTAGGTGCCAGAATTAAGTGTGATAGTTTGGAAACTGCATTAACATGTCAAAGTCTCCACAGGGTACTTTAGCTGTCTGAAGGAACTAATGGAGCTCCCAGAGATTGCTTATCTACTCCCTGGGGAATCTGTTTTATTAATGGTGCACAATTATTGGAAAAGTTTGGGGGCCGGGACTGAGGGCTAGAAATTGGGGTCTAATTGTTGCATTTTAAAGACCCAGAGCCCTACTTTGAGCAATATAACTCAAAAAAGATAAATGACCCCAAGGAAAATATTCTAAATAAGGACATTTCAGTGTTTCTGCTTCTGAATGAGTGACAGAGGATAGAAACCTTGAAGAACAAGTTTCCTTTCCTGAATAGGCACATAGTGGTTTCTTTTTTTTTCTTCCATTTTTCAAATGCTTTATTAACTTCTGATTGACATCATTCATTTGCCAGATTTTGAGATACAAATTTTCTCCCAGTTTTTCCCCTACCCACTGCCCCAAAATAGCAATCCTACAGGATATCCCTTCCTCCAATCTGCTCTCTCCCATATTCTCTCCCATACCCCTTTCGACTTTTCCAGTAGGGCATGATGCATCTTTATGCCCCAGTGCCTGTATATATTTTTTTCTGAATTACATATAAAATAGTATTATTAATAGTACATATATATATATAAACATTTTATTTTAAAACTGAACTCCAGATTCATTCCCTTCCTCCCTTGTCACCCACCCTTACTGTGAAGATAAGCAGTTCAGTATAGGTTGCACATGTGTGTCTAATGCAAAACAATAACATAGTACATAAATCATGAAAGACTGACAATATTTCCCTCCCTCCTATTACACCTCCCACTTGTTCTATTCTCTACTTTGATCCTATCCCTTTTCAAAAGTGGGTGCTTCCAACTTCCCTCCCCTGCAGCCTTCCTTCCCTCTCATCCCCTTGACCCCTACACTCCTGTAGGGTGAAATACTCTATTTAGTGTGTATTTCATTCCTTCCCCAAGCAAAATTCGATGGCAATGAAGTTGACCCATTCCCTTTTTTGCCTTCCTTTTCTTCCCCTCCATTGTAACCATTTTCTCTTGCCTCTTCTATATGAGATAGTTTACCCCATTCTGTCTCCCCCCATCTCCTCTCATTACATTCCTCTCTCACCTCTTAATTTCACCTTTTAAGTATCATCACTTCCTGTTAAATTGATCCTGTGCCCTCTATGTATACCTATAAACATATATACACACATTCACATATGTATCCATATGCCCATAGACCCTCATATACACACACACAAACACACATACACACACATATTTCTATATTTCTATTCATTTCAACTATTTTCATACTGAGAAAAGTTTCATCAGTTGCAATTATTGTGTTTCCATGTAGGAATGATAATAGATCAACTTTGATAACTTCCTTATGATTTCTTTTCCTTGTTTACCTTCCCATGTTTCTCTTGCTTCTTGTATCTGCATGTCAAATTTTCTATTCAACTCTGGTTTTTTGAGCAAGAATGCTTGAAAGTGCTCTATTCCACTGAATGACCATATTTTCCCCTGAATCATGATACTCAGTTTTGCTGGGTAGGTGATTCTTGGTTTTAATCCCAGCTCCTTTGACCTCTGGAATATCATATTCCAAGCCCTTCAATCCCTCAGTGTAGAAGCTGCCAGATCCTGGGTTATTCTGATTGTGTTTCCACAATATTCAAATGGTTTCTTCCTGGCTGCTTGTAATATTCTCTCCTTAATCTGGGAATTCTGGAACCTGGCTATAATATTCCCAGGAATTTTCTTTTGGGGATCTTTTTCAGGAGGTGATCAGTGGATTCTATCAACCCCTATTTTGCCCTCTGGTACTAAAACATCAAGGCAGTTTTCTCTGAGAACTTCCTGGAGGATGATTTCTAGGTTCTTACTTTGATAATAGCTTTCAGGTAGTCCAATAATTTTTAAATTATCTCTCCTGGATGTATTTTCCAGGTCAGTGGTTTTTCCCATGAGATATTTCACATTGCCTTCTATTCTTTCATTTGTTTGGATCTGTTTAACAGCATCATGATTTCTCATAAAGTCACTAGCTTCCATTTACTCCAATCTAATTCTGAAGCAATGATTCTCCTCAGGGAGCTTTTGAGATTCTTTTTCCATCTGGTAAATTTGGCTTTTTAAGGCATTCTTCTACTCGTTGCCTTTTTGAGCCTCTTTTACCATTTGAGTTAGTCTGTTTTTTAAGGTGTTATTTTCCTCAGTCAGGATATTGATTCTCATTTCATGATTTTCTTGTATCATTCTCATTTCTCTTCCCAATTTTTCCTCCACTTTTCTTATCTGCTTCTTAAGGTCCTCTATGGCCTGTAACCAACTTTTATTTTCCTTTGAAGCTTTTGGTGCAGGAGTTCTGACTTTACTGTCTTCCTCCTGTTGCATGCTTTGTTCCTTTTTTTCCCCAAAATAGGAGTCTAATGTTGGAATCTTCTGTCTCTGTTGTTTCCTTTGTCTGGTCATGTTTCCCCTCAGTCACTTGACCCCTGGGCTTTTTGCCACAGTAGGACTCTGCCACCAGACAGGGGAGATTTTGTACCCAACACTGGGATTTTCTCACTTGCCAGAGGTATTAGATGAGAGCCCTCTTTGAGGTCTCCACATGCTCTGGCAAGCTGGACATACACCCCAGGACCTCCACCCTAGACTGCAATCCAGATCCAAGCAGGTTAAAGAAAAAGCATTAACCCCTTAGACTGGTCGCTTGGTCCCCCTGCACTCTGCAGGCCAGGAGCTGAAGCTGCCATGTGGCTCTGGCTGGCTATGCCTGCATCTCAGTGGCTTCTTGCCCTGGGGGCAAAAGCTGATGTACTCCCACTTACTGGGTCCCAAAGTACAGACTGCACTGACTTCTCACATTTTCCTTCGCATCTGTGTGTTGATAATTCTGGAAATGGCCACAGCTGCTGCTGACCTGGAGTTCCTCCTGCCCTGGAAGCTGGTCAGACCTGTGCTGGGGCTAAAAGCCCTGGCTCAGCTGGGTCTGGGCTCCGCTCCCAGAGTGCTGTGTTGGCCTATTCCTGCCAGCCAGGCTGTCCTCAGTGGGAGGTTAGCTTCTCTGTGTCATTTTGTGGGTTTTGCAGCTCCAAAATTTTTCAGAGTCCCCTGTTGACATTGATTGGGGAAGGTGGAAGCAAGAGCCATTCGGGGGTCAGGCTTCTATTCCACCATCTTGACCCCACCCCCCACAGTGGTTTCTTTGTAATAGCAATTATCATCATCATCATCATTACAACATACATTTACAAAAGCACTTCAAAACTATAAAAGTGTTTTCTTCATAGCCATTCTGTGGAAAAGGTAGAACAAGTATGAATGACTCCATTTTTCAGATGAGAAAAAAAAGAGAGATGCTATGACCATGTGCATGGATTTTGGTTTAGATCATATCTCAGATATATTAGTCTGATCATCTATAAAATGAAGAAGTTGGACATGATTTCAATTAAGGTTCCTTCCAGATCTAAATCTCTAAGACAATAGAGCACCCTTGCTCATGCATGTATTTAGGGTTAGGATTTGAAAACACATCTCCCAGTCTCCTTTTGTTTTTACCACTGTACATATGGCTTCTCTTCTCACTTTACCCAATAACAGAATACCTTTTATACAAGGAACAGACTTTTTAAAAGTCTTTCCTAATCTGATATTTTATAAGATTATAGATTAATTTTTGAACACTTCTTGGGTTTGGAATATCAGCCTTATGGAATATCTCTGCCCTGAAGTAGCAGAAATTAGATTATGATGACAGTAATAATTGGGAGAATGATTTCACTAAAAATTAAAATAGAGCTTTACCCAAAGAATAAAGAGTGCCGTGCATTTGACAGTTGTCCTCAGAAGAATTATACTAAATAGAGAGCTGAGATTGGAATTTTATTATGTTTTAGTTCAGGTTACCTTGCTATACCCTTGTATACTTCCCAGAGTGAGCTGATTACATGTGTTATCCATAGTGGAAACAGTCTATATTTATGGGCCTCATAAGAATGAACAAGTGAGTATTTTTTTAGGAGAAAATGTCCTTTATTTGAATGCTAAGTTCAATGTAAAACTGAACATTTGATTTTTCATGTATAGAATAATAAATTGAAAAGAAATTGGAGCTTAAGAGAGTGAGTTGTTTCTGAGGGTTTTTGTTTGCATTTTTGACATGGTGATTGGATATATATTTCTAGTTGCACTTCAGCCTGACAGGAGTAATATTCATAGATATAATTAGTTGTTATTTGACATTGATGACCAGTTAAGACCCATACGCTTTGGGAAATGGCTAGACATTAACAATAAGGGATACCTTGAAAAAGCAGAGAGATGTAAACCTTATTTTCTGTTTTTGACAGAGTTGTAGGGTAAATATTGGAGAAATTTCATAAATATAGTATGCTTGAATTTCAGCAAAGCATTTGAGAATATCTTACAATGTACTCAAGTACTGAATTTAAATGATAGTACATATATGTAGAATCAGGACCCATTGAATGATGTTACTCAATAAGGAAACATTCAAGAATTGATATCAAACTGGAGGAGGGTTACTGGTTACTGGAGGAGGTTGCAAGAGATCTGTCGTTGGTGCTAATAAGCATTTTAAAGAATAGGAATTGCACAAATGGCAGTCTTATCAATTTGTAAGATGAAAGAAGCTAAGATTTATAACTAGTATAATGGATGACAAAAGCAGGATCCAAAAAAATATTTCAAATGGCTAGAAGAGGGAAAATCTAATTAGATGAAAGTAAACAGGGACAACATGGGAAAACTTATAGTTGGGTTATGAAATCTTCACCAAAATATATGCCTACACAATAATTCATGTGAAAAAGACCTGAGGGTTTTAGTAGATAATCAATATTAATGAAGACTATGAAATGGAAGCCACAAAAGCAAAGCTGACCTTAAGTTATTTTTAAAAGAAATATGTTGTCTAGAACAAGGAAGGATATAAACCTGCTCTTCTCTTTCTTGGTTAGATATTACATAAAGTAGTGTTTGGTTTTAAGCACAATATTTTAGAAAGCATGTAAATAAACTGTATCTCACTCAAAGTATAACAACTAAAATGGCTAGAGGAATGAAGACCATGTCATATGAGGTGAAGGAATATGATGTGAAGGAATCATATGATCATATGATGTGAAGGAATTGCAGGGGGAGGGGTATTTAGAGCAGAAAAGAACAGACTTAGGAAGATGTCATCTTTTATTTAAAGAGTTGTTCTGGGAAAGAATGATTCGAATTGTTTAACTTGGTTGCAAGAGCCTTCTTTTCTAGATCTTCATTTTTTTTTACCTCTTTGAATCCCTTGACATTGTTGATCATCCTTTTCACCTTGATTTTGCCTTCTCCCTAGGTTTTCAGAACATCACATTCTCTCCTGGTTCTCCTCCTGCCTGTGTGACTGCTCTTTTGTTGTATACTCATCTAGATCATGCCCTCTATTTTTTTTTATTTTTTTGATTTTTGGAGGGGCAATTGGGGTTAAGTAACTTGCCCAAGGTCACATGGCTAGTTTTTGTGTTAAGTGTCTGAGGCCAGATTTGATAACACACGCTCTAACAATAAATGTCCCTCAAGATTCTGTCCTGGGCACTCTTTTTGTCCCTCTCTACTACTCCATTGATTGATTAATCCCATAGATTTAATTACTACCTGTATGTTGATGATTCGCATGTCTTCCTATCCTTCTCCCACCTCTCTGCTGACCTGAAAATTCACAACTCCAACTTCAGACTTGCAAAAAAAAATGTATTCCTACTAAAGATTTTAAGCTAAACATGTCCAAAAGTTAACTCCTGCCTTCTATATTTCCACTTCCTGTAGAGGGCATCACTATTCTCCCAGTTTTTCAAGTTCACAACTTAGGAGTCATTCTTTACTTCTCACTGTCTCTTATACTTTATATCAAATTTTTGCCATGTCCCATCAATTTCACTTTGCAACATATCTCAAAAAATGTCGTCTTTCTTCTCTTACTCTACCACAACTGTGATGTAGGTTCTCAACAACTCACACCTAAAGTATTGAAACAACCTTCTGTTGGTCTGCCTGTCTTATTTCTTTCCCCACTCCAACACATGAGTTGTTCGATGTGTTTCCCCTACACATCTACCTTTCAGTCATGAAAGTTATTTTACTAAACCATGGGTCTGACCATATCACACAATAAACTTCAGTGACTCCCTATCATCTCTAGAATAAAATACAAAAGCTTCTATTTTGAATTCAAAGCTGTTCTTAGTATACCTTGCCAGTCTCCTTATATCTTACTCCCTTCCAATTACTTTTCCATCTAGTAACCCCCTTGCTCAAGCAAAACATTCTCTCATCTTTAGGCATTTTCTTTGGCTTACTCTGTGCCAAGAATGTTCTCCCTCCTGAACCTTTCCACTGAGTTCCCAGATTCCTTTAAGTCTTCACTAAATTCCCATCTCTTACAGGAAGCCTTTCCCAACCCCTCTTAATTCTCATAATTTGCCTCCGTTAATTATTTCTCATTAATCATGTATAAAGCTTGTTAATGTATATTTTCTTAAAATTCTATAATTCTACAAAGGTTTCACTGTGTTTAAAAATATACATAAATTACTTCAAATGAGGTAGCGATGTAGTGAAGTACATAAGGAGGACTTAATTTCAAATATTGCTTCAAACACTTTGGAGTGTTTGTAAACCTTGGCAAGTCATTTCATCTGTCTGTCTCTGACTCCTGAACTGTAAAATGGTGATCATAGTTTCACCCACCTCACAGAGATTCTGTGAGCATCAAATAAGATAATATTTGTAAAAATCTTAGCACAGTATTTGGCATATAGGAGGCCCTTAATGAATTTTTCTTCCATATTATACATTATAAGAAATTACAATGATATGATCATATATTATTACAAGGTAAAAAATCTGGTTTTTGCTTGACATAATTTCTCTATTACCTCTCTTTTCTCAAGATCAATTTTGGATGATGTGGTATGAAGAAAGAAAGGAAAAAGAGTAGGGATGAGGAGAGCAGGGAAATTCTTCTATCAGTAATCAGTAGTTTTTTGCCATTATTTGTATGAAATATACCACTGCAAAAGGGGTTTTCCAAAGTAGAGAAAGATTACTTGGAAAAGAATGGCAGGAATTTTTCATGTGAAGAAAATGATTCACTGAGTAGGAAAAAATCTAAAAGAAAACATTTCTTGCCCCACATCCCCTGCAATTGTTTCGTTTCACTCCCTCAGAAGTATGGGAATTTGAACATGGAAATTAAAGAAATAAACTTCTCCCTAAAAAGTTGTGAGTTATGTTTTGGCTTGTTATTCCTTCCTCTTAGAATGGAACACATAAACATTTAATATGTTCCTACCTCACCCAATTATGTATTTTAGCTATATATAGTTTTCTTTAACGTAAATAGGAAATTTCATACTCTATAAAAGACATGGTAATAATGGCAATTGGCATTTGGATTGTGCTTAATACAAATAAATTGTTGATATATGTGCTATTAGAGTAATGGAGTATAAATTTACTCTAAGTCACTATCACATGTGATATAAACAATGAACCTAAGAAAGTAATATGAGTATTTTGATGCTCATTTTATATACAAAGAATCTCAGGTTCAAAGAAAAATGTTGATTTGCTTCTGGTTACTCAACCAGTAAATCAAGATGAGACTCAAATCCAGATCTCCTAACCCCATTTCTGGAATTTTTATGCTATACCATGTTGTTTCTCTAGATGAATATAGATTTATTCGATTATAGCATGACTCTACAAAGAGTAAGGTTTTCATTGTATTATTTCTTGCATGATGTTTTTATTAACAAAAAAGTAAATGTTTATTATTTTCATAAGTCATGTTATGAATGTGTTGGTA
The DNA here is from genome assembly GCF_028583685.1 of Petaurus breviceps papuanus. Lineage (NCBI taxonomy): Eukaryota > Metazoa > Chordata > Mammalia > Diprotodontia > Petauridae > Petaurus > Petaurus breviceps. The sequence continues at coordinate 67,876,747 of NW_027185655.1, forward strand.
TGAAAAAGGACTTTGATACTATGTGTACAAATAAAAAAGGGAAAGTGTCTTTTTGCTTTGTTCACTTTAGTGACAATACACACAGGTGGCAACTATATAACACAGATCTCATCCCTCATACTAGATTTTAAACTCCTTGATGGTAGAAACATATTTTTATTCCCCTTAGTGCCTCACATGTACTAGTAAATCCATAAATGTGTCTAGCTAATGAATACTATAAAAGAGAAATAAAAGTGAAGCACCCAAATGAGAAAAGATGTGTGTTAGTAAATTTAAGCACTAATGGGGTCAGTACCTATAGTCTAATGCTTCACCATTCTAGTTCTAGTAGTTTCATGATTTAAGGTTTAATTCACAATCTTGACCTTTCTATGACTTAAAAGGTAATATTTGAGAAACAAAATTCCATTATCTAATTGGCAACATGTTGGTGAGTCTCCCTGAATTTAGGTTGCTCTTTGAATAACTGGAATATAGTTCATTTTCAGACCTATAATTGAAGCTTTTACAGCTTAGCAGTCAATAAGTAGTCAATAAGATGCCATTTTTATGGCATTGACTTCAAGATTGATAGGGTTGCTATTATACCATCATGAAGCAATGAAGAATGATATTAGTAGAGATAGGAATTATCTACACTCACAAAATCGTGGATTCCTGAAGCATTAAAGCTATATTCATAGAATATTAAACCTAGAAGAGGTCTTTGTAATCAATTCTGCGAAATTCCTTATTTCAAAATGAGGAAGCTGAAGATGATAAAGGTGAGGTGACTCCCCTATGGTCATGCAACAGGTCAATGATGGAACTATAATTTGCCTACTTAGAAAAATATTTTAGGTAATTCAAAGAATTCTCCACAATATAAAGTAGAAATTGTTTTGAGTAATAGAAAATACATATTTAAAAGTAAAAACAGAAGAGAAACCAACTAATACATATTACTCTGCCCCTTTTATTAGTCACCTGATATGAATTTATTCACAGCTGAAAGGGTCCTGCAAGGTTCAATATATTAGTAAATGGAAGCTGAGAATTTAAATGACTTTTCCAAGTACTTCTTTGCCCAGAAAGCAGTAAATCCAGAACACATACTCATGTTTTAACTACAAATGTAAGGATAATTTACTAAATATTGCTGTATTAGTAAATTTAGTTGAAATATTTAATTTAACTTTGTTTTCTGCTTATGTTGTTTTTTTTAGGGAGATAGAACACAGTGGGTAATATAATCCAAAGAATCACATAATGGCAATCAGAAGGGAACTCAAAGGTCATTGAGAAGAACCTGTACCTAGGTACAAATCAATCATCCAATAAACTGAAGACAATAAGCATTTATTAAGCGCCAACTGTGTACCATGTTAAACACTGGGCATAAAATTTAAAAAAATCAAAAGAGAATCCATGCCCTAAAAGCAATCATAGTCTAATGAGGGTAGACATCAAGAAAACAATTATATAAAAAAGAGCTATATATAAGAATTTCATTTTTAAATAATTAAGGGAGAAAGGACTAAAATTAGGAGAGATTGGAAAAGGCTTCCTGGATTTTATTTGGGACTTGAAGAAATGCCCACTGCTGCTGCAATAAGTGGTCATCAAGCCTTAGCCCAAAGAACTCTAGGGAACAAAAAATGTATTTCTTTCTGATGCAGCCCATTACACTTCTGAATATATCTAATTGTCTAGTATATATTTCTTTCATCAAGATGTAAACGTGTAAACCATTATTCTTATTTCCATGTCTCAAGGCACTCCATCATCCTACTTGCCTCTTGTATATAATATTGACCATGGTAACTGGTTTTATCTACTACTTAAAGTTTGCAAAATACTTTTTTATATATTACCAGACTTGATCCTGACAAAAACCCATTGAGGCAGATAATATATTAACCTCATTTTACTGATGAGCAATTTAAGATAGGTCAACTTCCCTAGGGTTATGCAACTAAGACATACTGAACAAATTTCAAACCCAGGCATTTGTAACACCAAGTCTGGTACTCTATACAGCTTATCAGTCAATTCCCTTCTTAAAATGTGATATGCAGAGCACAATACTCCAGACTTGATTTGATTAGACAGAAATATGGTGAGAGTATCATATCTAGCACTATGCCTTGAAGCAAAGTTATAGATTTCATTGTCAGTTAGACTTCTAGGGGCAGAGCCAAGATGGTGGAGAAGAGAAAAAGCACTAAATTGAATTCCCCTTCAAACAACTTAAAATAATACCTCAAATAAAATTCTGGAGTAGCAGAGACAATAAAACATGAGAGTAACACATTCTTCCAGCCCAACCAACTTAGGAAGTCAGAGAGACCTGTTCCACAAGGCTGTACTCTAGTCCAAAAGCTCACATAGATGGTAAATGTTTTTGTTTGTTTTTGTTTTTTGCAATATGACTAATATGGAAAATGCTTAGCATGATATCACATGTATAATCAACATAAACTTGCTTCCCTTCTCAAGGAAGAGAGAGGGGCCAGGAGGAAGGGACAGATTTTGAAAATCAAAATGTTAACAATTAATGTTAAAAATATTTTATAGGGAGGCTGTCTCTCTTAAGAAGCTGCTGTCTCCATTAAAGAGCAGTTGTCTCCCTAAAGGAGCTGCCCCCTCCATTAATCTGTAGCCTCCCTTAAGGGGTGTTGACCTCCCTTAAGGAGGAGCCTGCTTGGTATGTTACCTGAAACAAATTCCTTTACACTATTGGGAAAAAAACATACAAACACACACATCCATGTGTGTGTATATATAATTGGGAAATACTTAATGAAACACATTATATATAAACACATATACATACAACAATTGTCTTTGTCAGCTCTCATGTCACACTTAACTCATATTCAGTCTCTATATATACATATATACACATATATACATATATATACATACATATATATATATGAGAAATGGAATAGGATTGCTTTGGGAAAACACAATGTTCAAATCCCAATTTCTTATACTTAAGTTCTATAGACATTTAGAAGGTAAGATCATAGCAATAAGAGAGTCCAAACTGGTGATTTTGTTGGTATAGGGAACTATACCACCAATACAGGTTGTTTTCCTCTCTGCTGTTTATATTCTTAGAAAATTCCCTAGAATGCTGTGAGATTGTGACTTGTCCATGGTTACACAGTCAATATATGTTAGAGGCAAGATTTGAACCCATATGTCTTGTGTTTGAGGTCAGCTCTCTAACTTCCATATCAAAATATCCCTCTAAAGGCATGTTGAATAATTAAATGAAGGCTTTTTCTGGGAGGACTGGGAATCCAGTAAAATGGACTAGGCAAGTTGTACTTATTGGTCAGAGTTGACAGAGTTTTGAAGATTTATAATAATACGTCGATGACTAAAACATTCCATTCCATTGATCATGCTTGACAAGGGTACATGTCCTTATGATCTCATTGGTGTGGGTGCTCCTTTCTTTGTCACAAATTATCTTTCCTTCAATCCTTTTCATCCTGAGATTCTTGTCCATTTTATTATATCCTCTGTGTGTTATCTATCCGAGGTCTTGAAAACTTCCATTGTGTCTTTTAGTAGTCTGTGAATACCAATAAAATATTTGAATTGCCCATCTCTTACTCTCACTACAGGAATCACTTATTTTTATATTTATATATGATTGAACATATCCTTGTGAAATATATAAGGCTTTGTGGACTAGGGAGGCTATTTCAATGTACATTATGGAATGAATACAGATATATTGAGGACATACATTAGAATTTTAAAGTTAGGATTTCAACAGATGAAGATGTAGAGGAATCTCACTCTTGTTTTGATGTTAAGAAAATACAAAAAAAGTAAAAGAGGTCAAGTGGAGATAAAAGAATAATGGATAGTTCAGCTTAATTGAAGAAGAGAGTACATGAATAGTAATAATAAAATATTAGTTAGGAAATGGAGGACTGTTGGATAATTTTTAACAATAAGATGTTTTCATTCAGAAGATCCCCAATGCAATTATGTGAAGTATCAGTTGGACAACAGGGAAATTAGAGGCAATAATACCAATAAAAAGGCCATTATAAGAGTTTGGCAAAATGCATAGAGCAATGGACTTGAAGTCAGGAAGACCTGGGATCAAATCCCTGTTCAGATATTAGCTAAGTGACCCTAGTCACATCACACTGAACTTCAGTTTCCTCATTTGGAAAAATGGAGAAATGATAGCATCTAGCTCACAGGAGTGGTATAAGGATCCAGTAATATAAGCAAATAGTTTTTCAAACCTTGAAGCACTCTATTAAAGTGAGCTATTACTAATAACTTAGGTGAGGTAGAATGAAGGTCTGAATTAAGGTGGTGATAATAATAGTAGTGGAAACTGAAAGGAAAAGATAAACATGAATGAAATTGAGGATTCAGACACAATTTAGAAACAAATTTGTTTTCCAAGCATGGATGAGGTGAGTGATAGGGAATGGAAAGGATCTGAAGAATATTTTTAGGCATCAGGGGAAAGAGATCAAGAGTGAAGATGAAAGTGAGGGATAGTCGATGCCCTAAAGAAGATGAAAGAAAATAGGATCAAAAGCAGACATTGAAGAATTTGCTTTGGTAAGAGGGAAAAACATTCCCTCATCAGACTGAAAGAAGAAGGGATTGGGAGATTCAGAGAAATTTTAACATGTAGAAGAAACAAGTTGGGAGTTGAGGGATATGAAATGGAATAAATGCAATCTTTCCATTAGAGTAGGAGGCATTCATTAAGAAGAGGAATTTCAGGGGGCTGGATTTAAGTTAAGAAGAATGAAAAGGGTTTATAAGTCACTATGGGGAATGTGATAGGCATATTTATTAAGCCTGGCATCCACTAGTCAATTATATACAAGCCAATATAAAGAAGGCTGTTAGTAGCATGAAAAGATCAATGATTTGGGAATCAGAGGACCAAAGTTCAAATCCCTTCTCTGGGGGCAGCTAGGTGGTGCAGTGATTAGAGCACTGACCCTGCAGTCAGGAGGACCTGAGTTCAAATCCAGCCTCAGACACTTAACATGTACTTTCCTGTGACCTTGGGCAAGTCACTTAACCCCAATTGCCCTGCCTTCTCCCGTCCAAAAAGCAAAAGAAAAAATCCCATCTCTGGTCATTACTACCTTTTTGACCTTTGGCAAGTCATTAAATCTCTCTGGTCTTCAGTTTTCTCATCTATAAAATCAGGATCTTGTTCTAGAAGACATCTGCAACCCTTCCAAGTCTAGATAAATGATTGATACCAAAAAAGCAGTCCCCTTCAACAACTACTCCCCTTTCTTCAGACTAAACAATTGCTATGCCCTTATGTGAAATCTGATTCCTGCTCTAGAAATATAGGAAAAGTAGTAGTGGCAATGCATTGAATTAGAGTAATTAATAATAGCTATTTCAAATGTAATGTACATTATGAAATGAATAAAGGTATATTGGGCAACTATTATGTGTGAGGCACTGTGGGGAAAGAAGGGAGTACAAGATATAGTACACATTCTAAAAGAGAATGGAGAGATGTAGGGTAAATAAATGAAGAGTTAAATAATAGGACAAGAAAACAGTAGAAAAGTCACCATAGAATCAGATAGGCTCTATGTCCTGGTATATTCTATGCTGGCCTTAAAATCAGAAAGATCTCAGTTCAAATCCCTTTTCCAAGAGTAATTTAACATCTGTGAGCAAGAGTTAAGCATTGTGAACCTTGATATCCTCCTCTGTAAAATGAGAACATTGCTACATATTATTATGCATATCTATTGTAACTATCTATAATTCCTATAGTAATTATCCCACAGGATTGTTGAGAGGCTCAACTGAACAATGTATGCAAAGTATGAAATTTCTTATAGATTTCAACTATTAAATAAGTCATTAATTTCCAAGTAATTAGTATTCATAATCCGTGAGCTCAGAAGACAGAGAAATATGTATCAATAAGTCTAAGAAGGCTCCATGGAGAAGGAAAGGCTTGATCTGGGTTTAGTATAAAGATAGAATTTGGATAGCTCAGTTGAAGACATTGTAGGCATAGAGAGACAGGAAAAGTGAGAGTTGGTATAAGGGAATATGTGAAAAGAGAAATAAAGTGAAAATTTGGAGGGTCCATACTATAGAGAGCACAGAATGATAGGCTAAGGCATTTGGCCTTTTTATTATTCATTTTTGCTGAAGGACCTATGATATCATGGAAGAATTCTAAGTATTAGAGTTCAATGATAGAAGTGTCTTTGGAAAGTAACTGCAGCCAATAAGTAGAATGGATTGATGAACTAACAGCCTAAATAGTGTAAGCCCTTAATTTTTGAAGGAAGGGGAAGAGAGCCCTACACCTATGCTTTCATCAGTGTGGAGAAACTCCCTCTGCCAAAGCACATTGATAACTTGTTTGTAATTTTTAGTCTTCTATAATTGCCTAAGGCAATGATAGGTTAAGTGATTTGCCAGTGATAATGAGCTTAGTATATTGGAAACAAACGATACTAGAAACTGGAGTTTTCCATATGACTTGCTCATGATAGTGAGAAGCAACTTGGTATATTGGAAATATGTCATAGTAGAGGTAAGAGATAGTCTTATTGGAAATATTGTAAACTTTTCTCATATTGATACTGTGACTGTGTAAACCACTGCTCTAGACCAATCCATAAGATGATAAATTGAAGAAAATATAAAGACTTTAATTGGTAGAGGGAGTTTCATCATGCAAGAAGTTCCAATAGCAAAGAAATAACACATGCAGGTTCCATCCTTTTTACCATTGAAGCACAACCAATATTTGCTAGAGGCTCAATTTGAACCACTGGTTCCACTCTGTTATACCATACTCTACTGACTATGTCTCAGGTGTTCAAATGTGATAGTTAATAACACCAACTGCTTTCTAAAAGAGAGGTATTTTTAGATTTCCTTCATATGTAAATTTGAAGTTCAGGTGGATGCAGTCAGCCATAAATACTAATAAATAGCATTTATTGCATACCTAATCTGTCCCAGACACTGTGTCAACGACTGAGCATACAAAGAAAGGTGGGGGAAAGAATTTGCTTTCAAGGAGCTCACATTCTAATCAGGGAGATGGAAATAACATGCAAACAAACAAAAATAAACAAGATACATAAAAATAATTTGGAGGGTGCCTCACAGGGAAGGCAATATTATTATGAACACTTCTTGCAAAAAGTGAGCCTTCCTCCAAGGCTTGAAGAAAATAGAAAAGAGGTCAACATAAAGAGGGAAAGTGTTTCAGCCATAGGAGATAGCCAATGCTCAGAGTTGGGAAATGGACTCAGAACAAACTTCCCAATGGAGAAAACCTGAAGCCTAGGTACATTATGTAATGTTACAAATCCCCTTTCAAAAAAAATATCTCAGAAAAATATTTTAAATGCATAGAATAAAAACATAGAATAAAGGAAATTATTTATTCTGAACTATAGCTCCTAGATCCTATTTAAAGAGCCTTAATGTAGAGTATTCATGAACCCTACTTCATAAGGCACTAATTTTCATACAGCTTCCATGTGGGGAAAGACAAGTAAGGTGAGATTGATAACAACCTCTCCCTGGTGGTGCCCCTCAGTATGTCCGATTACTTACTTATTTTACTTTCTGCTGTTTAGGGACAACTTTCAAGAAAAATGCTGGTTGATTATGTTGGGATGTTACCAAAATTTCTGGAAATCTTTTTGCTAACATTTTTTGCAAATGTAATATTTTTCTACTTACTATTCGATTGTAAGGGGAAGAACATATGATGAAAAAGCAATTTTTCTGTTTTGTTGTATTTGTCAATAGACAAACATTTTTTGTTCATCTGCATCATGTTCATGTCCTATGGGCAGAATCAGAAGACAGGTACTCTGCTATGTAGATGACAAGTTACAAATGTTGTGAATGGAAAGGTACAAGGAATTTGTGAACATTTACTCCAAAGTTCCCAAATAACCTTCAAAACAAGTCATCTAATACAAACTGAAAAAGAAACACACTAGAAAAACCCAGGATTATGTATTCCCCCAAAATTTCAAATTTAAATGCCTTTTTTTTAATAAAATCTTAGACTTTGTTGAGAATGTAGAAAAAGAGTAGTAAAAAAAAATTAATAACAGGGATGAGGAAAGCAAACTCCAACACGATGTGAAATTTCCATCTTCTAAGATACCATCATTAATAATTCTTGTACATGGTCTCTTAAACCCTTGTGTATAACTCTAAAATAAAAATTATACCATCTGCCTTTCTATTAGGATACCAGGTGAAAGAATCTGTCAAAAGATCATTCTAGTTTTACTCTTAGTGAATTGATCCTTGCTCCAGATAACTAAAAGCAAACAATTCATTTAATCATCTTTTGAGAATTTTGTCAAGGATTGGCCAAAAGGTCACTACATCATGACTTGGAGGTCAACTTTTCTTATTTTGGAAAACAGCTAACTAGTCTTTGACTGCTGTCATCTGATTATCAACAGTGGCTCCATAATTACATCTGCAAAACCTTTATTCATCCAGATCAAAAGACTTGAACACATTTATGACCTAATCAAGATATTAAGAACATCCTTTAAAAGAGTAGTGCTTAATCTTTTTTTACATGTTATCCCTTTGACAGAATAAAGGTGAAGACTATGGCCATATTTTTCAGAATTATTTGTTGATTATATTCATAATTGAAGGAAGGGCAAAATTTTAAAAATATGTGAAAATAAAGGTGTGAATTTTTTTCCATGGTAGTTCAGCTTTGAGATTATGATGAAATGAGACAATTGTTGACTGTTAGAAAAAGGAGGTTTACTTAGATTAATCATGGAAAGGCTATTCAGTACTGGTTCAGGTAGAAATTATTCCTTCTCATCTCTCTAGAGAAATGGAGCTTGTCTGCAAGATGTACTGGGTTAGATAGCTGTAGGGCCTCACATGACAGAGGAACATTCACCAAGTCAGAAGGCAACTCCCTGTTCATGGACTGGTCTCTTTTATGCCCTCTGTGACCTGAGGAATCTCATTAGTTGCGCAAACCAAACTAATCAAGTCTCAGTGACATTTCCTTTCCATTTAAGAAAAAATCTTGCCTAGCCTACATGGCAGAGGATGCTGGTAGATATTTCTCCTACCACAAATATCAAGAACAAACCACCTACTTTACATTTTCTCCAAGGGCTAATGGAATGCCTTATCTGGACCATGAAAGAATAGAATCATCTGTCTATCTGTACCATGTATGTTTAATTTAGGTAGTAATGTTTACAACATACTCAGAAGGATTGATTCTTTCCCCCTTGGACTCAGTAATGTCTCCAACTTCACCATGTACTGTCTTTGCATTCAAATAGCTGGGAATGTTCTCCTTTCTTGAATTTCTATCCATCTTTTTAAAGCCCAATTCAAAGGCTAACTCTTTCAGAAAGCCTTCTTTGATCCCACTCCCATTTTGTCATTAAATCAGTAATAATAATCCTTATTTGGACTTCATTTAGTATACAACATCTTAATTTATCTTTTTTTTTTCCAATTGTTTATGAGTAGGTTATGTACCACTCCTCAACTGTCAATTCCAAGAGGGTAGAAATGATTTCTTACTCAGTATTTTCCCCATTGCCTACACTGTATGCATATAGTCACTTTAAAAATGCCCAAATTGTATAGATATTCTCTTTGGGTAATAAGTTGTCTCTCCTAAAACCATAATGGAGAATTAAGTTCAGTAAAGGACTCCAATTTTTTGCTCTCAAATAAAAGCTGTGTGATGGAGGATATGAACTAAACACATTAAGAAATTAATGCCACAATCCTAATTTTCTACTCAAAATAAGTTTCATAAGATATTGTTACATGATTTTACAAGAACAGCAACATTATAAAAATAAACATTAAAGACTTAAGAATTCTGATCAATGCAAATACCAAAAATGATTCCAGATGTCAAATCATGAAGAATATTACCCATTTTCTGAAAGAGATGTAATAGACTCAAAATGAACAATAAGATAAATATTTTTGTACATAATCAATGTGGGAATGCATTTGCTTGATTATGCATATTTCTTTAACAGGAATTTTACTCCTTTTGTGGGGCAGAGGAGAAGTAAAAATAAATGATTGTTCATTAGAAAAATAAAATCTATTTTAAAAATAACTTTAATTTATTTTGGTCACCATTTTAACTTGATTGCATCATGTCATATTTTCTCTCTATTTTCACTTTCTCCTTCCTTGTGTTTAAATTCACGAGGAGATCAGATTCCCCATTTTTTTAATTACTGACTTTTACTAAAATCCTATTATAATGTCTCATCTTAGTATATGGTTGACTTTGGGTTTGTGAAGGCAAGACCAGCTGTGTGCTAACCTACCAACTTATAAACGTTTTGAGTATGGATACAGCAAGAAATGTCTGTCTGAGGACCTCTGGAGTGAGAATAATCCTCAAGCAAGTTGACTACTAGATACAATACACTTTAAAAAGTGAGGAAAATGGAGGTTCAAAGATTTAAGTTATTTCCTCATGGTCACATAGTTTGTAAACATCAGAGACATAATCCAAACTCAGATCTCTTGTGATTCTAAGGCTTGCTTTGTATTATGCCAAGATTTCTCCTCTGGTCATTTGCATTCTGAATAACTTCTAATAAACCTTTTCATGTCACCTTTTGCTAGATAAAATGAACTTACTATTTAAGAACAAGGATCAGAATTTTTGGTTATTATAGTAGACTGTCTGCCATGACTCCTTATGGTATTGTGGTAAATTTAGGCTCTTAAAGGCACAGCTACCCATCTTTTTTCTCTCCTTTTATTTCTCCTAATTTTATCCACACACACACACACACACACACACACACACACATACACACCATGGCATAGCTATGGCACATCTTTTTAAATTGGAAGGTTTTCAAATACAGGCCTTATGACTGTGGCTAGTTCTGTTATCTGAGAAGTAGCCTAAGTAGGTTTGAAGCAATTCATTATCTGGAGGAGGATCATGCAGGTGGTTAATGATTTGACTGTCCCAGCCATCAAAAAAAAAATGGTCAATAGCATTGAGAGTTTGACATTTGCACATAGAGATAGACTATTGAACTCACATGGAAGAAATATATATATTGGCATACACAGAGTGTCCCAAATGTCTTGATGCAGTTTTCAGTTATTAAAGCATGAATGTTCTGTAAGGCTTTTGGGACACCCTGAATATTTGAATGTCCCACAAGGACATGAATATGGCCAAAACTGTGTCTGAGATATATTCAGCATAGCAAAGGGACAATTTGGGTTATATAATAATAAGAGAAAAAATAGATTAGTGTACTACAGAGGATAATACATTTTGAAGGGTCACTTTAGCACAGGAGACATTCTCTTGGTGATAATTCCCAGGCTTCTGTAGTACTTGGCTAGATAGAAAATGTTTGTCTTCCTGCTGCTCTGCTGTCTTTTGTACGCAGAAAGCTCTTGTGTGAAATATCTGTTTTCCTAGGAAACTAGAAGCTTTGTACTCCACCAGAATAAACTGACATTTTAGTTATATAATATTGGTTATGTGGTATATAAAAGTGACAGTCTGGAATTTGCATTGTACAAACTGATAAAAAAAATGTTGCAATCACCCTTTGCCAGTTATACTTGTTCTCTCCTCACCTCCATGAACAAAATTCTATGGAAAAAAAGTAAAGAGTCTTCAGGTATACTCTGATTTCAAATATCTTTTCCTCTCCTGAAACAAATGGCATAACACTAACTGTAGCTCATTGTCCCTCTCAATTTTCTAGCTCCTCCCTGACCAGTTAAAAGGTTCAGTTGCTTTTCCTCTACCTAGCTGATTTCCTATTTTCCTCTACTCTTTAGCTCTATTTTTCAAAATGCTGTCCATCTTTTTTTCTCTCCTTTTATTTCTCCTAATTTTATCTCCCAAGAAGAAACACACACACACACACATGTGCACACACCCTCACTCACTCACACCCTGGAATATCCTTTGAGAACCCAGACTTGAGAATAACATGACATAACGAAACTTTCACAGAGAATTTTACCGGGGAACACTGACAGACTAACCAAAAATTCTAATCCTGATTCTTAATAAATGAATGGGTTTAAATCCTGTTTCTGAAAATTGTTTTTGCCAAGTATGGGGCAAGTCACATAAATTCTCTGTGCTTCTTTTTCCTTATCTGTGAAATGGAGATAATTCCTGTATTACTACTCATCTCATGCTCAAATGAGAAAATCTATGCAATGCATTTTGAAAACCTTAAATTGCTATTCAAGTTTTGTTATTATTATCACTATTTTACATATATAAAATACATTAGAACAATAAAATACTGCATAAATATCAGATATCATCATCATTTAACCTACTAGAAAAACATATTAAGTAGCTATCCAAAGAATAGTCATGAAAGGAAGGTATATCATCAGTAAATATATATATATATGTATATATATATATATATATATATATATATATATCTGTACCTATCACTTCCCTTCAATGACTTGAAGAATTTTGTGAGGAATCAGTCAAGATCATTGGCTTAGAGTTTGCAGACTTCATTCTCATTTTTCTATAGATCAGGAAAGTTACCCTTGTCTCGATCTATTTTTCAGGATTTTTCAGATGTTACAAGTAGATCTGTTACCACATAAACCAGTTCTTTTGGTAATCCGCGGTATATTTGGCATCAAATAAGGGCCTGACTCTTACTTTATTCAAAACCTTATGCTAGGTAGAGTTTTTCCTTGGCACACACACACACACACACACACACACACACACACACACACACACAAACTGAAACAAAACTAGAAATGTGTAGTTCTGCCTTCTCTCTTTTACCTTCTACCCCAAGCAGCAGGCATATCCCTTCTATGGTCTTCCTGGTTTCCCCAAAAATACAAATCCTTATTTTTTCCTGAGCAAACTCCACTCTAAGATTCTGTAGTCCTGATAAAGAAATCATACAAATTGAGTGGTTCTGACTGAGGTTATCACTATATTCTAGTACTGCAGAATTCATGCTTCTCAAGAAAAGAAAAATGATTATGTGTAGATCTTATTGAATATTCTTTGTATGTTATTTTTTAGCACCTGAGATTCTATAGGGAAAGAGAATGTTACTTGTAGAATCCTGTTGGATACTTTGCTTTTATTTCCTGATTCTGAGTGATTTTAAGGTTTATAAAAATGCATGTCATCACGGCTGCAAGTGCTTAAAAAAATTGAAAACAGTTCAAATTAAAGTTGACTTAATCAGAATGCAGCCCTTTAAAAAGGTCTCTGACTGTTCAAAAAAGTGAAAATATAAGCTTCTTGCATGTCCTAAAGACCTGACAGTTGGATTCTGTTAGTTCCACTTAGCCATTGACTAGACAGAAGTTTATTGAATCCCTGAATTTTTCAAGGTTAGACGCTGTGAAGGATATAGCCATGAGGAAGATATGACTCTGGCCAACAACTTCAGTGATAAGGCATACATGCAAATATTTATAATACAGAGTAGTATTTACCTTGTACTATTAGACAGATAAAAAGGACTATAGTGTGAAAATGCTCTAAATCATTATTGATTAGAAAAATAAAAATTAAAACAATTCTGAGATACCACCTCAAACCTGTCAGATTGGTTAACATGACAGAAAAGGAAAAGAAAAATGCTGGAGTGGATGTGGAAAGATTGAGACACTAATGTACTGTCAGTGGAGTTGTGAACCGGTCCAACAATTCTGATGAACAATTTGGAGCTATGCCCAAAAGGTTATAAAACTGTGACCCTTTGACCAAGTAATTCTGCTACTGGGTTTGTATCATAAAGAAATCAAAGAAAAGAGGAAAGGCCTGTTTGTACAAAAATATTTGTAGTAGGTCTTTTTGTGGTGGCAAAGAATTGGAAATTGAGGGGAGGTCTATTAATTGAGGAATGGCTAAACAAATTGTGGTATATGATTGTGATGGAATATTATAGTGCTATAAGAAATGAAAAGCAGAATTTTTTTCAGAAAAACCTGGGATGGCTTTTATGAACTGATGCCAAGTGAAAGGAACAGAATCAGGAGAGCATTGTAGCAGCAATTTTATAAAGATGATCAACTGTGTAAGTCTTAGCTACTCTGACCAAGACAATGATTCGAGACAGTTCAAAAGAACACATGATCTAAAATGCCATCCAACTCCACAGAGAAAACTGGTGAACCTAAATGCAATTTGAAGTATACTGTTAAAACTTAATTTTTGTGTGTTTGTTTCTTTTGCAAAATGGCTAGTATGGAAATATATTTTCATGACTTCACATGTAAAATCAGTATCAAATTGCTTGCCTTCTAAAGAAGAGAGAGGTATTAAGGAGGAAGAGAATTCACAGTAAATTTATATATATATATATATATATATATATTGTTTAAAAATGTTACATATAATTGTGAAATATTTAATGAAATAAGAATATTTTAAAGTACTATAGTGACTTAGAAGAGGAATATTAGGAGAAACCTTACTGAGGGGGTAAACTCTGAGTTAAATATTAAGGGGTGGGTAGGATTTGGAAAGGTGGAAGCACATTAAAGCTGGGAGAAATGATATGAGTAAAGTTTCAGAGGTGGGAAACAATGGCAAAGTGAGGAGCCCACTGATGTAGAGAAACAGTAGAGAAATAGTAAATTGTCATCCAAGCTTGGAAGACTTGAATGACAGGCTAAAGAATTTCAATATTGTTTGATAACCATTTATTTTTTTAATTAATTAATTTGTTTTTATTTTTCAACATTCACTTCCACAAATTTTAAATTTTGTATGTCCTCTCTCTGCTCCCCTCTCCCCAAGGTGACATGCAATCTGATCATAGGCACATTCTTTTAAAATGTATGTTTACATTAGTCATGTTGTATAGAAAAATTAGAATGAATGGGAGAAACCAGGAGAAAGAAAATACAAAACAAAACAAAAAAAGGAGCCAATAGTCTGCTTCTATCTACATTAGACTCCATATTTTTTTTCTCTGATTGTGGATAGCATTTTCCATCATAAGTCTTTTGGAGTTGTCTTAGAGCTTGCATTTTGCTGAGAAGGGCTAAGTCCATCAAAGTCAGTCATCACCCAATGTCACTGTTACTGGGCACAGTGTTCTCCTGGTTCTGCTCACTTCACCCGGCATCAGTTCATATAAGTTTTCCAGGTTTTTTTCTGAAGTCCTACTGCTCATCATCTCTGATCACACAATACTATTACATTGATAGACCACAAGTTGTTCAGTCATTCCCCAACTAATGGGCATCACCTTGATTTCCAGTTCTTAGCTACCACAAAAAGAGCTGCTATAAATATTTTTGTACATACAGGTCCTTTTCCTATTTTTATTATCTCTTTGGGATAAAGCCCTAGAAGTGGTATTGCTTACTTCTAGGGTGGTATCCCAAAGAGATCATAGAAGTAGGAGGAAGACCTATATGTACAAAACTATTTATTAGCAGCTCTTTTTGTGGTGGCAAAGAATTGGAAATTAAAGAGGTGCCATCAATTGGAGAATGGTTAAACAAGTTTTGGTGTGTGCATGTAATGGAATACTGTTAAGTTATAATAAACGATGAGCAGATGGACTTCATATTTACCTGGAGATGCTTACACGAACTGATGCTGAGTGAGAAGAGTAGAACCAGGAGAAATTTGTACACAGTTACAGACACAACATATGTGTTATGACCAACTTTGATAGACTGGATTCTTCTCAGCAATGCAGTGATATAAGTCAACCCCCAAAGACTCATGATAGAGAGAGATGTCTTCATCCAGAGAAAAAACTAGAAAGAACTAAGTTTGAATGCAGATTGAAGCAAACTACCTGCTCTTTTTCTTTTTCTTGTTTGGTTTTGTTTCCTCTTTCCCATTGTTCATTCCATCTGATAAAATCTTTCCTTATAATCTGACTAATGGTTAATGTGAAAGTATTTGCAAATCCTATACTTGATTATATGGCACCATGGTGGTGGGGGTGGGGGGGAGGGCAGTGTTAGGGGAGGGAAGGAGAGAAAATTTGAAACCCAAGGAACTATGAAACTGAATCTTGTAAATTAAAAGTAAACAAATTAATAAAGATCAAAAAAAATTTTAAAGAAAAAAATTTAATCAGAGAATAAAAAAGTTCTAAGTTTGGGCTAATTGGTGTATTGCTGCTCATTGTATTTCCTTAGACAGGTCTGGTAAGTGTTGATTCTTTGTTTTGTCAGTCAAGTGATATGGAAATTGATATGTCTTTGATCAAGATTTGAGTGATCCAAGTCACATACCCCAAGACCCTCACTGTAATATAATCCAGCCTCTCATTGTAATATCAATTTTCTCCTTAATTGTTAATCAATCAGAGTTGATTACCACCCTTCAGGAATATCTACTCTTCAAAGGACATATAAACTGGCAAAAAAAACCATGCTAACTTTATTAATAAAATGATTAAATTACCCAGAAGAAAAAAAAAAGAAGTGATATTGCTGGGTCAAAGGGTATGCATATATTTATAGCCCTTTGGATATTGCTCCAAATTGTTCTCCAGAATGGCTGGATCAGTTCACAATTCCACCAACAATAAATTAGTGTTCCAATTTTCCCACATCTCCAGAATTTATAATTTTCATATTTTGTCATGTTAGCCATGCTAATGTTCTTTTTATCGTTTCAATTTCAGTATATGGGCTGCAGAAGCAAGCCCTTGATTCTAAGCAAGGATGTTGTTTTAGTGGTATTTTATATAGTAATACTGACTATAATAATCAGACTATATACCATAAAGATAAAAAGGTCTCATATAAAAATATCATTAATGGTACTTTTTTATACTAGTATCTATCTGATGAAAAGTGACTTCTCATGGATGAGGTAATGGCTGAACACATTGTGATATATGAATGGCAAAGAAGAAATAACTGGGAAAGTATTTACTAAGTACTTTCTGTGTGCACCTTGAAACTGCTCTCTCCAAGGTTACCAATGACCTCTCAATTACCAAATTAATGACCTTTTCTCAATCTTTGGCTCAGGCACATTCTTTTCATTAGGTTCCCTTTACACTGCTTTCTCCTAGTCCTCCTTTGACCCATCTGACCACTTTTCTCTGTCTACTTTGCTGGATTTTGATACAAACCACAACTAACAACTATGGGTATTCCCAGTACTCTGTCAAGCCTTTTATACTATTTTACTTCATTATCTTATCAGCTCCCATGTATTCTCTTTTCATCTTTTGTTGCATAATTTTCAACTCTATTTACTAAGTCATAACCTCTCTCCTAACTACTAGAATTGCTTTTTGTAAAGCCAAGCACAAGCAGCTTTCCATAAGAATGCTACTGTTAACAGTTTTAAGAAACTGGTTACACAATATAGTGAACACTCTATTTTATTCCATAACAAATTAGAACAAAATATTCACAAGTAAATCAAGGTACAGCATTCACAATGTTACAACTTATCACAGATAATGAAAATACAGCATTCACAACAATTTATCACAGAAAATGGCCACACAGTTTTCACCACAGTGGTTGTAAGGTTTTGAACAAAGAACAATCATTTAGTAACTCAATCATTAATCATTCAAATCATTCAATCATCCTTAAGGAGGTTTGCCTCCTTAAGGGACACAAAGTAAAATAGTCAAATTTCTACACTCATGGGCCACACCAAGTTACAAATCAATTGCTTATCCAGTTATCAATCACTATTCAATCATCCAAAAATACACAAGCCCTCTACCCCTAGGTCACTAGTAAATTAGTTTCTCAGTCAGTACATAGTATCCAAGTAAAGTCTTCTTTCAGCTTGACTCAGAGTGGTCTCTCAGATTCCCTGGAACCCCTTCCATGGTCCCAGATCCTACCTAGATTCACCAAACTGTCACCTGGGTTCAAAGGCAGACAGCTTGCAGGTCCTTGTCCAGCTCTCCATGAACTTCCTGTTCCATGCTGAACAGTGTCCAATCCACCTTAAATACTCCACAGTCTCTGTTCCCAGGAATTAAGGCTTAACAAAGCCACAAGCAGTTTCATGCAAAGTACCAGCATCACAGTCACGCTTCCTCCATCTGTGGCAGCTCCAGCTGGCCCTTGGACATCTTTGGCAGCTCCCAGAAGCTCCAGCTGGCCCTCAGACTCAGCAGGTCCTCAGCAGAAGCTCCAGCTGATTCCCAAAATCAAAATCATTCTCTCCAGCCTGGGGGCCTTTCCTCTTTAGCCTCCTTAGTGGCAGCAACTTCTGCCTCCATGAAGCTTGCTCCAAGAAGATCTGTCTGACTTCTCCTTATATACACACACAGAAATTAGTTCCTTCCTGTTTCAGCCAACCCCTTCCTGTTATATCAGCAACAGGGGTTATTACCTTCTCTTTCTTTAACAGAGATTTGATTTATTGCTAGGAACTAAGTAAATGCTACCTTTGCCAATACAAAGGGATCTTCAAATTAAAATTATATAAGCATTACACTTTTCCAATTACCTAAAGGACATCTAGATAGATATACATCTAAAATTCAACATGCTCCAGACTGAACTCCTTATCTTTCCCCCCAAACCATTCACTCTTCATAATTTTCCTATTACTGTTGAGAAAAGCACAATTCTTCTAGTCACTCAGGTTCACAAGCTAGGTGTCATCCTCAACTCCTCAGTCTCACCCCCTTACATGTACAATTTGTTGCCAATTCTTGTCAATTTTATTTTCATAGCATCTTTCATATATACACCCCTTTCCCTACTATGATACTGCCACCAACTTCATTAATGTCTTCATCACTTCATGTGTAGACGACTATAATAGTCTTCTAGTTGTTTTCCCTGTCTCAAGTCTATTCCCATTGCAGTCCATCCTACTACTAACTATAAAACTGATCTTCCTAAGGTACAATTCTGATGATATCAACAACCTCCTTCACCTCTTCAAAAAACTCCAGTGGCTTTCGACCTCTAGGATAAAATATAAACCCCTCTGGCATTCAAAATCTTCATAATTTTCCCTCTCATATACTTAAGTTATAGGTTTATACAAAGTACTGGCATCACAGTCATGCTTATGACTTACATCTTCTTACACCTTATTAACTTTACCCCACATGCTCTTTGATCCAGTGACATTGGCCTCCTTGCTGTTTTTCACATAGATACTAAATCTATAGACTGTGCATTTTTAATTACCATCCCTCATGTTTCAAATCTTCTCCCTTCTAATTGTCTCTTTCTCCTAGCTAAGGTCCAAGCTAAAATCCTACCTTTTATAAGAAGACTTTTCTGATCCACCTTAATATTAGTACGTTCCTTGTGTAGATTAACTTCAATTTATCCCATATATTATCTCTTCATACTTCTTTTCATGTCCTCTCCCCTATTAGACAGTGGGTTGCTTAAAATCAGGTACTATTTTAATCTTTCTCTGCATCTCTAGCATTTAGCATGGTGTCTGGAACATAGTAAGTACTTAATCTTAACCCCTCCTGCTTCCAAAAAGTTTACATTCTATCGGAAAGAGAAAATGCATGTGTGTGAAGAGTTTGAGTTAAAGGTCAGATTAAAAATCCCATGATTCTTAACATGCCATGGCAAAGTATATGTAATGCATCCATTTTAATTGCATTTCCACTGATAAAATTATCAGTTTCTGATCTTGAATTGTTTGACTGTGCAAGGACTATGGGGCAGTAAAACTTTGTTTTCTGGCTCTTTAGAACCTATGGCTATGACACTAACTGTAACACCCACTAGGTCATGTGTCCATAATGACTGATTGCCCAAATTGAATTAAAAACAAATTTAGTAAAATTGAGAAGGTGAGGATTGCCTCACTGTTGGGGTTATATTTGGCTTCCCTGCTTGTTGGTAGCATTTGGTGGAAAAGAAATGGACTATTCCACTCAATGACAACTATAATACCCACACAGAGCAATGTCTCATATCTGAAAGTCAATGCTGTTTTTAAGGCTCTTGATTTCAAGGCCCAGGGAGCTGATGGTCAAAGTGAGTGTGCTGGTTTGAACTGCCTGGTGCAGGTTACTTCCTCTCTCTCCTCCAAGGTGTCCCATTGTTTCAGTCAGTCTACCTTTCTATCCCATTGGTGCTAATTTGTGAAGATGACAGGCCCCTTCTCTAGAGGAGTTGCTTCCCACACTGATTTCTGAGGAGATGGGGTTGAAATTATCACAATATAAGAATCGGGAAAAAATATGATCAATTACAGGGAGGCCCCGAACAGCAGAAGCTGGAGCAGACTTCTGGAGAGTGGATCACCAGCAGCTGTGGTGGTTTCCAGAATTATCAGCCCATAAATGCTAAACACAAAGTAAAAGGTCAGTGTGGAGCTTGGTTGGAATTGTGGGGAATGGAAGAGCAGGTCTGGCCCCTGCCCCCCAGGAAGAGAGGTGGAGGAGGCTTGGTGGCCCTGCAGCCACTGCTGCATAGCTGCTTCAGAGCTCCTGGCCTGCAGTTCATAGGGGGACCAAGAGACCACTCAGGGGGTATTCAATCTTTTCAATCTTTCTTTCTTTCTTTCTTTCTTTCTTTCTTTCTTTCTTTCTTTCTTTCTTTCTTTCTTTCTTTCTTTCTTTCTTTCTTTCTTTCTTTCTTTCTTTCTTTCTTTCTTTCTTTCTTTC